>NC_063243.1:3445979-4080350 GCF_020740725.1 Corvus hawaiiensis
CATGGAAATGTGTTCCTGATGAGACACAGCAGGGCCTTGTTGGAACCAAAGACACCTCTGCAAAAAGCAGGGTAGCTCACAGAACCAAGGAGTCCATTGTTACAATAGAAAACCTATGGAAGCAAGGGGCCATTGTGACACAGTGGGGCCACATGGAAGCCAAGGAGCCATTGTGACCCAGTGGGGCCTCATGGAATCAAGGAGACCATGGTGACACAGGTGACGCACATGAAGCCAAGGAGCCATTGTGACCCAGTGGGGCCTCATGGAATCAAGGAGACCATGGTGACACAGGTGATGCACATGAAGCCAAGGAGCCATTTTGACAAAGTGGGGCCTCATGGAATCAAGGAGACCCTTGTGACACAGGTGATGCACATGAAGCCAAGGAGCCATTGTGACCCAGTGGGGCCTCATGGAATCAAGGAGACCATGGTGAAACAGGTGATGCACATGAAGCCAAGGAGCCATTGTGACACAGCGGGGCTTCTTCCCTTCAGCTCTGCAGCTGGCTGTCCCAGCCCACAGCACCATGTGCCAACTGCTCTCCTCAGGGCTCTGCCTGAACACAGGCCCAGGAGAAGTTTTCCTGTTTGTAAGGAAAGAATGGAAAAGCCTGAGCAGGTTTTCTAAACAACCAACCCCACATGCTCAGTCCAGGCTGCCTGCAATGATGTCCCCTTTCTACAAGGGACACTGTGAGCAGGAATGATGTCTGGGAGCAGAATTCTCGCAGTCTTTCCACGGAATTCTCTGTCTCTGTCCTTTGCCTGGCTCTCTGTTGCAGATGGAAGCTGCTGCTGCCTTTCTCAGCTTGAAGCCCTCTTTTGATGCAAGCAGATGCTCCCAGGTGTGTTCAGCAGCTGTTGCTCAGTGTTGATGCAAAGCTTTTGTGTTCCTCATGGAAGCAAGGAGCCATTGTGACACTGCAGGGGCTCATGGCATCAAGGAGACAATTGTGACAGTACAGAACCTCCTAGAAACAAGGCTCCATGGTGACACCGTGATGAATCATGGAACCACATGGAAATGTGTTCCTGATGAGACACAGCAGGGCCTTGTTGGAACCAAAGACACCTCTGCAAAAAGCAGGGTAGCTCACAGAACCAAGGAGTCCATTGTTACAATAGAAAACCTATCAAGCAAGGAGTCATTGTGACACAGTGGGGCCACATGGAAGCCAAGGAGCCATTGTGACCCAGTGGGGCCTCATGGAATCAAGGAGACCATGGTGACACAGGTGATGCACATGAAGCCAAGGAGCCATTGTGACCCAGTGGGGCCTCATGGAATCAAGGAGACCATTGTGACACAGGTGATGCCCATGAAGCCAAGGAGCCATTGTGACACAGCGGGGCTTCTTCCCTTCAGCTCTGCAGCTGGCTGTCCCGGCCCACAGCACCATGTGCCATCTGCTCTCCTCAGGGCTCTGCCTGCACACAGGCCCAGGAGAAGTTTTCCTGTTTGTAAGGAAAGAATGAAAAACCTGAGCAGCTTTCCTAAACAACCAACCCCACATGCTCCGTCCAGGCTGCCTGCAATGATGTCCCCTTTCTACAAGGGACACTGTGAGCAGGAATGATGTCTGGGAGCAGAATTCTCGCAGTCTTTCCACGGAATTCTCTGTCCCTGTCCTTTGCCTGGCTCTCTGTTGCAGATGGAAGCTGCTGCTGCCATTCTCAGCTTGAAGCCCTCGTTTGATGCAAGCAGATGCTCCCAGGTGTGTTCAGCAGCTGTTGCTCAGTGTTGATGCAAAGCTTTTGTGTTCCTCATGGAAGCAAGGAGCCATTGTGACACTGCAGGGGCTCATGGCATCAAGGAGACAATTGTGACACTACAGAACCTCCTAGAAACAAGGCTCCATGGTGACACCGTGGGGAATCATGGAACCACATGGAAATGTGTTCCTGATGAGACACAGCAGGGCCTTGTTGGAACCAAAGACACCTCTGCAAAAAGCAGGGTAGCTCACAGAACCAAGGAGTCCATTGTTACAATAGAAAACCTATGGAAGCAAGGGGCCATTGTGACACAGTGGGGCCACATGGAAGCCAAGGAGCCATTGTGACCCAGTGGGGCCTCATGGAATCAAGGAGACCATGGTGACACAGGTGACGCACATGAAGCCAAGGAGCCATTGTGACCCAGTGGGGCCTCATGGAATCAAGGAGACCATGGTGACACAGGTGATGCACATGAAGCCAAGGAGCCATTGTGACACAGTGGGGCCTCATGGAATCAAGGAGACCATGGTGACACAGGTGATGCACATGAAGCCAAGGAGCCATTGTGACAAAGTGGGGCCTCATGGAATCAAGGAGACCCTTGTGACACAGGTGATGCACATGAAGCCAAGGAGCCATTGTGACCCAGTGGGGCCTCATGGAATCAAGGAGACCATGGTGACACAGGTGATGCACATGAAGCCAAGGAGCCATTGTGACCCAGTGGGGCCTCATGGAATCAAGGAGACCATTGTGACACAGGTGATGCACATGAAGCCAAGGAGCCATTGTGACACAGCGGGGCTTCTTCCCTTCAGCTCTGCAGCTGGCTGTCCCGGCCCACAGCACCATGTGCCAAGTGCTCTCCTCAGGGCTCTGCCTGCACACAGGCCCAGGAGAAGTTTTCCTGTTTGTAAGGAAAGAATGGAAAAGCCTGAGCAGTTTTCCTAAACAACAAAGCCCACATGCTCAGTCCAGGCTGCCTGCAATGATGTCCCCTTTCTACAAGGGACACTGTGAGCAGGAATGATGTCTGGGAGCAGAATTCCCGCAGTCTTTCCACGGAATTCTCTGTCCCTGTCCTTTGCCTGGCTCTCTGTTGCAGATGGAAGCTGCTGCTGCCATTCTCAGCTTGAAGCCCTCGTTTGATGCAAGCAGATGCTCCCAGGTGTGTTCAGCAGCTGTTGCTCAGTGTTGATGCAAAGCTTTTGTGTTCCTCATGGAAGCAAGGAGCCATTGTGACACTGCAGGGGCTCATGGCATCAAGGAGACAATTGTGACAGTACAGAACCTCCTAGAAACAAGGCTCCATGATGACACCGTGGGGAATCATGGAACCACATGGAAATGTGTTCCTGATGAGACACAGCAGGGCCTTGTTGGAACCAAAGACACCTCTGCAAAAAGCAGGGTAGCCCACAGAACCAAGGAGTCCATTGTTACAATAGAAAACCTATGGAAGCAAGGGGCCATTGTGACACAGTGGGGCCACATGGAAGCCAAGGAGCCATTGTGACCCAGTGGGGCCTCATGGAATCAAGGAGACCATGGTGACACAGGTGATGCACATGAAGCCAAGGAGCCATTGTGACACAGTGGGGCCTCATGGAATCAAGGAGACCATTGTGACACAGGTGATGCACATGAAGCCAAGGAGCCATTGTGACACAGCGGGGCTTCTTCCCTTCAGCTCTGCAGCTGGCTGTCCCGGCCCTAGGCACCATGTGCCAAGTGCTCTCCTCAGGGCTCTGCCTGCACACAGGCCCAGAGAAGTTTTCCTGTTTGTAAGGAAAGAATGAAAAAGCCTGAGCAGGTTCCCTAGACAACCAAATCCACATGCTCAGTCCAGGCTGCCTGCAATGATGTCCCCTTTCTACAAGGGACACTGTGAGCAGGAATGATGTCTGGGAGCAGAATTCTCGCAGTCTTTCCACGGAATTCTCTGTCCCTGTCCTTTGCCTGGCTCTCTGTTGCAGATGGAAGCTGCTGCTGCCATTCTCAGCTTGAAGCCCTCGTTTGATGCAAGCAGATGCTCCCAGGTGTGTTCAGCAGCTGTTGCTCAGTGTTGATGCAAAGCTTTTGTGTTCCTCATGGAAGCAAGGAGCCATTGTGACACTGCAGGGGCTCATGGCATCAAGGAGACAATTGTGACAGTACAGAACCTCCTAGAAACAAGGCTCCATGGTGACACCGTGATGAATCATGGAACCACATGGAAATGTGTTCCTGATGAGACACAGCAGGGCCTTGTTGGAACCAAAGACACCTCTGCAAAAAGCAGGGTAGCTCACAGAACCAAGGAGTCCATTGTTACAATAGAAAACCTATCAAGCAAGGAGTCATTGTGACACAGTGGGGCCACATGGAAGCCAAGGAGCCATTGTGACCCAGTGGGGCCTCATGGAATCAAGGAGACCATGGTGACACAGGTGATGCACATGAAGCCAAGGAGCCATTGTGACCCAGTGGGGCCTCATGGAATCAAGGAGACCATTGTGACACAGGTGATGCACATGAAGCCAAGGAGCCATTGTGACACAGCGGGGCTTCTTCCCTTCAGCTCTGCAGCTGGCTGTCCCGGCCCACAGCACCATGTGCCAAGTGCTCTCCTCAGGGCTCTGCCTGCACACAGGCCCAGGAGAAGTTTTCCTGTTTGTAAGGAAAGAATGAAAAACCTGAGCAGCTTTCCTAAACAACCAACCCCACATGCTCCGTCCAGGCTGCCTGCAATGATGTCCCCTTTCTACAAGGGACACTGTGAGCAGGAATGATGTCTGGGAGCAGAATTCTCGCAGTCTTTCCACGGAATTCTCTGTCCCTGTCCTTTCCCTGGCTCTCTGTTGCAGATGGAAGCTGCTGCTGCCATTCTCAGCTTGAAGCCCTCTTTTGATGCAAGCAGATGCTCCCAGGTGTGCTCAGCAGCTGTTGCTCAGTGTTGATGCAAAGCTTTTGTGTTCCTCATGGAAGCAAGGAGCCATTGTGACACTGCAGGGGCTCATGGCATCAAGGAGACAATTGTGACACTACAGAACCTCCTAGAAACAAGGCTCCATGGTGACACCGTGGGGAATCATGGAACCACATGGAAATGTGTTCCTGATGAGACACAGCAGGGCCTTGTTGGAACCAAAGACACCTCTGCAAAAAGCAGGGTAGCTCACAGAACCAAGGAGTCCATTGTTACAATAGAAAACCTATGGAAGCAAGGGGCCATTGTGACACAGTGGGGCCACATGGAAGCCAAGGAGCCATTGTGACCCAGTGGGGCCTCATGGAATCAAGGAGACCATGGTGACACAGGTGACGCACATGAAGCCAAGGAGCCATTGTGACCCAGTGGGGCCTCATGGAATCAAGGAGACCATGGTGACACAGGTGATGCACATGAAGCCAAGGAGCCATTGTGACACAGTGGGGCCTCATGGAATCAAGGAGACCATGGTGACACAGGTGATGCACATGAAGCCAAGGAGCCATTGTGACAAAGTGGGGCCTCATGGAATCAAGGAGACCATGGTGACACAGGTGATGCACATGAAGCCAAGGAGCCATTGTGACACAGTGGGGCCTCATGGAATCAAGGAGACCATGGTGACACAGGTGATGCACATGAAGCCAAGGAGCCATTGTGACACAGCGGGGCTTCTTCCCTTCAGCTCTGCAGCTGGCTGTCCCAGCCCTAGGCACCATGTGCCAACTGCTCTCCTCAGGGCTCTGCCTGAACACAGGCCCAGGAGAAGTTTTCCTGTTTGTAAGGAAAGAATGGAAAAGCCTGAGCAGGTTTTCTAAACAACCAACCCCACATGCTCAGTCCAGGCTGCCTGCAATGATGTCCCCTTTCTACAAGGGACACTGTGAGCAGGAATGATGTCTGGGAGCAGAATTCTCGCAGTCTTTCCACGGAATTCTCTGTCTCTGTCCTTTGCCTGGCTCTCTGTTGCAGATGGAAGCTGCTGCTGCCTTTCTCAGCTTGAAGCCCTCGTTTGATGCAAGCAGATGCTCCCAGGTGTGTTCAGCAGCTGTTGCTCAGTGTTGATGCAAAGCTTTTGTGTTCCTCATGGAAGCAAGGAGCCATTGTGACACTGCAGGGGCTCATGGCATCAAGGAGACAATTGTGACAGTACAGAACCTCCTAGAAACAAGGCTCCATGGTGACACCGTGATGAATCATGGAACCACATGGAAATGTGTTCCTGATGAGACACAGCAGGGCCTTGTTGGAACCAAAGACACCTCTGCAAAAAGCAGGGTAGCTCACAGAACCAAGGAGTCCATTGTTACAATAGAAAACCTATGGAAGCAAGGGGCCATTGTGACACAGTGGGGCCACATGGAAGCCAAGGAGCCATTGTGACCCAGTGGGGCCTCATGGAATCAAGGAGACCATGGTGACACAGGTGATGCACATGAAGCCAAGGAGCCATTGTGACACAGCGGGGCTTCTTCCCTTCAGCTCTGCAGCTGGCTGTCCCAGCCCACAGCACCATGTGCCAAGTGCTCTCCTCAGGCCTCTGCCTGAACACAGGCCCAGGAGAAGTTTTCCTGTTTGTAAGGAAAGAATGGAAAAGCCTGAGCAGGTTTTCTAAACAACCAAACCCACATGCTGAGTCCAGGCTGCCTGCAATGATGTCCCCTTTCTACAAGGGACACTGTGAGCAGAAATGATCTCTGGGAGCAGAATTCTCGCAGTCTTTCCACGGAATTCTCTGTCTCTGTCCTTTGCCTGGCTCTCTGTTGCAGATGGAAGCTGCTGCTGCCATTCTCAGCTTGAAGCCCTCGTTTGATGCAAGCAGATGCTCCCAGGTGTGTTCAGCAGCTGTTGCTCAGTGTTGATGCAAAGCTTTTGTGTTCCTCATGGAAGCAAGGAGCCATTGTGACACTGCAGGGGCTCATGGGATCAAGGAGACAATTGTGACAGTACAGAACCTCCTAGAAACAAGGCTCCATGGTGACACCGTGATGAATCATGGAACCACATGGAAATGTGTTCCTGATGAGACACAGCAGGGCCTTGTTGGAACCAAAGACACCTCTGCAAAAAGCAGGGTAGCTCACAGAACCAAGGAGTCCATTGTTACAATAGAAAACCTATCAAGCAAGGAGTCATTGTGACACAGTGGGGCCACATGGAAGCCAAGGAGCCATTGTGACCCAGTGGGGCCTCATGGAATCAAGGAGACCATGGTGACACAGGTGATGCACATGAAGCCAAGGAGCCATTGTGACCCAGTGGGGCCTCATGGAATCAAGGAGACCATTGTGACACAGGTGATGCCCATGAAGCCAAGGAGCCATTGTGACACAGCGGGGCTTCTTCCCTTCAGCTCTGCAGCTGGCTGTCCCGGCCCACAGCACCATGTGCCATCTGCTCTCCTCAGGGCTCTGCCTGCACACAGGCCCAGGAGAAGTTTTCCTGTTTGTAAGGAAAGAATGAAAAACCTGAGCAGCTTTCCTAAACAACCAACCCCACATGCTCCGTCCAGGCTGCCTGCAATGATGTCCCCTTTCTACAAGGGACACTGTGAGCAGGAATGATGTCTGGGAGCAGAATTCTCGCAGTCTTTCCACGGAATTCTCTGTCCCTGTCCTTTGCCTGGCTCTCTGTTGCAGATGGAAGCTGCTGCTGCCATTCTCAGCTTGAAGCCCTCGTTTGATGCAAGCAGATGCTCCCAGGTGTGTTCAGCAGCTGTTGCTCAGTGTTGATGCAAAGCTTTTGTGTTCCTCATGGAAGCAAGGAGCCATTGTGACACTGCAGGGGCTCATGGCATCAAGGAGACAATTGTGACACTACAGAACCTCCTAGAAACAAGGCTCCATGGTGACACCGTGGGGAATCATGGAACCACATGGAAATGTGTTCCTGATGAGACACAGCAGGGCCTTGTTGGAACCAAAGACACCTCTGCAAAAAGCAGGGTAGCTCACAGAACCAAGGAGTCCATTGTTACAATAGAAAACCTATGGAAGCAAGGGGCCATTGTGACACAGTGGGGCCACATGGAAGCCAAGGAGCCATTGTGACCCAGTGGGGCCTCATGGAATCAAGGAGACCATGGTGACACAGGTGACGCACATGAAGCCAAGGAGCCATTGTGACCCAGTGGGGCCTCATGGAATCAAGGAGACCATGGTGACACAGGTGATGCACATGAAGCCAAGGAGCCATTGTGACACAGTGGGGCCTCATGGAATCAAGGAGACCATGGTGACACAGGTGATGCACATGAAGCCAAGGAGCCATTGTGACAAAGTGGGGCCTCATGGAATCAAGGAGACCCTTGTGACACAGGTGATGCACATGAAGCCAAGGAGCCATTGTGACCCAGTGGGGCCTCATGGAATCAAGGAGACCATGGTGACACAGGTGATGCACATGAAGCCAAGGAGCCATTGTGACCCAGTGGGGCCTCATGGAATCAAGGAGACCATTGTGACACAGGTGATGCACATGAAGCCAAGGAGCCATTGTGACACAGCGGGGCTTCTTCCCTTCAGCTCTGCAGCTGGCTGTCCCGGCCCACAGCACCATGTGCCAAGTGCTCTCCTCAGGGCTCTGCCTGAACACAGGCCCAGGAGAAGTTTTCCTGTTTGTAAGGAAAGAATGGAAAAGCCTGAGCAGGTTTCCTAAACAACAAAGCCCACATGCTCAGTCCAGGCTGCCTGCAATGATGTCCCCTTTCTACAAGGGACACTGTGAGCAGGAATGATGTCTGGGAGCAGAATTCCCGCAGTCTTTCCACGGAATTCTCTGTCCCTGTCCTTTGCCTGGCTCTCTGTTGCAGATGGAAGCTGCTGCTGCCATTCTCAGCTTGAAGCCCTCGTTTGATGCAAGCAGATGCTCCCAGGTGTGTTCAGCAGCTGTTGCTCAGTGTTGATGCAAAGCTTTTGTGTTCCTCATGGAAGCAAGGAGCCATTGTGACACTGCAGGGGCTCATGGCATCAAGGAGACAATTGTGACAGTACAGAACCTCCTAGAAACAAGGCTCCATGATGACACCGTGGGGAATCATGGAACCACATGGAAATGTGTTCCTGATGAGACACAGCAGGGCCTTGTTGGAACCAAAGACACCTCTGCAAAAAGCAGGGTAGCCCACAGAACCAAGGAGTCCATTGTTACAATAGAAAACCTATGGAAGCAAGGGGCCATTGTGACACAGTGGGGCCACATGGAAGCCAAGGAGCCATTGTGACCCAGTGGGGCCTCATGGAATCAAGGAGACCATGGTGACACAGGTGATGCACATGAAGCCAAGGAGCCATTGTGACACAGTGGGGCCTCATGGAATCAAGGAGACCATTGTGACACAGGTGATGCACATGAAGCCAAGGAGCCATTGTGACACAGCGGGGCTTCTTCCCTTCAGCTCTGCAGCTGGCTGTCCCGGCCCTAGGCACCATGTGCCAAGTGCTCTCCTCAGGGCTCTGCCTGCACACAGGCCCAGAGAAGTTTTCCTGTTTGTAAGGAAAGAATGGAAAAGCCTGAGCAGGTTCCCTAGACAACCAAATCCACATGCTCAGTCCAGGCTGCCTGCAATGATGTCCCCTTTCTACAAGGGACACTGTGAGCAGGAATGATGTCTGGGAGCAGAATTCTCGCAGTCTTTCCACGGAATTCTCTGTCCCTGTCCTTTGCCTGGCTCTCTGTTGCAGATGGAAGCTGCTGCTGCCATTCTCAGCTTGAAGCCCTCGTTTGATGCAAGCAGATGCTCCCAGGTGTGTTCAGCAGCTGTTGCTCAGTGTTGATGCAAAGCTTTTGTGTTCCTCATGGAAGCAAGGAGCCATTGTGACACTGCAGGGGCTCATGGCATCAAGGAGACAATTGTGACAGTACAGAACCTCCTAGAAACAAGGCTCCATGGTGACACCGTGATGAATCATGGAACCACATGGAAATGTGTTCCTGATGAGACACAGCAGGGCCTTGTTGGAACCAAAGACACCTCTGCAAAAAGCAGGGTAGCTCACAGAACCAAGGAGTCCATTGTTACAATAGAAAACCTATCAAGCAAGGAGTCATTGTGACACAGTGGGGCCACATGGAAGCCAAGGAGCCATTGTGACCCAGTGGGGCCTCATGGAATCAAGGAGACCATGGTGACACAGGTGATGCACATGAAGCCAAGGAGCCATTGTGACCCAGTGGGGCCTCATGGAATCAAGGAGACCATTGTGACACAGGTGATGCACATGAAGCCAAGGAGCCATTGTGACACAGCGGGGCTTCTTCCCTTCAGCTCTGCAGCTGGCTGTCCCGGCCCACAGCACCATGTGCCAAGTGCTCTCCTCAGGGCTCTGCCTGCACACAGGCCCAGGAGAAGTTTTCCTGTTTGTAAGGAAAGAATGAAAAACCTGAGCAGCTTTCCTAAACAACCAACCCCACATGCTCCGTCCAGGCTGCCTGCAATGATGTCCCCTTTCTACAAGGGACACTGTGAGCAGGAATGATGTCTGGGAGCAGAATTCTCGCAGTCTTTCCACGGAATTCTCTGTCCCTGTCCTTTCCCTGGCTCTCTGTTGCAGATGGAAGCTGCTGCTGCCATTCTCAGCTTGAAGCCCTCGTTTGATGCAAGCAGATGCTCCCAGGTGTGCTCAGCAGCTGTTGCTCAGTGTTGATGCAAAGCTTTTGTGTTCCTCATGGAAGCAAGGAGCCATTGTGACACTGCAGGGGCTCATGGCATCAAGGAGACAATTGTGACACTACAGAACCTCCTAGAAACAAGGCTCCATGGTGACACCGTGGGGAATCATGGAACCACATGGAAATGTGTTCCTGATGAGACACAGCAGGGCCTTGTTGGAACCAAAGACACCTCTGCAAAAAGCAGGGTAGCTCACAGAACCAAGGAGTCCATTGTTACAATAGAAAACCTATGGAAGCAAGGGGCCATTGTGACACAGTGGGGCCACACGGAAGCCAAGGAGCCATTGTGACCCAGTGGGGCCTCATGGAATCAAGGAGACCATGGTGACACAGGTGACGCACATGAAGCCAAGGAGCCATTGTGACCCAGTGGGGCCTCATGGAATCAAGGAGACCATGGTGACACAGGTGATGCACATGAAGCCAAGGAGCCATTGTGACACAGTGGGGCCTCATGGAATCAAGGAGACCATGGTGACACAGGTGATGCACATGAAGCCAAGGAGCCATTGTGACAAAGTGGGGCCTCATGGAATCAAGGAGACCCTTGTGACACAGGTGATGCACATGAAGCCAAGGAGCCATTGTGACCCAGTGGGGCCTCATGGAATCAAGGAGACCATGGTGAAACAGGTGATGCACATGAAGCCAAGGAGCCATTGTGACACAGCGGGGCTTCTTCCCTTCAGCTCTGCAGCTGGCTGTCCCAGCCCACAGCACCATGTGCCAACTGCTCTCCTCAGGGCTCTGCCTGAACACAGGCCCAGGAGAAGTTTTCCTGTTTGTAAGGAAAGAATGGAAAAGCCTGAGCAGGTTTTCTAAACAACCAACCCCACATGCTCAGTCCAGGCTGCCTGCAATGATGTCCCCTTTCTACAAGGGACACTGTGAGCAGGAATGATGTCTGGGAGCAGAATTCTCGCAGTCTTTCCACGGAATTCTCTGTCTCTGTCCTTTGCCTGGCTCTCTGTTGCAGATGGAAGCTGCTGCTGCCATTCTCAGCTTGAAGCCCTCGTTTGATGCAAGCAGATGCTCCCAGGTGTGTTCAGCAGCTGTTGCTCAGTGTTGATGCAAAGCTTTTGTGTTCCTCATGGAAGCAAGGAGCCATTGTGACACTGCAGGGGCTCATGGCATCAAGGAGACAATTGTGACAGTACAGAACCTCCTAGAAACAAGGCTCCATGGTGACACCGTGATGAATCATGGAACCACATGGAAATGTGTTCCTGATGAGACACAGCAGGGCCTTGTTGGAACCAAAGACACCTCTGCAAAAAGCAGGGTAGCTCACAGAACCAAGGAGTCCATTGTTACAATAGAAAACCTATGGAAGCAAGGGGCCATTGTGACACAGTGGGGCCACATGGAAGCCAAGGAGCCATTGTGACCCAGTGGGGCCTCATGGAATCAAGGAGACCATGGTGACACAGGTGATGCACATGAAGCCAAGGAGCCATTGTGACCCAGTGGGGCCTCATGGAATCAAGGAGACCATGGTGACACAGGTGATGCACATGAAGCCAAGGAGCCATTGTGACACAGCGGGGCTTCTTCCCTTCAGCTCTGCAGCTGGCTGTCCCAGCCCACAGCACCATGTGCCAAGTGCTCTCCTCAGGCCTCTGCCTGAACACAGGCCCAGGAGAAGTTTTCCTGTTTGTAAGGAAAGAATGGAAAAGCCTGAGCAAGTTTTCTAAACAACCAAACCCACATGCTGAGTCCAGGCTGCCTGCAATTATGTCCCCTTTCTACAAGGGACACTGTGAGCAGAAATGATCTCTGGGAGCAGAATTCTCGCAGTCTTTCCACGGAATTCTCTGTCTCTGTCCTTTGCCTGGCTCTCTGTTGCAGATGGAAGCTGCTGCTGCCATTCTCAGCTTGAAGCCCTCGTTTGATGCAAGCAGATGCTCCCAGGTGTGTTCAGCAGCTGTTGCTCAGTGTTGATGCAAAGCTTTTGTGTTCCTCATGGAAGCAAGGAGCCATTGTGACACTGCAGGGGCTCATGGCATCAAGGAGACAATTGTGACACTACAGAACCTCCTAGAAACAAGGCTCCATGGTGACACCGTGGGGAATCATGGAACCACATGGAAATGTGTTCCTGATGAGACACAGCAGGGCCTTGTTGGAACCAAAGACACCTCTGCAAAAAGCAGGGTAGCTCACAGAACCAAGGAGTCCATTGTTACAATAGAAAACCTATCAAGCAAGGAGTCATTGTGACACAGTGGGGCCACATGGAAGCCAAGGAGCCATTGTGACCCAGTGGGGCCTCATGGAATCAAGGAGACCATGGTGACACAGGTGATGCACATGAAGCCAAGGAGCCATTGTGACCCAGTGGGGCCTCATGGAATCAAGGAGACCATTGTGACACAGGTGATGCCCATGAAGCCAAGGAGCCATTGTGACACAGCGGGGCTTCTTCCCTTCAGCTCTGCAGCTGGCTGTCCCGGCCCACAGCACCATGTGCCAAGTGCTCTCCTCAGGGCTCTGCCTGCACACAGGCCCAGGAGAAGTTTTCCTGTTTGTAAGGAAAGAATGAAAAACCTGAGCAGCTTTCCTAAACAACCAACCCCACATGCTCCGTCCAGGCTGCCTGCAATGATGTCCCCTTTCTACAAGGGACACTGTGAGCAGGAATGATGTCTGGGAGCAGAATTCTCGCAGTCTTTCCACGGAATTCTCTGTCCCTGTCCTTTGCCTGGCTCTCTGTTGCAGATGGAAGCTGCTGCTGCCATTCTCAGCTTGAAGCCCTCGTTTGATGCAAGCAGATGCTCCCAGGTGTGTTCAGCAGCTGTTGCTCAGTGTTGATGCAAAGCTTTTGTGTTCCTCATGGAAGCAAGGAGCCATTGTGACACTGCAGGGGCTCATGGCATCAAGGAGACAATTGTGACACTACAGAACCTCCTAGAAACAAGGCTCCATGGTGACACCGTGGGGAATCATGGAACCACATGGAAATGTGTTCCTCATGAGACACAGCAGGGCCTTGTTGGAACCAAAGACACCTCTGCAAAAAGCAGGGTAGCTCACAGAACCAAGGAGTCCATTGTTACAATAGAAAACCTATGGAAGCAAGGGGCCATTGTGACACAGTGGGGCCACATGGAAGCCACGGAGCCATTGTGACCCAGTGGGGCCTCATGGAATCAAGGAGACCATGGTGACACAGGTGACGCACATGAAGCCAAGGAGCCATTGTGACCCAGTGGGGCCTCATGGAATCAAGGAGACCATGGTGACACAGGTGATGCACATGAAGCCAAGGAGCCATTGTGACACAGTGGGGCCTCATGGAATCAAGGAGACCATGGTGACACAGGTGATGCACATGAAGCCAAGGAGCCATTGTGACACAGCGGGGCTTCTTCCCTTCAGCTCTGCAGCTGGCTGTCCCGGCCCTAGGCACCATGTGCCAAGTGCTCTCCTCAGGGCTCTGCCTGCACACAGGCCCAGAGAAGTTTTCCTGTTTGTAAGGAAAGAATGGAAAAGCCTGAGCAGCTTTCCTAAACAACCAACCCCACATGCTCCGTCCAGGCTGCCTGCAATGATGTCCCCTTTCTACAAGGGACACTGTGAGCAGGAATGATCTCTGGGAGCAGAATTCCTGCAGTCTTTCCACGGAATTCTCTGTCCCTGTCCTTTGCCTGGCTCTCTGTTGCAGATGGAAGCTGCTGCTGCCATTCTCAGCTTGAAGCCCTCGTTTGATGCAAGCAGATGCTCCCAGGTGTGTTCAGCAGCTGTTGCTCAGTGTTGATGCAAAGCTTTTGTGTTCCTCATGGAAGCAAGGAGCCATTGTGACACTGCAGGGGCTCATGGCATCAAGGAGACAATTGTGACAGTACAGAACCTCCTAGAAACAAGGCTCCATGGTGACACCGTGGGGAATCATGGAACCACATGGAAATGTGTTCCTGATGAGACGCAGCAGGGCCTTGTTGGAACCAAAGATACCTCTGCAAAAAGCAGGGTAGCTCACAGAACCAAGGAGTCCATTATTACAATAGAAAACCTATGGAAGCAAGGCGATATTGTGACACAGTGGGGCCACATGGAATCAAGGAGACCATTGTGACACAGGTGATTCACATGAAGCAAAGGAGCCATTGTGACACAGTGGGGGCTCATGGAATCAAGGAGACCATGGTGACACAGGTGATGCACATGAAGCCAAGGAGCCATTGTGACACAGCGGGGCCTCATGGAATCAAGGAGACCATGGTGACACAGGTGATGCACATGAAGTCAAGGAGCCATTGTGACACAGCGGGGCTTCTTCCCTTCAGCTCTGCAGCTGGCTGTCCCAGCCCACAGCACCATGTGCCATCTGCTCTCCTCAGGGCTCTGCCTGCACACAGGCCCAGAGAAGTTTTCCTGTTTGTAAGGGAAGAATGAAAAAGCCTGAGCAGGTTCCCTAGACAACCAAATCCACATGCTCAGTCCAGGCTGCCTGCAATGATGTCCCCTTTCTACAAGGGACACTGTGAGCAGGAATGATGTCTGGGAGCAGAATTCTCGCAGTCTTTCCACGGAATTCTCTGTCCCTGTCCTTTGCCTGGCTCTCTGTTGCAGATGGAAGCTGCTGCTGCCATTCTCAGCTTGAAGCCCTCGTTTGATGCAAGCAGATGCTCCCAGGTGTGTTCAGCAGCTGTTGCTCAGTTTTGATGCAAAGCTTTTGTGTTCCTCATGGAAGCAAGGAGCCATTGTGACACTGCAGGGGCTCATGGCATCAAGGAGACAATTGTGACACTACAGAACCTCCTAGAAACAAGGCTCCATGGTGACACCGTGGGGAATCATGGAACCACATGGAAATGTGTTCCTGATGAGACACAGCAGGGCCTTGTTGGAACCAAAGACACCTCTGCAAAAAGCAGGGTAGCTCACAGAACCAAGGAGTCCATTGTTACAATAGAAAACCTATGGAAGCAAGGGGCCATTGTGACACAGTGGGGCCACATGGAAGCCACGGAGCCATTGTGACCCAGTGGGGCCTCATGGAATCAAGGAGACCATGGTGACACAGGTGATGCACATGAAGCCAAGGAGCCATTGTGACCCAGTGGGGCCTCATGGAATCAAGGAGACCATGGTGAAACAGGTGATGCACATGAAGCCAAGGAGCCATTGTGACACAGCGGGGCTTCTTCCCTTCAGCTCTGCAGCTGGCTGTCCCAGCCCACAGCACCATGTGCCAACTGCTCTCCTCAGGGCTCTGCCTGCACACAGGCCCAGAGAAGTTTTCCTGTTTGTAAGGAAAGAATGAAAAAGCCTGAGCAGGTTCCCTAGACAACCAAATCCACATGCTCAGTCCAGGCTGCCTGCAATGATGTCCCCTTTCTACAAGGGACACTGTGAGCAGGAATGATCTCTGGGAGCAGAATTCTCGCAGTCTTTCCACGGAATTCTCTGTCCCTGTCCTTTGCCTGGCTCTCTGTTGCAGATGGAAGCTGCCGCTGCCATTCTCTGCTTGAAGCCCTCTTTTGATGCAAGCAGATGCTCCCAGGTGTGTTCAGCAGCTGTTGCTCAGTGTTGATGCAAAGCTTTTGTGTTCCTCATGGAAGCAAGGAGCCATTGTGACACTGCAGGGGCTCATGGCATCAAGGAGACAATTGTGACAGTACAGAACCTCCTAGAAACAAGGCTCCATGGTGACACCGTGGCGAATCATGGAACCACATGGAAATGTGTTCCTGATGAGACACAACAGGGCCTTGTTGGAACCAAAGACACCTCTGCAAAAAGCAGGGTAGCTCACAGAACCAAGGAGTCCATTGTTACAATAGAAAACGTATGGAAGCAAAGAGACCATTGTGACACAGTGGGGCCACGTGGAAGCCAAGGAGCCATTGTGATCCAGTGGGGCCTCATGGAATCAAGGAGACCATGGTGACACAGGTGATGCACATGAAGCCAAGGAGCCATTGTGACCCAGTGGGGCCTCATGGAATCAAGGAGACCATGGTGACACAGGTGATGCACATGAAGCCAAGGAGCCATTGTGACCCAGCGGGGCTTCTTCCCTTCAGCTCTGCAGCTGGCTGTCCCAGCCCACAGCACCATGTGCCAAGTGCTCTCCTCAGGGCTCTGCCTGCACACAGGCCCAGAGAAGTTTTCCTGTTTGTAAGGAAAGAATGAAAAATCCTGAGCAGGTTCCCTAGACAACCAAACCCACATGCTCAGTCCAGGCTGCCTGCAATGATGTCCCCTTTCTACAAGGGACACTGTGAGCAGGAATGATGTCTGGGAGCAGAATTCCCGCAGTCTTTCCACGGAATTCTCTGTCCCTGTCTTTTCCCTGGCTCTCTGTTGCAGATGGAAGCTGCTGCTGCCATTCTCTGCTTGAAGACCTCTTTTGATGCAAGCCGATGCTCCCAGGTGTGTTCAGCAGCTGTTGCTCAGTGTTGATGCAAAGCTTTTGTGTTCCTCATGGAAGCAAGGAGCCATTGTGACACTGCAGGGGCTCATGGCATCAAGGAGACAATTGTGACAGTACAGAACCTCCTAGAAACAAGGCTCCATGGTGACACCATGGCGAATCATGGAACCACATGGAAATGTGTTCCTCATGAGACACAGCAGGGCCTTGTTGGAACCAAAGACACCTCTGCAAAAAGCAGGGTAGCTCACAGAACCAAGGAGTCCTTTGTTACAATAGAAAACCTATGGAAGCAAGGGGCCATTGTGACACAGTGGGGCCACGTGGAAGCCAAGGAGCCATTGTGACCCAGTGGGGCCTCATGGAATCAAGGAGACCATGGTGACACAGGTGATGCACATGAAGCCAAGGAGCCATTGTGACACAGCGGGGCTTCTTCCCTTCAGCTCTGCAGCTGGCTGTCCCACACCGAGGCACCATGTGCCAAGTGCTCTCCTCAGGGCTCTGCCTGCACACAGGCCCAGAGAAGTTTTCCTGTTTGTAAGGAAAGAATGAAAAAGCCTGAGCAGGTTCCCTAGACAACCAAACCCACATGCTCAGTCCAGGCTGCCTGCAATGATGTCCCCTTTCTACAAGGGACACTGTGAGCAGGAATGATGTCTGGGAGCAGAATTCTCGCAGTCTTTCCACGGAATTCTCTGTCCCTGTCCTTTGCCTGGCTCTCTGTTGCAGATGGAAGCTGCTGCTGCCATTCTCTGCTTGAAGCCCTCTTTTGATGCAAGCAGATGCTCCCAGGTGTGTTCAGCAGCTGTTGCTCAGTGTTGATGCAAAGCTTTTGTGTTCTTCATGGAATCAAGGAGACCATGGTGACACAGGTGATGCACATGAAGCCAAGGAGCCATTGTGACCCAGTGGGGCCTCATGGAATCAAGGAGACCATGGTGACACAGTGGGGCCACATGGAAGCCAAGGAGCCATTGTGACCCAGTGGGGCCTCATGGAATCAAGGAGACCATGGTGACACAGGTGATGCACATGAAGCCAAGGAGCCATTGTGACACAGCGGGGCTTCTTCCCTTCAGCTCTGCAGCTGGCTGTCCCAGACCGAGGCACCATGTGCCAAGTGCTCTCCTCAGGGCTCTCCCTGCACACAGGCCCAGAGAAGTTTTCCTGTTTGTAAGGAAAGAATGAAAAAGCCTGAGCAGCTTTCCTAAACAACCAACACCACATGCTCAGTCCAGGCTGCCTGCAATGATGTCCCCTTTCTACAAGGGACACTGTGAGCAGGAATGATGTCTGGGAGCAGAATTCTCGCAGTCTTTCCACGGAATTCTCTGTCCCTGTCTCTTGCCTGGCTCTCTGTTGCAGATGGAAGCTGCTGCTGCCATTCTCAGCTTGAAGCCCTGGTTTGATGCAAGCAGATGCTCCCAGGTGTGTTCAGCAGCTGTTGCTCAGTGTTGATGCAAAGCTTTTGTGTTCCTCATGGAAGCAAGGAGCCATTGTGACACAGTGGGGCCTCATGGAATCAAGGAGACCATTGTGAGGCAGGTGATGCACATGAAGCCAAGGAGCCATTGTGACACAGCAGGGCCTCATGGAATCAAGGAGACCATTGTGACACAGGTGATGCACATGAAGCCAAGGAGCCATTGTGACACAGCGGGGCTTCTTCCCTTCAGCTCTGCAGCTGGCTGTCCCACACCGAGGCACCATGTGCCAACTGCTCTCTTCAGGGCTCTGCCTGCACACAGGCCCAGAGAAGTTTTCCTGTTTGTAAGGAAAGAATGAAAAAGCCTGAGCAGGTTCCCTAGACAACCAAACCCACATGCTCAGTCCAGGCTGCCTGCAATGATGTCCCCTTTCTACAAGGGACACTGTGAGCAGGAATGATGTCTGGGAGCAGAATTCTCGCAGTCTTTCCACGGAATTCTCTGTCCCTGTCCTTTGCCTGGCTCTCTGTTGCAGATGGAAGCTGCTGCTGCCATTCTCAGCTTGAAGCCCTCGTTTGATGCAAGCAGATGCTCCCAGGTGTGTTCAGCAGCTGTTGCTCAGTGTTGATGCAAAGCTTTTGTGTTCCTCATGGAAGCAAGGAGCCATTGTGACACTGCAGGGGCTCATGGCATCAAGGAGACAATTGTGACAGTACAGAACCTCCTAGAAACAAGGCTCCATGGTGACACCGTAAGGAATCATGGAACCACATGGAAATATGTTCCTGATGAGACACAGCAGGGCCTTGTTGGAACCAAAGACACCTCTGCAAAAAGCAGGGTAGCTCACAGAACCAAGGAGTCCATTGTTACAATAGAAAACCTATGGAAGCAAGGGGCCATTGTGACACAGTGGGGCCACATGGAAGCCACGGAGCCATTGTGACCCAGTGGGGCCTCATGGAATCAAGGAGACCATGGTGACACAGGTGATGCACACGAAGCCAAGGAGCCATTGTGACCCAGTGGGGCCTCATGGAATCAAGGACACCACGGTGACACATGTGATGCACATGAAGCCAAGGAGCCATTGTGACACAGTGGGGCATCATGGAATCAAGGAGACCATGTTGACACAGGTGATGCACATGAAGCCAAGGAGCCATTGTGACCCAGTGGGGCCTCATGGAATCAAGGAGACCATTGTGACACAGGTGATTCACATGAAGCCAAGGAGCCATTGTGACCCAGTGGGGCCTCATGGAATCAAGGAGACCATGGTGACACAGGTGATGCACATGAAGCCAAGGAGCCATTGTGACCCAGTGGGGCCTCATGGAATCAAGGAGACCATGGTGACACAGGTGATGCACATGAAGCCAAGGAGCCATTGTGACCCAGTGGGGCCTCATGGAATCAAGGAGACCATGGTGACACAGGTGATGCACATGAAGCCAAGGAGCCATTGTGACACAACGGGGCTTCTTCCCTTCAGCTCTGCAGCTGGCTCTCCCAGCCCACAGCACCATGTTCCAACTGCTCTCCTCAGGGCTCTGCCTGAACACAGGCCCAGGAGAAGTTTTCCTGTTTGTAAGGAAAGAATAGAAAAGCCTGAGCAGGTTTTCTAAACAACCAACCCCACATGCTCAGTCCAGGCTGCCTGCAATGATGTCCCCTTTCTACAAGGGACACTGTGAGCAGGAATGATCTCTGGGAGCAGAATTCTCGCAGTCTTTCCACGGAATTCTCTGTCTCTGTCCTTTGCCTGGCTCTCTGTTGCAGATGGAAGCTGCTGCTGCTGCCATTCTCAGCTTGAAGCCCTCGTTTGATGCAAGCAGATGCTCCCAGGTGTGTTCAGCAGCTGTTGCTCAGTGTTGATGCAAAGCTTTTGTGTTCCTCATGGAAGCAAGGAGCCATTGTGACACTGCAGGGGCTCATGGCATCAAGGAGACAATTGTGACAGTACAGAACCTCCTAGAAACAAGGCTCCATGGTGACACCGTGATGAATCATGGAACCACATGGAAAGGTGTTCCTGATGAGACACAGCAGGGCCTTGTTGGAACCAAAGACACCTCTGCAAAAAGCAGGGTAGCTCACAGAACCAAGGAGTCCATTGTTACAATCGAAAACCTATGGAAGCAAGGGGCCATTGTGACACAGTGGGGCCACATGGAAGCCAAGGAGCCATTGTGACCCAGTGGGGCCTCATGGAATCAAGGAGACCATGGTGACACAGGTGATGCACATGAAGCCAAGGAGCCATTGTGACACAGTGGGGCCTCATGGAATCAAGGAGACCATGGTGACACAGGTGATGCACATGAAGCCAAGGAGCCATTGTGACACAGTGGGGCCTCATGGAATCAAGGAGACCATTGTGACACAGGTGATGCACATGAAGCCAAGGAGCCATTGTGACACAGCGGGGCTTCTTCCCTTCAGCTCTGCAGCTGGCTGTCCCGGCCCTAGGCACCATGTGCCAAGTGCTCTCCTCAGGGCTCTGCCTGCACACAGGCCCAGAGAAGTTTTCCTGTTTGTAAGGAAAGAATGGAAAAGCCTGAGCAGCTTTCCTAAACAACCAACCCCACATGCTCCGTCCAGGCTGCCTGCAATGATGTCCCCTTTCTACAAGGGACACTGTGAGCAGGAATGATCTCTGGGAGCAGAATTCCCGCAGTCTTTCAACGGAATTCTCTGTCCCTGTCCTTTGCCTGGCTCTCTGTTGCAGATGGAAGCTGCTGCTGCCATTCTCAGCTTGAAGCCCTGGTTTGATGCAAGCAGATGCTCCCAGGTGTGTTCAGCAGCTGTTGCTCAGTGTTGATGCAAAGCTTTTGTGTTCCTCATGGAAGCAAGGAGCCATTGTGACACTGCAGGGGCTCATGGGATCAAGGAGACAATTGTGACACTACAGAACCTCCTAGAAACAAGGCTCCATGGTGACACCGTGGGGAATCATGGAACCACATGGAAATGTGTTCCTGATGAGACGCAGCAGGGCCTTGTTGGAACCAAAGACACCTCTGCAAAAAGCAGGGTAGCTCACAGAACCAAGGAGTCCATTATTACAATAGAAAACCTATGGAAGCAAGGCGATATTGTGACACAGTGGGGCCACATGGAATCAAGGAGACCATTGTGACACAGGTGATTCACATGAAGCAAAGGAGCCATTGTGACACAGTGGGGGCTCATGGAATCAAGGAGACCATGGTGACACAGGTGATGCACATGAAGTCAAGGAGCCATTGTGACACAGCGGGGCTTCTTCCCTTCAGCTCTGCAGCTGGCTGTCCCAGCCCTAGGCACCATGTGCCATCTGCTCTCCTCAGGGCTCTGCCTGCACACAGGCCCAGAGAAGTTTTCCTGTTTGTAAGGAAAGAATGAAAAAGCCTGAGCAGGTTCCCTAGACAACCAAACCCACATGCTCAGTCCAGGCTGCCTGCAATGATGTCCCCTTTCTACAAGGGACACTGTGAGCAGGAATGATGTCTGGGAGCAGAATTCCCGCAGTCTTTCCACGGAATTCTCTGTCCCTGTCTTTTCCCTGGCTCTCTGTTGCAGATGGAAGCTGCTGCTGCCATTCTCTGCTTGAAGACCTCTTTTGATGCAAGCCGATGCTCCCAGGTGTGTTCAGCAGCTGTTGCTCAGTGTTGATGCAAAGCTTTTGTGTTCCTCATGGAAGCAAGGAGCCATTGTGACACTGCAGGGGCTCATGGCATCAAGGAGACAATTGTGACAGTACAGAACCTCCTAGAAACAAGGCTCCATGGTGACACCATGGCGAATCATGGAACCACATGGAAATGTGTTCCTCATGAGACACAGCAGGGCCTTGTTGGAACCAAAGACACCTCTGCAAAAAGCAGGGTAGCTCACAGAACCAAGGAGTCCTTTGTTACAATAGAAAACCTATGGAAGCAAGGGGCCATTGTGACACAGTGGGGCCACGTGGAAGCCAAGGAGCCATTGTGACCCAGTGGGGCCTCATGGAATCAAGGAGACCATGGTGACACAGGTGATGCACATGAAGCCAAGGAGCCATTGTGACACAGCGGGGCTTCTTCCCTTCAGCTCTGCAGCTGGCTGTCCCACACCGAGGCACCATGTGCCAAGTGCTCTCCTCAGGGCTCTGCCTGCACACAGGCCCAGAGAAGTTTTCCTGTTTGTAAGGAAAGAATGAAAAAGCCTGAGCAGGTTCCCTAGACAACCAAACCCACATGCTCAGTCCAGGCTGCCTGCAATGATGTCCCCTTTCTACAAGGGACACTGTGAGCAGGAATGATGTCTGGGAGCAGAATTCTCGCAGTCTTTCCACGGAATTCTCTGTCCCTGTCCTTTGCCTGGCTCTCTGTTGCAGATGGAAGCTGCTGCTGCCATTCTCTGCTTGAAGCCCTCTTTTGATGCAAGCAGATGCTCCCAGGTGTGTTCAGCAGCTGTTGCTCAGTGTTGATGCAAAGCTTTTGTGTTCTTCATGGAATCAAGGAGACCATGGTGACACAGGTGATGCACATGAAGCCAAGGAGCCATTGTGACCCAGTGGGGCCTCATGGAATCAAGGAGACCATGGTGACACAGTGGGGCCACATGGAAGCCAAGGAGCCATTGTGACCCAGTGGGCCCTCATGGAATCAAGGAGACCATGGTGACACAGGTGATGCACATGAAGCCAAGGAGCCATTGTGACACAGCGGGGCTTCTTCCCTTCAGCTCTGCAGCTGGCTGTCCCAGACCGAGGCACCATGTGCCAAGTGCTCTCCTCAGGGCTCTCCCTGCACACAGGCCCAGAGAAGTTTTCCTGTTTGTAAGGAAAGAATGAAAAAGCCTGAGCAGCTTTCCTAAACAACCAACACCACATGCTCAGTCCAGGCTGCCTGCAATGATGTCCCCTTTCTACAAGGGACACTGTGAGCAGGAATGATGTCTGGGAGCAGAATTCTCGCAGTCTTTCCACGGAATTCTCTGTCCCTGTCTCTTGCCTGGCTCTCTGTTGCAGATGGAAGCTGCTGCTGCCATTCTCAGCTTGAAGCCCTGGTTTGATGCAAGCAGATGCTCCCAGGTGTGTTCAGCAGCTGTTGCTCAGTGTTGATGCAAAGCTTTTGTGTTCCTCATGGAAGCAAGGAGCCATTGTGACACAGTGGGGCCTCATGGAATCAAGGAGACCATTGTGAGGCAGGTGATGCACATGAAGCCAAGGAGCCATTGTGACACAGCAGGGCCTCATGGAATCAAGGAGACCATTGTGACACAGGTGATGCACATGAAGCCAAGGAGCCATTGTGACACAGCGGGGCTTCTTCCCTTCAGCTCTGCAGCTGGCTGTCCCACACCGAGGCACCATGTGCCAACTGCTCTCTTCAGGGCTCTGCCTGCACACAGGCCCAGAGAAGTTTTCCTGTTTGTAAGGAAAGAATGAAAAAGCCTGAGCAGGTTCCCTAGACAACCAAACCCACATGCTCAGTCCAGGCTGCCTGCAATGATGTCCCCTTTCTACAAGGGACACTGTGAGCAGGAATGATGTCTGGGAGCAGAATTCTCGCAGTCTTTCCACGGAATTCTCTGTCCCTGTCCTTTGCCTGGCTCTCTGTTGCAGATGGAAGCTGCTGCTGCCATTCTCAGCTTGAAGCCCTCGTTTGATGCAAGCAGATGCTCCCAGGTGTGTTCAGCAGCTGTTGCTCAGTGTTGATGCAAAGCTTTTGTGTTCCTCATGGAAGCAAGGAGCCATTGTGACACTGCAGGGGCTCATGGGATCAAGGAGACAATTGTGACAGTACAGAACCTCCTAGAAACAAGGCTCCATGGTGACACCGTAAGGAATCATGGAACCACATGGAAATATGTTCCTGATGAGACACAGCAGGGCCTTGTTGGAACCAAAGACACCTCTGCAAAAAGCAGGGTAGCTCACAGAACCAAGGAGTCCATTGTTACAATAGAAAACCTATGGAAGCAAGGGGCCATTGTGACACAGTGGGGCCACATGGAAGCCACGGAGCCATTGTGACCCAGTGGGGCCTCATGGAATCAAGGAGACCATGGTGACACAGGTGATGCACACGAAGCCAAGGAGCCATTGTGACCCAGTGGGGCCTCATGGAATCAAGGACACCACGGTGACACATGTGATGCACATGAAGCCAAGGAGCCATTGTGACCCAGTGGGGCCTCATGGAATCAAGGAGACCATTGTGACACAGGTGATTCACATGAAGCCAAGGAGCCATTGTGACCCAGTGGGGCCTCATGGAATCAAGGAGACCATGGTGACACAGGTGATGCACATGAAGCCAAGGAGCCATTGTGACCCAGTGGGGCCTCATGGAATCAAGGAGACCATGGTGACACAGGTGATGCACATGAAGCCAAGGAGCCATTGTGACCCAGTGGGGCCTCATGGAATCAAGGAGACCATGGTGACACAGGTGATGCACATGAAGCCAAGGAGCCATTGTGACACAGCGGGGCTTCTTCCCTTCAGCTCTGCAGCTGGCTCTCCCAGCCCACAGCACCATGTTCCAACTGCTCTCCTCAGGGCTCTGCCTGAACACAGGCCCAGGAGAAGTTTTCCTGTTTGTAAGGAAAGAATAGAAAAGCCTGAGCAGGTTTTCTAAACAACCAACCCCACATGCTCAGTCCAGGCTGCCTGCAATGATGTCCCCTTTCTACAAGGGACACTGTGAGCAGGAATGATCTCTGGGAGCAGAATTCTCGCAGTCTTTCCACGGAATTCTCTGTCTCTGTCCTTTGCCTGGCTCTCTGTTGCAGATGGAAGCTGCTGCTGCTGCCATTCTCAGCTTGAAGCCCTCGTTTGATGCAAGCAGATGCTCCCAGGTGTGTTCAGCAGCTGTTGCTCAGTGTTGATGCAAAGCTTTTGTGTTCCTCATGGAAGCAAGGAGCCATTGTGACACTGCAGGGGCTCATGGCATCAAGGAGACAATTGTGACAGTACAGAACCTCCTAGAAACAAGGCTCCATGGTGACACCGTGATGAATCATGGAACCACATGGAAAGGTGTTCCTGATGAGACACAGCAGGGCCTTGTTGGAACCAAAGACACCTCTGCAAAAAGCAGGGTAGCTCACAGAACCAAGGAGTCCATTGTTACAATCGAAAACCTATGGAAGCAAGGGGCCATTGTGACACAGTGGGGCCACATGGAAGCCAAGGAGCCATTGTGACCCAGTGGGGCCTCATGGAATCAAGGAGACCATGGTGACACAGGTGATGCACATGAAGCCAAGGAGCCATTGTGACACAGTGGGGCCTCATGGAATCAAGGAGACCATGGTGACACAGGTGATGCACATGAAGCCAAGGAGCCATTGTGACACAGTGGGGCCTCATGGAATCAAGGAGACCATTGTGACACAGGTGATGCACATGAAGCCAAGGAGCCATTGTGACACAGCGGGGCTTCTTCCCTTCAGCTCTGCAGCTGGCTGTCCCGGCCCTAGGCACCATGTGCCAAGTGCTCTCCTCAGGGCTCTGCCTGCACACAGGCCCAGAGAAGTTTTCCTGTTTGTAAGGAAAGAATGGAAAAGCCTGAGCAGCTTTCCTAAACAACCAACCCCACATGCTCCGTCCAGGCTGCCTGCAATGATGTCCCCTTTCTACAAGGGACACTGTGAGCAGGAATGATCTCTGGGAGCAGAATTCCCGCAGTCTTTCCACTGAATTCTCTGTCCCTGTCCTTTGCCTGGCTCTCTGTTGCAGATGGAAGCTGCTGCTGCCATTCTCAGCTTGAAGCCCTCGTTTGATGCAAGCAGATGCTCCCAGGTGTGTTCAGCAGCTGTTGCTCAGTGTTGATGCAAAGCTTTTGTGTTCCTCATGGAAGCTAGGAGCCATTGTGACACTGCAGGGGCTCATGGGATCAAGGAGACAATTGTGACACTACAGAACCTCCTAGAAACAAGGCTCCATGGTGACACCGTGGGGAATCATGGAACCACATGGAAATGTGTTCCTGATGAGACGCAGCAGGGCCTTGTTGGAACCAAAGACACCTCTGCAAAAAGCAGGGTAGCTCACAGAACCAAGGAGTCCATTATTACAATAGAAAACCTATGGAAGCAAGGCGATATTGTGACACAGTGGGGCCACATGGAATCAAGGAGACCATTGTGACACAGGTGATTCACATGAAGCAAAGGAGCCATTGTGACACAGTGGGGGCTCATGGAATCAAGGAGACCATGGTGACACAGGTGATGCACATGAAGTCAAGGAGCCATTGTGACACAGCGGGGCTTCTTCCCTTCAGCTCTGCAGCTGGCTGTCCCAGCCCTAGGCACCATGTGCCATCTGCTCTCCTCAGGGCTCTGCCTGCACACAGGCCCAGAGAAGTTTTCCTGTTTGTAAGGAAAGAATGAAAAAGCCTGAGCAGGTTCCCTAGACAACCAAACCCACATGCTCAGTCCAGGCTGCCTGCAATGATGTCCCCTTTCTACAAGGGACACTGTGAGCAGGAATGATGTCTGGGAGCAGAATTCTCGCAGTCTTTCCACGGAATTCTCTGTCCCTGTCCTTTGCCTGGCTCTCTGTTGCAGATGGAAGCTGCTGCTGCCATTCTCAGCTTGAAGCCCTCGTTTGATGCAAGCAGATGCTCCCAGGTGTGTTCAGCAGCTGTTGCTCAGTGTTGATGCAAAGCTTTTGTGTTCCTCATGGAAGCAAGGAGCCATTGTGACACTGCAGGGGCTCATGGCATCAAGGAGACAATTGTGACAGTACAGAACCTCCTAGAAACAAGGCTCCATGGTGACACCGTGATGAATCATGGAACCACATGGAAATGTGTTCCTGATGAGACGCAGCAGGGCCTTGTTGGAACCAAAGACACCTCTGCAAAAAGCAGGGTAGCTCACAGAACCAAGGAGTCCATTATTACAATAGAAAACCTATGGAAGCAAGGCGATGTTGTGACACAGTGGGGCCACATGGAATCAAGGAGACCATTGTGACACAGGTGATTCACATGAAGCAAAGGAGCCATTGTGACACAGTGGGGGCTCATGGAATCAAGGAGACCATTGTGACACAGGTGATGCACATGAAGCCAAGGAGCCATTGTGACACAGTGGGGCCTCATGGAATCAAGGAGACCATGGTGACACAGGTGATGCACATGAAGTCAAGGAGCCATTGTGACACAGCGGGGCTTCTTCCCTTCAGCTCTGCAGCTGGCTGTCCCAGCCCTAGGCACCGTGCCATCTGCTCTCCTCAGGGCTCTGCCTGCACACAGGCCCAGAGAAGTTTTCCTGTTTGTAAGGAAAGAATGAAAAAGCCTGAGCAGGTTCCCTAGACAACCAAATCCACATGCTCAGTCCAGGCTGCCTGCAATGATGTCCCCTTTCTACAAGGGACACTGTGAGCAGGAATGATGTCTGGGAGCAGAATTCTCGCAGTCTTTCCACGGAATTCTCTGTCCCTGTCCTTTGCCTGGCTCTCTGTTGCAGATGGAAGCTGCTGCTGCCATTCTCAGCTTGAAGCCCTCGTTTGATGCAAGCAGATGCTCCCAGGTGTGTTCAGCAGCTGTTGCTCAGTGTTGATGCAAAGCTTTTGTGTTCCTCATGGAAGCAAGGAGCCATTGTGACACTGCAGGGGCTCATGGCATCAAGGAGACAATTGTGACAGTACAGAACCTCCTAGAAACAAGGCTCCATGGTGACACCGTGGGGAATCATGGAACCACATGGAAATGTGTTCCTGATGAGACACAGCAGGGCCTTGTTGGAACCAAAGACACCTCTGCAAAAAGCAGGGTAGCTCACAGAACCAAGGAGTCCATTGTTACAATAGAAAACCTATGGAAGCAAGGGGCCATTGTGACACAGTGGGGCCACATGGAAGCCACGGAGCCATTGTGACCCAGTGGGGCCTCATGGAATCAAGGAGACCATGGTGACACAGGTGACGCACATGAAGCCAAGGAGCCATTGTGACACAGTGGGGCCTCATGGAATCAAGGAGACCATGGTGACACAGGTGATGCACATGAAGCCAAGGAGCCATTGTGACCCAGTGGGGCCTCATGGAATCAAGGAGACCATGGTGAAACAGGTGATGCACATGAAGCCAAGGAGCCATTGTGACACAGCGGGGCTTCTTCCCTTCAGCTCTGCAGCTGGCTCTCCCAGCCCACAGCACCATGTTCCAACTGCTCTCCTCAGGGCTCTGCCTGAACACAGGCCCAGGAGAAGTTTTCCTGTTTGTAAGGAAAGAATGGAAAAGCCTGAGCAGGTTTTCTAAACAACCAACCCCACATGCTCAGTCCAGGCTGCCTGCAATGATGTCCCCTTTCTACAAGGGACACTGTGAGCAGGAATGATGTCTGGGAGCAGAATTCTCGCAGTCTTTCCACGGAATTCTCTGTCCCTGTCCTTTGCCTGGCTCTCTGTTGCAGATGGAAGCTGCTGCTGCCATTCTCAGCTTGAAGCCCTCGTTTGATGCAAGCAGATGCTCCCAGGTGTGTTCAGCAGCTGTTGCTCAGTGTTGATGCAAAGCTTTTGTGTTCCTCATGGAAGCAAGGAGCCATTGTGACACTGCAGGGGCTCATGGCATCAAGGAGACAATTGTGACACTACAGAACCTCCTAGAAACAAGGCTGCATGGTGACAGCGTGATGAATCATGGAACCACATGGAAATGTGTTCCTGATGAGACACAACAG
This sequence comes from Corvus hawaiiensis, assembly GCF_020740725.1. Classification (NCBI taxonomy): domain Eukaryota; kingdom Metazoa; phylum Chordata; class Aves; order Passeriformes; family Corvidae; genus Corvus; species Corvus hawaiiensis. The sequence continues at coordinate 3,474,824 of NC_063243.1, forward strand.
GGCCTTGTTGGAACCAAAGACACCTCTGCAAAAAGCAGGGTAGCTCACAGAACCAAGGAGTCCATTGTTACAATAGAAAACCTATGGAAGCAAGGGGCCATTGTGACACAGTGGGGCCACATGGAAGCCAAGGAGCCATTGTGACCCAGTGGGGCCTCATGGAATCAAAGAGACCATGGTGACACAGGTGATGCACATGAAGCCAAGGAGCCATTGTGACCCAGTGGGGCCTCATGGAATCAAGGAGACCATGGTGACACAGGTGATGCACATGAAGCCAAGGAGCCATTGTGACACAGTGCGGCCTCATGGAATCAAGGAGACCATGGTGACACAGGTGATGCACATGAAGCCAAGGAGCCATTGTGACCCAGTGGGGCCTCATGGAATCAAGGAGACCATTGTGACACAGGTGATGCACATGAAGCCAAGGAGCCATTGTGACACAGCGGGGCTTCTTCCCTTCAGCTCTGCAGCTGGCTGTCCTGGCCCTAGGCACCATGTGCCAAGTGCTCTCCTCAGGGCTCTGCCTGCACACAGGCCCAGAGAAGTTTTCCTGTTTGTAAGGAAAGAATAGAAAAGCCTGAGCAGCTTTCCTAAACAACCAACCCCACATGCTCCGTCCAGGCTGCCTGCAATGATGTCCCCTTTCTACAAGGGACACTGTGAGCAGGAATGATCTCTGGGAGCAGAATTCTCGCAGTCTTTCCACGGAATTCTCTGTCTCTGTCCTTTGCCTGGCTCTCTGTTGCAGATGGAAGCTGCTGCTGCCATTCTCAGCTTGAAGCCCTCTTTTGATGCAAGCAGATGCTCCCAGGTGTGTTCAGCAGCTGTTGCTCAGTGTTGATGCAAAGCTTTTGTGTTCCTCATGGAAGCAAGGAGCCATTGTGACACTGCAGGGGCTCATGGCATCAAGGAGACAATTGTGACAGTACAGAACCTCCTAGAAACAAGGCTCCATGGTGACACCGTGGGGAATCATGGAACCACATGGAAATGTGTTCCTGATGAGACACAGCAGGGCCTTGTTGGAACCAAAGACACCTCTGCAAAAAGCAGGGTAGCTCACAGAACCAAGGAGTCCATTATTACAATAGAAAACCTATGGAAGCAAGGAGCCATTGTGACACAGTGGGGCCACATGGAAGCCAAGGAGCCATTGTGACCCAGTGGGGCCTCATGGAATCAAGGAGACCATGGTGACACAGGTGATGCACATGAAGCCAAGGAGCCATTGTGACACAGCGGGGCTTCTTCCCTTCAGCTCTGCAGCTGGCTGTCCCAGCCCACAGCACCATGTGCCAAGTGCTCTCCTCAGGGCTCTGCCTGCACACAGGCCCAGAGAAGTTTTCCTGTTTGTAAGGAAAGAATGAAAAAGCCTGAGCAGCTTTCCTAAACAACCAACCCCACATGCTCAGTCCAGGCTGCCTGCAATGATGTCCCCTTTCTACAAGGGACACTGTGAGCAGGAATGATCTCTGGAAGCAGAATTCCCGCAGTCTTTCCACGGAATTCTCTGTCCCTGTCCTTTGCCTGGCTCTCTGTTGCAGATGGAAGCTGCTGCTGCCATTCTCCGCTTGAAGCCCTCGTTTGATGCAAGCAGGTGCTCCCAGGTGTGTTCAGCAGCTGTTGCTCAGTGTTGATGCAAAGCTTTTGTGTTCCTCATGGAAGCAAGGAGCCATTGTGACACTGCAGGGGCTCATGGGATCAAGGAGACAATTGTGACACTACAGAACCTCCTAGAAACAAGGCTCCATGGTGGCACCGTGGCGAATCATGGAATCAAGGAGCCCATTGTGACACAGAGAGGCCGCCTGGAAGCAGTGGTCCATTGTTACACTGCGGATTCAAGAAGACCATGGGGACAGCACGGAACCTCATGGAACCATCCGTCCATTGGGACACAGCGGGGCCTCATGGACACAAGGGGAGCATTGTGGCAAAGCAGGGCCTCATGGAAGCATGGAGAGCATTGTGACATTGTGGGCAATCATGGAAGCATGGAGAGCATTGTGCCACTAAGGAAACTGATGGAACCAAGGCGATCCCTGGGACACAATGGAAGCACATGGAATCAAGGCTCCATGATGACTTTGGAGGGCCTCATGGAGCACAGCATCCATTGTGACACAGCAAGACCTCGTGGAACCAAGGAGCCTTTGTGATACTCCAGATGCGCATGGAAGCCAGGGTGCACTGAGACACAGAGGGGCCTTGTTGGAACCAAAGACACCTCTGCAAAAAGCAGGGTAGCTCACAGAACCAAGGAGTCCATTGTTCCATTGTAGAAAATTATACATTACATTCTAGAAAACCTATGGAACCAAGGGGCTATTGTGACACAGTGGGGCCACATGGAAGCAATTGTCCATTATGACAATGTGGATCAAAGGTGAGCATGGTGACACTGCGGAACCTGATGGAAGCAAGGAGCCATTGTGACACAGTGGGGCCTCATGGAATCAAGGAGACCATGGTGACACAGGTGATGCACATGAAGCCAAGGAGCCATTGTGACACAGTGGGGCCTCATGGAATCAAGGAGACCATGGTGACACAGGTGATGCACATGAAGCCAAGGAGCCATTGTGACCCAGTGGGGCCTCATGGAATCAAGGAGACCATGGTGACACAGGTGATGCACATGAAGCCAAGGAGCCATTGTGACACAGTGGGGCCTCATGGAATCAAGGAGACCATGGTGACACAGGTGATGCACATGAAGCCAAGGAGCCATTGTGACACAGTGGGGCCTCATGGAATCAAGGAGACCATGGTGACACAGGTGATGCACATGAAGCCAAGGAGCCATTGTGACACAGCGGGGCTTCTTCCCTTCAGCTCTGCAGCTGGCTGTCCCAGCCCACAGCACCATGTGCCAAGTGCTCTCCTCAGGGCTCTGCCTGCACACAGGCCCAGAGAAGTTTTCCTGTTTGTAAGGAAAGAATGAAAAAGCCTGAGCAGGTTCCCTAGACAACCAAACCCACATGCTCAGTCCAGGCTGCCTGCAATGATGTCCCCTTTCTACAAGGGACACTGTGAGCAGGAATGATCTCTGGGAGCAGAATTCTCGCAGTCTTTCCACGGAATTCCCTGTCCCTGTCCTTTGCCTGGCTCTCTGTTGCAGATGGAAGCTGCTGCTGCCTTTCTCAGCTTGAAGCCCTCTTTTGATGCAAGCAGATGCTCCCAGGTGTGTTCAGCAGCTGTTGCTCAGTGTTGATGCAAAGCTTTTGTGTTCCTCATGGAAGCAAGGAGCCATTGTGACACTGCAGGGGCTCATGGCATCAAGGAGACAATTGTGACACTACAGAACCTCCTAGAAACAAGGCTCCATGGTGACACCGTGGCGAATCATGGAATCAAGGAGCCCCTTGTGACACAGAGAGGCCGCCTGGAAGCAATGGTCCATTGTTACACTGCGGATTCAAGAAGACCATGGGGACAGCACGGAACCTCATGGAACCATCCGTCCATTGGGACACAGCGGGGCCTCATGGACACAAGGGGACCATTGTGGCAAAGCAGGGCCTCATGGAAGCATGGAGAGCATTGTGACATTGTGGGCAATCGTGGAAGCATGGAGAGCATTGTGCCACTAAGGAAACTGATGGAACCAAGGCGATCCCTGGGACACAATGGAAGCACATGGAATCAAGGCTCCATGATGACTTTGGAGGGCCTCATGGACCACAGGATCCATTGTGACACAGCAAGACCTCGTGGAACCAAGGAGCCTTTGTGATACTCCAGATGCGCATGGAAGCCAGGGTGCACTGAGACACAGCAGGGCCTTGTTGGAACCAAAGACACCTCTGCAAAAAGCAGGGTAGCTCACAGAACCAAGGAGTCCATTGTTCCATTGTAGAAAATTTTACATTACATTCTAGAAAACTAATGGAACCAAGGGGCTATTGTGACACAGTGGGGCCACATGGAAGCAATTGTCCATTATGACAATGTGGATCAAAGGTGAGCATGGTGACACTGCGGAACCTCATGGAAGCAAGGAGCCATTGTGACACAGTGGGGCCTCATGGAATCAAGGAGACCATGGTGACACAGGTGATGCACATGAAGCCAAGGAGCCATTGTGACCCAGTGGGGCCTCATGGAATCAAGGAGACCATGGTGACACAGGTGATGCACATGAAGCCAAGGAGCCATTGTGACACAGTGGGGCCTCATGGAATCAAGGAGACCATGGTGACACAGGTGATGCACATGAAGCCAAGGGGCCATTGTGACACAGTGGGGCCTCATGGAATCAAGGAGACCATGGTGACACAGGTGATGCACATGAAGCCAAGGAGCCATTGTGACCCAGTGGGGCCTCATGGAATCAAGGAGACCATGGTGACACAGGTGATGCACATGAAGCCAAGGAGCCATTGTGACACAGTGGGGCCTGATGGAATCAAGGAGACCATGGTGACACAGGTGATGCACATGAAGCCAAGGAGCCATTGTGACCCAGTGGGGCCTCATGGAATCAAGGAGACCATGGTGACACAGGTGATGCACATGAAGCCAAGGAGCCATTGTGACACAGCGGGGCTTCTTCCCTTCAGCTCTGCAGCTGGCTGTCCCAGCCCACAGCACTATGTGCCAACTGCTCTCCTCAGGACTCTGCCTGCACACAGGCCCAGAGAAGTTTTCCTGTTTGTAAGGAAAGAATGGAAAAGCCTGAGCAGCTTTCCTAAACAACAAACCCCACATGCTGAGTCCAGGCTGCCTGCAATGATGTCCCCTTTCTACAAGGGACACTGTGAGCAGGAATGATCTCTGAGAGCAGAATTCTCACAGTCTTTCCACGGAATTCTCTGTCCCTGTCCTTTCCCTGGCTCTCTGTTGCAGATGGAAGCTGCTGGTGCCTTTCTCATCTTGAAGCCCTCGTTTGATGCAAGCAGATGCTCCCAGGTGTGTTCAGCAGCTGTTGCTCAGTGTTGATGCAAAGCTTTTGTGTTCCTCATGGAAGCAAGGAGCCATTGTGACACTGCAGGGGCTCATGGCATCAAGGAGACAATTGTGACAGTACAGAACCTCCTAGAAACAAGACTCCATGATGACACCGTGGGGAATCATGGAACCACATGGAAATGTGTTCCTGATGAGACGCAGCAGGGCCTTGTTGGAACCAAAGACACCTCTGCAAAAAGCAGGGTAGCTCACAGAACCAAGGAGTCCATTGTTACAATAGAAAACCTATGGAAGCAAGGAGACCATTGTGACACAGTGGGGCCACATGGAAGCCACAGAGCCATTGTGACCCAGTGGGGCCTCATGGAATCAAGGAGACCATGGTGACACAGGTGATGCACATGAAGCCAAGGAGCCATTGTGACACAGTGGGGCCTCATGGAATCAAGGAAACCATGGTGACACAGGTGATGCACATGAAGCCAAGGAGCCATTGTGACACAGCGGGGCTTCTTCCCTTCAGCTCTGCAGCTGGCTGTCCCACACCGAGGCACCATGTGCCATCTGCTCTCCTCAGGGCTCTGCCTGCACACAGGCCCAGGAGAAGTTTTCCTGTTTGTAAGGAAAGAATGGAAAAGCCTGAGCAGGTTCCCTAGACAACCAAACCCACATGCTCAGTCCAGGCTGCCTGCAATGATGTCCCCTTTCTACAAGGGACACTGTGAGCAGGAATGATCTCTGGGAGCAGAATTCTCACAGTCCTTCCACGGAATTCTCTGTCCCTGTCCTTTGCCTGGCTCTCTGTTGCAGATGGAAGCTGCTGGTGCCATTCTCAGCTTGAAGCCCTCAATTGATGCAAGCAGATGCTCCCAGGTGTGTTCAGCAGCTGTTGCTCAGTGTTGATGCAAAGCTTTTGTGTTCCTCATGGAAGCAAGGAGCCATTGTGACACTGCAGGGGCTCATGGCATCAAGGAGACAATTGTGACACTACAGAACCTCCTAGAAACATGGCTCCATGGTGACACCGTGGCGAATCATGGAATCAAGGAGCCCCTTGTGACACAGAGAGGCCGCCTGGAAGCAATGGTCCATTGTTACACTGCGGATTCAAGAAGACCATGGGGACAGCACGGAACCTCATGGAACCATCCGTCCATTGGGACACAGCGGGGCCTCATGGACACAAGGGGACCATTGTGGCAAAGCAGGGCCTCATGGAAGCATGGAGAGCATTGTGCCACTAAGGAAACTGATGGAACCAAGGCGATCCCTGGGACACAATGGAAGCACATGGAATCAAGGCTCCATGATGACTTTGGAGGGCCTCATGGAGCACAGCATCCATTGTGACACAGCAAGACCTCGTGGAACCAAGGAGCCTTTGTGATACTCCAGATGCGCATGGAAGCCAGGGTGCACTGAGACACAGCAGGGCCTTGTTGGAACCAAAGACACCTCTGCAAAAAGCAGGGTAGCTCACAGAACCAAGGAGTCCATTGTTACATTGTAGAAAATTATACATTACATTCTAGAAAACTAATGGAACCAAGGGGCTATTGTGACACAGTGGGGCCACATGGAAGCAATTGTCCATTATGACAATGTGGATCAAAGGTGAGCATGGTGACACTGCGGAACCTCATGGAAGCAAGGAGCCATCCTGACACAGGTGATGCACATGAAGCCAAGGAGCCATTGTGACACAGTGGGGCCTCGTGGAATCAAGGAGACCATGGTGACACAGGTGATGCACATGAAGCCAAGGAGCCATTGTGACACAGTGGGGCCTCATGGAATCAAGGAGACCATGGTGACACAGGTGATGCACATGAAGCCAAGGAGCCATTGTGACACAGTGGGGCCTCATGGAATCAAGGAGACCATGGTGACACAGGTGATGCACATGAAGCCAAGGAGCCATTGTGACACAGCGGGGCTTCTTCCCTTCAGCTCTGCAGCTGGCTGTCCCAGCCCACAGCACCATGTGCCAAGTGCTCTCCTCAGGGCTCTGCCTGCACACAGGCCCAGAGAAGTTTTCCTGTTTGTAAGGAATGCATGAAAAAGCCTGAGCAGGTTCCCTAGACAACCAAACCCACATGCTCAGTCCAGGCTGCCTGCAATGATGTCCCCTTTCTACAAGGGACACTGTGAGCAGGAATGATGTCTGGGAGCAGAATTCTCGCAGTCTTTCCACGGAATTCTCTGTCCCTGTCCTTTGCCTGGCTCTCTGTTGCAGATGGAAGCTGCTGCTGCCATTCTCTGCTTGAAGCCCTCTTTTGATGCAAGCAGATGCTCCCAGGTGTGTTCAGCAGCTGTTGCTCAGTGTTGATGCAAAGCTTTTGTGTTCCTCATGGAAGCAAGGAGCCATTGTGACACTGCAGGGGCTCATGGCATCAAGGAGACAATTGTGACACTACAGAACCTCCTAGAAACAAGGCTCCATGGTGACACCGTGGCGAATCATGGAACCGCATGGAAATGTGTTCCTCATGAGACGCAGCAGGGCCTTGTTGGAACCAAAGACACCTCTGCAAAAAGCAGGGTAGCTCACAGAACCAAGGAGTCCATTGTTACAATAGAAAACCTATGGAAGCAAGGAGATCATTGTGACCCAGTGGGGCCACATGGAAGCCACGGAGCCATTGTGACCCAGTGGGGCCTCATGGAATCAAGGAGACCATGGTGACACAGGTGATGCACATGCAGCCAAGGAGCCATTGTGACACAGTGGGGCCTCATGGAATCAAGGAGACCATGGTGACACAGGTGATGCACATGCAGCCAAGGAGCCATTGTGACCCAGTGGGGCCTCATGGAATCAAGGAGACCATGGTGACACAGGTGATGCACATGAAGCCAAGGAGCCATTGTGACACAGTGGGGCCTCATGGAATCAAGGAGACCATGCTGACACAGGTGATGCACATGAAGCCAAGGAGCCATTGTGACACAGTGGGGCCTCATGGAATCAAGGAGACCATGGTGACACAGGTGATGCACATGAAGCCAAGGAGCCATTGTGACCCAGCGGGGCTTCTTCCCTTCAGCTCTGCAGCTGGCTGTCCCAGCCCACAGCACCATGTGCCAAGTGCTTTCCTCAGGGCTCTGCCTGCACACAGGCCCAGAGAAGTTTTCCTGTTTGTAAGGAAAGAATGAAAAAGCCTGAGCAGGTTCCCTAGACAACAAACCCACATGCTCAGTCCAGGCTGCATGCAATGATGTCCCCTTTCTACAAGGGACACTGTGAGCAGGAATGATCTCTGGGAGCAGAATTCTCGCAGTCTTTCCACGGAATTCTCTGTCCCTGTCCTTTCCCTGGCTCTCTGTTGCAGATGGAAGCTGCTGTTGCCTTTCTCTGCTTGAAGCCCTCGTTTGATGCAAGCAGATGCTCCCAGGTGTGTTCAGCAGCTGTTGCTCAGTGTTGATGCAAAGCTTTTGTGTTCCTCATGGAAGCAAGGAGCCATTGTGACACTGCAGGGGCTCATGGCATCATGGAGACAATTGTGACAGTACAGAACCTCCTAGAAACAAGGCTCCATGATGACACCGTGGCGAATCATGGAACCACATGGAAATGTGTTCCTCATGAGACGCAGCAGAGCCTTGTTGGAACCAAAGACACCTCTGCAAAAAGCAGGGTAGCTCACAGAACCAAGGAGTCCATTGTTACAATCGAAAACCTATGGAAGCAAGGAGACCATTGTGACACAGTGGGGCCACATGGAAGCCAAGGAGCCATTGTGACCCAGTGGGGCCTCATGGAATCAAGGAGACCATGGTGACACAGGTGATGCACATGAAGTCAAGGAGCCATTGTGACACAGTGGGGCCTCATGGAATCAAGGAGACCATGGTGACACAGGTGATGCACATGAAGCCAAGGAGCCATTGTGACCCAGTGGGGCCTCATGGAATCAAGGAGACCATGGTGACACAGGTGATGCACATGAAGCCAAGGAGCCATTGTGACACAGTGGGGTCTCATGGAATCAAGGAGACCATGGTGACACAGGTGATGCACATGAAGCCAAGGAGCCATTGTGACCCAGTGGGGCCTCATGGAATCAAGGAGACCATGGTGACACAGGTGATGCACATGAAGCCAAGGAGCCATTGTGACACAGTGGGGCCTGATGGAATCAAGGAGACCATGGTGACACAGGTGATGCACATGAAGCCAAGGAGCCATTGTGACACAGCGGGGCTTCTTCCCTTCAGCTCTGCAGCTGGCTGTCCCACACCGAGGCACCATGTGCCAAGTACTCTCCTCAGGGCTCTGCCTGCACACAGGCCCAGAGAAGTTTTCCTGTTTGTAAGGAAAGAATGGAAAAGCCTGAGCAGGTTCCCTAGACAACCAAACCCACATGCTCAGTCCAGGCTGCCTGCAATCATGTCCCCTTTCTACAAGGGATACTGTGAGCAGGAATGATCTCTGAGAGCAGAATTCTCACAGTCCTTCCACGGAATGCTCTGTCCCTGTCCTTTCCCTGGCTCTCTGTTGCAGATGGAAGCTGCTGGTGCCATTCTCAGCTTGAAGCCCTCGTTTGATGCAAGCAGATGCTCCCAGGTGTGTTCAGCAGCTGTTGCTCAGTGTTGATGCAAAGCTTTTGTGTTCTTCATGGAATCAAGGAGACCATTGTGACACAGGTGATGCACATGAAGCCAAGGAGCCATTGTGACACAGCGGGGCCTCATGGAATCAAGGAGACCATGGTGACACAGGTGATGCACATGTAGTCAAGGAGCCATTGTGACACAGTGGGGCCTCATGGAATCAAGGAGACCATGGTGACACAGGTGATGCACATGAAGCCAAGGAGCCATTGTGACCCAGTGGGGCCTCATGGAATCAAGGAGACCATGGTGACACAGGTGATGCACATAAAGCCAAGGAGCCATTGTGACACAGTGGGGCCTCATGGAATCAAGGAGACCATGGTGACACAGGTGATGCACATGTAGTCAAGCAGCCATTGTGACACAGTGGGGCCTCATGGAATCAAGGAGACCATGGTGACACAGGTGATGCACATGAAGCCAAGGAGCCATTGTGACCCAGTGGGGCCTCATGGAATCAAGGAGACCATGGTGACACAGGTGATGCACATGAAGCCAAGGAGCCATTGTGACACAGTGGGGCCTCATGGAATCAAGGAGACCATGGTGACACAGGTGATGCACATGAAGCCAAGGAGCCATTGTGACACAGCGGGGCCTCCTAGAATCAAGGAGACCATGGTGACACAGGTGATGCACATGAAGCCAAGGACCCATTGAGACACAGTGGGGGCTCATGGAATCAAGGAGACCATGGTGACACAGGTGATGCACATGAAGCCAAGGCGCCATTGTGACACAGTGGGGCCTCATGGAATCAAGGAGACCTTTGTCAGGCAGGTGATGCACATGAAGCCAAGGAGCCATTGTGACACAGTGGGGTCTCATGGAATCAAGGAGACCATGGTGACACAGGTGATGCACATGAAGCCAAGGAGCCATTGTGACACAGCGGGGCTTCTTCCCTTCAGCTCTGCAGCTGGCTGTCCCACACCCAGGCACCATGTGCCAACTGCTCTCCTCAGGGCTCTGCCTGCACACAGGCCCAGAGAAGTTTTCCTGTTTGTAAGGAAAGAATGAAAAAGCCTGAGCAGGTTCCCTAGACAACCAAACCCACATGCTCAGTCCAGGCTGCCTGCAATGATGTCCCCTTTCTACAAGGGACACTGTGAGCAGGAATGATCTCTGGGAGCAGAATTCTCGCAGTCTTTCCATGGAATTCTCTGTCCCTGTCCTTTGCCTGGCTCTCAGTGTCAGATGGAAGCTGCTGCTGCCATTCTCTGCTTGAAGCCTTCGTTTGATGCAAGCAGATGCTCCCAGGTGTGTTCAGCAGCTGTTGCTCAGTGTTGATGCAAAGCTTTTGTGTTCCTCATGGAAGCAAGGAGCCATTGTGACACTGCAGGGGCTCATGGCATCAAGGAGACAATTGTGACACTACAGAACCTCCTAGAAACAAGGCTCCATGGTGACACCGTGTGGAATCATGGAATCACATGGAAATGTGTTCCTCATGAGACACAGCAGGGCCTTGTTGGAACCAAAGACACCACTGCAAAAAGCAGGGTAGCTCACAGAACCAAGGAGTCCATTGTTACAATAGAAAACCTATGGAAGCAAGGAGACCATTGTGACACAGTGGGGGCTCATGGAATCAAGGAGACCATGGTGACACAGGTGATGCACATGAAGTCAAGGAGCCATTGTGACCCAGTGGGGCCTCATGGAATCAAGGAGACCATGGTGACACAGGTGATGCACATGAAGCCAAGGAGCCATTGTGACCCAGTGGGGCCTCATGGAATCAAGGAGACCATTGTCAGGCAGGTGATGCACATGAAGCCAAGGAGCCATTGTGACCCAGTGGGGCCTCATGGAATCAAGGAGACCATGGTGACACAGGTGATGCACATGAAGCCAAGGAGCCATTGTGACCCAGTGGGGCCTCATGGAATCAAGGAGACCATGGTGACACAGGTGATGCACATGAAGCCAAGGAGCAATTGTGACCCAGTGGGGCCTCATGGAATCAAGGAGACCATGGTGACACAGGTGATGCACATGAAGCCAAGGAGCCATTGTGACACAGCGGGGCTTCTTCCCTTCAGCTCTGCAGCTGGCTGTCCCACACCCACAGCACCATGTGCCAACTGCTCTCCTCCGGGCTCTGCCTGCACACAGGCCCAGAGAAGTTTTCCTGTTTGTAAGGAAAGAATGAAAAAGCCTGAGCAGGTTCCCTAGACAACCAAACCCACATGCTCAGTCCAGGCTGCCTGCAATGATGTCCCCTTTCTACAAGGGACACTGTGAGCAGCAATGATGTCTGGGAGCAGAATTCTCGCAGTCTTTCCACGGAATTCTCTGTCCCTGTCCTTTGCCTGGCTCTCTGTTGCAGATGGAAGCTGCTGCTGCCTTTCTCCGCTTGAAGCCCTCATTTGATGCAAGCAGATGCTCCCAGGTGTGTTCAGCAGCTGTTGCTCAGTGTTGATGCAAAGCTTTTGTGTTCCTCATGGAAGCAAGGAGCCATTGTGACACTGCAGGGGCTCATGGCATCAAGGAGACAATTGTGACACTACAGAACCTCCTAGAAACAAGGCTCCATGGTGACACCGTGGCGAATCATGGAACCACATGGAAATGTGTTCCTCATGAGACACAGCAGGGCCTTGTTGGAACCAAAGACACCTCTGCAAAAAGCAGGGTAGCTCACAGAACCAAGGAGTCCATTGTTACAATAGAAAACCTATGAAAGCAAAGAGACCATTGTGACACAGTGGGGCCACATGGAAGCCAAGGAGCCATTGTGACCCAGTGGGGCCTCATGGAATCAAGGAGACCATGGTGACACAGGTGATGCACATGAAGCCAAGGAGCCATTGTGACCCAGTGGGGCCTCATGGAATCAAGGAGACCATGGTGACACAGGTGATGCACATGAAGCCAAAGAGCCATTGTGACACAGCGGGGCCTCATGGAATCAAGGAGACCATGGTGACACAGGTGATGCACATGAAGCCAAGGAGCCATTGTGACCCAGTGGGGCCTCATGGAATCAAGGAGACCATGGTGACACAGGTGATGCACATGAAGCCAAGGAGCCATTGTGACCCAGTGGGGCCTCATGGAATCAAGGAGACCATGGTGACACAGGTGATGCACATGAAGCCAAGGAGCCATTGTGACCCAGTGGGGCCTCATGGAATCAAGGAGACCATGGTGACACAGGTGATGCACATGAAGTCAAGGAGCCATTGTGACCCAGTGGGGCCTCATGGAATCAAGGAGACCATGGTGACACAGGTGATGCACATGAAGCCAAGGAGCCATTGTGACACAGCGGGGCTTCTTCCCTTCAGCTCTGCAGCTGGCTGTCCCAGCCCACAGCACCATGTGCCAAGTGCTCTCCTCAGGGCTCTGCCTGCACACTGGCCCAGGAGAAGTTTTAGTGTTTGTAAGGAAAGAATGGAAAAGCCTGAGCAGGTTCCCTAGACAACCAAACCCACATGCTCAGTCCAGGCTGCCTGCAATGATGTCCCCTTTCTACAAGGGATACTGTGAGCAGGAATGATCTCTGAGAGCAGAATTCTCACAGTCCTTCCACGGAATTCTCTGTCCCTGTCCTTTCCCTGGCTCTCAGTGTCAGATGGAAGCTGCTGGTGCCATTCTCAGCTTGAAGCCCTCGTTTGATGCAAGCAGATGCTCCCAGGTGTGTTCCGCAGCTGTTGCTCAGTGTTGATGCAAAGCTTTTGTGTTCCTCATGGAAGCAAGGAGCCATTGTGACACTGCAGGGGCTCATGGCATCAAGGAGACAATTGTGACACTACAGAACCTCCTAGAAACAAGGCTCCATGATGACATTGTGGCGAATCATGGAACCACATGGAAATGTGTTCCTCATGAGACGCAGCAGGGCCTTGTTGGAACCAAAGACACCTCTGCAAAAAGCAGGGTAGCTCAAAGAACCAAGGAGTCCATTGTTACAATAGAAAACCTATGAAAGCAAAGAGACCATTGTGACCCAGTGGGGCCACATGGAAGCCACGGAGCCATTGTGACCCAGTGCGGCCTCATGGAATCAAAGAGACCATGGTGAAACAGGTGATGCACATGAAGCCAAGGAGCCATTGTGACCCAGTGGGGCCTCATGGAATCAAGGAGACCATGGTGACACAGGTGATGCACATGAAGCCAAGGATCCATTGTGACACAGTGGGGCCTCATGGAATCAGGGAGACCATGGTGACACAGGTGATGCACATGAAGCCAAGGAGCCAATGTGACCCAGTGGGGCCTCATGGAATCAAGGAGACCATGGTGACACAGGTGATGCACATGAAGCCAAGGAGCCATTGTGACCCAGTGGGGCCTCATGGAATCAAGGAGACCATGGTGACACAGGTGATTCACATGAAGCCAAGGAGCCATTGTGACACAGTGGGGCCTCATGGAATCAAGGAGACCATTGTGACACAGGTGATGCACATGAAGCCAAGGAGCCATTGTGACACAGTGGGGCCTCATGGAATCAAGGAGACCATGGTGACACAGGTGATGCACATGAAGTCAAGGAGCCATTGTGACACAGTGGGGGCTCATGGAATCAAGGAGACCATGGTGACACAGGTGATGCACATGAAGCCAAGGAGCCATTGTGACCCAGTGGGGCCTCATGGAATCAAGGAGACCATGGTGACACAGGTGATGCACATGAAGCCAAGGAGCCATTGTGACACAGTGGGGCCTCATGGAATCAAGGAGACCATGGTGACACAGGTGATGCACATGAAGCCAAGGAGCCATTGTGACCCAGTGGGGCCTCATGGAATCAAGGAGACCATGGTGACACAGGTGATGCACATGAAGCCAAGGAGCCATTGTGACCCAGTGGGGCCTCATGGAATCAAGGAGACCATGGTGACACAGGTGATGCACATGAAGCCAAGGAGCCATTGTGACACAGTGGGGGCTCATGGAATCAAGGAGACCATGGTGACACAGGTGATGCACATGAAGCCAAGGAGCCATTGTGACACAGTGGGGCCTCATGGAATCAAGGAGACCATGGTGACACAGGTGATGCACATGAAGCCAAGGCGCCATTGTGACACAGTGGGGCCTCATGGAATCAAGGAGACCATGGTGACACAGGTGATGCACATGAATCCAAGGAGCCATTGTGACACAGTGGGGCCTCATGGAATCAAGGAGACCATGGTGACACAGGTGATGCACATGAAGCCAAGGAGCCATTGTGACACAGCGGGGCTTCTTCCCTTCAGCTCTGCAGCTGGCTGTCCCAGACCGAGGCACCATGTGCCAAGTGCTTTCCTCAGGCCTCTGCCTGCACACAGGCCCAGAGAAGTTTTCCTGTTTGTAAGGAAAGAATGGAAAAGCCTGAGCAGGTTCCCTAGACAACAAACCCCACATGCTGAGTCCAGGCTGCCTGCAATCATGTCCCCTTTCTACAAGGGACACTGTGAGCAGGAATGATCTCTGGGAGCAGAATTCTCACAGTCTTTCCACTGAATTCTCTGTCCCTGTCCTTTGCCTGGCTCTCTGTTGCAGATGGAAGCTGCTGGTGCCTTTCTCAGCTTGAAGCCCTCGTTTGATGCAAGCAGATGCTCCCAGGTGTGTTCAGCAGCTGTTGCTCAGTGTTGATGCAAAGCTTTTGTGTTCCTCATGGAAGCAAGGAGCCATTGTGACACTGCAGGGGCTCATGGCATCAAGGAGACAATTGTGACACTACAGAACCTCCTAGAAACAAGACTCCATGGTGACACCGTGGCGAATCATGGAACCACATGGAAATGTGTTCCTCATGAGACACAGCAGGGCCTTGTTGGAACCAAAGACACCTCTGCAAAAAGCAGGGTAGCTCACAGAACCAAGGAGTCCATTGTTACAATAGAAAACCTATGGAAGCAAGGAGACCATTGTGACCCAGTGGGGCCACATGGAAGCCACGGAGCCATTGTGACACAGTGGGGCCTCATGGAATCAAGGAGACCATGGTGACACAGGTGACGCACATGAAGCCAAGGAGCCATTGTGACACAGTGGGGCCTCATGGAATCAAGGAGACCATGGTGACACAGGTGATGCACATGAAGCCAAGGAGCCATTGTGACACAGTGGGGCCTCATGGAATCAAGGAGACCATGGTGACACAGGTGATGCACATGAAGCCAAGGAGCCATTGTGACCCAGTGGGGCCTCATGGAATCAAGGAGACCATGCTGACACAGGTGATGCACATGAAGCCAAGGAGCCATTGTGACACAGTGGGGCCTCATGGAATCAAGGAGACCATGGTGACACAGGTGATGCACATGAAGCCAAGGAGCCATTGTGACACAGTGGGGCCTCATGGAATCAAGGAGACCATGGTGACACAGGTGATGCACATGAAGTCAAGGAGCCATTGTGACACAGTGGGGCCTCATGGAATCAAGGAGACCATGGTGACACAGGTGATGCACATGAAGCCAAGGAGCCATTGTGACACAGTGGGGCCTCATGGAATCAAGGAGACCATGGTGACACAGGTGATGCACATGAAGCCAAGGAGCCATTGTGACACAGGGGGGCCTCATGGAATCAAGGAGACCATGGTGACACAGGTGATGCACATGAATCCAAGGAGCCATTGTGACACAGTGGGGCCTCATGGAATCAAGGAGACCATGGTGACACAGGTGATGCACATGAAGCCAAGGAGCCATTGTGACACAGTGGGGGCTCATGGAATCAAGGAGACCATGGTGACACAGGTGATGCACATGAAGCCAAGGAGCCATTGTGACACAGTGGGGCCTCATGGAATCAAGGAGACCATGGTGACACAGGTGATGCACATGAAGCCAAGGAGCCATTGTGACACAGCGGGGCTTCTTCCCTTCAGCTCTGCAGCTGGCTGTCCCAGCCCACAGCACCATGTGCCAAGCGCTCTCCTCAGGGCTCTGCCTGCACACAGGCCCAGAGAAGTTTTCCTGTTTGTAAGGAAAGAATGGAAAAGCCTGAGCAGGTTTCCTAAACAACAAACCCCACATGCTGAGTCCAGGCTGCCTGCAATCATGTCCCCTTTCTACAAGGGACACTGTGAGCAGGAATGATCTCTGGGAGCAGAATTCTCGCAGTCTTTCCACAGAATTCTCTGTCCCTGTCCTTTCCCTGGCTCTCAGTGTCAGATGGAAGCTGCTGGTGCCATTCTCAGCTTGAAGCCCTCAATTGATGCAAGCAGATGCTCCCAGGTGTGTTCAGCAGCTGTTGCTCAGTGTTGATGCAAAGCTTTTGTGTTCCTCATGGAAGCAAGGAGCCATTGTGACACTGCAGGGGCTCATGGCATCAAGGAGACAATTGTGACACTACAGAACCTCCTAGAAACAAGACTCCATGATGACACCGTGGGGAATCATGGAACCACATGGAAATGTGTTCCTGATGAGACGCAGCAGGGCCTTGTTGGAACCAAAGATACCTCTGCAAAAAGCAGGGTAGCTCACAGAACCAAGGAGTCCATTGTTACAATAGAAAACCTATGGAAACAAGGACACCATTGTGACACAGTGGGGCCACATGGAAGCCACGGAGCCATTGTGACACAGTGGGGCCTCATGGAATCAAGGAGACCATGGTGACACAGGTGATGCACATGAAGCCAAGGAGCCATTGTGACACAGTGGGGCCTCATGGAATCAAGGAGACCATGGTGACACAGGTGATGCACATGAAGCCAAGGAGCCATTGTGACACAGTGGGGCCTCATGGAATCAAGGAGACCATGGTGACACAGGTGATGCACATGAAGCCAAGGAGCCATTGTGACACAGTGGGGCCTCATGGAATCAAGGAGACCATGGTGACACAGGTGATGCACATGAAGCCAAGGAGCCATTGTGACCCAGTGGGGCCTCATGGAATCAAGGAGACCATTGTGAGGCAGGTGATGCACATGAAGCCAAGGAGCCATTGTGACACAGTGGGGCCTCATGGAATCAAGGAGACCATGGTGACACAGGTGATGCACATGAAGTCAAGGAGCCATTGTGACACAGTGGGGCCTCATGGAATCAAGGAGACCATGGTGAGGCAGGTGATGCACATGAAGCCAAGGAGCCATTGTGACCCAGCGGGGCTTCTTCCCTTCAGCTCTGCAGCTGGCTGTCCCAGCCCACAGCACCATGTGCCAAGTGCTTTCCTCAGGGCTCTGCCTGCACACAGGCCCAGAGAAGTTTTCCTGTTTGTAAGGAAAGAATGAAAAAGCCTGAGCAGGTTCCCTAGACAACCAAACCCACATGCTCAGTCCAGGCTGCCTGCAATGATGTCCCCTTTCTACAAGGGACACTGTGAGCAGCAATAATGTCTGGGAGCAGAATTCTCGCAGTCTTTCCACGGAATTCTCTGTCCCTGTCCTTTGCCTGGCTCTCTGTTGCAGATGGAAGCTGCTGCTGCCTTTCTCCGCTTGAAGCCCTCATTTGATGCAAGCAGATGCTCCCAGGTGTGTTCAGCAGCTGTTGCTCAGTGTTGATGCAAAGCTTTTGTGTTCCTCATGGAAGCAAGGAGCCATTGTGACACTGCAGGGGCTCATGGCATCAAGGAGACAATTGTGACACTACAGAACCTCCTAGAAACAAGGCTCCATGGTGACACCGTGGCGAATCATGGAACCACATGGAAATGTGTTCCTCATGAGAAACAGCAGGGCCTTGTTGCAACCAAAGACACCTCTGCAAAAAGCAGGGTAGCTCACAGAACCAAGGAGTCCATTGTTACAATAGAAAACCTATGGAAGCAAGGGGCCATTGTGACCCAGTGGGGCCTCATGGAATCAAGGAGACCATTGTGACACAGGTGATGCACATGAAGCCAAGGAGCCATTGTGACCCAGTGGGGCCTCATGGAATCAAGGAGACCATGGTGACACAGGTGATGCACATGAAGCCAAGGAGCCATTGTGACCCAGTGGGGCCTCATGGAATCAAGGAGACCATTGTCAGGCAGGTGATGCACATGAAGCCAAGGAGCCATTGTGACCCAGTGGGGCCTCATGGAATCAAGGAGACCATGGTGACACAGGTGATGCACATGAAGCCAAGGAGCCATTGTGACCCAGTGGGGCCTCATGGAATCAAGGAGACCATGGTGACACAGGTGATGCACATGAAGCCAAGGAGCAATTGTGACCCAGTGGGGCCTCATGGAATCAAGGAGACCATGGTGACACAGGTGATGCACATGAAGCCAAGGAGCCATTGTGACACAGCGGGGCTTCTTCCCTTCAGCTCTGCAGCTGGCTGTCCCAGCCCACAGCACCATGTGCCAAGTGCTCTCCTCAGGGCTCTGCCTGCACACAGGCCCAGAGAAGTTTTCCTGTTTGTAAGGAAAGAATGGAAAAGCCTGAGCAGGTTTCCTAAACAACAAACCCCACATGCTGAGTCCAGGCTGCCTGCAATCATGTCCCCTTTCTACAAGGGACACTGTGAGCAGGAATGATCTCTGGGAGCAGAATTCTTGCAGTCTTTCCACTGAATTCTCTGTCCCTGTCCTTTGCCTGGCTCTCTGTTGCAGATGGAAGCTGCTGCTGCCATTCTCTGCTTGAAGCCCTCAATTGATGCAAGCAGATGCTCCCAGGTGTGTTCAGCAGCTGTTGCTCAGTGTTGATGCAAAGCTTTTGTGTTCCTCATGGAAGCAAGGAGCCATTGTGACACTGCAGGGGCTCATGGCATCAAGGAGACAATTGTGACACTACAGAACCTCCTAGAAACAAGACTCCATGGTGACACCGTGGGGAATCATGGAACCACATGGAAATGTGTTCCTCATGAGACACAGCAGGGCCTTGTTGGAACCAAAGACACCAGTGCAAAAAGCAGGGTAGCTCACAGAACCAAGGAGTCCATTGTTACAATAGAAAACCTATGGAAGCAAGGAGACCATTGTGACCCAGTGGGGCCACATGGAAGCCACGGAGCCATTGTGACCCAGTGGGGCCTCATGGAATCAAGGAGACCATGGTGACACAGGTGATGCACATGAAGCCAAGGAGCCATTGTGACACAGTGGGGGCTCATGGAATCAAGGAGACCATGGTGACACAAGTGATGCACATGAAGCCAAGGAGCCATTGTGACCCAGTGGGGCCTCATGGAATCAAGGAGACCATTGTCAGGCAGGTGATTCACATGAAGCCAAGGAGCCATTGTGACCCAGTGGGGCCTCATGGAATCAAGGAGACCATGGTGACACAGGTGATGCACATGAAGCCAAGGAGCCATTGTGACACAGTGGGGCCACATGGAATCAAGGAGACCATGGTGACACAGGTGATGCACATGAAGCCAAGGAGCCATTGTGACCCAGTGGGGCCTCATGGAATCAAGGAGACCATGGTGACACAGGTGATGCACATGAAGCCAAGGAGCCATTATGACCCAGTGGGGCCTCATGGAATCAAGGAGACCATGGTGACACAGGTGATGCACATGAAGCCAAGGAGCCATTGTGACACAGCGGGGCTTCTTCCCTTCAGCTCTGCAGCTGGCTGTCCCACACCCACAGCACCATGTGCCAAGTGCTCTCCTCCGGGCTCTGCCTGCACACAGGCCCAGAGAAGTTTTCCTGTTTGTAAGGAAAGAATGAAAAAGCCTGAGCAGGTTCCCTAGACAACCAAACCCACATGCTTAGTCCAGGCTGCCTGCAATGATGTCCCCTTTCTACAAGGGACACTGTGAGCAGCAATGATGTCTGGGAGCAGAATTCTCGCAGTCTTTCCACGGAATTCTCTGTCCCTGTCCTTTGCCTGGCTCTCTGTTGCAGATGGAAGCTGCTGCTGCCTTTCTCCGCTTGAAGCCCTCATTTGATGCAAGCAGATGCTCCCAGGTGTGTTCAGCAGCTGTTGCTCAGTGTTGATGCAAAGCTTTTGTGTTCCTCATGGAAGCAAGGAGCCATTGTGACACTGCAGGGGCTCATGGCATCAAGGAGACAATTGTGACACTACAGAACCTCCTAGAAACAAGGCTCCATGGTGACACCGTGGCGAATCATGGAACCACATGGAAATGTGTTCCTCATGAGAAACAGCAGGGCCTTGTTGGAACCAAAGACACCTCTGCAAAAAGCAGGGTAGCTCACAGAACCAAGGAGTCCATTGTTACAATAGAAAACCTATGGAAGCAAGGGGCCATTGTGACCCAGTGGGGCCTCATGGAATCAAGGAGACCATTGTGACACAGGTGATGCACATGAAGCCAAGGAGCCATTGTGACACAGTGGGGCCTCATGGAATCAAGGAGACCATGGTGACACAGGTGATGCACATGAAGCCAAGGAGCCATTGTGACCCAGTGGGGCCTCATGGAATCAAGGAGACCATGGTGACACAGGTGATGCACATGAAGCCAAGGAGCCATTGTGACCCAGTGGGGCCTCATGGAATCAAGGAGACCATGGTGACACAGGTGATGCACATGAAGTCAAGGAGCCATTGTGACCCAGTGGGGCCTCATGGAATCAAGGAGACCATGGTGACACAGGTGATGCACATGAAGTCAAGGAGCCATTGTGACACAGCGGGGCTTCTTCCCTTCAGCTCTGCAGCTGGCTGTCCCAGCCCACAGCACCATGTGCCAAGTGCTCTCCTCAGGGCTCTGCCTGCACACAGGCCCAGGAGAAGTTTTAGTGTTTGTAAGGAAAGAATGGAAAAGCCTGAGCAGGTTCCCTAGACAACCAAACCCACATGCTCAGTCCAGGCTGCCTGCAATGATGTCCCCTTTCTACAAGGGATACTGTGAGCAGGAATGATCTCTGAGAGCAGAATTCTCACAGTCCTTCCACGGAATTCTCTGTCCCTGTCCTTTGCCTGGCTCTCAGTGTCAGATGGAAGCTGCTGGTGCCATTCTCAGCTTGAAGCCCTCGTTTGATGCAAGCAGATGCTCCCAGGTGTGTTCCGCAGCTGTTGCTCAGTGTTGATGCAAAGCTTTTGTGTTCCTCATGGAAGCAAGGAGCCATTGTGACACTGCAGGGGCTCATGGCATCAAGGAGACAATTGTGACACTACAGAACCTCCTAGAAACAAGGCTCCATGATGACACTGTGGCGAATCATGGAACCACATGGAAATGTGTTCCTCATGAGACGCAGCAGGGCCTTGTTGGAACCAAAGACACCTCTGCAAAAAGCAGGGTAGCTCAAAGAACCAAGGAGTCCATTGTTACAATAGAAAACCTATGAAAGCAAAGAGACCATTGTGACACAGTGGGGCCACATGGAAGCCACGGAGCCATTGTGACCCAGTGCGGCCTCATGGAATCAAGGAGACCATGGTGACACAGGTGATGCACATGAAGCCAAGGAGCCATTGTGACACAGTGGGGCCTCATGGAATCAAGGAGACCATGGTGACACAGGTGATGCACATGAAGCCAAGGAGCCATTGTGACACAGCGGGGCTTCTTCCCTTCAGCTCTGCAGCTGGCTGTCCCACACCCACAGCACCATGTGCCAAGTGCTCTCCTCCGGGCTCTGCCTGCACACAGGCCCAGAGAAGTTTTCCTGTTTGTAAGGAAAGAATGAAAAAGCCTGAGCAGGTTCCCTAGACAACCAAACCCACATGCTCAGTCCAGGCTGCCTGCAATGATGTCCCCTTTCTACAAGGGACACTGTGAGCAGGAATGATGTCTGGGAGCAGAATTCTCGCAGTCTTTCCACGGAATTCTCTGTCCCTGTCCTTTGCCTGGCTCTCTGTTGCAGATGGAAGCTGCTGCTGCCTTTCTCCGCTTGAAGCCCTCATTTGATGCAAGCAGATGCTCCCAGGTGTGTTCAGCAGCTGTTGCTCAGTGTTGATGCAAAGCTTTTGTGTTCCTCATGGAAGCAAGGAGCCATTGTGACACTGCAGGGGCTCATGGCATCAAGGAGACAATTGTGACACTACAGAACCTCCTAGAAACAAGGCTCCATGGTGACACCGTGGCGAATCATGGAACCACATGGAAATGTGTTCCTCATGAGAAACAGCAGGGCCTTGTTGGAACCAAAGACACCTCTGCAAAAAGCAGGGTAGCTCACAGAACCAAGGAGTCCATTGTTACAATAGAAAACCTATGGAAGCAAGGGGCCATTGTGACCCAGTGGGGCCTCATGGAATCAAGGAGACCATTGTGACACAGGTGATGCACATGAAGCCAAGGAGCCATTGTGACACAGTGGGGCCTCATGGAATCAAGGAGACCATGGTGACACAGGTGATGCACATGAAGCCAAGGAGCCATTGTGACCCAGTGGGGCCTCATGGAATCAAGGAGACCATGGTGACACAGGTGATGCACATGAAGCCAAGGAGCCATTGTGACCCAGTGGGGCCTCATGGAATCAAGGAGACCATGGTGACACAGGTGATGCACATGAAGTCAAGGAGCCATTGTGACCCAGTGGGGCCTCATGGAATCAAGGAGACCATGGTGACACAGGTGATGCACATGAAGTCAAGGAGCCATTGTGACACAGCGGGGCTTCTTCCCTTCAGCTCTGCAGCTGGCTGTCCCAGCCCACAGCACCATGTGCCAAGTGCTCTCCTCAGGGCTCTGCCTGCACACAGGCCCAGGAGAAGTTTTAGTGTTTGTAAGGAAAGAATGGAAAAGCCTGAGCAGGTTCCCTAGACAACCAAACCCACATGCTCAGTCCAGGCTGCCTGCAATGATGTCCCCTTTCTACAAGGGATACTGTGAGCAGGAATGATCTCTGAGAGCAGAATTCTCACAGTCCTTCCACGGAATTCTCTGTCCCTGTCCTTTGCCTGGCTCTCAGTGTCAGATGGAAGCTGCTGGTGCCATTCTCAGCTTGAAGCCCTCGTTTGATGCAAGCAGATGCTCCCAGGTGTGTTCCGCAGCTGTTGCTCAGTGTTGATGCAAAGCTTTTGTGTTCCTCATGGAAGCAAGGAGCCATTGTGACACTGCAGGGGCTCATGGCATCAAGGAGACAATTGTGACACTACAGAACCTCCTAGAAACAAGGCTCCATGATGACACTGTGGCGAATCATGGAACCACATGGAAATGTGTTCCTCATGAGACGCAGCAGGGCCTTGTTGGAACCAAAGACACCTCTGCAAAAAGCAGGGTAGCTCAAAGAACCAAGGAGTCCATTGTTACAATAGAAAACCTATGAAAGCAAAGAGACCATTGTGACACAGTGGGGCCACATGGAAGCCACGGAGCCATTGTGACCCAGTGCGGCCTCATGGAATCAAGGAGACCATGGTGACACAGGTGATGCACATGAAGCCAAGGAGCCATTGTGACCCAGTGGGGCCTCATGGAATCAAGGAGACCATGGTGACACAGGTGATGCACATGAAGCCAAGGATCCATTGTGACACAGTGGGGCCTCATGGAATCAGGGAGACCATGGTGACACAGGTGATGCACATGAAGCCAAGGAGCCAATGTGACCCAGTGGGGCCTCATGGAATCAAGGAGACCATGGTGACACAGGTGATGCACATGAAGCCAAGGAGCCATTGTGACCCAGTGGGGCCTCATGGAATCAAGGAGACCATGGTGACACAGTTGATTCACATGAAGCCAAGGAGCCATTGTGACACAGTGGGGGCTCATGGAATCAAGGAGACCATTGTGACACAGGTGATGCACATGAAGCCAAGGAGCCATTGTGACACAGTGGGGCCTCATGGAATCAAGGAGACCATGGTGACACAGGTGATGCACATGAAGTCAAGGAGCCATTGTGACACAGTGGGGGCTCATGGAATCAAGGAGACCATGGTGACACAGGTGATGCACATGAAGCCAAGGAGCCATTGTGACACAGTGGGGCCTCATGGAATCAAGGAGACCATGGTGACACAGGTGATGCACATGAAGCCAAGGAGCCATTGTGACACAGTGGGGCCTCATGGAATCAAGGAGACCATGGTGACACCGGTGATGCACATGAAGCCAAGGAGCCATTGTGACCCAGTGGGGCCTCATGGAATCAAGGAGACCATGGTGACACAGGTGATGCACATGAAGCCAAGGAGCCATTGTGACCCAGTGGGGCCTCATGGAATCAAGGAGACCATGGTGACACAGGTGATTCACATGAAGCCAAGGAGCCATTGTGACACAGTGGGGGCTCATGGAATCAAGGAGACCATGGTGACACAGGTGATGCACATGAAGCCAAGGAGCCATTGTGACCCAGTGGGGCCTCATGGAATCAAGGAGACCATGGTGACACAGGTGATGCACATGAAGCCAAGGAGCCATTGTGACACAGTGGGGCCTCATGGAATCAAGGAGACCATGGTGACACAGGTGATGCACATGAAGCCAAGGAGCCATTGTGACACAGCGGGGCTTCTTCCCTTCAGCTCTGCAGCTGGCTGTCCCAGACCGAGGCACCATGTGCCAAGTGCTTTCCTCAGGGCTCTGCCTGCACACAGGCCCAGAGAAGTTTTCCTGTTTGTAAGGAAAGAATGGAAAAGCCTGAGCAGGTTCCCTAGACAACAAACCCCACATGCTGAGTCCAGGCTGCCTGCAATCATGTCCCCTTTCTACAAGGGACACTGTGAGCAGGAATGATCTCTGGGAGCAGAATTCTCACAGTCTTTCCACTGAATTCTCTGTCCCTGTCCTTTGCCTGGCTCTCTGTTGCAGATGGAAGCTGCTGGTGCCTTTCTCAGCTTGAAGCCCTCGTTTGATGCAAGCAGATGCTCCCAGGTGTGTTCAGCAGCTGTTTCTCAGTGTTGATGCAAAGCTTTTGTGTTCCTCATGGAAGCAAGGAGCCATTGTGACACTGCAGGGGCTCATGGCATCAAGGAGACAATTGTGACACTACAGAACCTCCTAGAAACAAGACTCCATGGTGACACCGTGGCGAATCATGGAACCACATGGAAATGTGTTCCTGATGAGACACAGCAGGGCCTTGTTGGAACCAAAGACACCACTGCAAAAAGCAGGGTAGCTCACAGAACCAAGGAGTCCATTGTTACAATAGAAAACCTATGGAAGCAAGGAGACCATTGTGACACAGTGGGGCCACATGGAAGCCACGGAGCCATTGTGACAGAGTGGGGCCTCATGGAATCAAGGAGACCATGGTGACACAGGTGATGCACATGAAGCCAAGGAGCCATTGTGACCCAGTGGGGCCTCATGGAATCAAGGAGACCATGGTGACACAGGTGATGCACATGAAGCCAAGGAGCCATTGTGACACAGTGGGGCCTCATGGAATCAAGGAGACCATGGTGACACAGGTGATGCACATGAAGCCAAGGAGCCATTGTGACCCAGTGGGGCCTCATGGAATCAAGGAGACCATGGTGACACAGGTGATGCACATGAAGCCAAGGAGCCATTGTGACACAGTGGGGCCTCATGGAATCAAGGAGACCATGGTGACACAGGTGATGCACATGAAGCCAAGGAGCCATTGTGACACAGTGGGGGCTCATGGAATCAAGGAGACCATGGTGACACAGGTGATGCACATGAAGCCAAGGAGCCATTGTGACACAGTGGGGCCTCATGGAATCAAGGAGACCATGGTGACACAGGTGATGCACATGAAGCCAAGGAGCCATTGAGACACAGCGGGGCTTCTTCCCTTCAGCTCTGCAGCTGGCTGTCCCAGCCCACAGCACCATGTGCCAAGTGCTCTCCTCAGGGCTCTGCCTGCACACAGGCCCAGAGAAGTTTTCCTGTTTGTAAGGAAAGAATGGAAAAGCCTGAGCAGGTTTCCTAAACAACAAACCCCACATGCTGAGTCCAGGCTGCCTGCAATCATGTCCCCTTTCTACAAGGGACACTGTGAGCAGGAATGATCTCTGGGAGCAGAATTCTCGCAGTCTTTCCACAGAATTCTCTGTCCCTGTCCTTTCCCTGGCTCTCAGTGTCAGATGGAAGCTGCTGCTGCCATTCTCTGCTTGAAGCCCTCAATTGATGCAAGCAGATGCTCCCAGGTGTGTTCAGCAGCTGTTGCTCAGTGTTGATGCAAAGCTTTTGTGTTCCTCATGGAAGCAAGGAGCCATTGTGACACTGCAGGGGCTCATGGCATCAAGGAGACAATTGTGACACTACAGAACCTCCTAGAAACAAGACTCCATGATGACACCGTGGGGAATCATGGATCCACATGGAAATGTGTTCCTCATGAGACGCAGCAGGGCCTTGTTGGAACCAAAGACACCTCTGCAAAAAGCAGGGTAGCTCACAGAACCAAGGAGTCCATTGTTACAATATAAAACCTATGGAAGCAAGGAGACCATTGTGACACAGTGGGGCCACATGGAAGCCAAGGAGCCATTGTGACCCAGTGGGGCCTCATGGAATCAAGGAGACCATGGTGACACAGGTGATGCACATGAAGCCAAGGAGCCATTGTGACCCAGTGGGGCCTCATGGAATCAAGGAGACCATGGTGACACAGGTGATGCACATGAAGCCAAGGAGCCATTGTGACACAGTGGGGCCTCATGGAATCAAGGAGACCATGGTGACACAGGTGATGCACATGAAGCCAAGGAGCCATTGTGACACAGTGGGGGCTCATGGAATCAAGGAGACCATGGTGACACAGGTGATGCACATGAAGCCAAGGAGCCATTGTGACACAGTGGGGCCTCATGGAATCAAGGAGACCATGGTGACACAGGTGATGCACATGAAGCCAAGGAGCCATTGTGACACAGCGGGGCTTCTTCCCTTCAGCTCTGCAGCTGGCTGTCCCAGCCCACAGCACCATGTGCCAAGTGCTCTCCTCAGGGCTCTGCCTGCACACAGGCCCAGAGAAGTTTTCCTGTTTGTAAGGAAAGAATGGAAAAGCCTGAGCAGGTTTCCTAAACAACAAACCCCACATGCTGAGTCCAGGCTGCCTGCAATCATGTCCCCTTTCTACAAGGGACACTGTGAGCAGGAATGATCTCTGGGAGCAGAATTCTCACAGTCTTTCCACTGAATTCTCTGTCCCTGTCCTTTCCCTGGCTCTCTGTTGCAGATGGAAGCTGCTGGTGCCATTCTCAGCTTGAAGCCCTCTTTTGATGCAAGCAGATGCTCCCAGGTGCGTTCAGCAGCTGTTGCTCAGTGTTGATGCAAAGCTTTTGTGTTCCTCATGGAAGCAAGGAGCCATTGTGACACTGCAGGGGCTCATGGCATCAAGGAGACAATTGTGACACTACAGAACCTCCTAGAAACAAGACTCCATGATGACACCGTGGGGAATCATGGAACCACATGGAAATGTGTTCCTGATGAGACACAGCAGGGCCTTGTTGGAACCAAAGACACCTCTGCAAAAAGCAGGGTAGCTCACAGAACCAAGGAGTCCATTGTTACAATAGAAAACCTATGGAAGCAAGGAGACCATTGTGACACAGTGGGGCCACATGGAAGCCACGGAGCCATTGTGACCCAGTGGGGCCTCATGGAATCAAGGAGACCATGGTGACACAGGTGATGCACATGAAGCCAAGGAGCCATTGTGACCCAGTGGGGCCTCATGGAATCAAGGAGACCATGGTGACACAGGTGATGCACATGAAGCCAAGGAGCCATTGTGACACAGTGGGGCCTCATGGAATCAAGGAGACCATGGTGACACAGGTGATGCACATGGAAGCCAAGGAGCCATTGTGACACAGTGGGGCCTCATGGAATCAAGGAGACCATGGTGACACAGGTGATGCACATGAAGCCAAGGAGCCATTGTGACACAGCGGGGCTTCTTCCCTTCAGCTCTGCAGCTGGCTGTCCCAGCCCACAGCACCATGTGCCAAGTGCTCTCCTCAGGGCTCTGCCTGCACACAGGGCCAGAGAAGTTTTCCTGTTTGTAAGGAAAGAATGGAAAAGCCTGAGCAAGTTTCCTAAACAACAAACCCCACATGCTGAGTCCAGGCTGCCTGCAATCATGTCCCCTTTGTACAAGGGACACTGTGAGCAGGAATGATCTCTGGGAGCAGAATTCTCGCAGTCTTTCCACTGAATTCTCTGTCCCTGTCCTTTCCCTGGCTCTCAGTGTCAGATGGAAGCTGCTGGTGCCATTCTCAGCTTGAAGCCCTCTTTTGATGCAAGCAGATGCTCCCAGGTGCGTTCAGCAGCTGTTGCTCAGTGTTGATGCAAAGCTTTTGTGTTCCTCATGGAAGCAAGGAGCCATTGTGACACTGCAGGGGCTCATGGCATCAAGGAGACAATTGTGACACTACAGAACCTCCTAGAAACAAGACTCCATGATGACACCGTGGGGAATCATGGAACCACATGGAAATGTGTTCCTCATGAGACACAGCAGGGCCTTGTTGGAACCAAAGACACCTCTGCAAAAAGCAGGGTAGCTCACAGAACCAAGGAGTCCATTGTTACAATAGAAAACCTATGGAAGCAAGGACACCGTTGTGACACAGTGGGGCCACATGGAAGCCACGGAGCCATTGTGACCCAGTGGGGCCTCATGGAATCAAGGAGACCATGGTGACACAGGTGATGCACATGAAGCCAAGGAGCCATTGTGACCCAGTGGGGCCTCATGGAATCAAGGAGACCATGGTGACACAGGTGATGCACATGAAGCCAAGGAGCCATTGTGACACAGTGGGGCCTCATGGAATCAAGGAGACCATGGTGTCACAGGTGATGCACATGAAGCCAAGGAGCCATTGTGACCCAGTGGGGCCTCATGGAATCAAGGAGACCATGGTGACACAGGTGATGCACATGAAGCCAAGGAGCCATTGTGACACAGTGGGGCCTCATGGAATCAAGGAGACCATTGTCAGGCAGGTGATGCACATGAAGCCAAGGAGCCATTGTGACCCAGTGGGGCCTCATGGAATCAAGGAGACCATGGTGACACAGGTGATGCACATGAAGCCAAGGAGCCATTGTGACCCAGTGGGGCCTCATGGAATCAAGGAGACCATGGTGACACAGGTGATGCACATGAAGCCAAGGAGCCATTGTGACCCAGTGGGGCCTCATGGAATCAAGGAGACCATGGTGACACAGGTGATGCACATGAAGCCAAGGAGCCATTGTGACACAGCGGGGCTTCTTCCCTTCAGCTCTGCAGCTGGCTGTCCCACACCCACAGCACCATGTGCCAACTGCTCTCCTCCGGGCTCTGCCTGCACACAGGCCCAGAGAAGTTTTCCTGTTTGTAAGGAAAGAATGAAAAAGCCTGAGCAGGTTCCCTAGACAACCAAACCCACATGCTCAGTCCAGGCTGCCTGCAATGATGTCCCCTTTCTACAAGGGACACTGTGAGCAGCAATGATGTCTGGGAGCAGAATTCTCGCAGTCTTTCCACGGAATTCTCTGTCCCTGTCCTTTGCCTGGCTCTCTGTTGCAGATGGAAGCTGCTGCTGCCTTTCTCCGCTTGAAGCCCTCATTTGATGCAAGCAGATGCTCCCAGGTGTGTTCAGCAGCTGTTGCTCAGTGTTGATGCAAAGCTTTTGTGTTCCTCATGGAAGCAAGGAGCCATTGTGACACTGCAGGGGCTCATGGCATCAAGGAGACAATTGTGACACTACAGAACCTCCTAGAAACAAGGCTCCATGGTGACACCGTGGCGAATCATGGAACCACATGGAAATGTGTTCCTCATGAGACACAGCAGGGCCTTGTTGGAACCAAAGACACCTCTGCAAAAAGCAGGGTAGCTCACAGAACCAAGGAGTCCATTGTTACAATAGAAAACCTATGAAAGCAAAGAGACCATTGTGACACAGTGGGGCCACATGGAAGCCAAGGAGCCATTGTGACCCAGTGGGGCCTCATGGAATCAAGGAGACCATGGTGACACAGGTGATGCACATGAAGCCAAGGAGCCATTGTGACCCAGTGGGGCCTCATGGAATCAAGGAGACCATGGTGACACAGGTGATGCACATGAAGCCAAAGAGCCATTGTGACACAGCGGGGCCTCATGGAATCAAGGAGACCATGGTGACACAGGTGATGCACATGAAGCCAAGGAGCCATTGTGACCCAGTGGGGCCTCATGGAATCAAGGAGACCATGGTGACACAGGTGATGCACATGAAGCCAAGGAGCCATTGTGACCCAGTGGGGCCTCATGGAATCAAGGAGACCATGGTGACACAGGTGATGCACATGAAGCCAAGGAGCCATTGTGACCCAGTGGGGCCTCATGGAATCAAGGAGACCATGGTGACACAGGTGATGCACATGAAGTCAAGGAGCCATTGTGACCCAGTGGGGCCTCATGGAATCAAGGAGACCATGGTGACACAGGTGATGCACATGAAGCCAAGGAGCCATTGTGACACAGCGGGGCTTCTTCCCTTCAGCTCTGCAGCTGGCTGTCCCAGCCCACAGCACCATGTGCCAAGTGCTCTCCTCAGGGCTCTGCCTGCACACTGGCCCAGGAGAAGTTTTAGTGTTTGTAAGGAAAGAATGGAAAAGCCTGAGCAGGTTCCCTAGACAACCAAACCCACATGCTCAGTCCAGGCTGCCTGCAATGATGTCCCCTTTCTACAAGGGATACTGTGAGCAGGAATGATCTCTGAGAGCAGAATTCTCACAGTCCTTCCACGGAATTCTCTGTCCCTGTCCTTTCCCTGGCTCTCAGTGTCAGATGGAAGCTGCTGGTGCCATTCTCAGCTTGAAGCCCTCGTTTGATGCAAGCAGATGCTCCCAGGTGTGTTCCGCAGCTGTTGCTCAGTGTTGATGCAAAGCTTTTGTGTTCCTCATGGAAGCAAGGAGCCATTGTGACACTGCAGGGGCTCATGGCATCAAGGAGACAATTGTGACACTACAGAACCTCCTAGAAACAAGGCTCCATGATGACATTGTGGCGAATCATGGAACCACATGGAAATGTGTTCCTCATGAGACGCAGCAGGGCCTTGTTGGAACCAAAGACACCTCTGCAAAAAGCAGGGTAGCTCAAAGAACCAAGGAGTCCATTGTTACAATAGAAAACCTATGAAAGCAAAGAGACCATTGTGACCCAGTGGGGCCACATGGAAGCCACGGAGCCATTGTGACCCAGTGCGGCCTCATGGAATCAAAGAGACCATGGTGAAACAGGTGATGCACATGAAGCCAAGGAGCCATTGTGACCCAGTGGGGCCTCATGGAATCAAGGAGACCATGGTGACACAGGTGATGCACATGAAGCCAAGGATCCATTGTGACACAGTGGGGCCTCATGGAATCAAGGAGACCATGGTGACACAGGTGATGCACATGAAGCCAAGGAGCCAATGTGACCCAGTGGGGCCTCATGGAATCAAGGAGACCATGGTGACACAGGTGATGCACATGAAGCCAAGGAGCCATTGTGACCCAGTGGGGCCTCATGGAATCAAGGAGACCATGGTGACACAGGTGATTCACATGAAGCCAAGGAGCCATTGTGACACAGTGGGGCCTCATGGAATCAAGGAGACCATTGTGACACAGGTGATGCACATGAAGCCAAGGAGCCATTGTGACACAGTGGGGCCTCATGGAATCAAGGAGACCATGGTGACACAGGTGATGCACATGAAGTCAAGGAGCCATTGTGACACAGTGGGGGCTCATGGAATCAAGGAGACCATGGTGACACAGGTGATGCACATGAAGCCAAGGAGCCATTGTGACCCAGTGGGGCCTCATGGAATCAAGGAGACCATGGTGACACAGGTGATGCACATGAAGCCAAGGAGCCATTGTGACACAGTGGGGCCTCATGGAATCAAGGAGACCATGGTGACACCGGTGATGCACATGAAGCCAAGGAGCCATTGTGACCCAGTGGGGCCTCATGGAATCAAGGAGACCATGGTGACACAGGTGATGCACATGAAGCCAAGGAGCCATTGTGACCCAGTGGGGCCTCATGGAATCAAGGAGACCATGGTGACACAGGTGATGCACATGAAGCCAAGGAGCCATTGTGACACAGTGGGGGCTCATGGAATCAAGGAGACCATGGTGACACAGGTGATGCACATGAAGCCAAGGAGCCATTGTGACACAGTGGGGCCTCATGGAATCAAGGAGACCATGGTGACACAGGTGATGCACATGAAGCCAAGGCGCCATTGTGACACAGTGGGGCCTCATGGAATCAAGGAGACCATGGTGACACAGGTGATGCACATGAATCCAAGGAGCCATTGTGACACAGTGGGGCCTCATGGAATCAAGGAGACCATGGTGACACAGGTGATGCACATGAAGCCAAGGAGCCATTGTGACACAGCGGGGCTTCTTCCCTTCAGCTCTGCAGCTGGCTGTCCCAGACCGAGGCACCATGTGCCAAGTGCTTTCCTCAGGCCTCTGCCTGCACACAGGCCCAGAGAAGTTTTCCTGTTTGTAAGGAAAGAATGGAAAAGCCTGAGCAGGTTCCCTAGACAACAAACCCCACATGCTGAGTCCAGGCTGCCTGCAATCATGTCCCCTTTCTACAAGGGACACTGTGAGCAGGAATGATCTCTGGGAGCAGAATTCTCACAGTCTTTCCACTGAATTCTCTGTCCCTGTCCTTTGCCTGGCTCTCTGTTGCAGATGGAAGCTGCTGGTGCCTTTCTCAGCTTGAAGCCCTCGTTTGATGCAAGCAGATGCTCCCAGGTGTGTTCAGCAGCTGTTGCTCAGTGTTGATGCAAAGCTTTTGTGTTCCTCATGGAAGCAAGGAGCCATTGTGACACTGCAGGGGCTCATGGCATCAAGGAGACAATTGTGACACTACAGAACCTCCTAGAAACAAGACTCCATGGTGACACCGTGGCGAATCATGGAACCACATGGAAATGTGTTCCTCATGAGACACAGCAGGGCCTTGTTGGAACCAAAGACACCTCTGCAAAAAGCAGGGTAGCTCACAGAACCAAGGAGTCCATTGTTACAATAGAAAACCTATGGAAGCAAGGAGACCATTGTGACCCAGTGGGGCCACATGGAAGCCACGGAGCCATTGTGACACAGTGGGGCCTCATGGAATCAAGGAGACCATGGTGACACAGGTGACGCACATGAAGCCAAGGAGCCATTGTGACACAGTGGGGCCTCATGGAATCAAGGAGACCATGGTGACACAGGTGATGCACATGAAGCCAAGGAGCCATTGTGACACAGTGGGGCCTCATGGAATCAAGGAGACCATGGTGACACAGGTGATGCACATGAAGCCAAGGAGCCATTGTGACCCAGTGGGGCCTCATGGAATCAAGGAGACCATGCTGACACAGGTGATGCACATGAAGCCAAGGAGCCATTGTGACACAGTGGGGCCTCATGGAATCAAGGAGACCATGGTGACACAGGTGATGCACATGAAGCCAAGGAGCCATTGTGACACAGTGGGGCCTCATGGAATCAAGGAGACCATGGTGACACAGGTGATGCACATGAAGTCAAGGAGCCATTGTGACACAGTGGGGCCTCATGGAATCAAGGAGACCATGGTGACACAGGTGATGCACATGAAGCCAAGGAGCCATTGTGACACAGTGGGGCCTCATGGAATCAAGGAGACCATGGTGACACAGGTGATGCACATGAAGCCAAGGAGCCATTGTGACACAGGGGGGCCTCATGGAATCAAGGAGACCATGGTGACACAGGTGATGCACATGAATCCAAGGAGCCATTGTGACACAGTGGGGCCTCATGGAATCAAGGAGACCATGGTGACACAGGTGATGCACATGAAGCCAAGGAGCCATTGTGACACAGTGGGGGCTCATGGAATCAAGGAGACCATGGTGACACAGGTGATGCACATGAAGCCAAGGAGCCATTGTGACACAGTGGGGCCTCATGGAATCAAGGAGACCATGGTGACACAGGTGATGCACATGAAGCCAAGGAGCCATTGTGACACAGCGGGGCTTCTTCCCTTCAGCTCTGCAGCTGGCTGTCCCAGCCCACAGCACCATGTGCCAAGCGCTCTCCTCAGGGCTCTGCCTGCACACAGGCCCAGAGAAGTTTTCCTGTTTGTAAGGAAAGAATGGAAAAGCCTGAGCAGGTTTCCTAAACAACAAACCCCACATGCTGAGTCCAGGCTGCCTGCAATCATGTCCCCTTTCTACAAGGGACACTGTGAGCAGGAATGATCTCTGGGAGCAGAATTCTCGCAGTCTTTCCACAGAATTCTCTGTCCCTGTCCTTTCCCTGGCTCTCAGTGTCAGATGGAAGCTGCTGGTGCCATTCTCAGCTTGAAGCCCTGGTTTGATGCAAGCAGATGCTCCCAGGTGTGTTCAGCAGCTGTTGCTCAGTGTTGATGCAAAGCTTTTGTGTTCCTCATGGAAGCAAGGAGCCATTGTGACACTGCAGGGGCTCATGGCATCAAGGAGACAATTGTGACACTACAGAACCTCCTAGAAACAAGACTCCATGATGACACCGTGGGGAATCATGGAACCACATGGAAATGTGTTCCTCATGAGACGCAGCAGGGCCTTGTTGGAACCAAAGACACCTCTGCAAAAAGCAGGGTAGCTCACAGAACCAAGGAGTCCATTGTTACAATAGAAAACCTATGGAAACAAGGACACCATTGTGACACAGTGGGGCCACATGGAAGCCACGGAGCCATTGTGACACAGTGGGGCCTCATGGAATCAAGGAGACCATGGTGACACAGGTGATGCACATGAAGCCAAGGAGCCATTGTGACACAGTGGGGCCTCATGGAATCAAGGAGACCATGGTGACACAGGTGATGCACATGAAGCCAAGGAGCCATTGTGACACAGTGGGGCCTCATGGAATCAAGGAGACCATGGTGACACAGGTGATGCACATGAAGCCAAGGAGCCATTGTGACACAGTGGGGCCTCATGGAATCAAGGAGACCATGGTGACACAGGTGATGCACATGAAGCCAAGGAGCCATTGTGACCCAGTGGGGCCTCATGGAATCAAGGAGACCATTGTGAGGCAGGTGATGCACATGAAGCCAAGGAGCCATTGTGACACAGTGGGGCCTCATGGAATCAAGGAGACCATGGTGACACAGGTGATGCACATGAAGTCAAGGAGCCATTGTGACACAGTGGGGCCTCATGGAATCAAGGAGACCATGGTGAGGCAGGTGATGCACATGAAGCCAAGGAGCCATTGTGACACAGCGGGGCTTCTTCCCTTCAGCTCTGCAGCTGGCTGTCCCAGCCCACAGCACCATGTGCCAAGTGCTTTCCTCAGGGCTCTGCCTGCACACAGGCCCAGAGAAGTTTTCCTGTTTGTAAGGAAAGAATGAAAAAGCCTGAGCAGGTTCCCTAGACAACCAAACCCACATGCTCAGTCCAGGCTGCCTGCAATGATGTCCCCTTTCTACAAGGGACACTGTGAGCAGCAATAATGTCTGGGAGCAGAATTCTCGCAGTCTTTCCACGGAATTCTCTGTCCCTGTCCTTTGCCTGGCTCTCTGTTGCAGATGGAAGCTGCTGCTGCCTTTCTCCGCTTGAAGCCCTCATTTGATGCAAGCAGATGCTCCCAGGTGTGTTCAGCAGCTGTTGCTCAGTGTTGATGCAAAGCTTTTGTGTTCCTCATGGAAGCAAGGAGCCATTGTGACACTGCAGGGGCTCATGGCATCAAGGAGACAATTGTGACACTACAGAACCTCCTAGAAACAAGGCTCCATGGTGACACCGTGGCGAATCATGGAACCACATGGAAATGTGTTCCTCATGAGAAACAGCAGGGCCTTGTTGGAACCAAAGACACCTCTGCAAAAAGCAGGGTAGCTCACAGAACCAAGGAGTCCATTGTTACAATAGAAAACCTATGGAAGCAAGGGGCCATTGTGACCCAGTGGGGCCTCATGGAATCAAGGAGACCATTGTGACACAGGTGATGCACATGAAGCCAAGGAGCCATTGTGACCCAGTGGGGCCTCATGGAATCAAGGAGACCATGGTGACACAGGTGATGCACATGAAGCCAAGGAGCCATTGTGACCCAGTGGGGCCTCATGGAATCAAGGAGACCATGGTGACACAGGTGATGCACATGAAGCCAAGGAGCCATTGTGACCCAGTGGGGCCTCATGGAATCAAGGAGACCATGGTGACACAGGTGATGCACATGAAGCCAAGGAGCCATTGTGACCCAGTGGGGCCTCATGGAATCAAGGAGACCATGGTGACACAGGTGATGCACATGAAGCCAAGGAGCCATTGTGACACAGCGGGGCTTCTTCCCTTCAGCTCTGCAGCTGGCTGTCCCAGCCCACAGCACCATGTGCCAAGTGCTCTCCTCAGGGCTCTGCCTGCACACAGGCCCAGAGAAGTTTTCCTGTTTGTAAGGAAAGAATGGAAAAGCCTGAGCAGGTTTCCTAAACAACAAACCCCACATGCTGAGTCCAGGCTGCCTGCAATCATGTCCCCTTTCTACAAGGGACACTGTGAGCAGGAATGATCTCTGGGAGCAGAATTCTTGCAGTCTTTCCACTGAATTCTCTGTCCCTGTCCTTTGCCTGGCTCTCTGTTGCAGATGGAAGCTGCTGCTGCCATTCTCTGCTTGAAGCCCTCAATTGATGCAAGCAGATGCTCCCAGGTGTGTTCAGCAGCTGTTGCTCAGTGTTGATGCAAAGCTTTTGTGTTCCTCATGGAAGCAAGGAGCCATTGTGACACTGCAGGGGCTCATGGCATCAAGGAGACAATTGTGACACTACAGAACCTCCTAGAAACAAGACTCCATGGTGACACCGTGGGGAATCATGGAACCACATGGAAATGTGTTCCTCATGAGACACAGCAGGGCCTTGTTGGAACCAAAGACACCAGTGCAAAAAGCAGGGTAGCTCACAGAACCAAGGAGTCCATTGTTACAATAGAAAACCTATGGAAGCAAGGAGACCATTGTGACCCAGTGGGGCCACATGGAAGCCACGGAGCCATTGTGACCCAGTGGGGCCTCATGGAATCAAGGAGACCATGGTGACACAGGTGATGCACATGAAGCCAAGGAGCCATTGTGACACAGTGGGGGCTCATGGAATCAAGGAGACCATGGTGACACAAGTGATGCACATGAAGCCAAGGAGCCATTGTGACCCAGTGGGGCCTCATGGAATCAAGGAGACCATTGTCAGGCAGGTGATTCACATGAAGCCAAGGAGCCATTGTGACCCAGTGGGGCCTCATGGAATCAAGGAGACCATGGTGACACAGGTGATGCACATGAAGCCAAGGAGCCATTGTGACACAGTGGGGCCACATGGAATCAAGGAGACCATGGTGACACAGGTGATGCACATGAAGCCAAGGAGCCATTGTGACCCAGTGGGGCCTCATGGAATCAAGGAGACCATGGTGACACAGGTGATGCACATGAAGCCAAGGAGCCATTATGACCCAGTGGGGCCTCATGGAATCAAGGAGACCATGGTGACACAGGTGATGCACATGAAGCCAAGGAGCCATTGTGACACAGCGGGGCTTCTTCCCTTCAGCTCTGCAGCTGGCTGTCCCACACCCACAGCACCATGTGCCAAGTGCTCTCCTCCGGGCTCTGCCTGCACACAGGCCCAGAGAAGTTTTCCTGTTTGTAAGGAAAGAATGAAAAAGCCTGAGCAGGTTCCCTAGACAACCAAACCCACATGCTTAGTCCAGGCTGCCTGCAATGATGTCCCCTTTCTACAAGGGACACTGTGAGCAGCAATGATGTCTGGGAGCAGAATTCTCGCAGTCTTTCCACGGAATTCTCTGTCCCTGTCCTTTGCCTGGCTCTCTGTTGCAGATGGAAGCTGCTGCTGCCTTTCTCCGCTTGAAGCCCTCATTTGATGCAAGCAGATGCTCCCAGGTGTGTTCAGCAGCTGTTGCTCAGTGTTGATGCAAAGCTTTTGTGTTCCTCATGGAAGCAAGGAGCCATTGTGACACTGCAGGGGCTCATGGCATCAAGGAGACAATTGTGACACTACAGAACCTCCTAGAAACAAGGCTCCATGGTGACACCGTGGCGAATCATGGAACCACATGGAAATGTGTTCCTCATGAGAAACAGCAGGGCCTTGTTGGAACCAAAGACACCTCTGCAAAAAGCAGGGTAGCTCACAGAACCAAGGAGTCCATTGTTACAATAGAAAACCTATGGAAGCAAGGGGCCATTGTGACCCAGTGGGGCCTCATGGAATCAAGGAGACCATTGTGACACAGGTGATGCACATGAAGCCAAGGAGCCATTGTGACACAGTGGGGCCTCATGGAATCAAGGAGACCATGGTGACACAGGTGATGCACATGAAGCCAAGGAGCCATTGTGACCCAGTGGGGCCTCATGGAATCAAGGAGACCATGGTGACACAGGTGATGCACATGAAGCCAAGGAGCCATTGTGACCCAGTGGGGCCTCATGGAATCAAGGAGACCATGGTGACACAGGTGATGCACATGAAGTCAAGGAGCCATTGTGACCCAGTGGGGCCTCATGGAATCAAGGAGACCATGGTGACACAGGTGATGCACATGAAGTCAAGGAGCCATTGTGACACAGCGGGGCTTCTTCCCTTCAGCTCTGCAGCTGGCTGTCCCAGCCCACAGCACCATGTGCCAAGTGCTCTCCTCAGGGCTCTGCCTGCACACAGGCCCAGGAGAAGTTTTAGTGTTTGTAAGGAAAGAATGGAAAAGCCTGAGCAGGTTCCCTAGACAACCAAACCCACATGCTCAGTCCAGGCTGCCTGCAATGATGTCCCCTTTCTACAAGGGATACTGTGAGCAGGAATGATCTCTGAGAGCAGAATTCTCACAGTCCTTCCACGGAATTCTCTGTCCCTGTCCTTTGCCTGGCTCTCAGTGTCAGATGGAAGCTGCTGGTGCCATTCTCAGCTTGAAGCCCTCGTTTGATGCAAGCAGATGCTCCCAGGTGTGTTCCGCAGCTGTTGCTCAGTGTTGATGCAAAGCTTTTGTGTTCCTCATGGAAGCAAGGAGCCATTGTGACACTGCAGGGGCTCATGGCATCAAGGAGACAATTGTGACACTACAGAACCTCCTAGAAACAAGGCTCCATGATGACACTGTGGCGAATCATGGAACCACATGGAAATGTGTTCCTCATGAGACGCAGCAGGGCCTTGTTGGAACCAAAGACACCTCTGCAAAAAGCAGGGTAGCTCAAAGAACCAAGGAGTCCATTGTTACAATAGAAAACCTATGAAAGCAAAGAGACCATTGTGACACAGTGGGGCCACATGGAAGCCACGGAGCCATTGTGACCCAGTGCGGCCTCATGGAATCAAGGAGACCATGGTGACACAGGTGATGCACATGAAGCCAAGGAGCCATTGTGACACAGTGGGGCCTCATGGAATCAAGGAGACCATGGTGACACAGGTGATGCACATGAAGCCAAGGAGCCATTGTGACACAGCGGGGCTTCTTCCCTTCAGCTCTGCAGCTGGCTGTCCCACACCCACAGCACCATGTGCCAAGTGCTCTCCTCCGGGCTCTGCCTGCACACAGGCCCAGAGAAGTTTTCCTGTTTGTAAGGAAAGAATGAAAAAGCCTGAGCAGGTTCCCTAGACAACCAAACCCACATGCTCAGTCCAGGCTGCCTGCAATGATGTCCCCTTTCTACAAGGGACACTGTGAGCAGGAATGATGTCTGGGAGCAGAATTCTCGCAGTCTTTCCACGGAATTCTCTGTCCCTGTCCTTTGCCTGGCTCTCTGTTGCAGATGGAAGCTGCTGCTGCCTTTCTCCGCTTGAAGCCCTCATTTGATGCAAGCAGATGCTCCCAGGTGTGTTCAGCAGCTGTTGCTCAGTGTTGATGCAAAGCTTTTGTGTTCCTCATGGAAGCAAGGAGCCATTGTGACACTGCAGGGGCTCATGGCATCAAGGAGACAATTGTGACACTACAGAACCTCCTAGAAACAAGGCTCCATGGTGACACCGTGGCGAATCATGGAACCACATGGAAATGTGTTCCTCATGAGAAACAGCAGGGCCTTGTTGGAACCAAAGACACCTCTGCAAAAAGCAGGGTAGCTCACAGAACCAAGGAGTCCATTGTTACAATAGAAAACCTATGGAAGCAAGGGGCCATTGTGACCCAGTGGGGCCTCATGGAATCAAGGAGACCATTGTGACACAGGTGATGCACATGAAGCCAAGGAGCCATTGTGACACAGTGGGGCCTCATGGAATCAAGGAGACCATGGTGACACAGGTGATGCACATGAAGCCAAGGAGCCATTGTGACCCAGTGGGGCCTCATGGAATCAAGGAGACCATGGTGACACAGGTGATGCACATGAAGCCAAGGAGCCATTGTGACCCAGTGGGGCCTCATGGAATCAAGGAGACCATGGTGACACAGGTGATGCACATGAAGTCAAGGAGCCATTGTGACCCAGTGGGGCCTCATGGAATCAAGGAGACCATGGTGACACAGGTGATGCACATGAAGTCAAGGAGCCATTGTGACACAGCGGGGCTTCTTCCCTTCAGCTCTGCAGCTGGCTGTCCCAGCCCACAGCACCATGTGCCAAGTGCTCTCCTCAGGGCTCTGCCTGCACACAGGCCCAGGAGAAGTTTTAGTGTTTGTAAGGAAAGAATGGAAAAGCCTGAGCAGGTTCCCTAGACAACCAAACCCACATGCTCAGTCCAGGCTGCCTGCAATGATGTCCCCTTTCTACAAGGGATACTGTGAGCAGGAATGATCTCTGAGAGCAGAATTCTCACAGTCCTTCCACGGAATTCTCTGTCCCTGTCCTTTGCCTGGCTCTCAGTGTCAGATGGAAGCTGCTGGTGCCATTCTCAGCTTGAAGCCCTCGTTTGATGCAAGCAGATGCTCCCAGGTGTGTTCCGCAGCTGTTGCTCAGTGTTGATGCAAAGCTTTTGTGTTCCTCATGGAAGCAAGGAGCCATTGTGACACTGCAGGGGCTCATGGCATCAAGGAGACAATTGTGACACTACAGAACCTCCTAGAAACAAGGCTCCATGATGACACTGTGGCGAATCATGGAACCACATGGAAATGTGTTCCTCATGAGACGCAGCAGGGCCTTGTTGGAACCAAAGACACCTCTGCAAAAAGCAGGGTAGCTCAAAGAACCAAGGAGTCCATTGTTACAATAGAAAACCTATGAAAGCAAAGAGACCATTGTGACACAGTGGGGCCACATGGAAGCCACGGAGCCATTGTGACCCAGTGCGGCCTCATGGAATCAAGGAGACCATGGTGACACAGGTGATGCACATGAAGCCAAGGAGCCATTGTGACCCAGTGGGGCCTCATGGAATCAAGGAGACCATGGTGACACAGGTGATGCACATGAAGCCAAGGATCCATTGTGACACAGTGGGGCCTCATGGAATCAGGGAGACCATGGTGACACAGGTGATGCACATGAAGCCAAGGAGCCAATGTGACCCAGTGGGGCCTCATGGAATCAAGGAGACCATGGTGACACAGGTGATGCACATGAAGCCAAGGAGCCATTGTGACCCAGTGGGGCCTCATGGAATCAAGGAGACCATGGTGACACAGTTGATTCACATGAAGCCAAGGAGCCATTGTGACACAGTGGGGGCTCATGGAATCAAGGAGACCATTGTGACACAGGTGATGCACATGAAGCCAAGGAGCCATTGTGACACAGTGGGGCCTCATGGAATCAAGGAGACCATGGTGACACAGGTGATGCACATGAAGTCAAGGAGCCATTGTGACACAGTGGGGGCTCATGGAATCAAGGAGACCATGGTGACACAGGTGATGCACATGAAGCCAAGGAGCCATTGTGACACAGTGGGGCCTCATGGAATCAAGGAGACCATGGTGACACAGGTGATGCACATGAAGCCAAGGAGCCATTGTGACACAGTGGGGCCTCATGGAATCAAGGAGACCATGGTGACACCGGTGATGCACATGAAGCCAAGGAGCCATTGTGACCCAGTGGGGCCTCATGGAATCAAGGAGACCATGGTGACACAGGTGATGCACATGAAGCCAAGGAGCCATTGTGACCCAGTGGGGCCTCATGGAATCAAGGAGACCATGGTGACACAGGTGATTCACATGAAGCCAAGGAGCCATTGTGACACAGTGGGGGCTCATGGAATCAAGGAGACCATGGTGACACAGGTGATGCACATGAAGCCAAGGAGCCATTGTGACCCAGTGGGGCCTCATGGAATCAAGGAGACCATGGTGACACAGGTGATGCACATGAAGCCAAGGAGCCATTGTGACACAGTGGGGCCTCATGGAATCAAGGAGACCATGGTGACACAGGTGATGCACATGAAG
This sequence comes from Corvus hawaiiensis, assembly GCF_020740725.1. Taxonomy (NCBI): domain Eukaryota; kingdom Metazoa; phylum Chordata; class Aves; order Passeriformes; family Corvidae; genus Corvus; species Corvus hawaiiensis. The sequence continues at coordinate 3,517,494 of NC_063243.1, forward strand.
CCAAGGAGCCATTGTGACACAGCGGGGCTTCTTCCCTTCAGCTCTGCAGCTGGCTGTCCCAGACCGAGGCACCATGTGCCAAGTGCTTTCCTCAGGGCTCTGCCTGCACACAGGCCCAGAGAAGTTTTCCTGTTTGTAAGGAAAGAATGGAAAAGCCTGAGCAGGTTCCCTAGACAACAAACCCCACATGCTGAGTCCAGGCTGCCTGCAATCATGTCCCCTTTCTACAAGGGACACTGTGAGCAGGAATGATCTCTGGGAGCAGAATTCTCACAGTCTTTCCACTGAATTCTCTGTCCCTGTCCTTTGCCTGGCTCTCTGTTGCAGATGGAAGCTGCTGGTGCCTTTCTCAGCTTGAAGCCCTCGTTTGATGCAAGCAGATGCTCCCAGGTGTGTTCAGCAGCTGTTTCTCAGTGTTGATGCAAAGCTTTTGTGTTCCTCATGGAAGCAAGGAGCCATTGTGACACTGCAGGGGCTCATGGCATCAAGGAGACAATTGTGACACTACAGAACCTCCTAGAAACAAGACTCCATGGTGACACCGTGGCGAATCATGGAACCACATGGAAATGTGTTCCTGATGAGACACAGCAGGGCCTTGTTGGAACCAAAGACACCTCTGCAAAAAGCAGGGTAGCTCACAGAACCAAGGAGTCCATTGTTACAATAGAAAACCTATGGAAGCAAGGAGACCATTGTGACACAGTGGGGCCACATGGAAGCCACGGAGCCATTGTGACAGAGTGGGGCCTCATGGAATCAAGGAGACCATGGTGACACAGGTGATGCACATGAAGCCAAGGAGCCATTGTGACCCAGTGGGGCCTCATGGAATCAAGGAGACCATGGTGACACAGGTGATGCACATGAAGCCAAGGAGCCATTGTGACACAGTGGGGCCTCATGGAATCAAGGAGACCATGGTGACACAGGTGATGCACATGAAGCCAAGGAGCCATTGTGACCCAGTGGGGCCTCATGGAATCAAGGAGACCATGGTGACACAGGTGATGCACATGAAGCCAAGGAGCCATTGTGACACAGTGGGGCCTCATGGAATCAAGGAGACCATGGTGACACAGGTGATGCACATGAAGCCAAGGAGCCATTGTGACACAGTGGGGGCTCATGGAATCAAGGAGACCATGGTGACACAGGTGATGCACATGAAGCCAAGGAGCCATTGTGACACAGTGGGGCCTCATGGAATCAAGGAGACCATGGTGACACAGGTGATGCACATGAAGCCAAGGAGCCATTGAGACACAGCGGGGCTTCTTCCCTTCAGCTCTGCAGCTGGCTGTCCCAGCCCACAGCACCATGTGCCAAGTGCTCTCCTCAGGGCTCTGCCTGCACACAGGCCCAGAGAAGTTTTCCTGTTTGTAAGGAAAGAATGGAAAAGCCTGAGCAGGTTTCCTAAACAACAAACCCCACATGCTGAGTCCAGGCTGCCTGCAATCATGTCCCCTTTCTACAAGGGACACTGTGAGCAGGAATGATCTCTGGGAGCAGAATTCTCGCAGTCTTTCCACAGAATTCTCTGTCCCTGTCCTTTCCCTGGCTCTCAGTGTCAGATGGAAGCTGCTGCTGCCATTCTCTGCTTGAAGCCCTCAATTGATGCAAGCAGATGCTCCCAGGTGTGTTCAGCAGCTGTTGCTCAGTGTTGATGCAAAGCTTTTGTGTTCCTCATGGAAGCAAGGAGCCATTGTGACACTGCAGGGGCTCATGGCATCAAGGAGACAATTGTGACACTACAGAACCTCCTAGAAACAAGACTCCATGATGACACCGTGGGGAATCATGGATCCACATGGAAATGTGTTCCTCATGAGACGCAGCAGGGCCTTGTTGGAACCAAAGACACCTCTGCAAAAAGCAGGGTAGCTCACAGAACCAAGGAGTCCATTGTTACAATATAAAACCTATGGAAGCAAGGAGACCATTGTGACACAGTGGGGCCACATGGAAGCCAAGGAGCCATTGTGACCCAGTGGGGCCTCATGGAATCAAGGAGACCATGGTGACACAGGTGATGCACATGAAGCCAAGGAGCCATTGTGACCCAGTGGGGCCTCATGGAATCAAGGAGACCATTGTGACACAGGTGATGCACATGAAGCCAAGGAGCCATTGTGACACAGTGGGGCCTCATGGAATCAAGGAGACCATGGTGACACAGGTGATGCACATGAAGCCAAGGAGCCATTGTGACACAGTGGGGGCTCATGGAATCAAGGAGACCATGGTGACACAGGTGATGCACATGAAGCCAAGGAGCCATTGTGACACAGTGGGGCCTCATGGAATCAAGGAGACCATGGTGACACAGGTGATGCACATGAAGCCAAGGAGCCATTGTGACACAGCGGGGCTTCTTCCCTTCAGCTCTGCAGCTGGCTGTCCCAGCCCACAGCACCATGTGCCAAGTGCTCTCCTCAGGGCTCTGCCTGCACACAGGCCCAGAGAAGTTTTCCTGTTTGTAAGGAAAGAATGGAAAAGCCTGAGCAGGTTTCCTAAACAACAAACCCCACATGCTGAGTCCAGGCTGCCTGCAATCATGTCCCCTTTCTACAAGGGACACTGTGAGCAGGAATGATCTCTGGGAGCAGAATTCTCACAGTCTTTCCACTGAATTCTCTGTCCCTGTCCTTTCCCTGGCTCTCTGTTGCAGATGGAAGCTGCTGGTGCCATTCTCAGCTTGAAGCCCTCTTTTGATGCAAGCAGATGCTCCCAGGTGCGTTCAGCAGCTGTTGCTCAGTGTTGATGCAAAGCTTTTGTGTTCCTCATGGAAGCAAGGAGCCATTGTGACACTGCAGGGGCTCATGGCATCAAGGAGACAATTGTGACACTACAGAACCTCCTAGAAACAAGACTCCATGATGACACCGTGGGGAATCATGGAACCACATGGAAATGTGTTCCTGATGAGACACAGCAGGGCCTTGTTGGAACCAAAGACACCTCTGCAAAAAGCAGGGTAGCTCACAGAACCAAGGAGTCCATTGTTACAATAGAAAACCTATGGAAGCAAGGACACCATTGTGACACAGTGGGGCCACATGGAAGCCACGGAGCCATTGTGACCCAGTGGGGCCTCATGGAATCAAGGAGACCATGGTGACACAGGTGATGCACATGAAGCCAAGGAGCCATTGTGACCCAGTGGGGCCTCATGGAATCAAGGAGACCATGGTGACACAGGTGATGCACATGAAGCCAAGGAGCCATTGTGACACAGTGGGGCCTCATGGAATCAAGGAGACCATGGTGACACAGGTGATGCACATGGAAGCCAAGGAGCCATTGTGACCCAGTGGGGCCTCATGGAATCAAGGAGACCATGGTGACACAGGTGATGCACATGAAGCCAAGGAGCCATTGTGACACAGCGGGGCTTCTTCCCTTCAGCTCTGCAGCTGGCTGTCCCAGCCCACAGCACCATGTGCCAAGTGCTCTCCTCAGGGCTCTGCCTGCACACAGGGCCAGAGAAGTTTTCCTGTTTGTAAGGAAAGAATGGAAAAGCCTGAGCAAGTTTCCTAAACAACAAACCCCACATGCTGAGTCCAGGCTGCCTGCAATCATGTCCCCTTTGTACAAGGGACACTGTGAGCAGGAATGATCTCTGGGAGCAGAATTCTCGCAGTCTTTCCACTGAATTCTCTGTCCCTGTCCTTTCCCTGGCTCTCAGTGTCAGATGGAAGCTGCTGGTGCCATTCTCAGCTTGAAGCCCTCTTTTGATGCAAGCAGATGCTCCCAGGTGCGTTCAGCAGCTGTTGCTCAGTGTTGATGCAAAGCTTTTGTGTTCCTCATGGAAGCAAGGAGCCATTGTGACACTGCAGGGGCTCATGGCATCAAGGAGACAATTGTGACACTACAGAACCTCCTAGAAACAAGACTCCATGATGACACCGTGGGGAATCATGGAACCACATGGAAATGTGTTCCTCATGAGACACAGCAGGGCCTTGTTGGAACCAAAGACACCTCTGCAAAAAGCAGGGTAGCTCACAGAACCAAGGAGTCCATTGTTACAATAGAAAACCTATGGAAGCAAGGACACCGTTGTGACACAGTGGGGCCACATGGAAGCCACGGAGCCATTGTGACCCAGTGGGGCCTCATGGAATCAAGGAGACCATGGTGACACAGGTGATGCACATGAAGCCAAGGAGCCATTGTGACCCAGTGGGGCCTCATGGAATCAAGGAGACCATGGTGACACAGGTGATGCACATGAAGCCAAGGAGCCATTGTGACACAGTGGGGCCTCATGGAATCAAGGAGACCATGGTGTCACAGGTGATGCACATGAAGCCAAGGAGCCATTGTGACCCAGTGGGGCCTCATGGAATCAAGGAGACCATGGTGACACAGGTGATGCACATGAAGCCAAGGAGCCATTGTGACACAGTGGGGCCTCATGGAATCAAGGAGACCATGGTGACACAGGTGATGCACATGAAGGCAAGGAGCCATTGTGACACAGTGGGGCCTCATGGAATCAAGGAGACCATGGTGACACAGGTGATGCACATGAAGCCAAGGAGCCATTGTGACCCAGTGGGGCCTCATGGAATCAAGGAGACCATTGTGAGGCAGGTGATGCACATGAAGCCAAGGAGCCATTGTGACACAGTGGGGCCTCATGGAATCAAGGAGACCATGGTGACACAGGTGATGCACATGAAGTCAAGGAGCCATTGTGACACAGTGGGGCCTCATGGAATCAAGGAGACCATTGTGAGGCAGGTGATGCACATGAAGCCAAGGAGCCATTGTGACACAGCGGGGCTTCTTCCCTTCAGCTCTGCAGCTGGCTGTCCCAGCCCACAGCACCATGTGCCAAGTGCTTTCCTCAGGGCTCTGCCTGCACACAGGCCCAGAGAAGTTTTCCTGTTTGTAAGGAAAGAATGAAAAAGCCTGAGCAGGTTCCCTAGACAACCAAACCCACATGCTTAGTCCAGGCTGCCTGCAATGATGTCCCCTTTCTACAAGGGACACTGTGAGCAGGAATGATCTCTGGGAGCAGAATTCTAGCAGTCTTTCCACTGAATTCTCTGTCCCTGTCCTTTCCTTGGCTCTCTGTTGCAGATGGAAGCTGCTGCTGCCATTCTCTGCTTGAAGACCTCTTTTGATGCAAGCAGATGCTCCCAGGTGTGTTCAGCAGCTGTTGCTCAGTGTTGATGCAAAGCTTTTGTGTTCCTCATGGAAGCAAGGAGCCATTGTGACACTGCAGGGGCTCATGGCATCAAGGAGACAATTGTGACAGTACAGAACCTCCTAGAAACAAGGCTCCATGGTGACACCGTGGGGAATCATGGAACCACATGGAAATGTGTTCCTCATGAGACACAGCAGGGCCTTGTTGGAACCAAAGACACCAGTGCAAAAAGCAGGGTAGCTCACAGAACCAAGGAGTCCATTGTTACAATAGAAAACCTATGGAAGCAAGGGGCCATTGTGACACAGTGGGGCCACATGGAAGCCAAGGAGCCATTGTGACACAGTGGGGCCTCATGGAATCAAGGAGACCATGGTGACACAGGTGATGCACATGAAGCCAAGGAGCCATTGTGACACAGTGGGGGCTCATGGAATCAAGGAGACCATGGTGACACAGGTGATGCACATGAAGCCAAGGAGCCATTGTGACCCAGTGGGGCCTCATGGAATCAAGGAGACCATGGTGACACAGGTGATGCACATGAAGCCAAGGAGCCATTGTGACACAGCGGGGCTTCTTCCCTTCAGCTCTGCAGCTGGCTGTCCCAGCCCACAGCACCATGTGCCAAGTGCTCTCCTCAGGGCTCTGCCTGCACACAGGCCCAGAGAAGTTTTCCTGTTTGTAAGGAAAGAATGGAAAAGCCTGAGCAGGTTTCCTAAACAACAAACCCCACATGCTGAGTCCAGGCTGCCTGCAATCATGTCCCCTTTCTACAAGGGACACTGTGAGCAGGAATGATCTCTGGGAGCAGAATTCTCGCAGTCTTTCCACTGAATTCTCTGTCCCTGTCCTTTCCCTGGCTCTCTGTTGCAGATGGAAGCTGCTGCTGCCATTCTCTGCTTGAAGCCCTCAATTGATGCAAGCAGATGCTCCCAGGTGTGTTCAGCAGCTGTTGCTCAGTGTTGATGCAAAGCTTTTGTGTTCCTCATGGAAGCAAGGAGCCATTGTGACACTGCAGGGGCTCATGGCATCAAGGAGACAATTGTGACACTACAGAACCTCCTAGAAACAAGGCTCCATGGTGACACCGTGGGGAATCATGGAACCACATGGAAATGTGTTCCTCATGAGACACAGCAGGGCCTTGTTGGAACCAAAGACACCTCTGCAAAAAGCAGGGTAGCTCACAGAACCAAGGAGTCCATTGTTACAATAGAAAACCTATGGAATCAAGGAGACCATGGTGACACAGGTGATGCACATGAAGCCAAGGAGCCATTGTGACCCAGTGGGGCCTCATGGAATCAAGGAGACCATTGTCAGGCAGGTGATGCACATGAAGCCAAGGAGCCATTGTGACCCAGTGGGGCCTCATGGAATCAAGGAGACCATGGTGACACAGGTGATGCACATGAAGCCAAGGAGCCATTGTGACACAGTGGGGCCTCATGGAATCAAGGAGACCATGGTGAGGCAGGTGATGCACATGAAGCCAAGGAGCCATTGTGACACAGTGGGGCCTCATGGAATCAAGGAGACCATGGTGACACAGGTGATGCACATGAAGCCAAGGAGCCATTGTGACCCAGTGGGGCCTCATGGAATCAAGGAGACCATGGTGACACAGGTGATGCACATGAAGCCAAGGAGCCATTGTGACACAGCGGGGCTTCTTCCCTTCAGCTCTGCAGCTGGCTGTCCCACACCCACAGCACCATGTGCTAAGTGCTCTCCTCCGGGCTCTGCCTGCACACAGGCCCAGAGAAGTTTTCCTGTTTGTAAGGAAAGAATGAAAAAGCCTGAGCAGGTTCCCTACACAACCAAACCCACATGCTCAGTCCAGGCTGCCTGCAATGATGTCCCCTTTCTACAAGGGACACTGTGAGCAGCAATGATGTCTGGGAGCAGAATTCTCGCAGTCTTTCCACGGAATTCTCTGTCCCTGTCCTTTGCCTGGCTCTCTGTTGCAGATGGAAGCTGCTGCTGCCTTTCTCATCTTGAAGCCCTCGTTTGATGCAAGCAGATGCTCCCAGGTGTGTTCAGCAGCTGTTGCTCAGTGTTGATGCAAAGCTTTTGTGTTCCTCATGGAAGCAAGGAGCCATTGTGACACTGCAGGGGCTCATGGCATCAAGGAGACAATTGTGACACTACAGAACCTCCTAGAAACAAGGCTCCATGGTGACACCGTGGCGAATCATGGAACCACATGGAAATGTGTTCCTCATGAGAAACAGCAGGGCCTTGTTGGAACCAAAGACACCTCTGCAAAAAGCAGGGTAGCTCACAGAACCAAGGAGTCCATTGTTACAATAGAAAACCTATGAAAGCAAAGAGACCATTGTGACCCAGTGGGGCCTCATGGAATCAAGGAGACCATGGTGACACAGGTGATGCACATGAAGCCAAGGAGCCATTGTGACCCAGTGGGGCCTCATGGAATCAAGGAGACCATGGTGACACAGGTGATGCACATGAAGCCAAGGAGCCATTGTGACCCAGTGGGGCCTCATGGAATCAAGGAGACCATGGTGACACAGGTGATGCACATGAAGCCAAGGAGCCATTGTGACCCAGTGGGGCCTCATGGAATCAAGGAGACCATGGTGACACAGGTGATGCACATGAAGTCAAGGAGCCATTGTGACACAGTGGGGCCTCATGGAATCAAGGAGACCATGGTGACACAGGTGATGCACATGAAGCCAAGGAGCCATTGTGACACAGCGGGGCTTCTTCCCTTCAGCTCTGCAGCTGGCTGTCCCAGCCCACAGCACCATGTGCCAAGTGCTCTCCTCAGGGCTCTGCCTGCACACAGGCCCAGGAGAAGTTTTAGTGTTTGTAAGGAAAGAATGGAAAAGCCTGAGCAGGTTCCCTAGACAACCAAACCCACATGCTCAGTCCAGGCTGCCTGCAATGATGTCCCCTTTCTACAAGGGATACTGTGAGCAGGAATGATCTCTGAGAGCAGAATTCTCACAGTCCTTCCACGGAATTCTCTGTCCCTGTCCTTTGCCTGGCTCTCAGTGTCAGATGGAAGCTGCTGGTGCAATTCTCAGCTTGAAGCCCTCGTTTGATGCAAGCAGATGCTCCCAGGTGTGTTCAGCAGCTGTTGCTCAGTGTTGATGCAAAGCTTTTGTGTTCCTCATGGAAGCAAGGAGCCATTGTGACACTGCAGGGGCTCATGGCATCAAGGAGACAATTGTGACACTACAGAACCTCCTAGAAACAAGGCTCCATGATGACACTGTGGCGAATCATGGAACCACATGGAAATGTGTTCCTCATGAGACGCAGCAGGGCCTTGTTGGAACCAAAGACACCTCTGCAAAAAGCAGGGTAGCTCAAAGAACCAAGGAGTCCATTGTTACAATAGAAAACCTATGAAAGCAAAGAGACCATTGTGACACAGTGGGGCCACATGGAAGCCACGGAGTCATTGTGACCCAGTGCGGCCTCATGGAATCAAGGAGACCATGGTGACACAGGTGATGCACATGAAGCCAAGGAGCCATTGTGACACAGTGGGGCCTCATGGAATCAAGGAGACCATGGTGACACAGGTGATGCACATGAAGCCAAGGATCCATTGTGACACAGTGGGGCCTCATGGAATCAGGGAGACCATGGTGACACAGGTGATGCACATGAAGCCAAGGAGCCAATGTGACCCAGTGGGGCCTCATGGAATCAAGGAGACCATGGTGACACAGGTGATGCACATGAAGCCAAGGAGCCATTGTGACCCAGTGGGGCCTCATGGAATCAAGGAGACCATGGTGACACAGGTGATTCACATGAAGCCAAGGAGCCATTGTGACACAGTGGGGGCTCATGGAATCAAGGAGACCATTGTGACACAGGTGATGCACATGAAGCCAAGGAGCCATTGTGACACAGTGGGGCCTCATGGAATCAAGGAGACCATGGTGACACAGGTGATTCACATGAAGCCAAGGAGCCATTGTGACACAGTGGGGCCTCATGGAATCAAGGAGACCATGGTGACACAGGTGATGCACATGAAGCCAAGGAGCCATTGTGACACAGGGGGGCCTCATGGAATCAAGGAGACCATGGTGACACAGGTGATGCACATGAATCCAAGGAGCCATTGTGACACAGTGGGGCCTCATGGAATCAAGGAGACCATGGTGACACAGGTGATGCACATGAAGCCAAGGAGCCATTGTGACACAGTGGGGCCTCATGGAATCAAGGAGACCATGGTGACACAGGTGATGCACATGAAGCCAAGGAGCCATTGTGACACAGTGGGGCCTCATGGAATCAAGGAGACCCTGGTGACACAGGTGATGCACATGAAGCCAAGGAGCCATTGTGACACAGCGGGGCTTCTTCCCTTCAGCTCTGCAGCTGGCTGTCCCAGCCCACAGCACCATGTGCCAAGTGCTTTCCTCAGGGCTCTGCCTGCACACAGGCCCAGAGAAGTTTTCCTGTTTGTAAGGAAAGAATGAAAAAGCCTGAGCAGGTTCCCTAGACAACCAAACCCACATGCTTAGTCCAGGCTGCCTGCAATGATGTCCCCTTTCTACAAGGGACACTGTGAGCAGGAATGATCTCTGGGAGCAGAATTCCCGCAGTCTTTCCACTGAATTCTCTGTCCCTGTCCTTTGCCTGGCTCTCTGTTGCAGATGGAAGCTGCTGCTGCCATTCTCTGCTTGAAGCAATCGTTTGATGCAAGCAGATGCTCCCAGGTGTGTTCAGCAGCTGTTGCTCAGTGTTGATGCAAAGCTTTTGTGTTCCTCATGGAAGCAAGGAGCCATTGTGACACTGCAGGGGCTCATGGCATCAAGGAGACAATTGTGACACTACAGAACCTCCTAGAAACAAGGCTCCATGGTGACACCGTGGGGAATCATGGAACACATGGAAATGTGTTCCTCATGAGACACAGCAGGGCCTTGTTGGAACCAAAGACACCTCTGCAAAAAGCAGGGTAGCTCACAGAACCAAGGAGTCCATTGTTACAATAGAAAACCTATGGAAGCAAGGGGCCATTGTGACACAGTGGGGCCACATGGAAGCCAAGGAGCCATTGTGACCCAGTGGGGCCTCATGGAATCAAGGAGACCATTGTGAGGCAGGTGATGCACATGAAGCCAAGGAGCCATTGTGACACAGTGGGGCCTCATGGAATCAAGGAGACCATGGTGACACAGGTGATGCACATGAAGCCAAGGAGCCATTGTGACCCAGTGGGGCCTCATGGAATCAAGGAGACCATTGTGAGGCAGGTGATGCACATGAAGCCAAGGAGCCATTGTGACCCAGTGGGGCCTCATGGAATCAAGGAGACCATGGTGACACAGGTGATGCACATGAAGCCAAGGAGCCATTGTGACACAGCGGGGCTTCTTCCCTTCTGCTCTGCAGCTGGCTGTCCCAGACCGGGGCACCATGTGCCAAGTACTCTCCTCAGGGCTCTGCCTGCACACAGGCCCAGAGAAGTTTTCCTGTTTGTAAGGAAAGAATGAAAAAGCCTGAGCAGGTTCCCTAGACAACCAAACCCACATGCTCAGTCCAGGCTGCCTGCAATGATGTCCCCTTTCTACAAGGGACACTGTGAGCAGGAATGATCTCTGGGAGCAGAATTCTCGCAGTCTTTCCACTGAATTCTCTGTCCCTGTCCTTTGCCTGGCTCTCTGTTGCAGATGGAAGCTGCTGCTGCCATTCTCTGCTTGAAGCCCTCTTTTGATGCAAGCAGATGCTCCCAGGTGTGTTCAGCAGCTGTTGCTCAGTGTTGATGCAAAGCTTTTGTGTTCCTCATGGAAGCAAGGAGCCATTGTGACACTGCAGGGGCTCATGGCATCAAGGAGACAATTGTGACACTACAGAACCTCCTAGAAACAAGGCTCCATGGTGACACCGTGGCGAATCATGGAACCACATGGAAATGTGTTCCTCATGAGACGCAGCAGGGCCTTGTTGGAACCAAAGACACCTCTGCAAAAAGCAGGGTAGCTCAAAGAACCAAGGAGTCCATTGTTACAATAGAAAACCTATGGAAGCAAGGAGACCATTGTGACCCAGTGGGGCCACATGGAAGCCACGGAGCCATTGTGACCCAGTGGGGCCTCATGGAATCAAGGAGACCATGGTGACACAGGTGATGCACATGAAGCCAAGGAGCCATTGTGACACAGTGGGGCCTCATGGAATCAAGGAGACCATGCTGACACAGGTGATTCACATGAAGCCAAGGAGCCATTGTGACCCAGTGGGGCCTCATGGAATCAAGGAGACCATGGTGACACAGGTGATGCACATGAAGCAAAGGAGCCATTGTGACACAGCGGGGCTTCTTCCCTTCAGCTCTGCAGCTGGCTGTCCCAGCCCACAGCACCATGTGCCAAGTGTTTTCCTCAGGGCTCTGCCTGCACACAGGCCCAGAGAAGTTTTCCTGTTTGTAAGGAAAGAATGAAAAAGCCTGAGCAGGTTCCCTAGACAACAAACCCACATGCTCAGTCCAGGCTGCCTGCAATGATGTCCCCTTTCTACAAGGGACACTGTGAGCAGGAATGATCTCTGGGAGCAGAATTCTCACAGTCTTTCCACGGAATTCTCTGTCCCTGTCCTTTCCCTGGCTCTCTGTTGCAGATGGAAGCTGCTGGTGCCTTTCTCTGCTTGAAGCCCTCGTTTGATGCAAGCAGATGCTCCCAGGTGTGTTCAGCAGCTGTTGCTCAGTGTTGATGCAAAGCTTTTGTGTTCCTCATGGAAGCAAGGAGCCATTGTGACACTGCAGGGGCTCATGGCATCAAGGAGACAATTGTGACAGTACAGAACCTCCTAGAAACAAGGCTCCATGGTGACACCGTGGCGAATCATGGAACCACATGGAAATGTGTTCCTCATGAGACACAGCAGGGCCTTGTTGGAACCAAAGACACCACTGCAAAAAGCAGGGTAGCTCACAGAACCAAGGAGTCCATTGTTACAATAGAAAACCTATGGAAGCAAGGAGACCATTGTCAGGCAGGTGATGCACATGAAGCCAAGGAGCCATTGTGACACAGTGGGGCCTCATGGAATCAAGGAGACCCTGGTGACACAGGTGATGCACATGAAGCCAAGGAGCCATTGTGACACAGCGGGGCTTCTTCCCTTCAGCTCTGCAGCTGGCTGTCCCAGCCCACAGCACCATGTGCCAACTGCTCTCCTCAGGGCTCTGCCTGCACACAGGCCCAGGAGAAGTTTTCCTGTTTGTAAGGAAAGAATGGAAAAGCCTGAGCAGGTTCCCTAGACAACCAAACCCACATGCTCAGTCCAGGCTGCCTGCAATGATGTCCACTTTCTACAAGGGATACTGTGAGCAGCAATGATCTCTGAGAGCAGAATTCTCACAGTCCTTCCACGGAATGCTCTGTCCCTGTCCTTTCCCTGGCTCTCAGTGTCAGATGGAAGCTGCTGCTGCCATTCTCAGCTTGAAGCCCTCGTTTGATGCAAGCAGATGCTCCCAGGTGCGTTCAGCAGCTGTTGCTCAGTGTTGATGCAAAGCTTTTGTGTTCCTCATGGAAGCAAGGAGCCATTGTGACACTGCAGGGGCTCATGGCATCAAGGAGACAATTGTGACACTACAGAACCTCCTAGAAACAAGACTCCATGATAACACCGTGGGGAATCATGGAACCACATGGAAATGTGTTCCTGATGAGACACAGCAGGGCCTTGTTGGAACCAAAGACACCTCTGCAAAAAGCAGGGTAGCTCACAGAACCAAGGAGTCCATTGTTACAATAGAAAACCTATGGAAGCAAGGACACCATTGTGACACAGTGGGGCCACATGGAAGCCACGGAGCCATTGTGACCCAGTGGGGCCTCATGGAATCAAGGAGACCATGGTGACACAGGTGATGCACATGAAGCCAAGGAGCCATTGTGACCCAGTGGGGCCTCATGGAATCAAGGAGACCATGGTGACACAGGTGATGCACATGAAGCCAAGGAGCCATTGTGACACAGTGGGGGCTCATGGAATCAAGGAGACCATTGTGACACAGGTGATGCACATGAAGCCAAGGAGCCATTGTGACACAGTGGGGCCTCATTTAATCAAGGAGACCATGGTGACACAGGTGATACACATGAAGCCAAGGAGCCATTGTGACACAGTGGGGCCTCATGGAATCAAGGAGACCATGGTGACACAGGTGATGCACATGAAGCCAAGGAGCCATTGTGACACTGCAGGGGCTCATGGCATCATGGAGACAATTGTGACACTACAGAACCTCCTAGAAACAAGGCTCCATGATGACACCGTGGCGAATCATGGAACCACATGGAAATGTGTTCCTCATGAGACGCAGCAGGGCCTTGTTGGAACCAAAGACACCTCTGCAAAAAGCAGGGTAGCTCACAGAACCAAGGAGTCCATTGCTACAATATAAAACCTATGGAAGCAAGGAGACCATTGTGACACAGTGGGGCCACATAGAAGCCATGGAGCCATTGTGACACAGTGGGGCCTCATGGAATCAAGGAGACCATGGTGACACAGGTGATGCACATGAAGCCAAGGAGCCATTGTGACCCAGTGGGGCCTCATGGAATCAAGGAGACCATTGTCAGGCAGGTGATGCACATGAAGCCAAGGAGCCATTGTGACACAGTGGGGCCTCATGGAATCAAGGAGACCATGGTGACACAGGTGATGCACATGAAGCCAAGGAGCCATTGTGACACAGCGGGGCTTCTTCCCTTCAGCTCTGCAGCTGGCTGTCCCAGCCCACAGCACCATGTGCCAACTGCTCTCCTCAGGGCTCTGCCTGCACACAGGCCCAGGAGAAGTTTTCCTGTTTGTAAGGAAAGAATGGAAAAGCCTGAGCAGGTTCCCTAGACAACCAAACCCACATGCTCAGTCCAGGCTGCCTGCAATGATGTCCCCTTTCTACAAGGGATACTGTGAGCAGCAATGATCTCTGAGAGCAGAATTCTCACAGTCCTTCCACGGAATGCTCTGACCCTGTCCTTTCCCTGGCTCTCAGTGTCAGATGGAAGCTGCTGGTGCCATTCTCAGCTTGAAGCCCTCGTTTGATGCAAGCAGATGCTCCCAGGTGTGTTCAGCAGCTGTTGCTCAGTGTTGATGCAAAGCTTTTGTGTTCCTCATGGAAGCAAGGAGCCATTGTGACACTGCAGGGGCTCATGGCATCAAGGAGACAATTGTGACACTACAGAACCTCCTAGAAACAAGGCTCCATGGTGACACCGTGGCGAATCATGGAACCACATGGAAATGTGTTCCTCATGAGACACAGAAGGGCCTTGTTGGAACCAAAGACACCTCTGCAAAAAGCAGGGTAGCTCACAGAACCAAGGAGTCCATTGTTCCAATAGAAAACCTATGGAAGCAAGGAGACCATTGTGACACAGTGGGGGCTCATGGAATCAAGGAGACCATGGTGACACAGGTGATGCACATGAAGCCAAGGAGCCATTGTGACACAGTGGGGCCTCATGGAATCAAGGAGACCATTGTGACACAGGTGATGCACATGAAGCCAAGGAGCCATTGTGACACAGTGGGGCCTCATGGAATCAAGGAGACCATGGTGACACAGGTGATGCACATGAAGCCAAGGAGCCATTGTGACACAGTGGGGCCACATGGAATCAAGGAGACCATGGTGACACAGGTGATGCACATGAAGCCAAGGAGCCATTGTGACACAGTGGGGCCTCATGGAATCAAGGAGACCATGGTGACACAGGTGATGCACATGAAGCCAAGGAGCCATTGTGACCCAGTGGGGCCTCATGGAATCAAGGAGACCATGGTGACACAGGTGATGCACATGAGGCCAAGGAGCCATTGTGACACAGGGGGCCCTCATGGAATCAAGGAGACCATGGTGACACAGGTGATGCACATGAAGCCAAGGAGCCATTGTGACCCGGTGGGGCCTCATGGAATGAAGGAGACCATTGTGAGGCAGGTGATGCACATGAAGCCAAGGAACCATTGTGACACAGTGGGGCCTCATGGAATCAAGGAGACCATGGTGACACAGGTGATGCACATGAAGCCAAGGAGCCATTGTGACCCAGTGGGGCCTCATGGAATCAAGGAGACCATGGTGACACAGGTGATGCACATGAAGCCAAGGAGCCATTGTGACACAGTGGGGCCTCATGGAATCAAGGAGACCATGGTGACACAGGTGATGCACATGAAGCCAAGGAGCCATTGTGACCCAGTGGGGCCTCATGGAATCAAGGAGACCATGGTGACACAGGTGATGCACATGAAGCCAAGGAGCCATTGTGACCCAGTGGGGCCTCATGGAATCAAGGAGACCATGGTGACACAGGTGATGCACATGAAGTCAAGGAGCCATTGTGACCCAGTGGGGCCTCATGGAATCAAGGAGACCATGGTGACACAGGTGATGCACATGAAGTCAAGGAGCCATTGTGACACAGCGGGGCTTCTTCCCTTCAGCTCTGCAGCTGGCTGTCCCAGCCCACAGCACCATGTGCCAAGTGCTCTCCTCAGGGCTCTGCCTGCACACAGGCCCAGAGAAGTTTTCCTGTTTGTAAGGAAAGAATGGAAAAGCCTGAGCAGGTTCCCTAGACAACCAAACCCACATGCTCAGTCCAGGCTGCCTGCAATGATGTCCCCTTTCTACAAGGGACACTGTGAGCAGGAATGATCTCTGGGAGCAGAATTCTCACAGTCTTTCCACTGAATTCTCTGTCCCTGTCCTTTGCCTGGCTCTCTGTTGCAGATGGAAGCTGCTGGTGCCTTTCTCAGCTTGAAGCCCTCGTTTGATGCAAGCAGATGCTCCCAGGTGTGTTCAGCAGCTGTTTCTCAGTGTTGATGCAAAGCTTTTGTGTTCCTCATGGAAGCAAGGAGCCATTGTGACACTGCAGGGGCTCATGGCATCAAGGAGACAATTGTGACAGTACAGAACCTCCTAGAAACAAGACTCCATGGTGACACCGTGGCGAATCATGGAACCACATGGAAATGTGTTCCTCATGAGACACAGCAGGGCCTTGTTGGAACCAAAGACACCACTGCAAAAAGCAGGGTAGCTCACAGAACCAAGGAGTCCATTGTTACAATAGAAAACCTATGGAAGCAAGGAGACCATTGTGACACAGTGGGGCCACATGGAAGCCACGGAGCCATTGTGACCCAGTGGGGCCTCATGGAATCAAGGAGACCATGGTGACACAGGTGATTCACATGAAGCCAAGGAGCCATTGTGACCCAGTGGGGCCTCATGGAATCAAGGAGACCATGGTGACACAGGTGATGCACATGAAGCCAAGGAGCCATTGTGACACAGTGGGGCCTCATGGAATCAAGGAGACCATGGTGACACAGGTGATGCACATGAAGCCAAGGAGCCATTGTGACACAGTGGGGCCTCATGGAATCAAGGAGACCATGGTGACACAGGTGATGCACATGAAGCCAAGGAGCCATTGTGACACAGTGGGGCCTCATGGAATCAAGGAGACCATGGTGACACAGGTGATGCACATGAAGCCAAGGAGCCATTGTGACACAGTGGGGCCTCATGGAATCAAGGAGACCATGGTGACACAGGTGATGCACATGAAGCCAAGGAGCCATTGTGACCCAGTGGGGCCTCATGGAATCAAGGAGACCATGGTGACACAGGTGATGCACATGAAGCCAAGGAGCCATTGTGACACAGGGGGGCCTCATGGAATCAAGGAGACCATGGTGACACAGGTGATGCACATGAAGCCAAGGAGCCATTGTGACCCAGTGGGGCCTCATGGAATCAAGGAGACCATGGTGACACAGGTGATGCACATGAAGCCAAGGAGCCATTGTGACCCAGTGGGGCCTCATGGAATCAAGGAGACCATGGTGACACAGGTGATGCACATGAAGCCAAGGAGCCATTGTGACACAGTGGGGCCTCATGGAATCAAGGACAGCATGGTGACACAGGTGATGCACATGAAGCCAAGGAGCCATTGTGACACAGCGGGGCTTCTTCCCTTCAGCTCTGCAGCTGGCTGTCCCAGCCCACAGCACCATGTGCCAAGTGCTTTCCTCAGGGCTCTGCCTGCACACAGGCCCAGAGAAGTTTTCCTGTTTGTAAGGAAAGAATGAAAAAGCCTGAGCAGGTTCCCTAGACAACCAAACCCACATGCTGAGTCCAGGCTGCCTGCAATGATGTCCCCTTTCTACAAGGGACACTGTGAGCAGGAATGATCTCTGGGAGCAGAATTCTAGCAGTCTTTCCACTGAATTCTCTGTCCCTGTCCTTTGCCTGGCTCTCTGTTGCAGATGGAAGCTGCTGCTGCCATTCTCTGCTTGAAGCCCTCAATTGATGCAAGCAGATGCTCCCAGGTGTGTTCAGCAGCTGTTGCTCAGTGTTGATGCAAAGCTTTTGTGTTCCTCATGGAAGCAAGGAGCCATTGTGACACTGCAGGGGCTCATGGCATCAAGGAGACAATTGTGACACTACAGAACCTCCTAGAAACAAGGCTCCATGGTGACACCGTGGCGAATCATGGAACCACATGGAAATGTGTTCCTCATGAGACACAGCAGGGCCTTGTTGGAAGCAAAGACACCTCTGCAAAAAGCAGGGTAGCTCACAGAACCAAGGAGTCCATTGTTACAATAGAAAACCTATGGAAGCAAGGGGCCATTGTGACACAGTGGGGCCACATGGAAGCCAAGGAGCCATTGTGACCCAGTGGGGCCTCATGGAATCAAGGAGACCATGGTGACACAGGTGATGCACATGAAGCCAAGGAGCCATTGTGACCCAGTGGGGCCTCATGGAATCAAGGAGACCATGGTGACACAGGTGATGCACATGAAGCCAAGGAGCCATTGTGACACAGTGGGGCCTCATGGAATCAAGGAGACCATGGTGACACAGGTGATGCACATGAAGCCAAGGAGCCATTGTGACCCAGTGGGGCCTCATGGAATCAAGGAGACCATGGTGACACAGGTGATGCACATGAAGCCAAGGAGCCATTGTGACACAGCGGGGCTTCTTCCCTTCAGCTCTGCAGCTGGCTGTCCCAGACCACAGCACCATGTGCCAAGTACACTCCTCAGGGCTCTGCCTGCACACAGGCCCAGAGAAGTTTTCCTGTTTGTAAGGAAAGAATGAAAAAGCCTGAGCAGGTTCCCTAGACAACCAAACCCACATGCTGAGTCCAGGCTGCCTGCAATGATGTCCCCTTTCTACAAGGGACACTGTGAGCAGGAATGATCTCTGGGAGCAGAATTCTCGCAGTCTTTCCACAGAATTCTCTGTCCCTGTCCTTTCCCTGGCTCTCTGTTGCAGATGGAAGCTGCTGCTGCCATTCTCTGCTTGAAGCCCTCTTTTGATGCAAGCAGATGCTCCCAGGTGTGTTCAGCAGCTGTTGCTCAGTGTTGATGCAAAGCTTTTGTGTTCCTCATGGAAGCAAGGAGCCATTGTGACACTGCAGGGGCTCATGGCATCAAGGAGACAATTGTGACAGTACAGAACCTCCTAGAAACAAGGCTCCATGATGACACCGTGGGGAATTATGGAACCACATGGAAATGTGTTCCTCATGAGACGCAGCAGGGCCTTGTTGGAACCAAAGACACCTCTGCAAAAAGCAGGGTAGCTCACAGAACCAAGGAGTCCATTGTTACAATAGAAAACCTATGGAAGCAAGGAGACCATTGTGACACAGTGGGGCCACATGGAAGCCAAGGAGCCATTGTGACCCAGTGGGGCCTCATGGAATCAAGGAGACCATGGTGACACAGGTGATGCACATGAAGCCAAGGAGCCATTGTGACCCAGTGGGGCCTCATGGAATCAAGGAGACCATGGTGACACAGGTGATGCACATGAAGCCAAGGAGCCATTGTGACCCAGTGGGGCCTCATGGAATCAAGGAGACCATGGTGACACAGGTGATGCACATGAAGTCAAGGAGCCATTGTGACACAGTGGGGCCTCATGGAATCAAGGAGACCATGGTGACACAGGTGATGCACATGAAGTCAAGGAGCCATTGTGACACAGCGGGGCTTCTTCCCTTCAGCTCTGCAGCTGGCTGTCCCAGCCCACAGCACCATGTGCCAAGTGCTCTCCTCAGGGCTCTGCCTGCACACAGGCCCAGAGAAGTTTTCCTGTTTGTAAGGAAAGAATGGAAAAGCCTGAGCAGGTTCCCTAGACAACCAAACCCACATGCTCAGTCCAGGCTGCCTGCAATGATGTCCCCTTTCTACAAGGGACACTGTGAGCAGGAATGATCTCTGGGAGCAGAATTCTCGCAGTCTTTCCACTGAATTCTCTGTCCCTGTCCTTTGCCTGGCTCTCTGTTGCAGATGGAAGCTGCTGGTGCCTTTCTCAGCTTGAAGCCCTCGTTTGATGCAAGCAGATGCTCCCAGGTGTGTTCAGCAGCTGTTGCTCAGTGTTGATGCAAAGCTTTTGTGTTCCTCATGGAAGCAAGGAGCCATTGTGACACTGCAGGGGCTCATGGCATCAAGGAGACAATTGTGACAGTACAGAACCTCCTAGAAACAAGACTCCATGGTGACACCGTGGCGAATCATGGAACCACATGGAAATGTGTTCCTCATGAGACACAGCAGGGCCTTGTTGGAACCAAAGACACCTCTGCAAAAAGCAGGGTAGCTCACAGAACCAAGGAGTCCATTGTTACAATAGAAAACCTATGGAAGCAAGGAGACCATTGTGACACAGTGGGGCCACATGGAAGCCACGGAGCCATTGTGACCCAGTGGGGCCTCATGGAATCAAGGAGACCATGGTGACACAGGTGATTCACATGAAGCCAAGGAGCCATTGTGACACAGTGGGGCCTCATGGAATCAAGGAGACCATGGTGACACAGGTGATGCACATGAAGCCAAGGAGGCATTGTGACACAGTGGGGCCTCATGGAATCAAGGAGACCATGGTGACACAGGTGATGCACATGAAGCCAAGGAGCCATTGTGACACAGTGGGGCCTCATGGAATCAAGGAGACCATGGTGACACAGGTGATGCACATGAAGCCAAGGAGCCATTGTGACACAGTGGGGCCTCATGGAATCAAGGAGACCATGGTGACACAGGTGATGCACATGAAGCCAAGGAGCCATTGTGACACAGTGGGGCCTCATGGAATCAAGGAGACCATGGTGACACAGGTGATGCACATGAAGCCAAGGAGCCATTGTGACACAGGGGGGCCTCATGGAATCAAGGAGACCATGGTGACACAGGTGATGCACATGAAGCCAAGGAGCCATTGTGACCCAGTGGGGCCTCATGGAATCAAGGAGACCATGGTGACACAGGTGATGCACATGAAGCCAAGGAGCCATTGTGACCCAGTGGGGCCTCATGGAATCAAGGAGACCATGGTGACACAGGTGATGCACATGAAGCCAAGGAGCCATTGTGACACAGTGGGGCCTCATGGAATCAAGGAGACCATGGTGACACAGGTGATGCACATGAAGCCAAGGAGCCATTGTGACACAGCGGGGCTTCTTCCCTTCAGCTCTGCAGCTGGCTGTCCCAGCCCACAGCACCATGTGCCAAGTGCTTTCCTCAGGGCTCTGCCTGCACACAGGCCCAGAGAAGTTTTCCTGTTTGTAAGGAAAGAATGAAAAAGCCTGAGCAGGTTCCCTAGACAACCAAACCCACATGCTGAGTCCAGGCTGCCTGCAATGATGTCCCCTTTCTACAAGGGACACTGTGAGCAGGAATGATCTCTGGGAGCAGAATTCTAGCAGTCTTTCCACTGAATTCTCTGTCCCTGTCCTTTGCCTGGCTCTCTGTTGCAGATGGAAGCTGCTGCTGCCATTCTCTGCTTGAAGCCCTCAATTGATGCAAGCAGATGCTCCCAGGTGTGTTCAGCAGCTGTTGCTCAGTGTTGATGCAAAGCTTTTGTGTTCCTCATGGAAGCAAGGAGCCATTGTGACACTGCAGGGGCTCATGGCATCAAGGAGACAATTGTGACACTACAGAACCTCCTAGAAACAAGGCTCCATGGTGACACCGTGGCGAATCATGGAACCACATGGAAATGTGTTCCTCATGAGACACAGCAGGGCCTTGTTGGAACCAAAGACACCTCTGCAAAAAGCAGGGTAGCTCACAGAACCAAGGAGTCCATTGTTACAATAGAAAACCTATGGAAGCAAGGGGCCATTGTGACACAGTGGGGCCACATGGAAGCCAAGGAGCCATTGTGACCCAGTGGGGCCTCATGGAATCAAGGAGACCATGGTGACACAGGTGATGCACATGAAGCCAAGGAGCCATTGTGACCCAGTGGGGCCTCATGGAATCAAGGAGACCATGGTGACACAGGTGATGCACATGAAGCCAAGGAGCCATTGTGACCCAGTGGGGCCTAATGGAATCAAGGAGACCATGGTGACACAGGTGATGCACATGAAGCCAAGGAGCCATTGTGACACAGTGGGGCCTCATGGAATCAAGGAGACCATGGTGACACAGGTGATGCACATGAAGCCAAGGAGCCATTGTGACCCAGTGGGGCCTCATGGAATCAAGGAGACCATGGTGACACAGGTGATGCACATGAAGCCAAGGAGCCATTGTGACACAGCGGGGCTTCTTCCCTTCAGCTCTGCAGCTGGCTGTCCCAGACCACAGCACCATGTGCCAAGTACACTCCTCAGGGCTCTGCCTGCACACAGGCCCAGAGAAGTTTTCCTGTTTGTAAGGAAAGAATGAAAAAGCCTGAGCAGGTTCCCTAGACAACCAAACCCACATGCTCAGTCCAGGCTGCCTGCAATGATGTCCCCTTTCTACAAGGGACACTGTGAGCAGGAATGATCTCTGGGAGCAGAATTCTCGCAGTCTTTCCACAGAATTCTCTGTCCCTGTCCTTTCCCTGGCTCTCTGTTGCAGATGGAAGCTGCTGCTGCCATTCTCTGCTTGAAGCCCTCTTTTGATGCAAGCAGATGCTCCCAGGTGTGTTCAGCAGCTGTTGCTCAGTGTTGATGCAAAGCTTTTGTGTTCCTCATGGAAGCAAGGAGCCATTGTGACACTGCAGGGGCTCATGGCATCAAGGAGACAATTGTGACACTACAGAACCTCCTAGAAACAAGACTCCATGATGACACCGTGGGGAATTATGGAACCACATGGAAATGTGTTCCTCATGAGACGCAGCAGGGCCTTGTTGGAACCAAAGACACCTCTGCAAAAAGCAGGGTAGCTCACAGAACCAAGGAGTCCATTGTTACAATAGAAAACCTATGGAAGCAAGGAGACCATTGTGACACAGTGGGGCCACATGGAAGCCACGGAGCCATTGTGACCCAGTGGGGCCTCATGGAATCAAGGAGACCATGGTGACACAGGTGATGCACATGAAGCCAAGGAGCCATTGTGACCCAGTGGGGCCTCATGGAATCAAGGAGACCATGGTGACACAGGTGATGCACATGAAGCCAAGGAGCCATTGTGACACAGGGGGGCCTCATGGAATCAAGGAGACCATGGTGACACAGGTGATGCACATGAAGCCAAGGAGCCATTGTGACCCAGTGGGGCCTCATGGAATCAAGGAGACCATGGTGACACAGGTGATGCACATGAAGCCAAGGAGCCATTGTGACACAGTGGGGCCTCATGGAATCAAGGACAGCATGGTGACACAGGTGATGCACATGAAGCCAAGGAGCCATTGTGACACAGCGGGGCTTCTTCCCTTCAGCTCTGCAGCTGGCTGTCCCAGCCCACAGCACCATGTGCCAAGTGCTTTCCTCAGGGCTCTGCCTGCACACAGGCCCAGAGAAGTTTTCCTGTTTGTAAGGAAAGAATGAAAAAGCCTGAGCAGGTTCCCTAGACAACCAAACCCACATGCTGAGTCCAGGCTGCCTGCAATGATGTCCCCTTTCTACAAGGGACACTGTGAGCAGGAATGATCTCTGGGAGCAGAATTCTAGCAGTCTTTCCACTGAATTCTCTGTCCCTGTCCTTTGCCTGGCTCTCTGTTGCAGATGGAAGCTGCTGCTGCCATTCTCTGCTTGAAGCCCTCAATTGATGCAAGCAGATGCTCCCAGGTGTGTTCAGCAGCTGTTGCTCAGTGTTGATGCAAAGCTTTTGTGTTCCTCATGGAAGCAAGGAGCCATTGTGACACTGCAGGGGCTCATGGCATCAAGGAGACAATTGTGACACTACAGAACCTCCTAGAAACAAGGCTCCATGGTGACACCGTGGCGAATCATGGAACCACATGGAAATGTGTTCCTCATGAGACACAGCAGGGCCTTGTTGGAACCAAAGACACCTCTGCAAAAAGCAGGGTAGCTCACAGAACCAAGGAGTCCATTGTTACAATAGAAAACCTATGGAAGCAAGGGGCCATTGTGACACAGTGGGGCCACATGGAAGCCAAGGAGCCATTGTGACCCAGTGGGGCCTCATGGAATCAAGGAGACCATGGTGACACAGGTGATGCACATGAAGCCAAGGAGCCATTGTGACCCAGTGGGGCCTCATGGAATCAAGGAGACCATGGTGACACAGGTGATGCACATGAAGCCAAGGAGCCATTGTGACCCAGTGGGGCCTAATGGAATCAAGGAGACCATGGTGACACAGGTGATGCACATGAAGCCAAGGAGCCATTGTGACACAGTGGGGCCTCATGGAATCAAGGAGACCATGGTGACACAGGTGATGCACATGAAGCCAAGGAGCCATTGTGACCCAGTGGGGCCTCATGGAATCAAGGAGACCATGGTGACACAGGTGATGCACATGAAGCCAAGGAGCCATTGTGACACAGCGGGGCTTCTTCCCTTCAGCTCTGCAGCTGGCTGTCCCAGACCACAGCACCATGTGCCAAGTACACTCCTCAGGGCTCTGCCTGCACACAGGCCCAGAGAAGTTTTCCTGTTTGTAAGGAAAGAATGAAAAAGCCTGAGCAGGTTCCCTAGACAACCAAACCCACATGCTCAGTCCAGGCTGCCTGCAATGATGTCCCCTTTCTACAAGGGACACTGTGAGCAGGAATGATCTCTGGGAGCAGAATTCTCACAGTCTTTCCACAGAATTCTCTGTCCCTGTCCTTTCCCTGGCTCTCTGTTGCAGATGGAAGCTGCTGCTGCCATTCTCTGCTTGAAGCCCTCTTTTGATGCAAGCAGATGCTCCCAGGTGTGTTCAGCAGCTGTTGCTCAGTGTTGATGCAAAGCTTTTGTGTTCCTCATGGAAGCAAGGAGCCATTGTGACACTGCAGGGGCTCATGGCATCAAGGAGACAATTGTGACACTACAGAACCTCCTAGAAACAAGGCTCCATGGTGACACCGTGGCGAATCATGGAACCACATGGAAATGTGTTCCTCATGAGACACAGCAGGGCCTTGTTGGAACCAAAGACACCTCTGCAAAAAGCAGGGTAGCTCACAGAACCAAGGAGTCCATTGTTACAATAGAAAACCTATGGAAGCAAGGGGCCATTGTGACACAGTGGGGCCACATGGAAGCCAAGGAGCCATTGTGACCCAGTGGGGCCTCATGGAATCAAGGAGACCATGGTGACACAGGTGATGCACATGAAGCCAAGGAGCCATTGTGACCCAGTGGGGCCTCATGGAATCAAGGAGACCATGGTGACACAGGTGATGCACATGAAGCCAAGGAGCCATTGTGACACAGTGGGGCCTCATGGAATCAAGGAGACCATGGTGACACAGGTGATGCACATGAAGCCAAGGAGCCATTGTGACCCAGTGGGGCCTCATGGAATCAAGGAGACCATGGTGACACAGGTGATGCACATGAAGCCAAGGAGCCATTGTGACACAGCGGGGCTTCTTCCCTTCAGCTCTGCAGCTGGCTGTCCCAGACCACAGCACCATGTGCCAAGTACACTCCTCAGGGCTCTGCCTGCACACAGGCCCAGAGAAGTTTTCCTGTTTGTAAGGAAAGAATGAAAAAGCCTGAGCAGGTTCCCTAGACAACCAAACCCACATGCTCAGTCCAGGCTGCCTGCAATGATGTCCCCTTTCTACAAGGGACACTGTGAGCAGGAATGATCTCTGGGAGCAGAATTCTCGCAGTCTTTCCACAGAATTCTCTGTCCCTGTCCTTTCCCTGGCTCTCTGTTGCAGATGGAAGCTGCTGCTGCCATTCTCTGCTTGAAGCCCTCTTTTGATGCAAGCAGATGCTCCCAGGTGTGTTCAGCAGCTGTTGCTCAGTGTTGATGCAAAGCTTTTGTGTTCCTCATGGAAGCAAGGAGCCATTGTGACCCTGCAGGGGCTCATGGCATCAAGGAGACAATTGTGACACTACAGAACCTCCTAGAAACAAGACTCCATGATGACACCGTGGGGAATTATGGAACCACATGGAAATGTGTTCCTCATGAGACGCAGCAGGGCCTTGTTGGAACCAAAGACACCTCTGCAAAAACCAGGGTAGCTCACAGAACCAAGGAGTCCATTGTTACAATAGAAAACCTATGGAAGCAAGGAGACCATTGTGACACAGTGGGGCCACATGGAAGCCAAGGAGCCATTGTGACCCAGTGGGGCCTCATGGAATCAAGGAGACCATGGTGACACAGGTGATGCACATGAAGCCAAGGAGCCATTGTGACCCAGTGGGGCCTCATGGAATCAAGGAGACCATGGTGACACAGGTGATGCACATGAAGCCAAGGAGCCATTGTGACCCAGTGGGGCCTCATGGAATCAAGGAGACCATGGTGACACAGGTGATGCACATGAAGTCAAGGAGCCATTGTGACACAGTGGGGCCTCATGGAATCAAGGAGACCATGGTGACACAGGTGATGCACATGAAGTCAAGGAGCCATTGTGACACAGCGGGGCTTCTTCCCTTCAGCTCTGCAGCTGGCTGTCCCAGCCCACAGCACCATGTGCCAAGTGCTCTCCTCAGGGCTCTGCCTGCACACAGGCCCAGAGAAGTTTTCCTGTTTGTAAGGAAAGAATGGAAAAGCCTGAGCAGGTTCCCTAGACAACCAAACCCACATGCTCAGTCCAGGCTGCCTGCAATGATGTCCCCTTTCTACAAGGGACACTGTGAGCAGGAATGATCTCTGGGAGCAGAATTCTCGCAGTCTTTCCACTGAATTCTCTGTCCCTGTCCTTTGCCTGGCTCTCTGTTGCAGATGGAAGCTGCTGGTGCCTTTCTCAGCTTGAAGCCCTCGTTTGATGCAAGCAGATGCTCCCAGGTGTGTTCAGCAGCTGTTGCTCAGTGTTGATGCAAAGCTTTTGTGTTCCTCATGGAAGCAAGGAGCCATTGTGACACTGCAGGGGCTCATGGCATCAAGGAGACAATTGTGACAGTACAGAACCTCCTAGAAACAAGACTCCATGGTGACACCGTGGCGAATCATGGAACCACATGGAAATGTGTTCCTCATGAGACACAGCAGGGCCTTGTTGGAACCAAAGACACCTCTGCAAAAAGCAGGGTAGCTCACAGAACCAAGGAGTCCATTGTTACAATAGAAAACCTATGGAAGCAAGGAGACCATTGTGACACAGTGGGGCCACATGGAAGCCACGGAGCCATTGTGACCCAGTGGGGCCTCATGGAATCAAGGAGACCATGGTGACACAGGTGATTCACATGAAGCCAAGGAGCCATTGTGACCCAGTGGGGCCTCATGGAATCAAGGAGACCATGGTGACACAGGTGATGCACATGAAGCCAAGGAGCCATTGTGACACAGTGGGGCCTCATGGAATCAAGGAGACCATGGTGACACAGGTGATGCACATGAAGCCAAGGAGCCATTGTGACACAGTGGGGCCTCATGGAATCAAGGAGACCATGGTGACACAGGTGATGCACATGAAGCCAAGGAGCCATTGTGACACAGTGGGGCCTCATGGAATCAAGGAGACCATGGTGACACAGGTGATGCACATGAAGCCAAGGAGCCATTGTGACACAGTGGGGCCTCATGGAATCAAGGAGACCATGGTGACACAGGTGATGCACATGAAGCCAAGGAGCCATTGTGACACAGGGGGGCCTCATGGAATCAAGGAGACCATGGTGACACAGGTGATGCACATGAAGCCAAGGAGCCATTGTGACCCAGTGGGGCCTCATGGAATCAAGGAGACCATGGTGACACAGGTGATGCACATGAAGCCAAGGAGCCATTGTGACCCAGTGGGGCCTCATGGAATCAAGGAGACCATGGTGACACAGGTGATGCACATGAAGCCAAGGAGCCATTGTGACACAGTGGGGCCTCATGGAATCAAGGACAGCATGGTGACACAGGTGATGCACATGAAGCCAAGGAGCCATTGTGACACAGCGGGGCTTCTTCCCTTCAGCTCTGCAGCTGGCTGTCCCAGCCCACAGCACCATGTGCCAAGTGCTTTCCTCAGGGCTCTGCCTGCACACAGGCCCAGAGAAGTTTTCCTGTTTGTAAGGAAAGAATGAAAAAGCCTGAGCAGGTTCCCTAGACAACCAAACCCACATGCTGAGTCCAGGCTGCCTGCAATGATGTCCCCTTTCTACAAGGGACACTGTGAGCAGGAATGATCTCTGGGAGCAGAATTCTAGCAGTCTTTCCACTGAATTCTCTGTCCCTGTCCGTTGCCTGGCTCTCTGTTGCAGATGGAAGCTGCTGCTGCCATTCTCTGCTTGAAGCCCTCAATTGATGCAAGCAGATGCTCCCAGGTGTGTTCAGCAGCTGTTGCTCAGTGTTGATGCAAAGCTTTTGTGTTCCTCATGGAAGCAAGGAGCCATTGTGACACTGCAGGGGCTCATGGCATCAAGGAGACAATTGTGACACTACAGAACCTCCTAGAAACAAGGCTCCATGGTGACACCGTGGCGAATCATGGAACCACATGGAAATGTGTTCCTCATGAGACACAGCAGGGCCTTGTTGGAACCAAAGACACCTCTGCAAAAAGCAGGGTAGCTCACAGAACCAAGGAGTCCATTGTTACAATAGAAAACCTATGGAAGCAAGGGGCCATTGTGACACAGTGGGGCCACATGGAAGCCAAGGAGCCATTGTGACCCAGTGGGGCCTCATGGAATCAAGGAGACCATGGTGACACAGGTGATGCACATGAAGCCAAGGAGCCATTGTGACCCAGTGGGGCCTCATGGAATCAAGGAGACCATGGTGACACAGGTGATGCACATGAAGCCAAGGAGCCATTGTGACCCAGTGGGGCCTAATGGAATCAAGGAGACCATGGTGACACAGGTGATGCACATGAAGCCAAGGAGCCATTGTGACACAGTGGGGCCTCATGGAATCAAGGAGACCATGGTGACACAGGTGATGCACATGAAGCCAAGGAGCCATTGTGACCCAGTGGGGCCTCATGGAATCAAGGAGACCATGGTGACACAGGTGATGCACATGAAGCCAAGGAGCCATTGTGACACAGCGGGGCTTCTTCCCTTCAGCTCTGCAGCTGGCTGTCCCAGACCACAGCACCATGTGCCAAGTACACTCCTCAGGGCTCTGCCTGCACACAGGCCCAGAGAAGTTTTCCTGTTTGTAAGGAAAGAATGAAAAAGCCTGAGCAGGTTCCCTAGACAACCAAACCCACATGCTCAGTCCAGGCTGCCTGCAATGATGTCCCCTTTCTACAAGGGACACTGTGAGCAGGAATGATCTCTGGGAGCAGAATTCTCGCAGTCTTTCCACAGAATTCTCTGTCCCTGTCCTTTCCCTGGCTCTCTGTTGCAGATGGAAGCTGCTGCTGCCATTCTCTGCTTGAAGCCCTCTTTTGATGCAAGCAGATGCTCCCAGGTGTGTTCAGCAGCTGTTGCTCAGTGTTGATGCAAAGCTTTTGTGTTCCTCATGGAAGCAAGGAGCCATTGTGACACTGCAGGGGCTCATGGCATCAAGGAGACAATTGTGACACTACAGAACCTCCTAGAAACAAGACTCCATGATGACACCGTGGGGAATTATGGAACCACATGGAAATGTGTTCCTCATGAGACGCAGCAGGGCCTTGTTGGAACCAAAGACACCTCTGCAAAAAGCAGGGTAGCTCACAGAACCAAGGAGTCCATTGTTACAATAGAAAACCTATGGAAGCAAGGAGACCATTGTGACACAGTGGGGCCACATGGAAGCCACGGAGCCATTGTGACCCAGTGGGGCCTCATGGAATCAAGGAGACCATGGTGACACAGGTGATGCACATGAAGCCAAGGAGCCATTGTGACCCAGTGGGGCCTCATGGAATCAAGGAGACCATGGTGACACAGGTGATGCACATGAAGCCAAGGAGCCATTGTGACACAGGGGGGCCTCATGGAATCAAGGAGACCATGGTGACACAGGTGATGCACATGAAGCCAAGGAGCCATTGTGACCCAGTGGGGCCTCATGGAATCAAGGAGACCATGGTGACACAGGTGATGCACATGAAGCCAAGGAGCCATTGTGACACAGTGGGGCCTCATGGAATCAAGGACAGCATGGTGACACAGGTGATGCACATGAAGCCAAGGAGCCATTGTGACACAGCGGGGCTTCTTCCCTTCAGCTCTGCAGCTGGCTGTCCCAGCCCACAGCACCATGTGCCAAGTGCTTTCCTCAGGGCTCTGCCTGCACACAGGCCCAGAGAAGTTTTCCTGTTTGTAAGGAAAGAATGAAAAAGCCTGAGCAGGTTCCCTAGACAACCAAACCCACATGCTGAGTCCAGGCTGCCTGCAATGATGTCCCCTTTCTACAAGGGACACTGTGAGCAGGAATGATCTCTGGGAGCAGAATTCTAGCAGTCTTTCCACTGAATTCTCTGTCCCTGTCCTTTGCCTGGCTCTCTGTTGCAGATGGAAGCTGCTGCTGCCATTCTCTGCTTGAAGCCCTCAATTGATGCAAGCAGATGCTCCCAGGTGTGTTCAGCAGCTGTTGCTCAGTGTTGATGCAAAGCTTTTGTGTTCCTCATGGAAGCAAGGAGCCATTGTGACACTGCAGGGGCTCATGGCATCAAGGAGACAATTGTGACACTACAGAACCTCCTAGAAACAAGGCTCCATGGTGACACCGTGGCGAATCATGGAACCACATGGAAATGTGTTCCTCATGAGACACAGCAGGGCCTTGTTGGAACCAAAGACACCTCTGCAAAAAGCAGGGTAGCTCACAGAACCAAGGAGTCCATTGTTACAATAGAAAACCTATGGAAGCAAGGGGCCATTGTGACACAGTGGGGCCACATGGAAGCCAAGG
The DNA here is from genome assembly GCF_020740725.1 of Corvus hawaiiensis. Taxonomy (NCBI): domain Eukaryota; kingdom Metazoa; phylum Chordata; class Aves; order Passeriformes; family Corvidae; genus Corvus; species Corvus hawaiiensis. The sequence goes on from NC_063243.1 coordinate 3,547,864, forward strand.
AGCCATTGTGACCCAGTGGGGCCTCATGGAATCAAGGAGACCATGGTGACACAGGTGATGCACATGAAGCCAAGGAGCCATTGTGACCCAGTGGGGCCTCATGGAATCAAGGAGACCATGGTGACACAGGTGATGCACATGAAGCCAAGGAGCCATTGTGACCCAGTGGGGCCTAATGGAATCAAGGAGACCATGGTGACACAGGTGATGCACATGAAGCCAAGGAGCCATTGTGACACAGTGGGGCCTCATGGAATCAAGGAGACCATGGTGACACAGGTGATGCACATGAAGCCAAGGAGCCATTGTGACCCAGTGGGGCCTCATGGAATCAAGGAGACCATGGTGACACAGGTGATGCACATGAAGCCAAGGAGCCATTGTGACACAGCGGGGCTTCTTCCCTTCAGCTCTGCAGCTGGCTGTCCCAGACCACAGCACCATGTGCCAAGTACACTCCTCAGGGCTCTGCCTGCACACAGGCCCAGAGAAGTTTTCCTGTTTGTAAGGAAAGAATGAAAAAGCCTGAGCAGGTTCCCTAGACAACCAAACCCACATGCTCAGTCCAGGCTGCCTGCAATGATGTCCCCTTTCTACAAGGGACACTGTGAGCAGGAATGATCTCTGGGAGCAGAATTCTCGCAGTCTTTCCACAGAATTCTCTGTCCCTGTCCTTTCCCTGGCTCTCTGTTGCAGATGGAAGCTGCTGCTGCCATTCTCTGCTTGAAGCCCTCTTTTGATGCAAGCAGATGCTCCCAGGTGTGTTCAGCAGCTGTTGCTCAGTGTTGATGCAAAGCTTTTGTGTTCCTCATGGAAGCAAGGAGCCATTGTGACACTGCAGGGGCTCATGGCATCAAGGAGACAATTGTGACACTACAGAACCTCCTAGAAACAAGACTCCATGATGACACCGTGGGGAATTATGGAACCACATGGAAATGTGTTCCTCATGAGACGCAGCAGGGCCTTGTTGGAACCAAAGACACCTCTGCAAAAAGCAGGGTAGCTCACAGAACCAAGGAGTCCATTGTTACAATAGAAAACCTATGGAAGCAAGGAGACCATTGTGACACAGTGGGGCCACATGGAAGCCACGGAGCCATTGTGACCCAGTGGGGCCTCATGGAATCAAGGAGACCATGGTGACACAGGTGATGCACATGAAGCCAAGGAGCCATTGTGACACAGCGGGGCTTCTTCCCTTGAGCTCTGCAGCTGGCTGTCCCAGCCCACAGCACCATGTGCCACGTGCTCTCCTCAGGGCTCTGCCTGCACACTGGCCCAGAGAAGTTTTCCTGTTTGTAAGGAAAGAATGAAAAAGCCTGAGCAGGTTCCCTAGACAACCAAACCCACATGCTCAGTCCAGGCTGCCTGCAATGATGTCCCCTTTCTACAAGGGATACTGTGAGCAGGAATGATGTCTGGGAGCAGAATTCTCACAGTCTTTCCACAGAATTCTCTGTCCCTGTCCTTTCCCTGGCTCTCAGTGTCAGATGGAAGCTGCTGCTGCCATTCTCTGCTTGAAGCCCTCGTTTGATGCAAGCAGATGCTCCCAGGTGTGTTCAGCAGCTGTTGCTCAGTGTTGATGCAAAGCTTTTGTGTTCCTCATGGAAGCAAGGAGCCATTGTGACACTGCAGGGGCTCATGGCATCAAGGAGACAATTGTGACAGTACAGAACCTCCTAGAAACAAGGCTCCATGGTGACACCGTGGCGAATCATGGAACCACATGGAAATGTGTTCCTCATGAGACGCAGCAGGGCCTTGTTGGAACCAAAGACACCTCTGCAAAAAGCAGGGTAGCTCACAGAACCAAGGAGTCCATTGTTACAATAGAAAACCTATGGAAGCAAGGACACCATTGTGACCCAGTGGGGCCACATGGAAGCCACGGAGCCATTGTGACCCAGTGGGGCCTCATGGAATCAAGGAGACCATGGTGACACAGGTGATGCACATGAAGCCAAGGAGCCATTGTGACCCAGTGGGGCCTCATGGAATCAAGGAGACCATGGTGACACAGGTGATGCACATGAAGCCAAGGAGCCATTGTGACACAGTGGGGCCTCATGGAATCAAGGAGACCATGGTGACACAGGTGATGCACATGAAGCCAAGGAGCCATTGTGACACAGCGGGGCTTCTTCTCTTCAGCTCTGCAGCTGGCTGTCCCAGCCCACAGAACCATGTGCCAACTGCTCTCCTCAGGGCTCTGCCTGCACACAGGCCCAGGAGAAGTTTTCCTGTTTGTAAGGAAAGAATGGAAAAGCCTGAGCAGGTTCCCTAGACAACCAAACCCACATGCTCAGTCCAGGCTGCCTGCAATGATGTCCCCTTTCTACAAGGGATACTGTGAGCAGGAATGATCTCTGAGAGCAGAATTCTCACAGTCTTTCCACTGAATTCTCTGTCCCTGTCCTTTGCCTGGCTCTCTGTTGCAGATGGAAGCTGCTGCTGCCATTCTCAGCTTGAAGCCCCCGTTTGATGCAAGCAGATGCTCCCAGGTGCTTTCAGCAGCTGTTGCTCAGTGTTGATGCAAAGCTTTTGTGTTCCTCATGGAAGCAAGGAGCCATTGTGACACTGCAGGTGATGCACATGAAGCTAAGGAGCCATTGTGACACAGTGGGGCCTCATGGAATCAAGGAGACCATGGTGACACAGGTGATGCACATGAAGCTAAGGAGCCATTGTGACACTGCAGGGGCTCCTGGGATCAAGGAGACAATTGTGACACTACAGAACCTCCTAGAAACAAGGCTCCATGGTGACACCATGGCAAATCTTGGAATCAAGGAGCCCCTTGTGACACAGAGAGGCCGCCTGGAAGCAGTGGTCCATTGTTACACTGCGGATTCAAGAAGACCATGGGGACAGCACGGAACCTCATGGAACCATCCGTCCATTGGGACACAGCGGGGCCTCATGGACACAAGGGGACCATTGTGGCAAAGCAGGGCCTCATGGAAGCATGGAGAGCATTGTGACATTGTGGGCAATCATGGAAGCATGGAGAGCATTGTGCCACTAAGGAAACTGATGGAACCAAGGCGATCCCTGGGACACAATGGAAGCACATGGAATCAAGGCTCCATGATGACTTTGGAGGGCCTCATGGAGCACAGCATCCATTGTGACACAGCAAGACCTCGTGGAACCAAGGAGCCTTTGTGATACTCCAGATGCGCATGGAAGCCAGGGTGCACTGAGACACAGCGGGGCCTTGTTGGAACCAAGGACAGCTCTGCAAAAAGCAGGGTAGCTCACAGAACCAAGGAGTCCATTGTTACATTGTAGAAAATTATACATTACATTCTAGAAAACCTATGGAACCAAGGGGCTATTGTGACACAGTGGGGCCACATGGAAGCAGTTGTCCATTATGACAATGTGGATCAAAGGTGAGCATGGTGACACTGCGGAACCTCATGGAAGCAAGGAGCCATTGTGACAAAGTGGGGCCTCATGGAATCAAGGAGACCATTGTGACACAGGTGATGCACATGAAGCCAAGGAGCCATTGTGACCCAGTGGGGCCTCATGGAATCAAGGAGACCATGGTGACACAGGTGATGCACATGAAGCCAAGGAGCCATTGTGACACAGTGGGGCCTCATGGAATCAAGGAGACCATGGTGACACAGGTGATGCACATGAAGCCAAGGAGCCATTGTGATACAGCGGGGCTTCTTCCCTTCAGCTCTGCAGCTGGCTGTCCCACACCGAGGCACCATGTGCCAAGTGCTCTCCTCAGGGCTCTGCCTGCACACAGGCCCAGAGAAGTTTTCCTGTTTGTAAGGAAAGAATGGAAAACCTGAGCAGGTTTCCTAAACAACAAACCCCACATGCTGAGTCCAGGCTGCCTGCAATGATGTCCCCTTTCTACAAGGGACACTGTGAGCAGGAATGATGTCTGGGAGCAGAATTCTCGCAGTCTTTCCACGGAATTCTCTGTCCCTGTCCTTTCCCTGGCTCTCAGTGTCAGATGGAAGCTACTGCTGCCATTCTCTGATTGAAGCCCTCTTTTGATGCAAGCAGATGCTCCCAGGTGTGTTCAGCAGCTGTTGCTCAGTGTTGATGCAAAGCTTTTGTGTTCCTCATGGAAGCAAGGAGCCATTGTGACACTGCAGGGGCTCATGGCATCAAGGAGACAATTGTGACACTTCAGAACCTCCTAGAAACAAGGCTCCATGGTGACACCGTGGCGAATCATGGAACCACATGGAAATGTGTTCCTCATGAGACACAGCAGGGCCTTGTTGGAACCAAAGACACCTCTGCAAAAAGCAGGGTAGCTCACAGAACCAAGGAGTCCATTGTTACAATAGAAAACCTATGGAAGCAAGGAGACCATTGTGACACAGAGGGGCCACATGGAAGCCACGGAGCCATTGTGACCCAGTGGGGCCTCATGGAATCAAGGAGACCATGGTGACACAGGTGATGCACATGAAGCCAAGGAGCCATTGTGACCCAGTGGGGCCTCATGGAATCAAGGAGACCATGGTGACACAGGTGATGCACATGAAGCCAAGGAGCCATTGTGACACAGTGAGGCCTCATGGAATCAAGGAGACCATGGTGACACAGGTGATGCACATGAAGCCAAGGAGCCATTGTGACACAGCGGGGCTTCTTCCCTTCAGCTCTGCAGCTGGCTGTCCCACACCGAGGCACCATGTGCCAAGTGCTCTCCTCAGGGCTCTGCCTGCACACAGGCCCAGAGAAGTTTTCCTGTTTGTAAGGAAAGAATGGAAAAGCCTGAGTAGCTTTCCTGAACAACAAACCCCACATGCTGAGTCCAGGCTGCCTGCAATGATGTCCCCTTTCTACAAGGGACACTGTGAGCAGGAATGATCTCTGGGAGCAGAATTTTCGCAGTCTTTCCACGGAATTCTCTGTCCCTGCCCTTTGCCTGGCTCTCTGTTGCAGATGGAAGCTGCTGGTGCCTTTCTCATCTTGAAGCCCTCGTTTGGTGCAAGCAGATGCTCCCAGGTGTGTTCAGCAGCTGTTGCTCAGTGTTGATGCAAAGCTTTTGTGTTCCTCATGGAAGCAAGGAGCCATTTTGACACTGCAGGGGCTCATGGCATCAAGGAGACAATTGTGACAGTACAGAACCTCCTAGAAACAAGACTCCATGATGACACCGTGGGGAATCATGGAACCACATGGAAATGTGTTCCTCATGAGATGCAGCAGGGCCTTGTTGGAACCAAAGACACCTCTGCAAAAAGCAGGGTAGCTCACAGAACCAAGGAGTCCATTGCTACAATAGAAAACCTATGGAAGCAAGGAGACCATTGTGACACAGTGGGGCCTCATGGAATCAAGGAGACCATGGTGACACAGGTGATGCACATGAAGCCAAGGAGCCATTGTGACACAGTGGGGCCTCATGGAATCAAGGAGACCATGGTGACACAGGTGATGCACATGAAGCCAAGGAGCCATTGTGACACAGTGGGGCCTCATGGAATCAAGGAGACCATGGTGACACAGGTGATGCACATGAAGCCAAGGAGCCATTGTGACCCAGTGGGGCCTCATGGAATCAAGGAGACCATTGTGACACAGGTGATGCACATGAAGCCAAGGAGCCATTGTGACACAGCGGGGCTTCTTCCCTTCAGCTCTGCAGCTGGCTCTCCCAGCCCACAGCACTATGTGCCAACTGCTCTCCTCACGACTCTGCCTGCACACAGGCCCAGGAGAAGTTTTCCTGTTTGTAAGGAAAGAATGGAAAAGCCTGAGCAGGTTCCCTAGACAACCAAACCCACATGCTCAGTCCAGGCTGCCTGCAATGATGTCCCCTTTCTACAAAGGACACTGTGAGCAGGAATGATCTCTGGGAGCAGAATTCTCGCAGTCTTTCCACGGAATTCTCTGTCCCTGTCCTTTGCCTGGCTCTCTGTTGCAGATGGAAGCTGCTGCTGCCATTCTCTGCTTGAAGCCCTCTTTTGATGCAAGCAGATGCTCCCAGGTGTGTTCAGCAGCTGTTGCTCAGTGTTGATGCAAAGCTTTTGTGTTCCTCATGGAAGCAAGGAGCCATTGTGACACTGCAGGGGCTCATGGCATCAAGGAGACAATTGTGACACTACAGAACCTCCTAGAAACAAGACTCCATGATGACACCGTGGGGAATTATGGAACCACATGGAAATGTGTTCCTCATGAGACGCAGCAGGGCCTTGTTGGAACCAAAGACACCTCTGCAAAAAGCAGGGTAGCTCACAGAACCAAGGAGTCCATTGTTACAATAGAAAACCTATGGAAGCAAGGAGACCATTGTGACACAGTGGGGCCACATGGAAGCCACGGAGCCATTGTGACCCAGTGGGGCCTCATGGAATCAAGGAGACCATGGTGACACAGGTGATGCACATGAAGCCAAGGAGCCATTGTGACACAGTGGGGCCTCATGGAATCAAGGAGACCATGGTGACACAGGTGATGCACATGAAGCCAAGGAGCCATTGTGACACAGGGGGGCCTCATGGAATCAAGGAGACCATGGTGACACAGGTGATGCACATGAAGCCAAGGAGCCATTGTGACCCAGTGGGGCCTCATGGAATCAAGGAGACCATGGTGACACAGGTGATGCACATGAAGCCAAGGAGCCATTGTGACACAGTGGGGCCTCATGGAATCAAGGACAGCATGGTGACACAGGTGATGCACATGAAGCCAAGGAGCCATTGTGACACAGCGGGGCTTCTTCCCTTCAGCTCTGCAGCTGGCTGTCCCAGCCCACAGCACCATGTGCCAAGTGCTTTCCTCAGGGCTCTGCCTGCACACAGGCCCAGAGAAGTTTTCCTGTTTGTAAGGAAAGAATGAAAAAGCCTGAGCAGGTTCCCTAGACAACCAAACCCACATGCTGAGTCCAGGCTGCCTGCAATGATGTCCCCTTTCTACAAGGGACACTGTGAGCAGGAATGATCTCTGGGAGCAGAATTCTAGCAGTCTTTCCACTGAATTCTCTGTCCCTGTCCTTTGCCTGGCTCTCTGTTGCAGATGGAAGCTGCTGCTGCCATTCTCTGCTTGAAGCCCTCAATTGATGCAAGCAGATGCTCCCAGGTGTGTTCAGCAGCTGTTGCTCAGTGTTGATGCAAAGCTTTTGTGTTCCTCATGGAAGCAAGGAGCCATTGTGACACTGCAGGGGCTCATGGCATCAAGGAGACAATTGTGACACTACAGAACCTCCTAGAAACAAGGCTCCATGGTGACACCGTGGCGAATCATGGAACCACATGGAAATGTGTTCCTCATGAGACACAGCAGGGCCTTGTTGGAACCAAAGACACCTCTGCAAAAAGCAGGGTAGCTCACAGAACCAAGGAGTCCATTGTTACAATAGAAAACCTATGGAAGCAAGGGGCCATTGTGACACAGTGGGGCCACATGGAAGCCAAGGAGCCATTGTGACCCAGTGGGGCCTCATGGAATCAAGGAGACCATGGTGACACAGGTGATGCACATGAAGCCAAGGAGCCATTGTGACCCAGTGGGGCCTCATGGAATCAAGGAGACCATGGTGACACAGGTGATGCACATGAAGCCAAGGAGCCATTGTGACCCAGTGGGGCCTAATGGAATCAAGGAGACCATGGTGACACAGGTGATGCACATGAAGCCAAGGAGCCATTGTGACACAGTGGGGCCTCATGGAATCAAGGAGACCATGGTGACACAGGTGATGCACATGAAGCCAAGGAGCCATTGTGACCCAGTGGGGCCTCATGGAATCAAGGAGACCATGGTGACACAGGTGATGCACATGAAGCCAAGGAGCCATTGTGACACAGCGGGGCTTCTTCCCTTCAGCTCTGCAGCTGGCTGTCCCAGCCCACAGCACCATGTGCCAAGTACACTCCTCAGGGCTCTGCCTGCACACAGGCCCAGAGAAGTTTTCCTGTTTGTAAGGAAAGAATGAAAAAGCCTGAGCAGGTTCCCTAGACAACCAAACCCACATGCTCAGTCCAGGCTGCCTGCAATGATGTCCCCTTTCTACAAGGGACACTGTGAGCAGGAATGATCTCTGGGAGCAGAATTCTCGCAGTCTTTCCACAGAATTCTCTGTCCCTGTCCTTTCCCTGGCTCTCAGTGTCAGATGGAAGCTGCTGCTGCCATTCTCTGCTTGAAGCCCTCGTTTGATGCAAGCAGATGCTCCCAGGTGTGTTCAGCAGCTGTTGCTCAGTGTTGATGCAAAGCTTTTGTGTTCCTCATGGAAGCAAGGAGCCATTGTGACACTGCAGGGGCTCATGGCATCAAGGAGACAATTGTGACACTTCAGAACCTCCTAGAAACAAGGCTCCATGGTGACACCGTGGCGAATCATGGAACCACATGGAAATGTGTTCCTCATGAGACGCAGCAGGGCCTTGTTGGAACCAAAGACACCTCTGCAAAAAGCAGGGTAGCTCACAGAACCAAGGAGTCCATTGTTACAATAGAAAACCTATGGAAGCAAGGACACCATTGTGACCCAGTGGGGCCACATGGAAGCCACGGAGCCATTGTGACCCAGTGGGGCCTCATGGAATCAAGGAGACCATGGTGACACAGGTGATGCACATGAAGCCAAGGAGCCATTGTGACCCAGTGGGGCCTCATGGAATCAAGGAGACCATGGTGACACAGGTGATGCACATGAAGCCAAGGAGCCATTGTGACCCAGTGGGGCCTCATGGAATCAAGGACAGCATGGTGACACAGGTGATGCACATGAAGCCAAGGAGCCATTGTGACACAGCGGGGCTTCTTCCCTTCAGCTCTGCAGCTGGCTGTCCCAGCCCACAGCACCATGTGCCAACTGCTCTCCTCAGGGCTCTGCCTGCACACAGGCCCAGGAGAAGTTTTCCTGTTTGTAAGGAAAGAATGGAAAAGCCTGAGCAGGTTCCCTAGACAACCAAACCCACATGCTCAGTCCAGGCTGCCTGCAATGATGTCCCCTTTCTACAAGGGATACTGTGAGCAGGAATGATCTCTGAGAGCAGAATTCTCACAGTCTTTCCACTGAATTCTCTGTCCCTGTCCTTTGCCTGGCTCTCTGTTGCAGATGGAAGCTGCTGCTGCCATTCTCAGCTTGAAGCCCCCGTTTGATGCAAGCAGATGCTCCCAGGTGCTTTCAGCAGCTGTTGCTCAGTGTTGATGCAAAGCTTTTGTGTTCCTCATGGAAGCAAGGAGCCATTGTGACACTGCAGGTGATGCACATGAAGCTAAGGAGCCATTGTGACACAGTGGGGCCTCATGGAATCAAGGAGACCATGGTGACACAGGTGATGCACATGAAGCTAAGGAGCCATTGTGACACTGCAGGGGCTCCTGGGATCAAGGAGACAATTGTGACACTACAGAACCTCCTAGAAACAAGGCTCCATGGTGACACCATGGCAAATCTTGGAATCAAGGAGCCCCTTGTGACACAGAGAGGCCGCCTGGAAGCAATGGTCCATTGTTACACTGCGGATTCAAGAAGACCATGGGGACAGCACGGAACCTCATGGAACCATCCGTCCATTGGGACACAGCGGGGCCTCATGGACACAAGGGGACCATTGTGGCAAAGCAGGGCCTCATGGAAGCATGGAGAGCATTGTGACATTGTGGGCAATCATGGAAGCATGGAGAGCATTGTGCCACTAAGGAAACTGATGGAACCAAGGCGATCCCTGGGACACAATGGAAGCACATGGAATCAAGGCTCCATGATGACTTTGGAGGGCCTCATGGAGCACAGCATCCATTGTGACACAGCAAGACCTCGTGGAACCAAGGAGCCTTTGTGATACTCCAGATGCGCATGGAAGCCAGGCTGCACTGAGACACAGCGGGGCCTTGTTGGAACCAAGGACAGCTCTGCAAAAAGCAGGGTAGCTCACAGAACCAAGGAGTCCATTGTTACATTGTAGAAAATTATACATTACATTCTAGAAAACCTATGGAACCAAGGGGCTATTGTGACACAGTGGGGCCACATGGAAGCAGTTGTCCATTATGACAATGTGGATCAAAGGTGAGCATGGTGACACTGCGGAACCTCATGGAAGCAAGGAGCCATTGTGACAAAGTGGGGCCTCATGGAATCAAGGAGACCATTGTGACACAGGTGATGCACATGAAGCCAAGGAGCCATTGTGACCCAGTGGGGCCTCATGGAATCAAGGAGACCATGGTGACACAGGTGATGCACATGAAGCCAAGGAGCCATTGTGACACAGTGGGGCCTCATGGAATCAAGGAGACCATGGTGACACAGGTGATGCACATGAAGCCAAGGAGCCATTGTGACACAGCGGGGCTTCTTCCCTTCTGCTCTGCAGCTGGCTGTCCCAGCCCACAGCACCATGTGCCAAGTGCTCTCCTCAGGGCTCTGCCTGCACACAGGCCCAGAGAAGTTTTCCTGTTTGTAAGGAAAGAATGAAAAAGCCTGAGCAGGCTTCCTCAACAACAAACCCTACATGCTCAGTCCAGGCTGCCTGCAATGATGTCCCCTTTCTACAAGGGACACTGTGAGCAGGAATGATCTCTGGGAGCAGAATTCTCGCAGTCTTTCCACTGAATTCTCTGTCCCTGTCCTTTGCCTGGCTCTCTGTTGCAGATGGAAGCTGCTGCTGCCATTCTCTGCTTGAAGCCCTCTTTTGATGCAAGCAGATGCTCCCAGGTGTGTTCAGCAGCTGTTGCTCAGTGTTGATGCAAAGCTTTTGTGTTCCTCATGGAAGCAAGGAGCCATTGTGACACTGCAGGGGCCCATGGCATCAAGGAGACAATTGTGACAGTACAGAACCTCCTAGAAACAAGGCTCCATGGGGACACTGTGGGAAATCATGGAACCACATGGAAATGTGTTCCTGATGAGACACAGCAGGGCCTTGTTGGAACCAAAGACACCTCTGCAAAAAGCAGGGTAGCTCACAGAACCAAGGAGTCCATTGTTACAATAGAAAACCTATGGAAGCAAGGGGCCATTGTGACACAGTGGGGCCACATGGAAGCCAAGGAGCCATTGTGACCCAGTGGGGCCTCATGGAATCAAGGAGACCATGGTGACACAGGTGATGCACATGAAGCCAAGGAGCCATTGTGACCCAGTGGGGCCTCATGGAATCAAGGAGACCATGGTGACACAGGTGATGCACATGAAGCCAAGGAGCCATTGTGACACAGTGAGGCCTCATGGAATCAAGGAGACCATGGTGACACAGGTGATGCACATGAAGCCAAGGAGCCATTGTGACACAGCGGGGCTTCTTCCCTTCAGCTCTGCAGCTGGCTGTCCCACACCGAGGCACCATGTGCCAAGTGCTCTCCTCAGGGCTCTGCCTGCACACAGGCCCAGAGAAGTTTTCCTGTTTGTAAGGAAAGAATGGAAAAGCCTGAGTAGCTTTCCTGAACAACAAACCCCACATGCTGAGTCCAGGCTGCCTGCAATGATGTCCCCTTTCTACAAGGGACACTGTGAGCAGGAATGATCTCTGGGAGCAGAATTTTCGCAGTCTTTCCACGGAATTCTCTGTCCCTGCCCTTTGCCTGGCTCTCTGTTGCAGATGGAAGCTGCTGGTGCCTTTCTCATCTTGAAGCCCTCGTTTGGTGCAAGCAGATGCTCCCAGGTGTGTTCAGCAGCTGTTGCTCAGTGTTGATGCAAAGCTTTTGTGTTCCTCATGGAAGCAAGGAGCCATTTTGACACTGCAGGGGCTCATGGCATCAAGGAGACAATTGTGACACTACAGAACCTCCTAGAAACAAGACTCCATGATGACACCGTGGGGAATCATGGAACCACATGGAAATGTGTTCCTCATGAGATGCAGCAGGGCCTTGTTGGAACCAAAGACACCTCTGCAAAAAGCAGGGTAGCTCACAGAACCAAGGAGTCCATTGCTACAATAGAAAACCTATGGAAGCAAGGAGACCATTGTGACACAGTGGGGCCTCATGGAATCAAGGAGACCATGGTGACACAGGTGATGCACATGAAGCCAAGGAGCCATTGTGACACAGTGGGGCCTCATGGAATCAAGGAGACCATGGTGACACAGGTGATGCACATGAAGCCAAGGAGCCATTGTGACACAGTGGGGCCTCATGGAATCAAGGAGACCATGGTGACACAGGTGATGCACATGAAGCCAAGGAGCCATTGTGACCCAGTGGGGCCTCATGGAATCAAGGAGACCATTGTGACACAGGTGATGCACATGAAGCCAAGGAGCCATTGTGACACAGCGGGGCTTCTTCCCTTCAGCTCTGCAGCTGGCTCTCCCAGCCCACAGCACTATGTGCCAACTGCTCTCCTCACGACTCTGCCTGCACACAGGCCCAGGAGAAGTTTTCCTGTTTGTAAGGAAAGAATGGAAAAGCCTGAGCAGGTTCCCTAGACAACCAAACCCACATGCTGAGTCCAGGCTGCCTGCAATGATGTCCCCTTTCTACAAAGGACACTGTGAGCAGGAATGATCTCTGGGAGCAGAATTCTTGCAGTCTTTCCACGGAATTCTCTGTCCCTGTCCTTTGCCTGGCTCTCTGTTGCAGATGGAAGCTGCTGCTGCCATTCTCTGCTTGAAGCCCTCTTTTGATGCAAGCAGATGCTCCCAGGTGTGTTCAGCAGCTGTTGCTCAGTGTTGATGCAAAGCTTTTGTGTTCCTCATGGAAGCAAGGAGCCATTGTGACACTGCAGGGGCTCATGGCATCAAGGAGACAATTGTGACACTACAGAACCTCCTAGAAACAAGGCTCCATGGTGACACCGTGGCGAATCATGGAATCAAGGAGCCCCTTGTGACACAGAGAGGCCGCCTGGAAGCAATGGTCCATTGTTACACTGCGGATTCAAGAAGACCATGGGGACAGCACGGAACCTCATGGAACCATCCGTCCATTGGGACACAGCGGGGCCTCACGGACACAAGGGGACCATTGTGGCAAAGCAGGGCCTCATGGAAGCATGGAGAGCATTGTGACATTGTGGGCAATCATGGAATCAAGGAGACCATTGTGAGGCAGGTGATGCACATGAAGCCAAGGAGCCATTGTGTCACAGTGGGGCCTCATGGAATCAAGGAGACCATGGTGACACAGGTGATGCACATGAAGCCAAGGAGCCATTGTGACACAGTGGGGCCTCATGGAATCAAGGAGACCATGGTGACACAGGTGATGCACATGAAGCCAAGGAGCCATTGTGACACAGGGGGTTCAAGGGGCTTCTTCCCTTGAGCTCTGCAGCTGGCTGTCCCAGCCCACGGCACCATGTGCCATCTGCTCTCCTCAGGCCTCTGCCTGCACACAGGCCCAGGAAAGTTTTCCTGATGTAAGGAAAGAATGGTAAAGCCTGAGCAGGCTTCCTCAACCACAACCCCACATACTCAGTCCAGGCTGCCTGCAATGATGTCCCCTTTCTACAAGGGACACTGTGAGCAGGAATGATCTCTGAGAGCAGAATTCTCGCAGTCTTTCCACTGAATTCTCTGTCCCTGTCCTTTGCCTGGCTCTCTGTTGCGGATGGAAGCTGCTGCTGCCATTCTCTGCTTGAAGCCCTCTTTTGATGCAAGCAGGTGCTCCCAGGTGTGTTCAGCAGCTGTTGCTCAGTGTTGATGCAAAGCTTTTGTGTTCCTCATGGAAGCAAGGAGCCATTGTGACACTGCAGGGGCTCATGGGATCAAGGAGACAATTGTGACAGTACAGAACCTCCTAGAAAGAAGGCTCCATGGTGACACCATGGAAAATCTTGGAATCAAGGAGCCCCTTGTGACACAGAGATGCCGCCTGGAAGCAGTGGTCCATTGTTACACTGCGGATTCAAGAAGACCATGGGGACAGCACGGAACCTCATGGAACCATCCGTCCATTGGGACACAGCGGGGCCTCATGGACACAAGGGGACCATTGTGGCAAAGCAGGGCCTCATAGAAGCATGGAGAGCATTGTGACATTGTGGGCAATCATGGAAGCATGGAGAGCATTGTGCCACTAAGGAAACTGATGGAACCAAGGCGATCACTGGGACACAATGGAAGCACATGGAATCAAGGCTCCATGATGACTTTGGAGGGCCTCATGGAGCACAGCATCCATTGTGACACAGCAAGACCTCGTGGAACCAAGGAGCCTTTGTGATACTCCAGATGCGCATGGAAGCCAGGGTGCACTGAGACACAGCGGTGCCTTGTTGGAACCAAAGACACCTCTGCAAAAAGCAGGGTAGCTCACAGAACCAAGGAGTCCATTGTTACATTGTAGAAAATTATACATTACATTCTAGAAAACCTATGGAACCAAGGGGCTATTGTGACACAGTGGGGCCACATGGAAGCAATTGTCCATTATGACAATGTGGATCAAAGGTGAGCATGGTGACACTGCGGAACCTCATGGAAGCAAGGAGCCATTGTGACCCAGTGGGGCCTCATGGAATCAAGGAGACCATGGTGACACAGGTGATGCACATGAAGCCAAGGAGCCATTGTGACACAGCGGGGCCTCATGGAATCAAGGAGACCATGGTGACACAGGTGATGCACATGAAGCCAAGGAGCCATTGTGACACAGTGGGGCCTGATGGAATCAAGGAGACCATGGTGACACAGGTGATGCACATGAAGCCAAGGAGCCATTGTGACACAGCGGGGCTTCTTCCCTTCAGCTCTGCAGCTGGCTGTCCCAGCCCACAGCACCATGTGCCAAGTGCTCTCCTCAGGGCTCTGCCTGCACACAGGCCCAGAGAAGTTTTCCTGTTTGTAAGGAAAGAATGAAAAAGCCTGAGCAGGTTCCCTAGACAACCAAACCCACATGCTGAGTCCAGGCTGCCTGCAATGATGTCCCCTTTCTACAAGGGACACTGTGAGCAGGAATGATGTCTGGGAGCAGAATTCTCGCAGTCTTTCCACGGAATTCTCTGTCCCTGTCCTTTCCCTGGCTCTCAGTGTCAGATGGAAGCTGCTGCTGCCATTCTCTGATTGAAGCCCTCTTTTGATGCAAGCAGATGCTCCCAGGTGTGTTCAGCAGCTGTTGCTCAGTGTTGATGCAAAGCTTTTGTGTTCCTCATGGAAGCAAGGAGCCATTGTGACACTGCAGGGGCTCATGGCATCAAGGAGACAATTGTGACACTTCAGAACCTCCTAGAAACAAGGCTCCATGGTGACACCGTGGCGAATCATGGAACCACATGGAAATGTGTTCCTCATGAGACACAGCAGGGCCTTGTTGGAACCAAAGACACCTCTGCAAAAAGCAGGGTAGCTCACAGAACCAAGGAGTCCATTGTTACAATAGAAAACCTATGGAAGCAAGGAGACCATTGTGACACAGTGGGGCCACATGGAAGCCACGGAGCCATTGTGACCCAGTGGGGCCTCATGGAATCAAGGAGACCATGGTGACACAGGTGATGCACATGAAGCCAAGGAGCCATTGTGACACAGTGGGGCCTCATGGAATCAAGGAGACCATGGTGACACAGGTGATGCACATGAAGCCAAGGAGCCATTGTGACACAGCGGGGCTTCTTCCCTTCTGCTCTGCAGCTGGCTGTCCCAGCCCACAGCACCATGTGCCAAGTGCTCTCCTCAGGGCTCTGCCTGCACACAGGCCCAGAGAAGTTTTCCTGTTTGTAAGGAAAGAATGAAAAAGCCTGAGCAGGCTTCCTCAACAACAAACCCTACATGCTCAGTCCAGGCTGCCTGCAATGATGTCCCCTTTCTACAAGGGACACTGTGAGCAGGAATGATCTCTGGGAGCAGAATTCTCGCAGTCTTTCCACTGAATTCTCTGTCCCTGTCCTTTGCCTGGCTCTCTGTTGCAGATGGAAGCTGCTGGTGCCATTCTCTGCTTGAAGCCCTCTTTTGATGCAAGCAGATGCTCCCAGGTGCGTTCAGCAGCTGTTACTCAGTGTTGATGCAAAGCTTTTGTGTTCCTCATGGAAGCAAGGAGCCATTGTGACACTGCAGGGGCTCATGGCATCAAGGAGACAATTGTGACAGTACAGAACCTCCTAGAAACAAGGCTCCATGGGGACACCGTGGGAAATCATGGAACCACATGGAAATGTGTTCCTCATGAGACGCAGCAGGGCCTTGTTGGAACCAAAGACACCTCTGCAAAAAGCAGGGTAGCTCACAGAACCAAGGAGTCCATTGTTACAATAGAAAACCTATGGAAGCAAGGGGCCATTGTGACACAGTGGGGCCACATGGAAGCCAAGGAGCCATTGTGACCCAGTGGGGCCTCATGGAATCAAGGAGACCATGGTGACACAGGTGATGCACATGAAGCCAAGGAGCCATTGTGACACAGCGGGGCTTCTTCTCTTCAGCTCTGCAGCTGGCTGTCCCACACCGAGGCACCATGTGCTAAGTGCTCTCCTCAGGGCTCTGCCTGCACACAGGCCCAGAGAAGTTTTCCTGTTTGTAAGGAAAGAATGGAAAAGCCTGAGCAGCTTTCCTGAACAACAAACCCCACATGCTGAGTCCAGGCTGCCTGCAATGATGTCCCCTTTCTACAAGGGACACTGTGAGCAGGAATGATCTCTGGGAGCAGAATTTTCGCAGTCTTTCCACTGAATTCTCTGTCCCTGCCCTTTGCCAGGCTCTCTGTTGCAGATGGAAGCTGCTGGTGCCTTTATCATCTTGAAGCCCTCGTTTGATGCAAGCAGATGCTCCCAGGTGTGTTCAGCAGCTGTTGCTCAGTGTTGATGCAAAGCTTTTGTGTTCCTCATGGAAGCAAGGAGCCATTTTGACACTGCAGGGGCTCATGGCATCAAGGAGACAATTGTGACAGTACAGAACCTCCTAGAAACAAGACTCCATGATGACACCGTGGGGAATCATGGAACCACATGGAAATGTGTTCCTCATGAGATGCAGCAGGGCCTTGTTGGAACCAAAGACACCTCTGCAAAAAGCAGGGTAGCTCACAGAACCAAGGAGTCCATTGTTACAATAGAAAACCTATGGAAGCAAGGGGCCATTGTGACCCAGTGGGGCCTCATGGAATCAAGGAGACCATGGTGACACAGGTGATGCACATGGAAGCCAAGGAGCCATTGTGACCCAGTGGGGCCTCATGGAATCAAGGAGACCATGGTGACACAGGTGATGCACATGAAGCCAAGGAGCCATTGTGACCCAGTGGGGCCTCATGGAATCAAGGAGACCATGGTGACACAGGTGATGCACATGAAGCCAAGGAGCCATTGTGACACAGCGGGGCTTCTTCCCTTCAGCTCTGCAGCTGGCTGTCCCAGCCCACAGCACTATGTGCCAACTGCTCTCCTCACGACTCTGCCTGCACACAGGCCCAGGAGAAGTTTTCCTGTTTGTAAGGAAAGAATGGAAAAGCCTGAGCAGGTTCCCTAGACAACCAAACCCACATGCTCAGTCCAGGCTGCCTGCAATGATGTCCCCTTTCTACAAGGGACACTGTGAGCAGGAATGATCTCTGAGAGCAGAATTCTCGCAGTCTTTCCACTGAATTCTCTGTCCCTGTCCTTTGCCTGGCTCTCTGTTGCGGATGGAAGCTGCTGCTGCCATTCTCTGCTTGAAGCCCTCTTTTGATGCAAGCAGGTGCTCCCAGGTGTGTTCAGCAGCTGTTGCTCAGTGTTGATGCAAAGCTTTTGTGTTCCTCATGGAAGCAAGGAGCCATTGTGACACTGCAGGGGCTCATGGGATCAAGGAGACAATTGTGACACTACAGAACCTCCTAGAAACAAGGCTCCATGGTGGCACCGTAGCGAATCATGGAATCAAGGAGCCCATTGTGACACAGAGAGGCCGCCTGGAAGCAATGGTCCATTGTTACACTGCGGATTCAAGAAGACCATGGGGACAGCACGGAACCTCATGGAACCATCCGTCCATTGGGACACAGCGGGGCCTCATGGACACAAGGGGACCATTGTGGCAAAGCAGGGCCTCATGGAAGCATGGAGAGCATTGTGACATTGTGGGCAATCATGGAAGCATGGAGAGCATTGTGCCACTAAGGAAACTGATGGAACCAAGGCGATCACTGGGACACAATGGAAGCACATGGAATCAAGGCTCCATGATGACTTTGGAGGGCCTCATGGAGCACAGCATCCATTGTGACACAGCAAGACCTCGTGGAACCAAGGAGCCTTTGTGATACTCCAGATGCGCATGGAAGCCAGGCTGCACTGAGACACAGCGGGGCCTTGTTGGAACCAAAGACACCTCTGCAAAAAGCAGGGTAGCTCACAGAACCAAGGAGTCCATTGTTACATTGTAGAAAATTATACATTACATTCTAGAAAACCTATGGAACCAAGGGGCTATTGTGACACAGTGGGGCCACATGGAAGCAATTGTCCATTATGACAATGTGGATCAAAGGTGAGCATGGTGACACTGCGGAACCTCATGGAAGCAAGGAGCCATTGTGACCCAGTGGGGCCTCATGGAATCAAGGAGACCATGGTGACACAGGTGATGCACATGAAGCCAAGGAGCCATTGTGACACAGCGGGGCCTCATGGAATCAAGGAGACCATGGTGACACAGGTGATGCACATGAAGCCAAGGAGCCATTGTGACACAGTGGGGCCTCATGGAATCAAGGAGACCATGGTGACACAGGTGATGCACATGAAGCCAAGGAGCCATTGTGACACAGCGGGGCTTCTTCCCTTCAGCTCTGCAGCTGGCTGTCCCAGCCCACAGCACCATGTGCCAAGTGCTCTCCTCAGGGCTCTGCCTGCACACAGGCCCAGAGAAGTTTTCCTGTTTGTAAGGAAAGAATGAAAAAGCCTGAGCAGGTTCCCTAGACAACCAAACCCACATGCTGAGTCCAGGCTGCCTGCAATGATGTCCCCTTTCTACAAGGGACACTGTGAGCAGGAATGATGTCTGGGAGCAGAATTCTCGCAGTCTTTCCACGGAATTCCCTGTCCCTGTCCTTTGCCTGGCTCTCTGTTGCAGATGGAAGCTGCTGGTGCCTTTCTCAGCTTGAAGCCCTCAATTGATGCAAGCAGATGCTCCCAGGTGTGTTCAGCAGCTGTTGCTCAGTGTTGATGCAAAGCTTTTGTGTTCCTCATGGAAGCAAGGAGCCATTGTGACACTGCAGGGGCTCATGGCATCAAGGAGACAATTGTGACACTACAGAACCTCCTAGAAACAAGGCTCCATGGTGACACCGTGGCGAATCATGGAACCACATGGAAATGTGTTCCTCATGAGACACAGCAGGGCCTTGTTGGAACCAAAGACACCTCTGCAAAAAGCAGGGTAGCTCACAGAACCAAGGAGTCCATTGTTACAATAGAAAACCTATGGAAGCAAGGGGCCATTGTGACCCAGTGGGGCCTCATGGAATCAAGGAGACCATGATGACACAGGTGATGCACATGAAGCCAAGGAGCCATTGTGACACAGTGGGGCCTCATGGAATCAAGGAGACCATGGTGACACAGGTGATTCACATGAAGCCAAGGAGCCATTGTGACACAGTGTGGCCTCATGGAATCAAGGAGACCATGGTGACACAGGTGATGCACATGAACCCAAGGAGCCATTGTGACACAACCGGTCTTCTTCCCTTCAGCTCTGCAGCTGGCCGTCCCAGCCCACGGCACCATGTGCCATCTGCTCTCCTCAGGGCTCTGCCTGCACACAGGCCCAGGAAAGTTTTCCTGATGTAAGGAAAGAATGGAAAAGCCTGAGCAGGTTTCCTAAACAACAAACCCACATACTCAGTCCAGCCTGCTTGCAATGATGTCCCCTTTCTACAAGGGACACTGTGAGCAGGAATGATCTCTGAGAGCAGAATTCTCGCAGTCTTTCCACTGAATTCTCTGTCCCTGTCCTTTGCCTGGCTCTCTGTTGCAGATGGAAGCTGCTGCTGCCATTCTCTGCTTGAAGCCCTCTTTTGATGCAAGCAGGTGCTCCCAGGTGTGTTCAGCAGCTGTTGCTCAGTGTTGATGCAAAGCTTTTGTGTTCCTCATGGAAGCAAGGAGCCATTGTGACACTGCAGGGGCTCATGGCATCAAGGAGACAATTGTGACACTACAGAACCTCCTAGAAACAAGGCTCCATGGTGACACCGTGGCGAATCATGGAATCAAGGAGCCCCTTGTGACACAGAGAGGCCGCCTGGAAGCAATGGTCCATTGTTACACTGCGGATTCAAGAAGACCATGGGGACAGCACGGAACCTCATGGAACCATCCGTCCATTGGGACACAGCGGGGCCTCATGGACACAAGGGGACCATTGTGGCAAAGCAGGGCCTCATGGAAGCATGGAGAGCATTGTGACATTGTGGGCAATCATGGAAGCATGGAGAGCATTGTGCCACTAAGGAAACTGATGGAACCAAGGCGATCACTGGGACACAATGGAAGCACATGGAATCAAGGCTCCATGATGACTTTGGAGGGCCTCATGGACCACAGGATCCATTGTGACACAGCAAGACCTCGTGGAACCAAGGAGCCTTTGTGATACTCCAGATGCGCATGGAAGCCAGGCTGCACTGAGACACAGCGGGGCCTTGTTGGAACCAAAGACACCTCTGCAAAAAGCAGGGGAGCTCACAGAACCAAGGAGTCCATTGTTACATTGTAGAAAATTATACATTACATTCTAGAAAACCTATGGAACCAAGGGGCTATTGTGACACAGTGGGGCCAAATGGAAGCAATTGTCCATTATGACAATGTGGATCAAAGGTGAGCATGGTGACACTGCGGAACCTCATGGAAGCAAGGAGCCATTGTGACACAGTGGGGCCTCATGGAATCAAGGAGACCATGGTGACACAGGTGATGCACATGAAGCCAAGGAGCCATTGTGACACAGTGGGGCCTCATGGAATCAAGGAGACCATGGTGACACAGGTGATGCACATGAAGCCAAGGAGCCATTGTGACACAGTGGGGCCTCATGGAATCAAGGAGACCATGGTGACACAGGTGATGCACATGAAGCCAAGGAGCCATTGTGACACAGTGGGGCCTCATGGAATCAAGGAGACCATGGTGACACAGGTGATGCACATGAAGCCAAGGAGCCATTGTGACACAGTGGGGCCTGATGGAATCAAGGAGACCATGGTGACACAGGTGATGCACATGAAGCCAAGGAGCCATTGTGACACTGTGGGGCTTCTTCCCTTCAGCTCTGCAGCTGGCTGTCCCAGCCCACAGCACCATGTGCCAAGTGCTCTCCTCAGGGCTCTGCCTGCACACAGGCCCAGAGAAGTTTTCCTGTTTGTAAGGAAAGAATGAAAAAGCCTGAGCAGGTTCCCTAGACAACCAAACCCACATGCTCAGTCCAGGCTGCCTGCAATGATGTCCCCTTTCTACAAGGGACACTGTGAGCAGGAATGATGTCTGGGAGCAGAATTCTCGCAGTCTTTCCACGGAATTCTCTGTCCCTGTCCTTTGCCTGGCTCTCTGTTGCAGATGGAAGCTGCTGGTGCCTTTCTCAGCTTGAAGCCCTCAATTGATGCAAGCAGATGCTCCCAGGTGTGTTCAGCAGCTGTTGCTCAGTGTTGATGCAAAGCTTTTGTGTTCCTCATGGAAGCAAGGAGCCATTGTGACACTGCAGGGGCTCATGGCATCAAGGAGACAATTGTGACACTACAGAACCTCCTAGAAACAAGGCTCCATGGTGACACCGTGGCGAATCATGGAACCACATGGAAATGTGTTCCTCATGAGACGCAGCAGGGCCTTGTTGGAACCAAAGACACCTCTGCAAAAAGCAGGGTAGCTCACAGAACCAAGGAGTCCATTGTTACAATAGAAAACCTATGGAAGCAAGGGGCCATTGTGACCCAGTGGGGCCTCATGGAATCAAGGAGACCATGGTGACACAGGTGATGCACATGAAGCCAAGGAGCCATTGTGACACAGTGGGGCCTCATGGAATCAAGGAGACCATGGTGACACAGGTGATTCACATGAAGCCAAGGAGCCATTGTGACCCAGTGGGGCCTCATGGAATCAAGGAGACCATGGTGACACAGGTGATGCACATGAAGCCAAGGAGCCATTGTGACCCAGTGGGGCCTCATGGAATCAAGGAGACCATGGTGACACAGGTGATGCACATGAAGCCAAGGAGCCATTGTGACACTGTGGGGCTTCTTCCCTTCAGCTCTGCAGCTGGCTGTCCCAGCCCACAGCACCATGTGCCAAGTGCTCTCCTCAGGGCTCTGCCTGCACACAGGCCCAGAGAAGTTTTCCTGTTTGTAAGGAAAGAATGAAAAAGCCTGAGCAGGTTCCCTAGACAACCAAACCCACATGCTCAGTCCAGGCTGCCTGCAATGATGTCCCCTTTCTACAAGGGACACTGTGAGCAGGAATGATGTCTGGGAGCAGAATTCTCGCAGTCTTTCCACGGAATTCCCTGTCCCTGTCCTTTGCCTGGCTCTCTGTTGCAGATGGAAGCTGCTGCTGCCTTTCTCAGCTTGAAGCCCTCTTTTGATGCAAG
This sequence comes from Corvus hawaiiensis, assembly GCF_020740725.1. Classification (NCBI taxonomy): domain Eukaryota; kingdom Metazoa; phylum Chordata; class Aves; order Passeriformes; family Corvidae; genus Corvus; species Corvus hawaiiensis. The sequence goes on from NC_063243.1 coordinate 3,570,309, forward strand.
CAGATGCTCCCAGGTGTGTTCAGCAGCTGTTGCTCAGTGTTGATGCAAAGCTTTTGTGTTCCTCATGGAAGCAAGGAGCCATTGTGACACTGCAGGGGCTCATGGCATCAAGGAGACAATTGTGACACTACAGAACCTCCTAGAAACAAGGCTCCATGGTGACACCGTGGCGAATCATGGAATCAAGGAGCCCCTTGTGACACAGAGAGGCCGCCTGGAAGCAATGGTCCATTGTTACACTGCGGATTCAAGAAGACCATGGGGACAGCACGGAACCTCATGGAACCATCCGTCCATTGGGACACAGCGGGGCCTCATGGACACAAGGGGACCATTGTGGCAAAGCAGGGCCTCATGGAAGCATGGAGAGCATTGTGACATTGTGGGCAATCATGGAAGCATGGAGAGCATTGTGCCACTAAGGAAACTGATGGAACCAAGGCGATCCCTGGGACACAATGGAAGCACATGGAATCAAGGCTCCATGATGACTTTGGAGGGCCTCATGGAGCACAGCATCCATTGTGACACAGCAAGACCTCGTGGAACCAAGGAGCCTTTGTGATACTCCAGATGCGCATGGAAGCCAGGCTGCACTGAGACACAGCGGGGCCTTGTTGGAACCAAAGACACCTCTGCAAAAAGCAGGGTAGCTCACAGAACCAAGGAGTCCATTGTTACATTGTAGAAAATTATACATTACATTCTAGAAAACCTATGGAACCAAGGGGCTATTGTGACACAGTGGGGCCACATGGAAGCAGTTGTCCATTATGACAATGTGGATCAAAGGTGAGCATGGTGACACTGCGGAACCTCATGGAAGCAAGGAGCCATTGTGACACAGTGGGGCCTCATGGAATCAAGGAGACCATGGTGACACAGGTGATGCACATGAAGCCAAGGAGCCATTGTGACACAGTGGGGCCTCATGGAATCAAGGAGACCATGGTGACACAGGTGATGCACATGAAGCCAAGGAGCCATTGTGACACAGTGGGGCCTCATGGAATCAAGGAGACCATGGTGACACAGGTGATGCACATGAAGCCAAGGAGCCATTGTGACCCAGTGGGGCCTCATGGAATCAAGGAGACCATGGTGACACAGGTGATGCACATGAAGCCAAGGAGCCATTGTGACACAGTGGGGCCTGATGGAATCAAGGAGACCATGGTGACACAGGTGATGCACATGAAGCCAAGGAGCCATTGTGACACTGTGGGGCTTCTTCCCTTCAGCTCTGCAGCTGGCTGTCCCAGCCCACAGCACCATGTGCCAAGTGCTCTCCTCAGGGCTCTGCCTGCACACAGGCCCAGAGAAGTTTTCCTGTTTGTAAGGAAAGAATGAAAAAGCCTGAGCAGGTTCCCTAGACAACCAAACCCACATGCTCAGTCCAGGCTGCCTGCAATGATGTCCCCTTTCTACAAGGGACACTGTGAGCAGGAATGATGTCTGGGAGCAGAATTCTCGCAGTCTTTCCACGGAATTCCCTGTCCCTGTCCTTTGCCTGGCTCTCTGTTGCAGATGGAAGCTGCTGGTGCCTTTCTCAGCTTGAAGCCCTCAATTGATGCAAGCAGATGCTCCCAGGTGTGTTCAGCAGCTGTTGCTCAGTGTTGATGCAAAGCTTTTGTGTTCCTCATGGAAGCAAGGAGCCATTGTGACACTGCAGGGGCTCATGGCATCAAGGAGACAATTGTGACACTACAGAACCTCCTAGAAACAAGGCTCCATGGTGACACCGTGGCGAATCATGGAACCACATGGAAATGTGTTCCTCATGAGACGCAGCAGGGCCTTGTTGGAACCAAAGACACCTCTGCAAAAAGCAGGGTAGCTCACAGAACCAAGGAGTCCATTGTTACAATAGAAAACCTATGGAAGCAAGGGGCCATTGTGACCCAGTGGGGCCTCATGGAATCAAGGAGACCATGGTGACACAGGTGATGCACATGAAGCCAAGGAGCCATTGTGACACAGTGGGGCCTCATGGAATCAAGGAGACCATGGTGACACAGGTGATTCACATGAAGCCAAGGAGCCATTGTGACACAGTGGGGCCTCATGGAATCAAGGAGACCATGGTGACACAGGTGATGCACATGAAGCCAAGGAGCCATTGTGACACAACCGGTCTTCTTCCCTTCAGCTCTGCAGCTGGCCGTCCCAGCCCACGGCACCATGTGCCATCTGCTCTCCTCAGGGCTCTGCCTGCACACAGGCCCAGGAAAGTTTTCCTGATGTAAGGAAAGAATGGAAAAGCCTGAGCAGGTTTCCTAAACAACAAACCCACATACTCAGTCCAGCCTGCTTGCAATGATGTCCCCTTTCTACAAGGGACACTGTGAGCAGGAATGATCTCTGAGAGCAGAATTCTCACAGTCTTTCCACGGAATTCTCTGTCCCTGTCCTTTGCCTGGCTCTCTGTTGCAGATGGAAGCTGCTGCTGCCATTCTCTGCTTGAAGCCCTCTTTTGATGCAAGCAGGTGCTCCCAGGTGTGTTCAGCAGCTGTTGCTCAGTGTTGATGCAAAGCTTTTGTGTTCCTCATGGAAGCAAGGAGCCATTGTGACACTGCAGGGGCTCATGGCATCAAGGAGACAATTGTGACACTACAGAACCTCCTAGAAACAAGGCTCCATGGTGACACCGTGGCGAATCATGGAATCAAGGAGCCCCTTGTGACACAGAGAGGCCGCCTGGAAGCAATGGTCCATTGTTACACTGCGGATTCAAGAAGACCATGGGGACAGCACGGAACCTCATGGAACCATCCGTCCATTGGGACACAGCGGGGCCTCATGGACACAAGGGGACCATTGTGGCAAAGCAGGGCCTCATGGAAGCATGGAGAGCATTGTGACATTGTGGGCAATCATGGAAGCATGGAGAGCATTGTGCCACTAAGGAAACTGATGGAACCAAGGCGATCCCTGGGACACAATGGAAGCACATGGAATCAAGGCTCCATGATGACTTTGGAGGGCCTCATGGAGCACAGCATCCATTGTGACACAGCAAGACCTCGTGGAACCAAGGAGCCTTTGTGATACTCCAGATGCGCATGGAAGCCAGGGTGCACTGAGACACAGCGGGGCCTTGTTGGAACCAAAGACACCTCTGCAAAAAGCAGGGTAGCTCACAGAACCAAGGAGTCCATTGTTACATTGTAGAAAATTATACATTACATTCTAGAAAACCTATGGAACCAAGGGGCTATTGTGACACAGTGGGGCCACATGGAAGCAATTGTCCATTATGACAATGTGGATCAAAGGTGAGCATGGTGACACTGCGGAACCTCATGGAAGCAAGGAGCCATTGTGACACAGTGGGGCCTCATGGAATCAAGGAGACCATGGTGACACAGGTGATGCACATGAAGCCAAGGAGACATTGTGACACAGTGGGGCCTCATGGAATCAAGGAGACCATGGTGAAACAGGTGATGCACATGAAGCCAAGGAGCCATTGTGACCCAGTGGGGCCTCATGGAATCAAGGAGACCATGGTGACACAGGTGATGCACATGAAGCCAAGGAGCCATTGTGACCCAGTGGGGCCTCATGGAATCAAGGAGACCATGGTGACACAGGTGATGCACATGAAGCCAAGGAGCCATTGTGACCCAGTGGGGCCTCATGGAATCAAGGAGACCATGGTGACACAGGTGATGCACATGAAGCCAAGGAGCCATTGTGACCCAGTGGGGCCTCATGGAATCAAGGAGACCATGGTGACACAGGTGATGCACATGAAGCCAAGGAGCCATTGTGACACAGTGGGGCCTCATGGAATCAAGGAGACCATGGTGACACAGGTGATGCACATGAAGCCAAGGAGCCATTGTGACACTGTGGGGCTTCTTCCCTTCAGCTCTGCAGCTGGCTGTCCCAGCCCACAGCACCATGTGCCAAGTGCTCTCCTCAGGGCTCTGCCTGCACACAGGCCCAGAGAAGTTTTCCTGTTTGTAAGGAAAGAATGAAAAAGCCTGAGCAGGTTCCCTAGACAACCAAACCCACATGCTCAGTCCAGGCTGCCTGCAATGATGTCCCCTTTCTACAAGGGACACTGTGAGCAGGAATGATGTCTGGGAGCAGAATTCTCGCAGTCTTTCCACGGAATTCCCTGTCCCTGTCCTTTGCCTGGCTCTCTGTTGCAGATGGAAGCTGCTGCTGCCTTTCTCAGCTTGAAGCCCTCTTTTGATGCAAGCAGATGCTCCCAGGTGTGTTCAGCAGCTGTTGCTCAGTGTTGATGCAAAGCTTTTGTGTTCCTCATGGAAGCAAGGAGCCATTGTGACACTGCAGGGGCTCATGGCATCAAGGAGACAATTGTGACACTACAGAACCTCCTAGAAACAAGGCTCCATGGTGACACCGTGGCGAATCATGGAATCAAGGAGCCCCTTGTGACACAGAGAGGCCGCCTGGAAGCAATGGTCCATTGTTACACTGCGGATTCAAGAAGACCATGGGGACAGCACGGAACCTCATGGAACCATCCGTCCATTGGGACACAGCGGGGCCTCATGGACACAAGGGGACCATTGTGGCAAAGCAGGGCCTCATGGAAGCATGGAGAGCATTGTGACATTGTGGGCAATCATGGAAGCATGGAGAGCATTGTGCCACTAAGGAAACTGATGGAACCAAGGCGATCACTGGGACACAATGGAAGCACATGGAATCAAGGCTCCATGATGACTTTGGAGGGCCTCATGGAGCACAGCATCCATTGTGACACAGCAAGACCTCGTGGAACCAAGGAGCCTTTGTGATACTCCAGATGCGCATGGAAGCCAGGCTGCACTGAGACACAGCGGGGCCTTGTTGGAACCAAAGACACCTCTGCAAAAAGCAGGGGAGCTCACAGAACCAAGGAGTCCATTGTTACATTGTAGAAAATTATACATTACATTCTAGAAAACCTATGGAACCAAGGGGCTATTGTGACACAGTGGGGCCACATGGAAGCAATTGTCCATTATGACAATGTGGATCAAAGGTGAGCATGGTGACACTGCGGAACCTCATGGAAGCAAGGAGCCATTGTGACACAGTGGGGCCTCATGGAATCAAGGAGACCATGGTGACACAGGTGATGCACATGAAGCCAAGGAGCCATTGTGACACAGTGGGGCCTCATGGAATCAAGGAGACCATGGTGACACAGGTGATGCACATGAAGCCAAGGAGCCATTGTGACACAGTGGGGCCTGATGGAATCAAGGAGACCATGGTGACACAGGTGATGCACATGAAGCCAAGGAGCCATTGTGACACTGTGGGGCTTCTTCCCTTCAGCTCTGCAGCTGGCTGTCCCAGCCCACAGCACCATGTGCCAAGTGCTCTCCTCAGGGCTCTGCCTGCACACAGGCCCAGAGAAGTTTTCCTGTTTGTAAGGAAAGAATGAAAAAGCCTGAGCAGGTTCCCTAGACAACCAAACCCACATGCTCAGTCCAGGCTGCCTGCAATGATGTCCCCTTTCTACAAGGGACACTGTGAGCAGGAATGATCTCTGGGAGCAGAATTCTCGCAGTCTTTCCACGGAATTCCCTGTCCCTGTCCTTTGCCTGGCTCTCTGTTGCAGATGGAAGCTGCTGCTGCCTTTCTCAGCTTGAAGCCCTCTTTTGATGCAAGCAGATGCTCCCAGGTGTGTTCAGCAGCTGTTGCTCAGTGTTGATGCAAAGCTTTTGTGTTCCTCATGGAAGCAAGGAGCCATTGTGACACTGCAGGGGCTCATGGCATCAAGGAGACAATTGTGACACTACAGAACCTCCTAGAAACAGGGCTCCATGGTGACACCATGGCGAATCTTGGAATCAAGGAGCCCCTTGTGACACAGAGAGGCCGCCTGGAAGCAATGGTCCATTGTTACACTGCGGATTCAAGAAGACCATGGGGACAGCACGGAACCTCATGGAACCATCCGTCCATTGGGACACAGCGGGGCCTCATGGACACAAGGGGACCATTGTGGCAAAGCAGGGCCTCATGGAAGCATGGAGAGCATTGTGACATTGTGGGCAATCATGGAAGCATGGAGAGCATTGTGCCACTAAGGAAACTGATGGAACCAAGGCGATCCCTGGGACACAATGGAAGCACATGGAATCAAGGCTCCATGATGACTTTGGAGGGCCTCATGGAGCACAGCATCCATTGTGACACAGCAAGACCTCGTGGAACCAAGGAGCCTTTGTGATACTCCAGATGCGCATGGAAGCCAGGCTGCACTGAGACACAGCGGGGCCTTGTTGGAACCAAAGACACCTCTGCAAAAAGCAGGGTAGCTCACAGAACCAAGGAGTCCATTGTTACATTGTAGAAAATTATACATTACATTCTAGAAAACCTATGGAACCAAGGGGCTATTGTGACACAGTGGGGCCACATGGAAGCAATTGTCCATTATGACAATGTGGATCAAAGGTGAGCATGGTGACACTGCGGAACCTCATGGAAGCAAGGAGCCATTGTGACACAGTGGGGCCTCATGGAATCAAGGAGACCATGGTGACACAGGTGATGCACATGAAGCCAAGGAGCCATTGTGACACAGTGGGGCCTCATGGAATCAAGGAGACCATGGTGACACAGGTGATGCACATGAAGCCAAGGAGCCATTGTGACACAGTGGGGCCTCATGGAATCAAGGAGACCATGGTGACACAGGTGATTCACATGAAGCCAAGGAGCCATTGTGACACAGTGGGGCCTCATGGAATCAAGGAGACCATGGTGACACAGGTGATGCACATGAAGCCAAGGAGCCATTGTGACCCAGTGGGGCCTCATGGAATCAAGGAGACCATGGTGACACAGGTGATGCACATGAAGCCAAGGAGCCATTGTGACACTGTGGGGCTTCTTCCCTTCAGCTCTGCAGCTGGCTGTCCCAGCCCACAGCACCATGTGCCAAGTGCTCTCCTCAGGGCTCTGCCTGCACACAGGCCCAGAGAAGTTTTCCTGTTTGTAAGGAAAGAATGAAAAAGCCTGAGCAGGTTCCCTAGACAACCAAACCCACATGCTCAGTCCAGGCTGCCTGCAATGATGTCCCCTTTCTACAAGGGACACTGTGAGCAGGAATGATGTCTGGGAGCAGAATTCTCGCAGTCTTTCCACGGAATTCCCTGTCCCTGTCCTTTGCCTGGCTCTCTGTTGCAGATGGAAGCTGCTGCTGCCTTTCTCAGCTTGAAGCCCTCTTTTGATGCAAGCAGATGCTCCCAGGTGTGTTCAGCAGCTGTTGCTCAGTGTTGATGCAAAGCTTTTGTGTTCCTCATGGAAGCAAGGAGCCATTGTGACACTGCAGGGGCTCATGGCATCAAGGAGACAATTGTGACAGTACAGAACCTCCTAGAAACAAGGCTCCATGGTGACACCGTGGCGAATCATGGAATCAAGGAGCCCCTTGTGACACAGAGAGGCCGCCTGGAAGCAATGGTCCATTGTTACACTACGGATTCAAGAAGACCATGGGGACAGCACGGAACCTCATGGAACCATCCGTCCATTGGGACACAGCGGGGCCTCATGGACACAAGGGGACCATTGTGGCAAAGCAGGGCCTCATGGAAGCATGGAGAGCATTGTGACATTGTGGGCAATCATGGAAGCATGGAGAGCATTGTGCCACTAAGGAAACTGATGGAACCAAGGCGATCACTGGGACACAATGGAAGCACATGGAATCAAGGCTCCATGATGACTTTGGAGGGCCTCATGGAGCACAGCATCCATTGTGACACAGCAAGACCTCGTGGAACCAAGGAGCCTTTGTGATACTCCAGATGCGCATGGAAGCCAGGCTGCACTGAGACACAGCGGGGCCTTGTTGGAACCAAAGACACCTCTGCAAAAAGCAGGGGAGCTCACAGAACCAAGGAGTCCATTGTTACATTGTAGAAAATTATACATTACATTCTAGAAAACCTATGGAACCAAGGGGCTATTGTGACACAGTGGGGCCACATGGAAGCAATTGTCCATTATGACAATGTGGATCAAAGGTGAGCATGGTGACACTGCGGAACCTCATGGAAGCAAGGAGCCATTGTGACACAGTGGGGCCTCATGGAATCAAGGAGACCATGGTGACACAGGTGATGCACATGAAGCCAAGGAGCCATTGTGACACAGTGGGGCCTCATGGAATCAAGGAGACCATGGTGACACAGGTGATGCACATGAAGCCAAGGAGCCATTGTGACACAGTGGGGCCTCATGGAATCAAGGAGACCATGGTGACACAGGTGATGCACATGAAGCCAAGGAGCCATTGTGACACAGTGGGGCCTCATGGAATCAAGGAGACCATGGTGACACAGGTGATGCACATGAAGCCAAGGAGCCATTGTGACCCAGTGGGGCCTCATGGAATCAAGGAGACCATGGTGACACAGGTGATGCACATGAAGCCAAGGAGCCATTGTGACACTGTGGGGCTTCTTCCCTTCAGCTCTGCAGCTGGCTGTCCCAGCCCACAGCACCATGTGCCAAGTGCTCTCCTCAGGGCTCTGCCTGCACACAGGCCCAGAGAAGTTTTCCTGTTTGTAAGGAAAGAATGAAAAAGCCTGAGCAGGTTCCCTAGACAACCAAACCCACATGCTCAGTCCAGGCTGCCTGCAATGATGTCCCCTTTCTACAAGGGACACTGTGAGCAGGAATGATGTCTGGGAGCAGAATTCTCGCAGTCTTTCCACGGAATTCCCTGTCCCTGTCCTTTGCCTGGCTCTCTGTTGCAGATGGAAGCTGCTGCTGCCTTTCTCAGCTTGAAGCCCTCTTTTGATGCAAGCAGATGCTCCCAGGTGTGTTCAGCAGCTGTTGCTCAGTGTTGATGCAAAGCTTTTGTGTTCCTCATGGAAGCAAGGAGCCATTGTGACACTGCAGGGGCTCATGGCATCAAGGAGACAATTGTGACACTACAGAACCTCCTAGAAACAAGGCTCCATGGTGACACCATGGCGAATCTTGGAATCAAGGAGCCCCTTGTGACACAGAGAGGCCGCCTGGAAGCAATGGTCCATTGTTACACTGCGGATTCAAGAAGACCATGGGGACAGCACGGAACCTCATGGAACCATCCGTCCATTGGGACACAGCGGGGCCTCATGGACACAAGGGGACCATTGTGGCAAAGCAGGGCCTCATGGAAGCATGGAGAGCATTGTGACATTGTGGGCAATCGTGGAAGCATGGAGAGCATTGTGCCACTAAGGAAACTGATGGAACCAAGGCGATCACTGGGACACAATGGAAGCACATGGAATCAAGGCTCCATGATGACTTTGGAGGGCCTCATGGACCACAGGATCCATTGTGACACAGCAAGACCTCGTGGAACCAAGGAGCCTTTGTGATACTCCAGATGCGCATGGAAGCCAGGGTGCACTGAGACACAGCGGGGCCTTGTTGGAACCAAAGACACCTCTGCAAAAAGCAGGGGAGCTCACAGAACCAAGGAGTCCATTGTTACATTGTAGAAAATTATACATTACATTCTAGAAAACCTATGGAACCAAGGGGCTATTGTGACACAGTGGGGCCAAATGGAAGCAATTGTCCATTATGACAATGTGGATCAAAGGTGAGCATGGTGACACTGCGGAACCTCATGGAAGCAAGGAGCCATTGTGACACAGTGGGGCCTCATGGAATCAAGGAGACCATGGTGACACAGGTGATGCACATGAAGCCAAGGAGCCATTGTGACACAGTGGGGCCTCATGGAATCAAGGAGACCATGGTGACACAGGTGATGCACATGAAGCCAAGGAGCCATTGTGACACAGTGGGGCCTCATGGAATCAAGGAGACCATGGTGACACAGGTGATGCACATGAAGCCAAGGAGCCATTGTGACACAGTGGGGCCTCATGGAATCAAGGAGACCATGGTGACACAGGTGATGCACATGAAGCCAAGGAGCCATTGTGACACAGTGGGGCCTGATGGAATCAAGGAGACCATGGTGACACAGGTGATGCACATGAAGCCAAGGAGCCATTGTGACACTGTGGGGCTTCTTCCCTTCAGCTCTGCAGCTGGCTGTCCCAGCCCACAGCACCATGTGCCAAGTGCTCTCCTCAGGGCTCTGCCTGCACACAGGCCCAGAGAAGTTTTCCTGTTTGTAAGGAAAGAATGAAAAAGCCTGAGCAGGTTCCCTAGACAACCAAACCCACATGCTCAGTCCAGGCTGCCTGCAATGATGTCCCCTTTCTACAAGGGACACTGTGAGCAGGAATGATGTCTGGGAGCAGAATTCTCGCAGTCTTTCCACGGAATTCTCTGTCCCTGTCCTTTGCCTGGCTCTCTGTTGCAGATGGAAGCTGCTGGTGCCTTTCTCAGCTTGAAGCCCTCAATTGATGCAAGCAGATGCTCCCAGGTGTGTTCAGCAGCTGTTGCTCAGTGTTGATGCAAAGCTTTTGTGTTCCTCATGGAAGCAAGGAGCCATTGTGACACTGCAGGGGCTCATGGCATCAAGGAGACAATTGTGACACTACAGAACCTCCTAGAAACAAGGCTCCATGGTGACACCGTGGCGAATCATGGAACCACATGGAAATGTGTTCCTCATGAGACGCAGCAGGGCCTTGTTGGAACCAAAGACACCTCTGCAAAAAGCAGGGTAGCTCACAGAACCAAGGAGTCCATTGTTACAATAGAAAACCTATGGAAGCAAGGGGCCATTGTGACCCAGTGGGGCCTCATGGAATCAAGGAGACCATGGTGACACAGGTGATGCACATGAAGCCAAGGAGCCATTGTGACACAGTGGGGCCTCATGGAATCAAGGAGACCATGGTGACACAGGTGATTCACATGAAGCCAAGGAGCCATTGTGACACAGTGGGGCCTCATGGAATCAAGGAGACCATGGTGACACAGGTGATGCACATGAAGCCAAGGAGCCATTGTGACCCAGTGGGGCCTCATGGAATCAAGGAGACCATGGTGACACAGGTGATGCACATGAAGCCAAGGAGCCATTGTGACACTGTGGGGCTTCTTCCCTTCAGCTCTGCAGCTGGCTGTCCCAGCCCACAGCACCATGTGCCAAGTGCTCTCCTCAGGGCTCTGCCTGCACACAGGCCCAGAGAAGTTTTCCTGTTTGTAAGGAAAGAATGAAAAAGCCTGAGCAGGTTCCCTAGACAACCAAACCCACATGCTCAGTCCAGGCTGCCTGCAATGATGTCCCCTTTCTACAAGGGACACTGTGAGCAGGAATGATGTCTGGGAGCAGAATTCTCGCAGTCTTTCCACGGAATTCCCTGTCCCTGTCCTTTGCCTGGCTCTCTGTTGCAGATGGAAGCTGCTGCTGCCTTTCTCAGCTTGAAGCCCTCTTTTGATGCAAGCAGATGCTCCCAGGTGTGTTCAGCAGCTGTTGCTCAGTGTTGATGCAAAGCTTTTGTGTTCCTCATGGAAGCAAGGAGCCATTGTGACACTGCAGGGGCTCATGGCATCAAGGAGACAATTGTGACACTACAGAACCTCCTAGAAACAAGGCTCCATGGTGACACCGTGGCGAATCATGGAATCAAGGAGCCCCTTGTGACACAGAGAGGCCGCCTGGAAGCAATGGTCCATTGTTACACTGCGGATTCAAGAAGACCATGGGGACAGCACGGAACCTCATGGAACCATCCGTCCATTGGGACACAGCGGGGCCTCATGGACACAAGGGGACCATTGTGGCAAAGCAGGGCCTCATGGAAGCATGGAGAGCATTGTGACATTGTGGGCAATCATGGAAGCATGGAGAGCATTGTGCCACTAAGGAAACTGATGGAACCAAGGCGATCCCTGGGACACAATGGAAGCACATGGAATCAAGGCTCCATGATGACTTTGGAGGGCCTCATGGAGCACAGCATCCATTGTGACACAGCAAGACCTCGTGGAACCAAGGAGCCTTTGTGATACTCCAGATGCGCATGGAAGCCAGGCTGCACTGAGACACAGCGGGGCCTTGTTGGAACCAAAGACACCTCTGCAAAAAGCAGGGTAGCTCACAGAACCAAGGAGTCCATTGTTACATTGTAGAAAATTATACATTACATTCTAGAAAACCTATGGAACCAAGGGGCTATTGTGACACAGTGGGGCCACATGGAAGCAGTTGTCCATTATGACAATGTGGATCAAAGGTGAGCATGGTGACACTGCGGAACCTCATGGAAGCAAGGAGCCATTGTGACACAGTGGGGCCTCATGGAATCAAGGAGACCATGGTGACACAGGTGATGCACATGAAGCCAAGGAGCCATTGTGACACAGTGGGGCCTCATGGAATCAAGGAGACCATGGTGACACAGGTGATGCACATGAAGCCAAGGAGCCATTGTGACACAGTGGGGCCTCATGGAATCAAGGAGACCATGGTGACACAGGTGATGCACATGAAGCCAAGGAGCCATTGTGACCCAGTGGGGCCTCATGGAATCAAGGAGACCATGGTGACACAGGTGATGCACATGAAGCCAAGGAGCCATTGTGACACAGTGGGGCCTGATGGAATCAAGGAGACCATGGTGACACAGGTGATGCACATGAAGCCAAGGAGCCATTGTGACACTGTGGGGCTTCTTCCCTTCAGCTCTGCAGCTGGCTGTCCCAGCCCACAGCACCATGTGCCAAGTGCTCTCCTCAGGGCTCTGCCTGCACACAGGCCCAGAGAAGTTTTCCTGTTTGTAAGGAAAGAATGAAAAAGCCTGAGCAGGTTCCCTAGACAACCAAACCCACATGCTCAGTCCAGGCTGCCTGCAATGATGTCCCCTTTCTACAAGGGACACTGTGAGCAGGAATGATGTCTGGGAGCAGAATTCTCGCAGTCTTTCCACGGAATTCCCTGTCCCTGTCCTTTGCCTGGCTCTCTGTTGCAGATGGAAGCTGCTGGTGCCTTTCTCAGCTTGAAGCCCTCAATTGATGCAAGCAGATGCTCCCAGGTGTGTTCAGCAGCTGTTGCTCAGTGTTGATGCAAAGCTTTTGTGTTCCTCATGGAAGCAAGGAGCCATTGTGACACTGCAGGGGCTCATGGCATCAAGGAGACAATTGTGACACTACAGAACCTCCTAGAAACAAGGCTCCATGGTGACACCGTGGCGAATCATGGAACCACATGGAAATGTGTTCCTCATGAGACGCAGCAGGGTCTTGTTGGAACCAAAGACACCTCTGCAAAAAGCAGGGTAGCTCACAGAACCAAGGAGTCCATTGTTACAATAGAAAACCTATGGAAGCAAGGGGCCATTGTGACCCAGTGGGGCCTCATGGAATCAAGGAGACCATGGTGACACAGGTGATGCACATGAAGCCAAGGAGCCATTGTGACACAGTGGGGCCTCATGGAATCAAGGAGACCATGGTGACACAGGTGATTCACATGAAGCCAAGGAGCCATTGTGACACAGTGGGGCCTCATGGAATCAAGGAGACCATGGTGACACAGGTGATGCACATGAAGCCAAGGAGCCATTGTGACACAACCGGTCTTCTTCCCTTCAGCTCTGCAGCTGGCCGTCCCAGCCCACGGCACCATGTGCCATCTGCTCTCCTCAGGGCTCTGCCTGCACACAGGCCCAGGAAAGTTTTCCTGATGTAAGGAAAGAATGGAAAAGCCTGAGCAGGTTTCCTAAACAACAAACCCACATACTCAGTCCAGCCTGCTTGCAATGATGTCCCCTTTCTACAAGGGACACTGTGAGCAGGAATGATCTCTGAGAGCAGAATTCTCACAGTCTTTCCACGGAATTCTCTGTCCCTGTCCTTTGCCTGGCTCTCTGTTGCAGATGGAAGCTGCTGCTGCCATTCTCTGCTTGAAGCCCTCTTTTGATGCAAGCAGGTGCTCCCAGGTGTGTTCAGCAGCTGTTGCTCAGTGTTGATGCAAAGCTTTTGTGTTCCTCATGGAAGCAAGGAGCCATTGTGACACTGCAGGGGCTCATGGCATCAAGGAGACAATTGTGACACTACAGAACCTCCTAGAAACAAGGCTCCATGGTGACACCGTGGCGAATCATGGAATCAAGGAGCCCCTTGTGACACAGAGAGGCCGCCTGGAAGCAATGGTCCATTGTTACACTGCGGATTCAAGAAGACCATGGGGACAGCACGGAACCTCATGGAACCATCCGTCCATTGGGACACAGCGGGGCCTCATGGACACAAGGGGACCATTGTGGCAAAGCAGGGCCTCATGGAAGCATGGAGAGCATTGTGACATTGTGGGCAATCATGGAAGCATGGAGAGCATTGTGCCACTAAGGAAACTGATGGAACCAAGGCGATCCCTGGGACACAATGGAAGCACATGGAATCAAGGCTCCATGATGACTTTGGAGGGCCTCATGGAGCACAGCATCCATTGTGACACAGCAAGACCTCGTGGAACCAAGGAGCCTTTGTGATACTCCAGATGCGCATGGAAGCCAGGGTGCACTGAGACACAGCGGGGCCTTGTTGGAACCAAAGACACCTCTGCAAAAAGCAGGGTAGCTCACAGAACCAAGGAGTCCATTGTTACATTGTAGAAAATTATACATTACATTCTAGAAAACCTATGGAACCAAGGGGCTATTGTGACACAGTGGGGCCACATGGAAGCAATTGTCCATTATGACAATGTGGATCAAAGGTGAGCATGGTGACACTGCGGAACCTCATGGAAGCAAGGAGCCATTGTGACACAGTGGGGCCTCATGGAATCAAGGAGACCATGGTGACACAGGTGATGCACATGAAGCCAAGGAGACATTGTGACACAGTGGGGCCTCATGGAATCAAGGAGACCATGGTGAAACAGGTGATGCACATGAAGCCAAGGAGCCATTGTGACCCAGTGGGGCCTCATGGAATCAAGGAGACCATGGTGACACAGGTGATGCACATGAAGCCAAGGAGCCATTGTGACACAGTGGGGCCTCATGGAATCAAGGAGACCATGGTGACACAGGTGATGCACATGAAGCCAAGGAGCCATTGTGACCCAGTGGGGCCTCATGGAATCAAGGAGACCATGGTGACACAGGTGATGCACATGAAGCCAAGGAGCCATTGTGACCCAGTGGGGCCTCATGGAATCAAGGAGACCATGGTGACACAGGTGATGCACATGAAGCCAAGGAGCCATTGTGACACAGTGGGGCCTCATGGAATCAAGGAGACCATGGTGACACAGGTGATGCACATGAAGCCAAGGAGCCATTGTGACACTGTGGGGCTTCTTCCCTTCAGCTCTGCAGCTGGCTGTCCCAGCCCACAGCACCATGTGCCAAGTGCTCTCCTCAGGGCTCTGCCTGCACACAGGCCCAGAGAAGTTTTCCTGTTTGTAAGGAAAGAATGAAAAAGCCTGAGCAGGTTCCCTAGACAACCAAACCCACATGCTCAGTCCAGGCTGCCTGCAATGATGTCCCCTTTCTACAAGGGACACTGTGAGCAGGAATGATGTCTGGGAGCAGAATTCTCGCAGTCTTTCCACGGAATTCCCTGTCCCTGTCCTTTGCCTGGCTCTCTGTTGCAGATGGAAGCTGCTGCTGCCTTTCTCAGCTTGAAGCCCTCTTTTGATGCAAGCAGATGCTCCCAGGTGTGTTCAGCAGCTGTTGCTCAGTGTTGATGCAAAGCTTTTGTGTTCCTCATGGAAGCAAGGAGCCATTGTGACACTGCAGGGGCTCATGGCATCAAGGAGACAATTGTGACACTACAGAACCTCCTAGAAACAAGGCTCCATGGTGACACCGTGGCGAATCATGGAATCAAGGAGCCCCTTGTGACACAGAGAGGCCGCCTGGAAGCAATGGTCCATTGTTACACTGCGGATTCAAGAAGACCATGGGGACAGCACGGAACCTCATGGAACCATCCGTCCATTGGGACACAGCGGGGCCTCATGGACACAAGGGGACCATTGTGGCAAAGCAGGGCCTCATGGAAGCATGGAGAGCATTGTGACATTGTGGGCAATCATGGAAGCATGGAGAGCATTGTGCCACTAAGGAAACTGATGGAACCAAGGCGATCCCTGGGACACAATGGAAGCACATGGAATCAAGGCTCCATGATGACTTTGGAGGGCCTCATGGAGCACAGCATCCATTGTGACACAGCAAGACCTCGTGGAACCAAGGAGCCTTTGTGATACTCCAGATGCGCATGGAAGCCAGGCTGCACTGAGACACAGCGGGGCCTTGTTGGAACCAAAGACACCTCTGCAAAAAGCAGGGGAGCTCACAGAACCAAGGAGTCCATTGTTACATTGTAGAAAATTATACATTACATTCTAGAAAACCTATGGAACCAAGGGGCTATTGTGACACAGTGGGGCCACATGGAAGCAATTGTCCATTATGACAATGTGGATCAAAGGTGAGCATGGTGACACTGCGGAACCTCATGGAAGCAAGGAGCCATTGTGACACAGTGGGGCCTCATGGAATCAAGGAGACCATGGTGACACAGGTGATGCACATGAAGCCAAGGAGCCATTGTGACACAGTGGGGCCTCATGGAATCAAGGAGACCATGGTGACACAGGTGATGCACATGAAGCCAAGGAGCCATTGTGACACAGTGGGGCCTGATGGAATCAAGGAGACCATGGTGACACAGGTGATGCACATGAAGCCAAGGAGCCATTGTGACACTGTGGGGCTTCTTCCCTTCAGCTCTGCAGCTGGCTGTCCCAGCCCACAGCACCATGTGCCAAGTGCTCTCCTCAGGGCTCTGCCTGCACACAGGCCCAGAGAAGTTTTCCTGTTTGTAAGGAAAGAATGAAAAAGCCTGAGCAGGTTCCCTAGACAACCAAACCCACATGCTCAGTCCAGGCTGCCTGCAATGATGTCCCCTTTCTACAAGGGACACTGTGAGCAGGAATGATCTCTGGGAGCAGAATTCTCGCAGTCTTTCCACGGAATTCCCTGTCCCTGTCCTTTGCCTGGCTCTCTGTTGCAGATGGAAGCTGCTGCTGCCTTTCTCAGCTTGAAGCCCTCTTTTGATGCAAGCAGATGCTCCCAGGTGTGTTCAGCAGCTGTTGCTCAGTGTTGATGCAAAGCTTTTGTGTTCCTCATGGAAGCAAGGAGCCATTGTGACACTGCAGGGGCTCATGGCATCAAGGAGACAATTGTGACACTACAGAACCTCCTAGAAACAGGGCTCCATGGTGACACCATGGCAAATCTTGGAATCAAGGAGCCCCTTGTGACACAGAGAGGCCGCCTGGAAGCAATGGTCCATTGTTACACTGCGGATTCAAGAAGACCATGGGGACAGCACGGAACCTCATGGAACCATCCGTCCATTGGGACACAGCGGGGCCTCATGGACACAAGGGGACCATTGTGGCAAAGCAGGGCCTCATGGAAGCATGGAGAGCATTGTGACATTGTGGGCAATCATGGAAGCATGGAGAGCATTGTGCCACTAAGGAAACTGATGGAACCAAGGCGATCCCTGGGACACAATGGAAGCACATGGAATCAAGGCTCCATGATGACTTTGGAGGGCCTCATGGAGCACAGCATCCATTGTGACACAGCAAGACCTCGTGGAACCAAGGAGCCTTTGTGATACTCCAGATGCGCATGGAAGCCAGGCTGCACTGAGACACAGCGGGGCCTTGTTGGAACCAAAGACACCTCTGCAAAAAGCAGGGTAGCTCACAGAACCAAGGAGTCCATTGTTACATTGTAGAAAATTATACATTACATTCTAGAAAACCTATGGAACCAAGGGGCTATTGTGACACAGTGGGGCCACATGGAAGCAATTGTCCATTATGACAATGTGGATCAAAGGTGAGCATGGTGACACTGCGGAACCTCATGGAAGCAAGGAGCCATTGTGACACAGTGGGGCCTCATGGAATCAAGGAGACCATGGTGACACAGGTGATGCACATGAAGCCAAGGAGCCATTGTGACACAGTGGGGCCTCATGGAATCAAGGAGACCATGGTGACACAGGTGATGCACATGAAGCCAAGGAGCCATTGTGACACAGTGGGGCCTCATGGAATCAAGGAGACCATGGTGACACAGGTGATTCACATGAAGCCAAGGAGCCATTGTGACACAGTGGGGCCTCATGGAATCAAGGAGACCATGGTGACACAGGTGATGCACATGAAGCCAAGGAGCCATTGTGACCCAGTGGGGCCTCATGGAATCAAGGAGACCATGGTGACACAGGTGATGCACATGAAGCCAAGGAGCCATTGTGACACTGTGGGGCTTCTTCCCTTCAGCTCTGCAGCTGGCTGTCCCAGCCCACAGCACCATGTGCCAAGTGCTCTCCTCAGGGCTCTGCCTGCACACAGGCCCAGAGAAGTTTTCCTGTTTGTAAGGAAAGAATGAAAAAGCCTGAGCAGGTTCCCTAGACAACCAAACCCACATGCTCAGTCCAGGCTGCCTGCAATGATGTCCCCTTTCTACAAGGGACACTGTGAGCAGGAATGATGTCTGGGAGCAGAATTCTCGCAGTCTTTCCACGGAATTCCCTGTCCCTGTCCTTTGCCTGGCTCTCTGTTGCAGATGGAAGCTGCTGCTGCCTTTCTCAGCTTGAAGCCCTCTTTTGATGCAAGCAGATGCTCCCAGGTGTGTTCAGCAGCTGTTGCTCAGTGTTGATGCAAAGCTTTTGTGTTCCTCATGGAAGCAAGGAGCCATTGTGACACTGCAGGGGCTCATGGCATCAAGGAGACAATTGTGACAGTACAGAACCTCCTAGAAACAAGGCTCCATGGTGACACCGTGGCGAATCATGGAATCAAGGAGCCCCTTGTGACACAGAGAGGCCGCCTGGAAGCAATGGTCCATTGTTACACTACGGATTCAAGAAGACCATGGGGACAGCACGGAACCTCATGGAACCATCCGTCCATTGGGACACAGCGGGGCCTCATGGACACAAGGGGACCATTGTGGCAAAGCAGGGCCTCATGGAAGCATGGAGAGCATTGTGACATTGTGGGCAATCATGGAAGCATGGAGAGCATTGTGCCACTAAGGAAACTGATGGAACCAAGGCGATCCCTGGGACACAATGGAAGCACATGGAATCAAGGCTCCATGATGACTTTGGAGGGCCTCATGGAGCACAGCATCCATTGTGACACAGCAAGACCTCGTGGAACCAAGGAGCCTTTGTGATACTCCAGATGCGCATGGAAGCCAGGCTGCACTGAGACACAGCGGGGCCTTGTTGGAACCAAAGACACCTCTGCAAAAAGCAGGGGAGCTCACAGAACCAAGGAGTCCATTGTTACATTGTAGAAAATTATACATTACATTCTAGAAAACCTATGGAACCAAGGGGCTATTGTGACACAGTGGGGCCACATGGAAGCAATTGTCCATTATGACAATGTGGATCAAAGGTGAGCATGGTGACACTGCGGAACCTCATGGAAGCAAGGAGCCATTGTGACACAGTGGGGCCTCATGGAATCAAGGAGACCATGGTGACACAGGTGATGCACATGAAGCCAAGGAGCCATTGTGACACAGTGGGGCCTCATGGAATCAAGGAGACCATGGTGACACAGGTGATGCACATGAAGCCAAGGAGCCATTGTGACACAGTGGGGCCTCATGGAATCAAGGAGACCATGGTGACACAGGTGATGCACATGAAGCCAAGGAGCCATTGTGACCCAGTGGGGCCTCATGGAATCAAGGAGACCATGGTGACACAGGTGATGCACATGAAGCCAAGGAGCCATTGTGACACAGTGGGGCCTCATGGAATCAAGGAGACCATGGTGACACAGGTGATGCACATGAAGCCAAGGAGCCATTGTGACACTGTGGGGCTTCTTCCCTTCAGCTCTGCAGCTGGCTGTCCCAGCCCACAGCACCATTTGCCAACTGCTCTCCTCAGGGCTCTGCCTGCACACAGGCCCAGAGAAGTTTTCCTGTTTGTAAGGAAAGAATGAAAAAGCCTGAGCAGGTTCCCTAGACAACCAAACCCACATGCTCAGTCCAGGCTGCCTGCAATGATGTCCCCTTTCTACAAGGGACACTGTGAGCAGGAATGATGTCTGGGAGCAGAATTCTCGCAGTCTTTCCACGGAATTCCCTGTCCCTGTCCTTTGCCTGGCTCTCTGTTGCAGATGGAAGCTGCTGCTGCCTTTCTCAGCTTGAAGCCCTCTTTTGATGCAAGCAGATGCTCCCAGGTGTGTTCAGCAGCTGTTGCTCAGTGTTGATGCAAAGCTTTTGTGTTCCTCATGGAAGCAAGGAGCCATTGTGACACTGCAGGGGCTCATGGCATCAAGGAGACAATTGTGACACTACAGAACCTCCTAGAAACAAGGCTCCATGGTGACACCATGGCGAATCTTGGAATCAAGGAGCCCCTTGTGACACAGAGAGGCCGCCTGGAAGCAATGGTCCATTGTTACACTGCGGATTCAAGAAGACCATGGGGACAGCACGGAACCTCATGGAACCATCCGTCCATTGGGACACAGCGGGGCCTCATGGACACAAGGGGACCATTGTGGCAAAGCAGGGCCTCATGGAAGCATGGAGAGCATTGTGACATTGTGGGCAATCGTGGAAGCATGGAGAGCATTGTGCCACTAAGGAAACTGATGGAACCAAGGCGATCCCTGGGACACAATGGAAGCACATGGAATCAAGGCTCCATGATGACTTTGGAGGGCCTCATGGACCACAGGATCCATTGTGACACAGCAAGACCTCGTGGAACCAAGGAGCCTTTGTGATACTCCAGATGCGCATGGAAGCCAGGGTGCACTGAGACACAGCAGGGCCTTGTTGGAACCAAAGACACCTCTGCAAAAAGCAGGGTAGCTCACAGAACCAAGGAGTCCATTGTTACATTGTAGAAAATTATACATTACATTCTAGAAAACCTATGGAACCAAGGGGCTATTGTGACACAGTGGGGCCACATGGAAGCAATTGTCCATTATGACAATGTGGATCAAAGGTGAGCATGGTGACACTGCGGAACCTCATGGAAGCAAGGAGCCATTGTGACACAGTGGGGCCTCATGGAATCAAGGAGACCATGGTGACACAGGTGATGCACATGAAGCCAAGGAGCCATTGTGACCCAGTGGGGCCTCATGGAATCAAGGAGACCATGGTGACACAGGTGATGCACATGAAGCCAAGGAGCCATTGTGACACAGTGGGGCCTCATGGAATCAAGGAGACCATGGTGACACAGGTGATGCACATGAAGCCAAGGAGCCATTGTGACACAGTGGGGCCTCATGGAATCAAGGAGACCATGGTGACACAGGTGATGCACATGAAGCCAAGGAGCCATTGTGACACAGTGGGGCCTCATGGAATCAAGGAGACCATGGTGACACAGGTGATGCACATGAAGCCAAGGAGCCATTGTGACACTGTGGGGCTTCTTCCCTTCAGCTCTGCAGCTGGCTGTCCCAGCCCACAGCACCATGTGCCAAGTGCTCTCCTCAGGGCTCTGCCTGCACACAGGCCCAGAGAAGTTTTCCTGTTTGTAAGGAAAGAATGAAAAAGCCTGAGCAGGTTCCCTAGACAACCAAACCCACATGCTCAGTCCAGGCTGCCTGCAATGATGTCCCCTTTCTACAAGGGACACTGTGAGCAGGAATGATGTCTGGGAGCAGAATTCTCGCAGTCTTTCCACGGAATTCCCTGTCCCTGTCCTTTGCCTGGCTCTCTGTTGCAGATGGAAGCTGCTGCTGCCTTTCTCAGCTTGAAGCCCTCTTTTGATGCAAGCAGATGCTCCCAGGTGTGTTCAGCAGCTGTTGCTCAGTGTTGATGCAAAGCTTTTGTGTTCCTCATGGAAGCAAGGAGCCATTGTGACACTGCAGGGGCTCATGGCATCAAGGAGACAATTGTGACACTACAGAACCTCCTAGAAACAAGGCTCCATGGTGACACCGTGGCGAATCATGGAATCAAGGAGCCCCTTGTGACACAGAGAGGCCGCCTGGAAGCAATGGTCCATTGTTACACTGCGGATTCAAGAAGACCATGGGGACAGCACGGAACCTCATGGAACCATCCGTCCATTGGGACACAGCGGGGCCTCATGGACACAAGGGGACCATTGTGGCAAAGCAGGGCCTCATGGAAGCATGGAGAGCATTGTGACATTGTGGGCAATCATGGAAGCATGGAGAGCATTGTGCCACTAAGGAAACTGATGGAACCAAGGCGATCCCTGGGACACAATGGAAGCACATGGAATCAAGGCTCCATGATGACTTTGGAGGGCCTCATGGAGCACAGCATCCATTGTGACACAGCAAGACCTCGTGGAACCAAGGAGCCTTTGTGATACTCCAGATGCGCATGGAAGCCAGGCTGCACTGAGACACAGCGGGGCCTTGTTGGAACCAAAGACACCTCTGCAAAAAGCAGGGGAGCTCACAGAACCAAGGAGTCCATTGTTACATTGTAGAAAATTATACATTACATTCTAGAAAACCTATGGAACCAAGGGGCTATTGTGACACAGTGGGGCCACATGGAAGCAATTGTCCATTATGACAATGTGGATCAAAGGTGAGCATGGTGACACTGCGGAACCTCATGGAAGCAAGGAGCCATTGTGACACAGTGGGGCCTCATGGAATCAAGGAGACCATGGTGACACAGGTGATGCACATGAAGCCAAGGAGCCATTGTGACACAGTGGGGCCTCATGGAATCAAGGAGACCATGGTGACACAGGTGATGCACATGAAGCCAAGGAGCCATTGTGACACAGTGGGGCCTCATGGAATCAAGGAGACCATGGTGACACAGGTGATTCACATGAAGCCAAGGAGCCATTGTGACACAGTGGGGCCTCATGGAATCAAGGAGACCATGGTGACACAGGTGATGCACATGAAGCCAAGGAGCCATTGTGACCCAGTGGGGCCTCATGGAATCAAGGAGACCATGGTGACACAGGTGATGCACATGAAGCCAAGGAGCCATTGTGACACTGTGGGGCTTCTTCCCTTCAGCTCTGCAGCTGGCTGTCCCAGCCCACAGCACCATGTGCCAAGTGCTCTCCTCAGGGCTCTGCCTGCACACAGGCCCAGAGAAGTTTTCCTGTTTGTAAGGAAAGAATGAAAAAGCCTGAGCAGGTTCCCTAGACAACCAAACCCACATGCTCAGTCCAGGCTGCCTGCAATGATGTCCCCTTTCTACAAGGGACACTGTGAGCAGGAATGATCTCTGGGAGCAGAATTCTCGCAGTCTTTCCACGGAATTCCCTGTCCCTGTCCTTTGCCTGGCTCTCTGTTGCAGATGGAAGCTGCTGCTGCCTTTCTCAGCTTGAAGCCCTCTTTTGATGCAAGCAGATGCTCCCAGGTGTGTTCAGCAGCTGTTGCTCAGTGTTGATGCAAAGCTTTTGTGTTCCTCATGGAAGCAAGGAGCCATTGTGACACTGCAGGGGCTCATGGCATCAAGGAGACAATTGTGACACTACAGAACCTCCTAGAAACAAGGCTCCATGGTGACACCGTGGCGAATCATGGAATCAAGGAGCCCCTTGTGACACAGAGAGGCCGCCTGGAAGCAATGGTCCATTGTTACACTGCGGATTCAAGAAGACCATGGGGACAGCACGGAACCTCATGGAACCATCCGTCCATTGGGACACAGCGGGGCCTCATGGACACAAGGGGACCATTGTGGCAAAGCAGGGCCTCATGGAAGCATGGAGAGCATTGTGACATTGTGGGCAATCGTGGAAGCATGGAGAGCATTGTGCCACTAAGGAAACTGATGGAACCAAGGCGATCCCTGGGACACAATGGAAGCACATGGAATCAAGGCTCCATGATGACTTTGGAGGGCCTCATGGACCACAGGATCCATTGTGACACAGCAAGACCTCGTGGAACCAAGGAGCCTTTGTGATACTCCAGATGCGCATGGAAGCCAGGGTGCACTGAGACACAGCGGGGCCTTGTTGGAACCAAAGACACCTCTGCAAAAAGCAGGGGAGCTCACAGAACCAAGGAGTCCATTGTTACATTGTAGAAAATTATACATTACATTCTAGAAAACCTATGGAACCAAGGGGCTATTGTGACACAGTGGGGCCACATGGAAGCAATTGTCCATTATGACAATGTGGATCAAAGGTGAGCATGGTGACACTGCGGAACCTCATGGAAGCAAGGAGCCATTGTGACACAGTGGGGCCTCATGGAATCAAGGAGACCATGGTGACACAGGTGATGCACATGAAGCCAAGGAGCCATTGTGACACAGTGGGGCCTCATGGAATCAAGGAGACCATGGTGACACAGGTGATGCACATGAAGCCAAGGAGCCATTGTGACACAGTGGGGCCTCATGGAATCAAGGAGACCATGGTGACACAGGTGATGCACATGAAGCCAAGGAGCCATTGTGACACAGTGGGGCCTCATGGAATCAAGGAGACCATGGTGACACAGGTGATGCACATGAAGCCAAGGAGCCATTGTGACACAGTGGGGCCTCATGGAATCAAGGAGACCATGGTGACACAGGTGATGCACATGAAGCCAAGGAGCCATTGTGACACTGTGGGGCTTCTTCCCTTCAGCTCTGCAGCTGGCTGTCCCAGCCCACAGCACCATTTGCCAACTGCTCTCCTCAGGGCTCTGCCTGCACACAGGCCCAGAGAAGTTTTCCTGTTTGTAAGGAAAGAATGAAAAAGCCTGAGCAGGTTCCCTAGACAACCAAACCCACATGCTCAGTCCAGGCTGCCTGCAATGATGTCCCCTTTCTACAAGGGACACTGTGAGCAGGAATGATGTCTGGGAGCAGAATTCTCGCAGTCTTTCCACGGAATTCCCTGTCCCTGTCCTTTGCCTGGCTCTCTGTTGCAGATGGAAGCTGCTGCTGCCTTTCTCAGCTTGAAGCCCTCTTTTGATGCAAGCAGATGCTCCCAGGTGTGTTCAGCAGCTGTTGCTCAGTGTTGATGCAAAGCTTTTGTGTTCCTCATGGAAGCAAGGAGCCATTGTGACACTGCAGGGGCTCATGGCATCAAGGAGACAATTGTGACACTACAGAACCTCCTAGAAACAAGGCTCCATGGTGACACCGTGGCGAATCTTGGAATCAAGGAGCCCCTTGTGACACAGAGAGGCCGCCTGGAAGCAATGGTCCATTGTTACACTGCGGATTCAAGAAGACCATGGGGACAGCACGGAACCTCATGGAACCATCCGTCCATTGGGACACAGCGGGGCCTCATGGACACAAGGGGACCATTGTGGCAAAGCAGGGCCTCATGGAAGCATGGAGAGCATTGTGACATTGTGGGCAATCGTGGAAGCATGGAGAGCATTGTGCCACTAAGGAAACTGATGGAACCAAGGCGATCCCTGGGACACAATGGAAGCACATGGAATCAAGGCTCCATGATGACTTTGGAGGGCCTCATGGACCACAGGATCCATTGTGACACAGCAAGACCTCGTGGAACCAAGGAGCCTTTGTGATACTCCAGATGCGCATGGAAGCCAGGGTGCACTGAGACACAGCAGGGCCTTGTTGGAACCAAAGACACCTCTGCAAAAAGCAGGGTAGCTCACAGAACCAAGGAGTCCATTGTTACATTGTAGAAAATTATACATTACATTCTAGAAAACCTATGGAACCAAGGGGCTATTGTGACACAGTGGGGCCACATGGAAGCAATTGTCCATTATGACAATGTGGATCAAAGGTGAGCATGGTGACACTGCGGAACCTCATGGAAGCAAGGAGCCATTGTGACACAGTGGGGCCTCATGGAATCAAGGAGACCATGGTGACACAGGTGATGCACATGAAGCCAAGGAGCCATTGTGACCCAGTGGGGCCTCATGGAATCAAGGAGACCATGGTGACACAGGTGATGCACATGAAGCCAAGGAGCCATTGTGACACAGTGGGGCCTCATGGAATCAAGGAGACCATGGTGACACAGGTGATGCACATGAAGCCAAGGAGCCATTGTGACACAGTGGGGCCTCATGGAATCAAGGAGACCATGGTGACACAGGTGATGCACATGAAGCCAAGGAGCCATTGTGACACAGTGGGGCCTCATGGAATCAAGGAGACCATGGTGACACAGGTGATGCACATGAAGCCAAGGAGCCATTGTGACACTGTGGGGCTTCTTCCCTTCAGCTCTGCAGCTGGCTGTCCCAGCCCACAGCACCATGTGCCAAGTGCTCTCCTCAGGGCTCTGCCTGCACACAGGCCCAGAGAAGTTTTCCTGTTTGTAAGGAAAGAATGAAAAAGCCTGAGCAGGTTCCCTAGACAACCAAACCCACATGCTCAGTCCAGGCTGCCTGCAATGATGTCCCCTTTCTACAAGGGACACTGTGAGCAGGAATGATGTCTGGGAGCAGAATTCTCGCAGTCTTTCCACGGAATTCCCTGTCCCTGTCCTTTGCCTGGCTCTCTGTTGCAGATGGAAGCTGCTGCTGCCTTTCTCAGCTTGAAGCCCTCTTTTGATGCAAGCAGATGCTCCCAGGTGTGTTCAGCAGCTGTTGCTCAGTGTTGATGCAAAGCTTTTGTGTTCCTCATGGAAGCAAGGAGCCATTGTGACACTGCAGGGGCTCATGGCATCAAGGAGACAATTGTGACACTACAGAACCTCCTAGAAACAAGGCTCCATGGTGACACCGTGGCGAATCATGGAATCAAGGAGCCCCTTGTGACACAGAGAGGCCGCCTGGAAGCAATGGTCCATTGTTACACTGCGGATTCAAGAAGACCATGGGGACAGCACGGAACCTCATGGAACCATCCGTCCATTGGGACACAGCGGGGCCTCATGGACACAAGGGGACCATTGTGGCAAAGCAGGGCCTCATGGAAGCATGGAGAGCATTGTGACATTGTGGGCAATCATGGAAGCATGGAGAGCATTGTGCCACTAAGGAAACTGATGGAACCAAGGCGATCCCTGGGACACAATGGAAGCACATGGAATCAAGGCTCCATGATGACTTTGGAGGGCCTCATGGAGCACAGCATCCATTGTGACACAGCAAGACCTCGTGGAACCAAGGAGCCTTTGTGATACTCCAGATGCGCATGGAAGCCAGGCTGCACTGAGACACAGCGGGGCCTTGTTGGAACCAAAGACACCTCTGCAAAAAGCAGGGGAGCTCACAGAACCAAGGAGTCCATTGTTACATTGTAGAAAATTATACATTACATTCTAGAAAACCTATGGAACCAAGGGGCTATTGTGACACAGTGGGGCCACATGGAAGCAATTGTCCATTATGACAATGTGGATCAAAGGTGAGCATGGTGACACTGCGGAACCTCATGGAAGCAAGGAGCCATTGTGACACAGTGGGGCCTCATGGAATCAAGGAGACCATGGTGACACAGGTGATGCACATGAAGCCAAGGAGCCATTGTGACACAGTGGGGCCTCATGGAATCAAGGAGACCATGGTGACACAGGTGATGCACATGAAGCCAAGGAGCCATTGTGACACAGTGGGGCCTCATGGAATCAAGGAGACCATGGTGACACAGGTGATTCACATGAAGCCAAGGAGCCATTGTGACACAGTGGGGCCTCATGGAATCAAGGAGACCATGGTGACACAGGTGATGCACATGAAGCCAAGGAGCCATTGTGACCCAGTGGGGCCTCATGGAATCAAGGAGACCATGGTGACACAGGTGATGCACATGAAGCCAAGGAGCCATTGTGACACTGTGGGGCTTCTTCCCTTCAGCTCTGCAGCTGGCTGTCCCAGCCCACAGCACCATGTGCCAAGTGCTCTCCTCAGGGCTCTGCCTGCACACAGGCCCAGAGAAGTTTTCCTGTTTGTAAGGAAAGAATGAAAAAGCCTGAGCAGGTTCCCTAGACAACCAAACCCACATGCTCAGTCCAGGCTGCCTGCAATGATGTCCCCTTTCTACAAGGGACACTGTGAGCAGGAATGATGTCTGGGAGCAGAATTCTCGCAGTCTTTCCACGGAATTCCCTGTCCCTGTCCTTTGCCTGGCTCTCTGTTGCAGATGGAAGCTGCTGCTGCCTTTCTCAGCTTGAAGCCCTCTTTTGATGCAAGCAGATGCTCCCAGGTGTGTTCAGCAGCTGTTGCTCAGTGTTGATGCAAAGCTTTTGTGTTCCTCATGGAAGCAAGGAGCCATTGTGACACTGCAGGGGCTCATGGCATCAAGGAGACAATTGTGACACTACAGAACCTCCTAGAAACAAGGCTCCATGGTGACACCGTGGCGAATCATGGAATCAAGGAGCCCCTTGTGACACAGAGAGGCCGCCTGGAAGCAATGGTCCATTGTTACACTGCGGATTCAAGAAGACCATGGGGACAGCACGGAACCTCATGGAACCATCCGTCCATTGGGACACAGCGGGGCCTCATGGACACAAGGGGACCATTGTGGCAAAGCAGGGCCTCATGGAAGCATGGAGAGCATTGTGACATTGTGGGCAATCGTGGAAGCATGGAGAGCATTGTGCCACTAAGGAAACTGATGGAACCAAGGCGATCCCTGGGACACAATGGAAGCACATGGAATCAAGGCTCCATGATGACTTTGGAGGGCCTCATGGACCACAGGATCCATTGTGACACAGCAAGACCTCGTGGAACCAAGGAGCCTTTGTGATACTCCAGATGCGCATGGAAGCCAGGGTGCACTGAGACACAGCGGGGCCTTGTTGGAACCAAAGACACCTCTGCAAAAAGCAGGGGAGCTCACAGAACCAAGGAGTCCATTGTTACATTGTAGAAAATTATACATTACATTCTAGAAAACCTATGGAACCAAGGGGCTATTGTGACACAGTGGGGCCACATGGAAGCAATTGTCCATTATGACAATGTGGATCAAAGGTGAGCATGGTGACACTGCGGAACCTCATGGAAGCAAGGAGCCATTGTGACACAGTGGGGCCTCATGGAATCAAGGAGACCATGGTGACACAGGTGATGCACATGAAGCCAAGGAGCCATTGTGACACAGTGGGGCCTCATGGAATCAAGGAGACCATGGTGACACAGGTGATGCACATGAAGCCAAGGAGCCATTGTGACACAGTGGGGCCTCATGGAATCAAGGAGACCATGGTGACACAGGTGATGCACATGAAGCCAAGGAGCCATTGTGACACAGTGGGGCCTCATGGAATCAAGGAGACCATGGTGACACAGGTGATGCACATGAAGCCAAGGAGCCATTGTGACACAGTGGGGCCTCATGGAATCAAGGAGACCATGGTGACACAGGTGATGCACATGAAGCCAAGGAGCCATTGTGACACTGTGGGGCTTCTTCCCTTCAGCTCTGCAGCTGGCTGTCCCAGCCCACAGCACCATGTGCCAAGTGCTCTCCTCAGGGCTCTGCCTGCACACAGGCCCAGAGAAGTTTTCCTGTTTGTAAGGAAAGAATGAAAAAGCCTGAGCAGGTTCCCTAGACAACCAAACCCACATGCTCAGTCCAGGCTGCCTGCAATGATGTCCCCTTTCTACAAGGGACACTGTGAGCAGGAATGATGTCTGGGAGCAGAATTCTCGCAGTCTTTCCACGGAATTCCCTGTCCCTGTCCTTTGCCTGGCTCTCTGTTGCAGATGGAAGCTGCTGCTGCCTTTCTCAGCTTGAAGCCCTCTTTTGATGCAAGCAGATGCTCCCAGGTGTGTTCAGCAGCTGTTGCTCAGTGTTGATGCAAAGCTTTTGTGTTCCTCATGGAAGCAAGGAGCCATTGTGACACTGCAGGGGCTCATGGCATCAAGGAGACAATTGTGACAGTACAGAACCTCCTAGAAACAAGGCTCCATGGTGACACCGTGGCGAATCATGGAATCAAGGAGCCCCTTGTGACACAGAGAGGCCGCCTGGAAGCAATGGTCCATTGTTACACTGCGGATTCAAGAAGACCATGGGGACAGCACGGAACCTCATGGAACCATCCGTCCATTGGGACACAGCGGGGCCTCATGGACACAAGGGGACCATTGTGGCAAAGCAGGGCCTCATGGAAGCATGGAGAGCATTGTGACATTGTGGGCAATCATGGAAGCATGGAGAGCATTGTGCCACTAAGGAAACTGATGGAACCAAGGCGATCCCTGGGACACAATGGAAGCACATGGAATCAAGGCTCCATGATGACTTTGGAGGGCCTCATGGAGCACAGCATCCATTGTGACACAGCAAGACCTCGTGGAACCAAGGAGCCTTTGTGATACTCCAGATGCGCATGGAAGCCAGGCTGCACTGAGACACAGCGGGGCCTTGTTGGAACCAAAGACACCTCTGCAAAAAGCAGGGTAGCTCACAGAACCAAGGAGTCCATTGTTACATTGTAGAAAATTATACATTACATTCTAGAAAACCTATGGAACCAAGGGGCTATTGTGACACAGTGGGGCCACATGGAAGCAATTGTCCATTATGACAATGTGGATCAAAGGTGAGCATGGTGACACTGCGGAACCTCATGGAAGCAAGGAGCCATTGTGACACAGTGGGGCCTCATGGAATCAAGGAGACCATGGTGACACAGGTGATGCACATGAAGCCAAGGAGCCATTGTGACACAGTGGGGCCTCATGGAATCAAGGAGACCATGGTGACACAGGTGATGCACATGAAGCCAAGGAGCCATTGTGACACAGTGGGGCCTCATGGAATCAAGGAGACCATGGTGACACAGGTGATGCACATGAAGCCAAGGAGCCATTGTGACACAGTGGGGCCTGATGGAATCAAGGAGACCATGGTGACACAGGTGATGCACATGAAGCCAAGGAGCCATTGTGACACAGTAGGGCCTCATGGAATCAAGGAGACCATGGTGACACAGGTGATGCACATGAAGCCAAGGAGCCATTGTGACACTGTGGGGCTTCTTCCCTTCAGCTCTGCAGCTGGCTGTCCCAGCCCACAGCACCATGTGCCAAGTGCTCTCCTCAGGGCTCTGCCTGCACACAGGCCCAGAGAAGTTTTCCTGTTTGTAAGGAAAGAATGAAAAAGCCTGAGCAGGTTCCCTAGACAACCAAACCCACATGCTCAGTCCAGGCTGCCTGCAATGATGTCCCCTTTCTACAAGGGACACTGTGAGCAGGAATGATGTCTGGGAGCAGAATTCTCGCAGTCTTTCCACGGAATTCCCTGTCCCTGTCCTTTGCCTGGCTCTCTGTTGCAGATGGAAGCTGCTGCTGCCTTTCTCAGCTTGAAGCCCTCTTTTGATGCAAGCAGATGCTCCCAGGTGTGTTCAGCAGCTGTTGCTCAGTGTTGATGCAAAGCTTTTGTGTTCCTCATGGAAGCAAGGAGCCATTGTGACACTGCAGGGGCTCATGGCATCAAGGAGACAATTGTGACAGTACAGAACCTCCTAGAAACAAGGCTCCATGGTGACACCGTGGCGAATCATGGAATCAAGGAGCCCCTTGTGACACAGAGAGGCCGCCTGGAAGCAATGGTCCATTGTTACACTGCGGATTCAAGAAGACCATGGGGACAGCACGGAACCTCATGGAACCATCCGTCCATTGGGACACAGCGGGGCCTCATGGACACAAGGGGACCATTGTGGCAAAGCAGGGCCTCATGGAAGCATGGAGAGCATTGTGACATTGTGGGCAATCATGGAAGCATGGAGAGCATTGTGCCACTAAGGAAACTGATGGAACCAAGGCGATCCCTGGGACACAATGGAAGCACATGGAATCAAGGCTCCATGATGACTTTGGAGGGCCTCATGGAGCACAGCATCCATTGTGACACAGCAAGACCTCGTGGAACCAAGGAGCCTTTGTGATACTCCAGATGCGCATGGAAGCCAGGCTGCACTGAGACACAGCGGGGCCTTGTTGGAACCAAAGACACCTCTGCAAAAAGCAGGGGAGCTCACAGAACCAAGGAGTCCATTGTTACATTGTAGAAAATTATACATTACATTCTAGAAAACCTATGGAACCAAGGGGCTATTGTGACACAGTGGGGCCACATGGAAGCAATTGTCCATTATGACAATGTGGATCAAAGGTGAGCATGGTGACACTGCGGAACCTCATGGAAGCAAGGAGCCATTGTGACACAGTGGGGCCTCATGGAATCAAGGAGACCATGGTGACACAGGTGATGCACATGAAGCCAAGGAGCCATTGTGACACAGTGGGGCCTCATGGAATCAAGGAGACCATGGTGACACAGGTGATGCACATGAAGCCAAGGAGCCATTGTGACACAGTGGGGCCTCATGGAATCAAGGAGACCATGGTGACACAGGTGATGCACATGAAGCCAAGGAGCCATTGTGACCCAGTGGGGCCTCATGGAATCAAGGAGACCATGGTGACACAGGTGATGCACATGAAGCCAAGGAGCCATTGTGACACTGTGGGGCTTCTTCCCTTCAGCTCTGCAGCTGGCTGTCCCAGCCCACAGCACCATGTGCCAAGTGCTCTCCTCAGGGCTCTGCCTGCACACAGGCCCAGAGAAGTTTTCCTGTTTGTAAGGAAAGAATGAAAAAGCCTGAGCAGGTTCCCTAGACAACCAAACCCACATGCTCAGTCCAGGCTGCCTGCAATGATGTCCCCTTTCTACAAGGGACACTGTGAGCAGGAATGATCTCTGGGAGCAGAATTCTCGCAGTCTTTCCACGGAATTCCCTGTCCCTGTCCTTTGCCTGGCTCTCTGTTGCAGATGGAAGCTGCTGCTGCCTTTCTCAGCTTGAAGCCCTCTTTTGATGCAAGCAGATGCTCCCAGGTGTGTTCAGCAGCTGTTGCTCAGTGTTGATGCAAAGCTTTTGTGTTCCTCATGGAAGCAAGGAGCCATTGTGACACTGCAGGGGCTCATGGCATCAAGGAGACAATTGTGACACTACAGAACCTCCTAGAAACAAGGCTCCATGGTGACACCATGGCAAATCTTGGAATCAAGGAGCCCCTTGTGACACAGAGAGGCCGCCTGGAAGCAATGGTCCATTGTTACACTGCGGATTCAAGAAGACCATGGGGACAGCACGGAACCTCATGGAACCATCCGTCCATTGGGACACAGCGGGGCCTCATGGACACAAGGGGACCATTGTGGCAAAGCAGGGCCTCATGGAAGCATGGAGAGCATTGTGACATTGTGGGCAATCGTGGAAGCATGGAGAGCATTGTGCCACTAAGGAAACTGATGGAACCAAGGCGATCCCTGGGACACAATGGAAGCACATGGAATCAAGGCTCCATGATGACTTTGGAGGGCCTCATGGACCACAGGATCCATTGTGACACAGCAAGACCTCGTGGAACCAAGGAGCCTTTGTGATACTCCAGATGCGCATGGAAGCCAGGGTGCACTGAGACACAGCAGGGCCTTGTTGGAACCAAAGACACCTCTGCAAAAAGCAGGGTAGCTCACAGAACCAAGGAGTCCATTGTTACATTGTAGAAAATTATACATTACATTCTAGAAAACCTATGGAACCAAGGGGCTATTGTGACACAGTGGGGCCACATGGAAGCAATTGTCCATTATGACAATGTGGATCAAAGGTGAGCATGGTGACACTGCGGAACCTCATGGAAGCAAGGAGCCATTGTGACACAGGTGATGCACATGAAGCCAAGGAGCCATTGTGACACAGTGGGGCCTCATGGAATCAAGGAGACCATGGTGACACAGGTGATGCACATGAAGCCAAGGAGCCATTGTGACCCAGTGGGGCCTCATGGAATCAAGGAGACCATGGTGACACAGGTGATGCACATGAAGCCAAGGAGCCATTGTGACACAGTGGGGCCTCATGGAATCAAGGAGACCATAGTGACACAGGTGATGCACATGAAGCCAAGGAGCCATTGTGACACAACCGGTCTTCTTCCCTTCAGCTCTGCAGCTGGCGGTCCCAGCCAACGGCACCATGTGCCATCTGCTCTCCTCAGGGCTCTGCCTGCACACAGGCCCAGGGAAGTTTTCCTGTTTGTAAGGAAAGAATGGAAAAGCCTGAGCAGCTTTCCTCAACAACAAACCCACATACTCAGTCCAGCCTGCTTGCAATGATGTCCCCTTTCTACAAGGGACACTGTGAGCAGGAATGATCTCTGAGAGCAGAATTCTCACAGTCTTTCCACTGAATTCTCTGTCCCTGTCCTTTGCCTGGCTCTCTGTTGCAGATGGAAGCTGCTGCTGCCATTCTCAGCTTGAAGCCCTCTTTTGATGCAAGCAGGTGCTCCCAGGTGTGTTCAGCAGCTGTTGCTCAGTGTTGATGCAAAGCTTTTGTGTTCCTCATGGAAGCAAGGAGCCATTGTGACACTGCAGGGGCTCATGGCATCAAGGAGACAATTGTGACACTACAGAACCTCCTAGAAACAAGGCTCCATGGTGACACCGTGGCGAATCATGGAATCAAGGAGCCCCTTGTGACACAGAGAGGCCGCCTGGAAGCAATGGTCCATTGTTACACTGCGGATTCAAGAAGACCATGGGGACAGCACGGAACCTCATGGAACCATCCGTCCATTGGGACACAGCGGGGCCTCATGGACACAAGGGGACCATTGTGGCAAAGCAGGGCCTCATGGAAGCATGGAGAGCATTGTGACATTGTGGGCAATCATGGAAGCATGGAGAGCATTGTGCCACTAAGGAAACTGATGGAACCAAGGCGATCCCTGGGACACAATGGAAGCACATGGAATCAAGGCTCCATGATGACTTTGGAGGGCCTCATGGAGCACAGCATCCATTGTGACACAGCAAGACCTCGTGGAACCAAGGAGCCTTTGTGATACTCCAGATGCGCATGGAAGCCAGGCTGCACTGAGACACAGCGGGGCCTTGTTGGAACCAAAGACACCTCTGCAAAAAGCAGGGTAGCTCACAGAACCAAGGAGTCCATTGTTACATTGTAGAAAATTATACATTACATTCTAGAAAACCTATGGAACCAAGGGGCTATTGTGACACAGTGGGGCCACATGGAAGCAATTGTCCATTATGACAATGTGGATCAAAGGTGAGCATGGTGACACTGCGGAACCTCATGGAAGCAAGGAGCCATTGTGACACAGTGGGGCCTCATGGAATCAAGGAGACCATGGTGACACAGGTGATGCACATGAAGCCAAGGAGCCATTGTGACCCAGTGGGGCCTCATGGAATCAAGGAGACCATGGTGACACAGGTGATGCACATGAAGCCAAGGAGCCATTGTGACACAGTGGGGCCTCATGGAATCAAGGAGACCATGGTGACACAGGTGATGCACATGAAGCCAAGGAGCCATTGTGACACAGTGGGGCCTCATGGAATCAAGGAGACCATGGTGACACAGGTGATGCACATGAAGCCAAGGAGCCATTGTGACACAGTGGGGCCTCATGGAATCAAGGAGACCATGGTGACACAGGTGATGCACATGAAGCCAAGGAGCCATTGTGACACTGTGGGGCTTCTTCCCTTCAGCTCTGCAGCTGGCTGTCCCAGCCCACAGCACCATGTGCCAAGTGCTCTCCTCAGGGCTCTGCCTGCACACAGGCCCAGAGAAGTTTTCCTGTTTGTAAGGAAAGAATGAAAAAGCCTGAGCAGGTTCCCTAGACAACCAAACCCACATGCTCAGTCCAGGCTGCCTGCAATGATGTCCCCTTTCTACAAGGGACACTGTGAGCAGGAATGATGTCTGGGAGCAGAAT
Source organism: Corvus hawaiiensis (assembly GCF_020740725.1). NCBI lineage: Eukaryota > Metazoa > Chordata > Aves > Passeriformes > Corvidae > Corvus > Corvus hawaiiensis. The sequence goes on from NC_063243.1 coordinate 3,605,923, forward strand.
TCTCGCAGTCTTTCCACGGAATTCCCTGTCCCTGTCCTTTGCCTGGCTCTCTGTTGCAGATGGAAGCTGCTGCTGCCTTTCTCAGCTTGAAGCCCTCTTTTGATGCAAGCAGATGCTCCCAGGTGTGTTCAGCAGCTGTTGCTCAGTGTTGATGCAAAGCTTTTGTGTTCCTCATGGAAGCAAGGAGCCATTGTGACACTGCAGGGGCTCATGGCATCAAGGAGACAATTGTGACACTACAGAACCTCCTAGAAACAAGGCTCCATGGTGACACCGTGGCGAATCATGGAATCAAGGAGCCCCTTGTGACACAGAGAGGCCGCCTGGAAGCAATGGTCCATTGTTACACTGCGGATTCAAGAAGACCATGGGGACAGCACGGAACCTCATGGAACCATCCGTCCATTGGGACACAGCGGGGCCTCATGGACACAAGGGGACCATTGTGGCAAAGCAGGGCCTCATGGAAGCATGGAGAGCATTGTGACATTGTGGGCAATCATGGAAGCATGGAGAGCATTGTGCCACTAAGGAAACTGATGGAACCAAGGCGATCCCTGGGACACAATGGAAGCACATGGAATCAAGGCTCCATGATGACTTTGGAGGGCCTCATGGAGCACAGCATCCATTGTGACACAGCAAGACCTCGTGGAACCAAGGAGCCTTTGTGATACTCCAGATGCGCATGGAAGCCAGGCTGCACTGAGACACAGCGGGGCCTTGTTGGAACCAAAGACACCTCTGCAAAAAGCAGGGTAGCTCACAGAACCAAGGAGTCCATTGTTACATTGTAGAAAATTATACATTACATTCTAGAAAACCTATGGAACCAAGGGGCTATTGTGACACAGTGGGGCCACATGGAAGCAATTGTCCATTATGACAATGTGGATCAAAGGTGAGCATGGTGACACTGCGGAACCTCATGGAAGCAAGGAGCCATTGTGACACAGTGGGGCCTCATGGAATCAAGGAGACCATGGTGACACAGGTGATGCACATGAAGCCAAGGAGCCATTGTGACACAGTGGGGCCTCATGGAATCAAGGAGACCATGGTGACACAGGTGATGCACATGAAGCCAAGGAGCCATTGTGACACAGTGGGGCCTCATGGAATCAAGGAGACCATGGTGACACAGGTGATGCACATGAAGCCAAGGAGCCATTGTGACCCAGTGGGGCCTCATGGAATCAAGGAGACCATGGTGACACAGGTGATGCACATGAAGCCAAGGAGCCATTGTGACACTGTGGGGCTTCTTCCCTTCAGCTCTGCAGCTGGCTGTCCCAGCCCACAGCACCATGTGCCAAGTGCTCTCCTCAGGGCTCTGCCTGCACACAGGCCCAGAGAAGTTTTCCTGTTTGTAAGGAAAGAATGAAAAAGCCTGAGCAGGTTCCCTAGACAACCAAACCCACATGCTCAGTCCAGGCTGCCTGCAATGATGTCCCCTTTCTACAAGGGACACTGTGAGCAGGAATGATGTCTGGGAGCAGAATTCTCGCAGTCTTTCCACGGAATTCCCTGTCCCTGTCCTTTGCCTGGCTCTCTGTTGCAGATGGAAGCTGCTGCTGCCTTTCTCAGCTTGAAGCCCTCTTTTGATGCAAGCAGATGCTCCCAGGTGTGTTCAGCAGCTGTTGCTCAGTGTTGATGCAAAGCTTTTGTGTTCCTCATGGAAGCAAGGAGCCATTGTGACACTGCAGGGGCTCATGGCATCAAGGAGACAATTGTGACACTACAGAACCTCCTAGAAACAAGGCTCCATGGTGACACCGTGGCGAATCATGGAATCAAGGAGCCCCTTGTGACACAGAGAGGCCGCCTGGAAGCAATGGTCCATTGTTACACTACGGATTCAAGAAGACCATGGGGACAGCACGGAACCTCATGGAACCATCCGTCCATTGGGACACAGCGGGGCCTCATGGACACAAGGGGACCATTGTGGCAAAGCAGGGCCTCATGGAAGCATGGAGAGCATTGTGACATTGTGGGCAATCATGGAAGCATGGAGAGCATTGTGCCACTAAGGAAACTGATGGAACCAAGGCGATCCCTGGGACACAATGGAAGCACATGGAATCAAGGCTCCATGATGACTTTGGAGGGCCTCATGGAGCACAGCATCCATTGTGACACAGCAAGACCTCGTGGAACCAAGGAGCCTTTGTGATACTCCAGATGCGCATGGAAGCCAGGCTGCACTGAGACACAGCGGGGCCTTGTTGGAACCAAAGACACCTCTGCAAAAAGCAGGGGAGCTCACAGAACCAAGGAGTCCATTGTTACATTGTAGAAAATTATACATTACATTCTAGAAAACCTATGGAACCAAGGGGCTATTGTGACACAGTGGGGCCACATGGAAGCAATTGTCCATTATGACAATGTGGATCAAAGGTGAGCATGGTGACACTGCGGAACCTCATGGAAGCAAGGAGCCATTGTGACACAGTGGGGCCTCATGGAATCAAGGAGACCATGGTGACACAGGTGATGCACATGAAGCCAAGGAGCCATTGTGACACAGTGGGGCCTCATGGAATCAAGGAGACCATGGTGACACAGGTGATGCACATGAAGCCAAGGAGCCATTGTGACACAGTGGGGCCTCATGGAATCAAGGAGACCATGGTGACACAGGTGATGCACATGAAGCCAAGGAGCCATTGTGACACAGTGGGGCCTCATGGAATCAAGGAGACCATGGTGACACAGGTGATGCACATGAAGCCAAGGAGCCATTGTGACACAGTGGGGCCTCATGGAATCAAGGAGACCATGGTGACACAGGTGATGCACATGAAGCCAAGGAGCCATTGTGACACTGTGGGGCTTCTTCCCTTCAGCTCTGCAGCTGGCTGTCCCAGCCCACAGCACCATTTGCCAACTGCTCTCCTCAGGGCTCTGCCTGCACACAGGCCCAGAGAAGTTTTCCTGTTTGTAAGGAAAGAATGAAAAAGCCTGAGCAGGTTCCCTAGACAACCAAACCTACATGCTCAGTCCAGGCTGCCTGCAATGATGTCCCCTTTCTACAAGGGACACTGTGAGCAGGAATGATGTCTGGGAGCAGAATTCTCGCAGTCTTTCCACGGAATTCCCTGTCCCTGTCCTTTGCCTGGCTCTCTGTTGCAGATGGAAGCTGCTGCTGCCTTTCTCAGCTTGAAGCCCTCTTTTGATGCAAGCAGATGCTCCCAGGTGTGTTCAGCAGCTGTTGCTCAGTGTTGATGCAAAGCTTTTGTGTTCCTCATGGAAGCAAGGAGCCATTGTGACACTGCAGGGGCTCATGGCATCAAGGAGACAATTGTGACACTACAGAACCTCCTAGAAACAAGGCTCCATGGTGACACCATGGCGAATCTTGGAATCAAGGAGCCCCTTGTGACACAGAGAGGCCGCCTGGAAGCAATGGTCCATTGTTACACTGCGGATTCAAGAAGACCATGGGGACAGCACGGAACCTCATGGAACCATCCGTCCATTGGGACACAGCGGGGCCTCATGGACACAAGGGGACCATTGTGGCAAAGCAGGGCCTCATGGAAGCATGGAGAGCATTGTGACATTGTGGGCAATCGTGGAAGCATGGAGAGCATTGTGCCACTAAGGAAACTGATGGAACCAAGGCGATCCCTGGGACACAATGGAAGCACATGGAATCAAGGCTCCATGATGACTTTGGAGGGCCTCATGGAGCACAGGATCCATTGTGACACAGCAAGACCTCGTGGAACCAAGGAGCCTTTGTGATACTCCAGATGCGCATGGAAGCCAGGGTGCACTGAGACACAGCAGGGCCTTGTTGGAACCAAAGACACCTCTGCAAAAAGCAGGGTAGCTCACAGAACCAAGGAGTCCATTGTTACATTGTAGAAAATTATACATTACATTCTAGAAAACCTATGGAACCAAGGGGCTATTGTGACACAGTGGGGCCACATGGAAGCAATTGTCCATTATGACAATGTGGATCAAAGGTGAGCATGGTGACACTGCGGAACCTCATGGAAGCAAGGAGCCATTGTGACACAGTGGGGCCTCATGGAATCAAGGAGACCATGGTGACACAGGTGATGCACATGAAGCCAAGGAGCCATTGTGACCCAGTGGGGCCTCATGGAATCAAGGAGACCATGGTGACACAGGTGATGCACATGAAGCCAAGGAGCCATTGTGACACAGTGGGGCCTCATGGAATCAAGGAGACCATGGTGACACAGGTGATGCACATGAAGCCAAGGAGCCATTGTGACACAGTGGGGCCTCATGGAATCAAGGAGACCATGGTGACACAGGTGATGCACATGAAGCCAAGGAGCCATTGTGACACAGTGGGGCCTCATGGAATCAAGGAGACCATGGTGACACAGGTGATGCACATGAAGCCAAGGAGCCATTGTGACACTGTGGGGCTTCTTCCCTTCAGCTCTGCAGCTGGCTGTCCCAGCCCACAGCACCATGTGCCAAGTGCTTTCCTCAGGGCTCTGCCTGCACACAGGCCCAGAGAAGTTTTCCTGTTTGTAAGGAAAGAATGAAAAAGCCTGAGCAGGTTCCCTAGACAACCAAACCCACATGCTCAGTCCAGGCTGCCTGCAATGATGTCCCCTTTCTACAAGGGACACTGTGAGCAGGAATGATGTCTGGGAGCAGAATTCTCGCAGTCTTTCCACGGAATTCCCTGTCCCTGTCCTTTGCCTGGCTCTCTGTTGCAGATGGAAGCTGCTGCTGCCTTTCTCAGCTTGAAGCCCTCTTTTGATGCAAGCAGATGCTCCCAGGTGTGTTCAGCAGCTGTTGCTCAGTGTTGATGCAAAGCTTTTGTGTTCCTCATGGAAGCAAGGAGCCATTGTGACACTGCAGGGGCTCATGGCATCAAGGAGACAATTGTGACACTACAGAACCTCCTAGAAACAAGGCTCCATGGTGACACCGTGGCGAATCATGGAATCAAGGAGCCCCTTGTGACACAGAGAGGCCGCCTGGAAGCAATGGTCCATTGTTACACTGCGGATTCAAGAAGACCATGGGGACAGCACGGAACCTCATGGAACCATCCGTCCATTGGGACACAGCGGGGCCTCATGGACACAAGGGGACCATTGTGGCAAAGCAGGGCCTCATGGAAGCATGGAGAGCATTGTGACATTGTGGGCAATCATGGAAGCATGGAGAGCATTGTGCCACTAAGGAAACTGATGGAACCAAGGCGATCCCTGGGACACAATGGAAGCACATGGAATCAAGGCTCCATGATGACTTTGGAGGGCCTCATGGAGCACAGCATCCATTGTGACACAGCAAGACCTCGTGGAACCAAGGAGCCTTTGTGATACTCCAGATGCGCATGGAAGCCAGGCTGCACTGAGACACAGCGGGGCCTTGTTGGAACCAAAGACACCTCTGCAAAAAGCAGGGTAGCTCACAGAACCAAGGAGTCCATTGTTACATTGTAGAAAATTATACATTACATTCTAGAAAACCTATGGAACCAAGGGGCTATTGTGACACAGTGGGGCCACATGGAAGCAATTGTCCATTATGACAATGTGGATCAAAGGTGAGCATGGTGACACTGCGGAACCTCATGGAAGCAAGGAGCCATTGTGACACAGTGGGGCCTCATGGAATCAAGGAGACCATGGTGACACAGGTGATGCACATGAAGCCAAGGAGCCATTGTGACACAGTGGGGCCTCATGGAATCAAGGAGACCATGGTGACACAGGTGATGCACATGAAGCCAAGGAGCCATTGTGACACAGTGGGGCCTCATGGAATCAAGGAGACCATGGTGACACAGGTGATTCACATGAAGCCAAGGAGCCATTGTGACACAGTGGGGCCTCATGGAATCAAGGAGACCATGGTGACACAGGTGATGCACATGAAGCCAAGGAGCCATTGTGACCCAGTGGGGCCTCATGGAATCAAGGAGACCATGGTGACACAGGTGATGCACATGAAGCCAAGGAGCCATTGTGACACTGTGGGGCTTCTTCCCTTCAGCTCTGCAGCTGGCTGTCCCAGCCCACAGCACCATGTGCCAAGTGCTCTCCTCAGGGCTCTGCCTGCACACAGGCCCAGAGAAGTTTTCCTGTTTGTAAGGAAAGAATGAAAAAGCCTGAGCAGGTTCCCTAGACAACCAAACCCACATGCTCAGTCCAGGCTGCCTGCAATGATGTCCCCTTTCTACAAGGGACACTGTGAGCAGGAATGATGTCTGGGAGCAGAATTCTCGCAGTCTTTCCACGGAATTCCCTGTCCCTGTCCTTTGCCTGGCTCTCTGTTGCAGATGGAAGCTGCTGCTGCCTTTCTCAGCTTGAAGCCCTCTTTTGATGCAAGCAGATGCTCCCAGGTGTGTTCAGCAGCTGTTGCTCAGTGTTGATGCAAAGCTTTTGTGTTCCTCATGGAAGCAAGGAGCCATTGTGACACTGCAGGGGCTCATGGCATCAAGGAGACAATTGTGACACTACAGAACCTCCTAGAAACAAGGCTCCATGGTGACACCGTGGCGAATCATGGAATCAAGGAGCCCCTTGTGACACAGAGAGGCCGCCTGGAAGCAATGGTCCATTGTTACACTGCGGATTCAAGAAGACCATGGGGACAGCACGGAACCTCATGGAACCATCCGTCCATTGGGACACAGCGGGGCCTCATGGACACAAGGGGACCATTGTGGCAAAGCAGGGCCTCATGGAAGCATGGAGAGCATTGTGACATTGTGGGCAATCGTGGAAGCATGGAGAGCATTGTGCCACTAAGGAAACTGATGGAACCAAGGCGATCCCTGGGACACAATGGAAGCACATGGAATCAAGGCTCCATGATGACTTTGGAGGGCCTCATGGACCACAGGATCCATTGTGACACAGCAAGACCTCGTGGAACCAAGGAGCCTTTGTGATACTCCAGATGCGCATGGAAGCCAGGGTGCACTGAGACACAGCGGGGCCTTGTTGGAACCAAAGACACCTCTGCAAAAAGCAGGGGAGCTCACAGAACCAAGGAGTCCATTGTTACATTGTAGAAAATTATACATTACATTCTAGAAAACCTATGGAACCAAGGGGCTATTGTGACACAGTGGGGCCACATGGAAGCAATTGTCCATTATGACAATGTGGATCAAAGGTGAGCATGGTGACACTGCGGAACCTCATGGAAGCAAGGAGCCATTGTGACACAGTGGGGCCTCATGGAATCAAGGAGACCATGGTGACACAGGTGATGCACATGAAGCCAAGGAGCCATTGTGACACAGTGGGGCCTCATGGAATCAAGGAGACCATGGTGACACAGGTGATGCACATGAAGCCAAGGAGCCATTGTGACACAGTGGGGCCTCATGGAATCAAGGAGACCATGGTGACACAGGTGATGCACATGAAGCCAAGGAGCCATTGTGACACAGTGGGGCCTCATGGAATCAAGGAGACCATGGTGACACAGGTGATGCACATGAAGCCAAGGAGCCATTGTGACACAGTGGGGCCTCATGGAATCAAGGAGACCATGGTGACACAGGTGATGCACATGAAGCCAAGGAGCCATTGTGACACTGTGGGGCTTCTTCCCTTCAGCTCTGCAGCTGGCTGTCCCAGCCCACAGCACCATGTGCCAAGTGCTCTCCTCAGGGCTCTGCCTGCACACAGGCCCAGAGAAGTTTTCCTGTTTGTAAGGAAAGAATGAAAAAGCCTGAGCAGGTTCCCTAGACAACCAAACCCACATGCTCAGTCCAGGCTGCCTGCAATGATGTCCCCTTTCTACAAGGGACACTGTGAGCAGGAATGATGTCTGGGAGCAGAATTCTCGCAGTCTTTCCACGGAATTCCCTGTCCCTGTCCTTTGCCTGGCTCTCTGTTGCAGATGGAAGCTGCTGCTGCCTTTCTCAGCTTGAAGCCCTCTTTTGATGCAAGCAGATGCTCCCAGGTGTGTTCAGCAGCTGTTGCTCAGTGTTGATGCAAAGCTTTTGTGTTCCTCATGGAAGCAAGGAGCCATTGTGACACTGCAGGGGCTCATGGCATCAAGGAGACAATTGTGACACTACAGAACCTCCTAGAAACAAGGCTCCATGGTGACACCGTGGCGAATCATGGAATCAAGGAGCCCCTTGTGACACAGAGAGGCCGCCTGGAAGCAATGGTCCATTGTTACACTGCGGATTCAAGAAGACCATGGGGACAGCACGGAACCTCATGGAACCATCCGTCCATTGGGACACAGCGGGGCCTCATGGACACAAGGGGACCATTGTGGCAAAGCAGGGCCTCATGGAAGCATGGAGAGCATTGTGACATTGTGGGCAATCATGGAAGCATGGAGAGCATTGTGCCACTAAGGAAACTGATGGAACCAAGGCGATCCCTGGGACACAATGGAAGCACATGGAATCAAGGCTCCATGATGACTTTGGAGGGCCTCATGGAGCACAGCATCCATTGTGACACAGCAAGACCTCGTGGAACCAAGGAGCCTTTGTGATACTCCAGATGCGCATGGAAGCCAGGCTGCACTGAGACACAGCGGGGCCTTGTTGGAACCAAAGACACCTCTGCAAAAAGCAGGGTAGCTCACAGAACCAAGGAGTCCATTGTTACATTGTAGAAAATTATACATTACATTCTAGAAAACCTATGGAACCAAGGGGCTATTGTGACACAGTGGGGCCACATGGAAGCAATTGTCCATTATGACAATGTGGATCAAAGGTGAGCATGGTGACACTGCGGAACCTCATGGAAGCAAGGAGCCATTGTGACACAGTGGGGCCTCATGGAATCAAGGAGACCATGGTGACACAGGTGATGCACATGAAGCCAAGGAGCCATTGTGACACAGTGGGGCCTCATGGAATCAAGGAGACCATGGTGACACAGGTGATGCACATGAAGCCAAGGAGCCATTGTGACACAGTGGGGCCTCATGGAATCAAGGAGACCATGGTGACACAGGTGATGCACATGAAGCCAAGGAGCCATTGTGACCCAGTGGGGCCTCATGGAATCAAGGAGACCATGGTGACACAGGTGATGCACATGAAGCCAAGGAGCCATTGTGACACTGTGGGGCTTCTTCCCTTCAGCTCTGCAGCTGGCTGTCCCAGCCCACAGCACCATGTGCCAAGTGCTCTCCTCAGGGCTCTGCCTGCACACAGGCCCAGAGAAGTTTTCCTGTTTGTAAGGAAAGAATGAAAAAGCCTGAGCAGGTTCCCTAGACAACCAAACCCACATGCTCAGTCCAGGCTGCCTGCAATGATGTCCCCTTTCTACAAGGGACACTGTGAGCAGGAATGATGTCTGGGAGCAGAATTCTCGCAGTCTTTCCACGGAATTCCCTGTCCCTGTCCTTTGCCTGGCTCTCTGTTGCAGATGGAAGCTGCTGCTGCCTTTCTCAGCTTGAAGCCCTCTTTTGATGCAAGCAGATGCTCCCAGGTGTGTTCAGCAGCTGTTGCTCAGTGTTGATGCAAAGCTTTTGTGTTCCTCATGGAAGCAAGGAGCCATTGTGACACTGCAGGGGCTCATGGCATCAAGGAGACAATTGTGACACTACAGAACCTCCTAGAAACAAGGCTCCATGGTGACACCGTGGCGAATCATGGAATCAAGGAGCCCCTTGTGACACAGAGAGGCCGCCTGGAAGCAATGGTCCATTGTTACACTACGGATTCAAGAAGACCATGGGGACAGCACGGAACCTCATGGAACCATCCGTCCATTGGGACACAGCGGGGCCTCATGGACACAAGGGGACCATTGTGGCAAAGCAGGGCCTCATGGAAGCATGGAGAGCATTGTGACATTGTGGGCAATCATGGAAGCATGGAGAGCATTGTGCCACTAAGGAAACTGATGGAACCAAGGCGATCCCTGGGACACAATGGAAGCACATGGAATCAAGGCTCCATGATGACTTTGGAGGGCCTCATGGAGCACAGCATCCATTGTGACACAGCAAGACCTCGTGGAACCAAGGAGCCTTTGTGATACTCCAGATGCGCATGGAAGCCAGGCTGCACTGAGACACAGCGGGGCCTTGTTGGAACCAAAGACACCTCTGCAAAAAGCAGGGGAGCTCACAGAACCAAGGAGTCCATTGTTACATTGTAGAAAATTATACATTACATTCTAGAAAACCTATGGAACCAAGGGGCTATTGTGACACAGTGGGGCCACATGGAAGCAATTGTCCATTATGACAATGTGGATCAAAGGTGAGCATGGTGACACTGCGGAACCTCATGGAAGCAAGGAGCCATTGTGACACAGTGGGGCCTCATGGAATCAAGGAGACCATGGTGACACAGGTGATGCACATGAAGCCAAGGAGCCATTGTGACACAGTGGGGCCTCATGGAATCAAGGAGACCATGGTGACACAGGTGATGCACATGAAGCCAAGGAGCCATTGTGACACAGTGGGGCCTCATGGAATCAAGGAGACCATGGTGACACAGGTGATGCACATGAAGCCAAGGAGCCATTGTGACACAGTGGGGCCTCATGGAATCAAGGAGACCATGGTGACACAGGTGATGCACATGAAGCCAAGGAGCCATTGTGACACAGTGGGGCCTCATGGAATCAAGGAGACCATGGTGACACAGGTGATGCACATGAAGCCAAGGAGCCATTGTGACACTGTGGGGCTTCTTCCCTTCAGCTCTGCAGCTGGCTGTCCCAGCCCACAGCACCATTTGCCAACTGCTCTCCTCAGGGCTCTGCCTGCACACAGGCCCAGAGAAGTTTTCCTGTTTGTAAGGAAAGAATGAAAAAGCCTGAGCAGGTTCCCTAGACAACCAAACCTACATGCTCAGTCCAGGCTGCCTGCAATGATGTCCCCTTTCTACAAGGGACACTGTGAGCAGGAATGATGTCTGGGAGCAGAATTCTCGCAGTCTTTCCACGGAATTCCCTGTCCCTGTCCTTTGCCTGGCTCTCTGTTGCAGATGGAAGCTGCTGCTGCCTTTCTCAGCTTGAAGCCCTCTTTTGATGCAAGCAGATGCTCCCAGGTGTGTTCAGCAGCTGTTGCTCAGTGTTGATGCAAAGCTTTTGTGTTCCTCATGGAAGCAAGGAGCCATTGTGACACTGCAGGGGCTCATGGCATCAAGGAGACAATTGTGACACTACAGAACCTCCTAGAAACAAGGCTCCATGGTGACACCGTGGCGAATCTTGGAATCAAGGAGCCCCTTGTGACACAGAGAGGCCGCCTGGAAGCAATGGTCCATTGTTACACTGCGGATTCAAGAAGACCATGGGGACAGCACGGAACCTCATGGAACCATCCGTCCATTGGGACACAGCGGGGCCTCATGGACACAAGGGGACCATTGTGGCAAAGCAGGGCCTCATGGAAGCATGGAGAGCATTGTGACATTGTGGGCAATCGTGGAAGCATGGAGAGCATTGTGCCACTAAGGAAACTGATGGAACCAAGGCGATCCCTGGGACACAATGGAAGCACATGGAATCAAGGCTCCATGATGACTTTGGAGGGCCTCATGGAGCACAGGATCCATTGTGACACAGCAAGACCTCGTGGAACCAAGGAGCCTTTGTGATACTCCAGATGCGCATGGAAGCCAGGGTGCACTGAGACACAGCAGGGCCTTGTTGGAACCAAAGACACCTCTGCAAAAAGCAGGGTAGCTCACAGAACCAAGGAGTCCATTGTTACATTGTAGAAAATTATACATTACATTCTAGAAAACCTATGGAACCAAGGGGCTATTGTGACACAGTGGGGCCACATGGAAGCAATTGTCCATTATGACAATGTGGATCAAAGGTGAGCATGGTGACACTGCGGAACCTCATGGAAGCAAGGAGCCATTGTGACACAGTGGGGCCTCATGGAATCAAGGAGACCATGGTGACACAGGTGATGCACATGAAGCCAAGGAGCCATTGTGACCCAGTGGGGCCTCATGGAATCAAGGAGACCATGGTGACACAGGTGATGCACATGAAGCCAAGGAGCCATTGTGACACAGTGGGGCCTCATGGAATCAAGGAGACCATGGTGACACAGGTGATGCACATGAAGCCAAGGAGCCATTGTGACACAGTGGGGCCTCATGGAATCAAGGAGACCATGGTGACACAGGTGATGCACATGAAGCCAAGGAGCCATTGTGACACAGTGGGGCCTCATGGAATCAAGGAGACCATGGTGACACAGGTGATGCACATGAAGCCAAGGAGCCATTGTGACACTGTGGGGCTTCTTCCCTTCAGCTCTGCAGCTGGCTGTCCCAGCCCACAGCACCATGTGCCAAGTGCTTTCCTCAGGGCTCTGCCTGCACACAGGCCCAGAGAAGTTTTCCTGTTTGTAAGGAAAGAATGAAAAAGCCTGAGCAGGTTCCCTAGACAACCAAACCCACATGCTCAGTCCAGGCTGCCTGCAATGATGTCCCCTTTCTACAAGGGACACTGTGAGCAGGAATGATGTCTGGGAGCAGAATTCTCGCAGTCTTTCCACGGAATTCCCTGTCCCTGTCCTTTGCCTGGCTCTCTGTTGCAGATGGAAGCTGCTGCTGCCTTTCTCAGCTTGAAGCCCTCTTTTGATGCAAGCAGATGCTCCCAGGTGTGTTCAGCAGCTGTTGCTCAGTGTTGATGCAAAGCTTTTGTGTTCCTCATGGAAGCAAGGAGCCATTGTGACACTGCAGGGGCTCATGGCATCAAGGAGACAATTGTGACACTACAGAACCTCCTAGAAACAAGGCTCCATGGTGACACCGTGGCGAATCATGGAATCAAGGAGCCCCTTGTGACACAGAGAGGCCGCCTGGAAGCAATGGTCCATTGTTACACTGCGGATTCAAGAAGACCATGGGGACAGCACGGAACCTCATGGAACCATCCGTCCATTGGGACACAGCGGGGCCTCATGGACACAAGGGGACCATTGTGGCAAAGCAGGGCCTCATGGAAGCATGGAGAGCATTGTGACATTGTGGGCAATCATGGAAGCATGGAGAGCATTGTGCCACTAAGGAAACTGATGGAACCAAGGCGATCCCTGGGACACAATGGAAGCACATGGAATCAAGGCTCCATGATGACTTTGGAGGGCCTCATGGAGCACAGCATCCATTGTGACACAGCAAGACCTCGTGGAACCAAGGAGCCTTTGTGATACTCCAGATGCGCATGGAAGCCAGGCTGCACTGAGACACAGCGGGGCCTTGTTGGAACCAAAGACACCTCTGCAAAAAGCAGGGTAGCTCACAGAACCAAGGAGTCCATTGTTACATTGTAGAAAATTATACATTACATTCTAGAAAACCTATGGAACCAAGGGGCTATTGTGACACAGTGGGGCCACATGGAAGCAATTGTCCATTATGACAATGTGGATCAAAGGTGAGCATGGTGACACTGCGGAACCTCATGGAAGCAAGGAGCCATTGTGACACAGTGGGGCCTCATGGAATCAAGGAGACCATGGTGACACAGGTGATGCACATGAAGCCAAGGAGCCATTGTGACACAGTGGGGCCTCATGGAATCAAGGAGACCATGGTGACACAGGTGATGCACATGAAGCCAAGGAGCCATTGTGACACAGTGGGGCCTCATGGAATCAAGGAGACCATGGTGACACAGGTGATTCACATGAAGCCAAGGAGCCATTGTGACACAGTGGGGCCTCATGGAATCAAGGAGACCATGGTGACACAGGTGATGCACATGAAGCCAAGGAGCCATTGTGACCCAGTGGGGCCTCATGGAATCAAGGAGACCATGGTGACACAGGTGATGCACATGAAGCCAAGGAGCCATTGTGACACTGTGGGGCTTCTTCCCTTCAGCTCTGCAGCTGGCTGTCCCAGCCCACAGCACCATGTGCCAAGTGCTCTCCTCAGGGCTCTGCCTGCACACAGGCCCAGAGAAGTTTTCCTGTTTGTAAGGAAAGAATGAAAAAGCCTGAGCAGGTTCCCTAGACAACCAAACCCACATGCTCAGTCCAGGCTGCCTGCAATGATGTCCCCTTTCTACAAGGGACACTGTGAGCAGGAATGATGTCTGGGAGCAGAATTCTCGCAGTCTTTCCACGGAATTCCCTGTCCCTGTCCTTTGCCTGGCTCTCTGTTGCAGATGGAAGCTGCTGCTGCCTTTCTCAGCTTGAAGCCCTCTTTTGATGCAAGCAGATGCTCCCAGGTGTGTTCAGCAGCTGTTGCTCAGTGTTGATGCAAAGCTTTTGTGTTCCTCATGGAAGCAAGGAGCCATTGTGACACTGCAGGGGCTCATGGCATCAAGGAGACAATTGTGACACTACAGAACCTCCTAGAAACAAGGCTCCATGGTGACACCGTGGCGAATCATGGAATCAAGGAGCCCCTTGTGACACAGAGAGGCCGCCTGGAAGCAATGGTCCATTGTTACACTGCGGATTCAAGAAGACCATGGGGACAGCACGGAACCTCATGGAACCATCCGTCCATTGGGACACAGCGGGGCCTCATGGACACAAGGGGACCATTGTGGCAAAGCAGGGCCTCATGGAAGCATGGAGAGCATTGTGACATTGTGGGCAATCGTGGAAGCATGGAGAGCATTGTGCCACTAAGGAAACTGATGGAACCAAGGCGATCCCTGGGACACAATGGAAGCACATGGAATCAAGGCTCCATGATGACTTTGGAGGGCCTCATGGACCACAGGATCCATTGTGACACAGCAAGACCTCGTGGAACCAAGGAGCCTTTGTGATACTCCAGATGCGCATGGAAGCCAGGGTGCACTGAGACACAGCGGGGCCTTGTTGGAACCAAAGACACCTCTGCAAAAAGCAGGGGAGCTCACAGAACCAAGGAGTCCATTGTTACATTGTAGAAAATTATACATTACATTCTAGAAAACCTATGGAACCAAGGGGCTATTGTGACACAGTGGGGCCACATGGAAGCAATTGTCCATTATGACAATGTGGATCAAAGGTGAGCATGGTGACACTGCGGAACCTCATGGAAGCAAGGAGCCATTGTGACACAGTGGGGCCTCATGGAATCAAGGAGACCATGGTGACACAGGTGATGCACATGAAGCCAAGGAGCCATTGTGACACAGTGGGGCCTCATGGAATCAAGGAGACCATGGTGACACAGGTGATGCACATGAAGCCAAGGAGCCATTGTGACACAGTGGGGCCTCATGGAATCAAGGAGACCATGGTGACACAGGTGATGCACATGAAGCCAAGGAGCCATTGTGACACAGTGGGGCCTCATGGAATCAAGGAGACCATGGTGACACAGGTGATGCACATGAAGCCAAGGAGCCATTGTGACACAGTGGGGCCTCATGGAATCAAGGAGACCATGGTGACACAGGTGATGCACATGAAGCCAAGGAGCCATTGTGACACTGTGGGGCTTCTTCCCTTCAGCTCTGCAGCTGGCTGTCCCAGCCCACAGCACCATGTGCCAAGTGCTCTCCTCAGGGCTCTGCCTGCACACAGGCCCAGAGAAGTTTTCCTGTTTGTAAGGAAAGAATGAAAAAGCCTGAGCAGGTTCCCTAGACAACCAAACCCACATGCTCAGTCCAGGCTGCCTGCAATGATGTCCCCTTTCTACAAGGGACACTGTGAGCAGGAATGATGTCTGGGAGCAGAATTCTCGCAGTCTTTCCACGGAATTCCCTGTCCCTGTCCTTTGCCTGGCTCTCTGTTGCAGATGGAAGCTGCTGCTGCCTTTCTCAGCTTGAAGCCCTCTTTTGATGCAAGCAGATGCTCCCAGGTGTGTTCAGCAGCTGTTGCTCAGTGTTGATGCAAAGCTTTTGTGTTCCTCATGGAAGCAAGGAGCCATTGTGACACTGCAGGGGCTCATGGCATCAAGGAGACAATTGTGACACTACAGAACCTCCTAGAAACAAGGCTCCATGGTGACACCGTGGCGAATCATGGAATCAAGGAGCCCCTTGTGACACAGAGAGGCCGCCTGGAAGCAATGGTCCATTGTTACACTGCGGATTCAAGAAGACCATGGGGACAGCACGGAACCTCATGGAACCATCCGTCCATTGGGACACAGCGGGGCCTCATGGACACAAGGGGACCATTGTGGCAAAGCAGGGCCTCATGGAAGCATGGAGAGCATTGTGACATTGTGGGCAATCATGGAAGCATGGAGAGCATTGTGCCACTAAGGAAACTGATGGAACCAAGGCGATCCCTGGGACACAATGGAAGCACATGGAATCAAGGCTCCATGATGACTTTGGAGGGCCTCATGGAGCACAGCATCCATTGTGACACAGCAAGACCTCGTGGAACCAAGGAGCCTTTGTGATACTCCAGATGCGCATGGAAGCCAGGCTGCACTGAGACACAGCGGGGCCTTGTTGGAACCAAAGACACCTCTGCAAAAAGCAGGGTAGCTCACAGAACCAAGGAGTCCATTGTTACATTGTAGAAAATTATACATTACATTCTAGAAAACCTATGGAACCAAGGGGCTATTGTGACACAGTGGGGCCACATGGAAGCAATTGTCCATTATGACAATGTGGATCAAAGGTGAGCATGGTGACACTGCGGAACCTCATGGAAGCAAGGAGCCATTGTGACACAGTGGGGCCTCATGGAATCAAGGAGACCATGGTGACACAGGTGATGCACATGAAGCCAAGGAGCCATTGTGACACAGTGGGGCCTCATGGAATCAAGGAGACCATGGTGACACAGGTGATGCACATGAAGCCAAGGAGCCATTGTGACACAGTGGGGCCTCATGGAATCAAGGAGACCATGGTGACACAGGTGATGCACATGAAGCCAAGGAGCCATTGTGACACAGTGGGGCCTGATGGAATCAAGGAGACCATGGTGACACAGGTGATGCACATGAAGCCAAGGAGCCATTGTGACACAGTAGGGCCTCATGGAATCAAGGAGACCATGGTGACACAGGTGATGCACATGAAGCCAAGGAGCCATTGTGACACTGTGGGGCTTCTTCCCTTCAGCTCTGCAGCTGGCTGTCCCAGCCCACAGCACCATGTGCCAAGTGCTCTCCTCAGGGCTCTGCCTGCACACAGGCCCAGAGAAGTTTTCCTGTTTGTAAGGAAAGAATGAAAAAGCCTGAGCAGGTTCCCTAGACAACCAAACCCACATGCTCAGTCCAGGCTGCCTGCAATGATGTCCCCTTTCTACAAGGGACACTGTGAGCAGGAATGATGTCTGGGAGCAGAATTCTCGCAGTCTTTCCACGGAATTCCCTGTCCCTGTCCTTTGCCTGGCTCTCTGTTGCAGATGGAAGCTGCTGCTGCCTTTCTCAGCTTGAAGCCCTCTTTTGATGCAAGCAGATGCTCCCAGGTGTGTTCAGCAGCTGTTGCTCAGTGTTGATGCAAAGCTTTTGTGTTCCTCATGGAAGCAAGGAGCCATTGTGACACTGCAGGGGCTCATGGCATCAAGGAGACAATTGTGACACTACAGAACCTCCTAGAAACAAGGCTCCATGGTGACACCGTGGCGAATCATGGAATCAAGGAGCCCCTTGTGACACAGAGAGGCCGCCTGGAAGCAATGGTCCATTGTTACACTGCGGATTCAAGAAGACCATGGGGACAGCACGGAACCTCATGGAACCATCCGTCCATTGGGACACAGCGGGGCCTCATGGACACAAGGGGACCATTGTGGCAAAGCAGGGCCTCATGGAAGCATGGAGAGCATTGTGACATTGTGGGCAATCATGGAAGCATGGAGAGCATTGTGCCACTAAGGAAACTGATGGAACCAAGGCGATCCCTGGGACACAATGGAAGCACATGGAATCAAGGCTCCATGATGACTTTGGAGGGCCTCATGGAGCACAGCATCCATTGTGACACAGCAAGACCTCGTGGAACCAAGGAGCCTTTGTGATACTCCAGATGCGCATGGAAGCCAGGCTGCACTGAGACACAGCGGGGCCTTGTTGGAACCAAAGACACCTCTGCAAAAAGCAGGGGAGCTCACAGAACCAAGGAGTCCATTGTTACATTGTAGAAAATTATACATTACATTCTAGAAAACCTATGGAACCAAGGGGCTATTGTGACACAGTGGGGCCACATGGAAGCAATTGTCCATTATGACAATGTGGATCAAAGGTGAGCATGGTGACACTGCGGAACCTCATGGAAGCAAGGAGCCATTGTGACACAGTGGGGCCTCATGGAATCAAGGAGACCATGGTGACACAGGTGATGCACATGAAGCCAAGGAGCCATTGTGACACAGTGGGGCCTCATGGAATCAAGGAGACCATGGTGACACAGGTGATGCACATGAAGCCAAGGAGCCATTGTGACACAGTGGGGCCTCATGGAATCAAGGAGACCATGGTGACACAGGTGATGCACATGAAGCCAAGGAGCCATTGTGACCCAGTGGGGCCTCATGGAATCAAGGAGACCATGGTGACACAGGTGATGCACATGAAGCCAAGGAGCCATTGTGACACTGTGGGGCTTCTTCCCTTCAGCTCTGCAGCTGGCTGTCCCAGCCCACAGCACCATGTGCCAAGTGCTCTCCTCAGGGCTCTGCCTGCACACAGGCCCAGAGAAGTTTTCCTGTTTGTAAGGAAAGAATGAAAAAGCCTGAGCAGGTTCCCTAGACAACCAAACCCACATGCTCAGTCCAGGCTGCCTGCAATGATGTCCCCTTTCTACAAGGGACACTGTGAGCAGGAATGATCTCTGGGAGCAGAATTCTCGCAGTCTTTCCACGGAATTCCCTGTCCCTGTCCTTTGCCTGGCTCTCTGTTGCAGATGGAAGCTGCTGCTGCCTTTCTCAGCTTGAAGCCCTCTTTTGATGCAAGCAGATGCTCCCAGGTGTGTTCAGCAGCTGTTGCTCAGTGTTGATGCAAAGCTTTTGTGTTCCTCATGGAAGCAAGGAGCCATTGTGACACTGCAGGGGCTCATGGCATCAAGGAGACAATTGTGACACTACAGAACCTCCTAGAAACAAGGCTCCATGGTGACACCATGGCAAATCTTGGAATCAAGGAGCCCCTTGTGACACAGAGAGGCCGCCTGGAAGCAATGGTCCATTGTTACACTGCGGATTCAAGAAGACCATGGGGACAGCACGGAACCTCATGGAACCATCCGTCCATTGGGACACAGCGGGGCCTCATGGACACAAGGGGACCATTGTGGCAAAGCAGGGCCTCATGGAAGCATGGAGAGCATTGTGACATTGTGGGCAATCGTGGAAGCATGGAGAGCATTGTGCCACTAAGGAAACTGATGGAACCAAGGCGATCCCTGGGACACAATGGAAGCACATGGAATCAAGGCTCCATGATGACTTTGGAGGGCCTCATGGACCACAGGATCCATTGTGACACAGCAAGACCTCGTGGAACCAAGGAGCCTTTGTGATACTCCAGATGCGCATGGAAGCCAGGGTGCACTGAGACACAGCAGGGCCTTGTTGGAACCAAAGACACCTCTGCAAAAAGCAGGGTAGCTCACAGAACCAAGGAGTCCATTGTTACATTGTAGAAAATTATACATTACATTCTAGAAAACCTATGGAACCAAGGGGCTATTGTGACACAGTGGGGCCACATGGAAGCAATTGTCCATTATGACAATGTGGATCAAAGGTGAGCATGGTGACACTGCGGAACCTCATGGAAGCAAGGAGCCATTGTGACACAGGTGATGCACATGAAGCCAAGGAGCCATTGTGACACAGTGGGGCCTCATGGAATCAAGGAGACCATGGTGACACAGGTGATGCACATGAAGCCAAGGAGCCATTGTGACCCAGTGGGGCCTCATGGAATCAAGGAGACCATGGTGACACAGGTGATGCACATGAAGCCAAGGAGCCATTGTGACACAGTGGGGCCTCATGGAATCAAGGAGACCATAGTGACACAGGTGATGCACATGAAGCCAAGGAGCCATTGTGACACAACCGGTCTTCTTCCCTTCAGCTCTGCAGCTGGCGGTCCCAGCCAACGGCACCATGTGCCATCTGCTCTCCTCAGGGCTCTGCCTGCACACAGGCCCAGGGAAGTTTTCCTGTTTGTAAGGAAAGAATGGAAAAGCCTGAGCAGCTTTCCTGAACAACAAACCCACATACTCAGTCCAGCCTGCTTGCAATGATGTCCCCTTTCTACAAGGGACACTGTGAGCAGGAATGATCTCTGAGAGCAGAATTCTCACAGTCTTTCCACTGAATTCTCTGTCCCTGTCCTTTGCCTGGCTCTCTGTTGCAGATGGAAGCTGCTGCTGCCATTCTCAGCTTGAAGCCCTCTTTTGATGCAAGCAGGTGCTCCCAGGTGTGTTCAGCAGCTGTTGCTCAGTGTTGATGCAAAGCTTTTGTGTTCCTCATGGAAGCAAGGAGCCATTGTGACACTGCAGGGGCTCATGGCATCAAGGAGACAATTGTGACACTACAGAACCTCCTAGAAACAAGGCTCCATGGTGACACCGTGGCGAATCATGGAATCAAGGAGCCCCTTGTGACACAGAGAGGCCGCCTGGAAGCAATGGTCCATTGTTACACTGCGGATTCAAGAAGACCATGGGGACAGCACGGAACCTCATGGAACCATCCGTCCATTGGGACACAGCGGGGCCTCATGGACACAAGGGGACCATTGTGGCAAAGCAGGGCCTCATGGAAGCATGGAGAGCATTGTGACATTGTGGGCAATCATGGAAGCATGGAGAGCATTGTGCCACTAAGGAAACTGATGGAACCAAGGCGATCCCTGGGACACAATGGAAGCACATGGAATCAAGGCTCCATGATGACTTTGGAGGGCCTCATGGAGCACAGCATCCATTGTGACACAGCAAGACCTCGTGGAACCAAGGAGCCTTTGTGATACTCCAGATGCGCATGGAAGCCAGGCTGCACTGAGACACAGCGGGGCCTTGTTGGAACCAAAGACACCTCTGCAAAAAGCAGGGTAGCTCACAGAACCAAGGAGTCCATTGTTACATTGTAGAAAATTATACATTACATTCTAGAAAACCTATGGAACCAAGGGGCTATTGTGACACAGTGGGGCCACATGGAAGCAATTGTCCATTATGACAATGTGGATCAAAGGTGAGCATGGTGACACTGCGGAACCTCATGGAAGCAAGGAGCCATTGTGACACAGTGGGGCCTCATGGAATCAAGGAGACCATGGTGACACAGGTGATGCACATGAAGCCAAGGAGCCATTGTGACCCAGTGGGGCCTCATGGAATCAAGGAGACCATGGTGACACAGGTGATGCACATGAAGCCAAGGAGCCATTGTGACACAGTGGGGCCTCATGGAATCAAGGAGACCATGGTGACACAGGTGATGCACATGAAGCCAAGGAGCCATTGTGACACAGTGGGGCCTCATGGAATCAAGGAGACCATGGTGACACAGGTGATGCACATGAAGCCAAGGAGCCATTGTGACACAGTGGGGCCTCATGGAATCAAGGAGACCATGGTGACACAGGTGATGCACATGAAGCCAAGGAGCCATTGTGACACTGTGGGGCTTCTTCCCTTCAGCTCTGCAGCTGGCTGTCCCAGCCCACAGCACCATGTGCCAAGTGCTCTCCTCAGGGCTCTGCCTGCACACAGGCCCAGAGAAGTTTTCCTGTTTGTAAGGAAAGAATGAAAAAGCCTGAGCAGGTTCCCTAGACAACCAAACCCACATGCTCAGTCCAGGCTGCCTGCAATGATGTCCCCTTTCTACAAGGGACACTGTGAGCAGGAATGATGTCTGGGAGCAGAATTCTCGCAGTCTTTCCACGGAATTCCCTGTCCCTGTCCTTTGCCTGGCTCTCTGTTGCAGATGGAAGCTGCTGCTGCCTTTCTCAGCTTGAAGCCCTCTTTTGATGCAAGCAGATGCTCCCAGGTGTGTTCAGCAGCTGTTGCTCAGTGTTGATGCAAAGCTTTTGTGTTCCTCATGGAAGCAAGGAGCCATTGTGACACTGCAGGGGCTCATGGCATCAAGGAGACAATTGTGACACTACAGAACCTCCTAGAAACAAGGCTCCATGGTGACACCGTGGCGAATCATGGAATCAAGGAGCCCCTTGTGACACAGAGAGGCCGCCTGGAAGCAATGGTCCATTGTTACACTGCGGATTCAAGAAGACCATGGGGACAGCACGGAACCTCATGGAACCATCCGTCCATTGGGACACAGCGGGGCCTCATGGACACAAGGGGACCATTGTGGCAAAGCAGGGCCTCATGGAAGCATGGAGAGCATTGTGACATTGTGGGCAATCATGGAAGCATGGAGAGCATTGTGCCACTAAGGAAACTGATGGAACCAAGGCGATCCCTGGGACACAATGGAAGCACATGGAATCAAGGCTCCATGATGACTTTGGAGGGCCTCATGGAGCACAGCATCCATTGTGACACAGCAAGACCTCGTGGAACCAAGGAGCCTTTGTGATACTCCAGATGCGCATGGAAGCCAGGCTGCACTGAGACACAGCGGGGCCTTGTTGGAACCAAAGACACCTCTGCAAAAAGCAGGGTAGCTCACAGAACCAAGGAGTCCATTGTTACATTGTAGAAAATTATACATTACATTCTAGAAAACCTATGGAACCAAGGGGCTATTGTGACACAGTGGGGCCACATGGAAGCAATTGTCCATTATGACAATGTGGATCAAAGGTGAGCATGGTGACACTGCGGAACCTCATGGAAGCAAGGAGCCATTGTGACACAGTGGGGCCTCATGGAATCAAGGAGACCATGGTGACACAGGTGATGCACATGAAGCCAAGGAGCCATTGTGACACAGTGGGGCCTCATGGAATCAAGGAGACCATGGTGACACAGGTGATGCACATGAAGCCAAGGAGCCATTGTGACACAGTGGGGCCTCATGGAATCAAGGAGACCATGGTGACACAGGTGATGCACATGAAGCCAAGGAGCCATTGTGACCCAGTGGGGCCTCATGGAATCAAGGAGACCATGGTGACACAGGTGATGCACATGAAGCCAAGGAGCCATTGTGACACTGTGGGGCTTCTTCCCTTCAGCTCTGCAGCTGGCTGTCCCAGCCCACAGCACCATGTGCCAAGTGCTCTCCTCAGGGCTCTGCCTGCACACAGGCCCAGAGAAGTTTTCCTGTTTGTAAGGAAAGAATGAAAAAGCCTGAGCAGGTTCCCTAGACAACCAAACCCACATGCTCAGTCCAGGCTGCCTGCAATGATGTCCCCTTTCTACAAGGGACACTGTGAGCAGGAATGATGTCTGGGAGCAGAATTCTCGCAGTCTTTCCACGGAATTCCCTGTCCCTGTCCTTTGCCTGGCTCTCTGTTGCAGATGGAAGCTGCTGCTGCCTTTCTCAGCTTGAAGCCCTCTTTTGATGCAAGCAGATGCTCCCAGGTGTGTTCAGCAGCTGTTGCTCAGTGTTGATGCAAAGCTTTTGTGTTCCTCATGGAAGCAAGGAGCCATTGTGACACTGCAGGGGCTCATGGCATCAAGGAGACAATTGTGACACTACAGAACCTCCTAGAAACAAGGCTCCATGGTGACACCGTGGCGAATCATGGAATCAAGGAGCCCCTTGTGACACAGAGAGGCCGCCTGGAAGCAATGGTCCATTGTTACACTGCGGATTCAAGAAGACCATGGGGACAGCACGGAACCTCATGGAACCATCCGTCCATTGGGACACAGCGGGGCCTCATGGACACAAGGGGACCATTGTGGCAAAGCAGGGCCTCATGGAAGCATGGAGAGCATTGTGACATTGTGGGCAATCATGGAAGCATGGAGAGCATTGTGCCACTAAGGAAACTGATGGAACCAAGGCGATCCCTGGGACACAATGGAAGCACATGGAATCAAGGCTCCATGATGACTTTGGAGGGCCTCATGGAGCACAGCATCCATTGTGACACAGCAAGACCTCGTGGAACCAAGGAGCCTTTGTGATACTCCAGATGCGCATGGAAGCCAGGGTGCACTGAGACACAGCGGGGCCTTGTTGGAACCAAAGACACCTCTGCAAAAAGCAGGGTAGCTCACAGAACCAAGGAGTCCATTGTTACATTGTAGAAAATTATACATTACATTCTAGAAAACCTATGGAACCAAGGGGCTATTGTGACACAGTGGGGCCACATGGAAGCAATTGTCCATTATGACAATGTGGATCAAAGGTGAGCATGGTGACACTGCGGAACCTCATGGAAGCAAGGAGCCATTGTGACACAGTGGGGCCTCATGGAATCAAGGAGACCATGGTGACACAGGTGATGCACATGAAGCCAAGGAGCCATTGTGACACAGTGGGGCCTCATGGAATCAAGGAGACCATGGTGACACAGGTGATGCACATGAAGCCAAGGAGCCATTGTGACCCAGTGGGGCCTCATGGAATCAAGGAGACCATGGTGACACAGGTGATGCACATGAAGCCAAGGAGCCATTGTGACACAGTGGGGCCTCATGGAATCAAGGAGACCATGGTGACACAGGTGATGCACATGAAGCCAAGGAGCCATTGTGACCCAGTGGGGCCTCATGGAATCAAGGAGACCATGGTGACACAGGTGATGCACATGAAGCCAAGGAGCCATTGTGACACTGTGGGGCTTCTTCCCTTCAGCTCTGCAGCTGGCTGTCCCAGCCCACAGCACCATGTGCCAAGTGCTCTCCTCAGGGCTCTGCCTGCACACAGGCCCAGAGAAGTTTTCCTGTTTGTAAGGAAAGAATGAAAAAGCCTGAGCAGGTTCCCTAGACAACCAAACCCACATGCTCAGTCCAGGCTGCCTGCAATGATGTCCCCTTTCTACAAGGGACACTGTGAGCAGGAATGATCTCTGGGAGCAGAATTCTCGCAGTCTTTCCACGGAATTCCCTGTCCCTGTCCTTTGCCTGGCTCTCTGTTGCAGATGGAAGCTGCTGCTGCCTTTCTCAGCTTGAAGCCCTCTTTTGATGCAAGCAGATGCTCCCAGGTGTGTTCAGCAGCTGTTGCTCAGTGTTGATGCAAAGCTTTTGTGTTCCTCATGGAAGCAAGGAGCCATTGTGACACTGCAGGGGCTCATGGCATCAAGGAGACAATTGTGACACTACAGAACCTCCTAGAAACAAGGCTCCATGGTGACACCATGGCAAATCTTGGAATCAAGGAGCCCCTTGTGACACAGAGAGGCCGCCTGGAAGCAATGGTCCATTGTTACACTGCGGATTCAAGAAGACCATGGGGACAGCACGGAACCTCATGGAACCATCCGTCCATTGGGACACAGCGGGGCCTCATGGACACAAGGGGACCATTGTGGCAAAGCAGGGCCTCATGGAAGCATGGAGAGCATTGTGACATTGTGGGCAATCGTGGAAGCATGGAGAGCATTGTGCCACTAAGGAAACTGATGGAACCAAGGCGATCCCTGGGACACAATGGAAGCACATGGAATCAAGGCTCCATGATGACTTTGGAGGGCCTCATGGACCACAGGATCCATTGTGACACAGCAAGACCTCGTGGAACCAAGGAGCCTTTGTGATACTCCAGATGCGCATGGAAGCCAGGGTGCACTGAGACACAGCAGGGCCTTGTTGGAACCAAAGACACCTCTGCAAAAAGCAGGGTAGCTCACAGAACCAAGGAGTCCATTGTTACATTGTAGAAAATTATACATTACATTCTAGAAAACCTATGGAACCAAGGGGCTATTGTGACACAGTGGGGCCACATGGAAGCAATTGTCCATTATGACAATGTGGATCAAAGGTGAGCATGGTGACACTGCGGAACCTCATGGAAGCAAGGAGCCATTGTGACACAGGTGATGCACATGAAGCCAAGGAGCCATTGTGACACAGTGGGGCCTCATGGAATCAAGGAGACCATGGTGACACAGGTGATGCACATGAAGCCAAGGAGCCATTGTGACCCAGTGGGGCCTCATGGAATCAAGGAGACCATGGTGACACAGGTGATGCACATGAAGCCAAGGAGCCATTGTGACCCAGTGGGGCCTCATGGAATCAAGGAGACCATAGTGACACAGGTGATGCACATGAAGCCAAGGAGCCATTGTGACACAACCGGTCTTCTTCCCTTCAGCTCTGCAGCTGGCGGTCCCAGCCAACGGCACCATGTGCCATCTGCTCTCCTCAGGGCTCTGCCTGCACACAGGCCCAGGGAAGTTTTCCTGTTTGTAAGGAAAGAATGGAAAAGCCTGAGCAGCTTTCCTGAACAACAAACCCACATACTCAGTCCAGCCTGCTTGCAATGATGTCCCCTTTCTACAAGGGACACTGTGAGCAGGAATGATCTCTGAGAGCAGAATTCTCACAGTCTTTCCACTGAATTCTCTGTCCCTGTCCTTTGCCTGGCTCTCTGTTGCAGATGGAAGCTGCTGCTGCCATTCTCAGCTTGAAGCCCTCTTTTGATGCAAGCAGGTGCTCCCAGGTGTGTTCAGCAGCTGTTGCTCAGTGTTGATGCAAAGCTTTTGTGTTCCTCATGGAAGCAAGGAGCCATTGTGACACTGCAGGGGCTCATGGCATCAAGGAGACAATTGTGACACTACAGAACCTCCTAGAAACAAGGCTCCATGGTGACACCGTGGCGAATCATGGAATCAAGGAGCCCCTTGTGACACAGAGAGGCCGCCTGGAAGCAATGGTCCATTGTTACACTGCGGATTCAAGAAGACCATGGGGACAGCACGGAACCTCATGGAACCATCCGTCCATTGGGACACAGCGGGGCCTCATGGACACAAGGGGACCATTGTGGCAAAGCAGGGCCTCATGGAAGCATGGAGAGCATTGTGACATTGTGGGCAATCATGGAAGCATGGAGAGCATTGTGCCACTAAGGAAACTGATGGAACCAAGGCGATCCCTGGGACACAATGGAAGCACATGGAATCAAGGCTCCATGATGACTTTGGAGGGCCTCATGGAGCACAGCATCCATTGTGACACAGCAAGACCTCGTGGAACCAAGGAGCCTTTGTGATACTCCAGATGCGCATGGAAGCCAGGCTGCACTGAGACACAGCGGGGCCTTGTTGGAACCAAAGACACCTCTGCAAAAAGCAGGGTAGCTCACAGAACCAAGGAGTCCATTGTTACATTGTAGAAAATTATACATTACATTCTAGAAAACCTATGGAACCAAGGGGCTATTGTGACACAGTGGGGAATCATGGAAGCAATTGTCCATTATGACAATGTGGATCAAAGGTGAGCATGGTGACACTGCGGAACCTCATGGAAGCAAGGAGCCATTGTGACACAGTGGGGCCTCATGGAATCAAGGAGACCATGGTGACACAGGTGATGCACATGAAGCCAAGGAGCCATTGTGACACAGTGGGGCCTCATGGAATCAAGGAGACCATGGTGACACAGGTGATGCACATGAAGCCAAGGAGCCATTGTGACCCAGCGGGGCTTCTTCCCTTCAGCTCTGCAGCTGGCTGTCCCAGCCCACAGCACCATGTGCCAACTGCTCTCCTCAGGGCTCTGCCTGCACACAGGCCCAGAGAAGTTTTCCTGTTTGTAAGGAAAGAATGGAAAAGCCTGAGCAGGTTTCCTAAACAACAAACCCCACATGCTGAGTCCAGGCTGCCTGCAATGATGTCCCCTTTCTACAAGGGACACTGTGAGCAGGAATGTTGGGGTTTTAGTTTAGTCTTAGGTTTTCCTGTTAAAGGAATTTTCTCCCATATGCATGTTGCTAGGGGACAAATAGCTGTACTTAAGAAAGACAAAAAGGGGAGTGGGGCGGGCCTGGCTACTCTTTTGTCTACACCTGGGTGTGGGGACAGTTCGCTCTGAGCGTCCGGAGAGAGAAGCTGCAGAGAAAGGAGCTGCTGCTGCTTTCTTTTTGGCCGTTCTTTCTTCCTGCTGGAAGCAACGCCGGGACCCCAAAAGCCGCTTTTCCCTGCCCTGCTGGAGACCGAGCTGTGGCTGTCCTGCTCCGCTGCTGCTTCGAGCTTTCGCTACGCTGTAGCCCTGCCCGCCCTGCCTGCCTGGGCCTCCGTGGGTTTTTCCCATCTGGATACATCTCGTCTGCCACCCGGGATTTGCGTTCGTTTCTGCCGTTTCAGCCTGCTGTTCCTGAGAGTCCGGGATCGGCTGCCCAGCGGTTTGTGAAGCCTTTGTTCCATCCCTTCCCGGGATCCCAGGGCACCGGTGCCGCGGGTTTCCCGAGCTCGCTCCGGAGCGCCCCCTGCAGCCGCGGGGGAACCATCGCACCTGCCCTGCTCACCGGGAGCCGCCAGCGCCCCTGCCGGCTGCGAGCGGAACTGCACCCGAGGGGAAACAGCCTGACAGCCGAGAAGGCTGGGACTGGGTTTGTGATTGCTGTTACTGCCATAGTTGTTGTTGTTTTGTTTGACTGGTTATATACATATATATATAGAGTAAAGAACTGTTATTCCTATTTCCCACATCTTTGCCTAAACGCCCTTGATTTCAAAACATAATAACTTGGAGGGAAAAGGGGTTATATCTGCCACTTCAAGGGGGGCCTCTGCCTTCCTTAGCAGACGCCTGTCTTTAAAAACCGAGAGACAGGAATGATCTCTGGGAGCAGAATTCTCGCAGTCTTTCCACTGAATTCTCTGTCCCTGTCCTTTGCCTGGCTCTCTGTTGCAGATGGAAGCTGCTACTGCCTTTCTCTGCTTGAAGCCCTCTTTTGATGCAAGCAGGTGCTCCCAGGTGTGTTCAGCAGCTGTTGCTCAGTGTTGATGCAAAGCTTTTGTGTTCCTCATGGAAGCAAGGAGCCATTGTGACACTGCAGGGGCTCATGGCATCAAGGAGACAATTGTGACAGTACAGAACCTCCTAGAAACAAGACTCCATGATGACACCGTGGGGAATCATGGAACCACATGGAAATGTGTTCCTCATGAGACGCAGCAGGGCCTTGTTGGAACCAAAGACACCTCTGCAAAAAGCAGGGTAGCTCACAGAACCAAGGAGTCCATTGTTACAATAGAAAACCTATGGAAGCAAGGAGACCATTGTGACCCAGTGGGGCCTCATGGAATCAAGGAGACCATGGTGACACAGGTGATGCACATGAAGCCAAGGAGCCATTGTGACACAGTGGGGCCTCATGGAATCAAGGAGACCATGGTGACACAGGTGATGCACATGAAGCCAAGGAGCCATTGTGACACAGCGGGGCTTCTTCCCTTCAGCTCTGCAGCTGGCTGTCCCAGCCCACAGCACCATGTGCCAAGTGCTCTCCTCAGGGCTCTGCCTGCACACAGGCCCAGAGAAGTTTTCCTGTTTGTAAGGAAAGAATGAAAAAGCCTGAGCAGGTTCCCTAGACAACCAAACCCACATGCTCAGTCCAGGCTGCCTGCAATGATGTCCCCTTTCTACAAGGGACACTGTGAGCAGGAATGATCTCTGGGAGCAGAATTCTCGCAGTCTTTCCACTGAATTCTCTGTCCCTGTCCTTTGCCTGGCTCTCTGTTGCAGATGGAAGCTGCTGGTGCCATTCTCAGCTTGAAGCCCTCTTTTGATGCAAGCAGATGCTCCCAGGTGCGTTCAGCAGCTGTTGCTCAGTGTTGATGCAAAGCTTTTGTGTTCCTCATGGAAGCAAGGAGCCATTGTGACACTGCAGGGGCTCATGGCATCAAGGAGACAATTGTGACACTACAGAACCTCCTAGAAACAAGGCTCCTTGGGGACACCATGGGGAATCATGGAACCACATGGAAATGTGTTCCTCATGAGACACAGCAGGGCCTTGTTGGAACCAAAGACACCTCTGCAAAAAGCAGGGTAGCTCACAGAACCAAGGAGTCCATTGTTACAATAGAAAACCTATGGAAGCAAGGAGACCATTGTGACCCAGTGGGGCCACAAGGAAGCCACGGAGCCATTGTGACCCAGTGGGGCCTCATGGAATCAAGGAGACCATGGTGACACAGGTGATGCACATGAAGCCAAGGAGCCATTGTGACACAGTGGGGCCTCATGGAATCAAGGAGACCATGGTGACACAGGTGATGCACATGAAGCCAAGGAGCCATTGTGACCCAGTGGGGCCTCATGGAATCAAGGAGACCATGGTGACACAGGTGATGCACATGAAGTCAAGGAGCCATTGTGACACAGTGGGGCCTCATGGAATCAAGGAGACCATGGTGACACAGGTGATGCACATGAAGTCAAGGAGCCATTGTGACACAGCAGGGCTTCTTCCCTTCAGCTCTGCAGCTGGCTGTCCCAGCCCACAGCACCATGTGCCAAGTGCTCTCCTCAGGGCTCTGCCTGCACACAGGCCCAGAGA
Organism: Corvus hawaiiensis; assembly: GCF_020740725.1. Classification (NCBI taxonomy): domain Eukaryota; kingdom Metazoa; phylum Chordata; class Aves; order Passeriformes; family Corvidae; genus Corvus; species Corvus hawaiiensis. The sequence continues at coordinate 3,636,175 of NC_063243.1, forward strand.
AGTTTTCCTGTTTGTAAGGAAAGAATGGAAAAGCCTGAGCAGGTTCCCTAGACAACCAAACCCACATGCTCAGTCCAGGCTGCCTGCAATGATGTCCCCTTTCTACAAGGGACACTGTGAGCAGGAATGATCTCTGGGAGCAGAATTCTCACAGTCTTTCCACTGAATTCTCTGTCCCTGTCCTTTGCCTGGCTCTCTGTTGCAGATGGAAGCTGCTGGTGCCTTTCTCAGCTTGAAGCCCTCAATTGATGCAAGCAGATGCTCCCAGGTGTGTTCAGCAGCTGTTGCTCAGTGTTGATGCAAAGCTTTTGTGTTCCTCATGGAAGCAAGGAGCCATTGTGACACTGCAGGGGCTCATGGCATCAAGGAGACAATTGTGACAGTACAGAACCTCCTAGAAACAAGACTCCATGGTGACACCGTGGCGAATCATGGAACCACATGGAAATGTGTTCCTCATGAGACACAGCAGGGCCTTGTTGGAACCAAAGACACCTCTGCAAAAAGCAGGGTAGCTCACAGAACCAAGGAGACCATGGTTACAATAGAAAACCTATGGAAGCAAGGAGACCATTGTGACACAGTGGGGCCACATGGAAGCCAAGGAGCCATTGTGACCCAGTGGGGCCTCATGGAATCAAGGAGACCATGGTGACACAGGTGATGCACATGAAGCCAAGGAGCCATTGTGACACAGTGGGGGCTCATGGAATCAAGGAGACCATGGTGACACAGGTGATGCACATGAAGCCAAGGAGCCATTGTGACACAGTGGGGCCTCATGGAATCAAGGAGACCATGGTGACACAGGTGATGCACATGAAGCCAAGGAGCCATTGTGACCCAGTGGGGCCTCATGGAATCAAGGAGACCATGGTGACACAGGTGATGCACATGAAGCCAAGGAGCCATTGTGACACAGCGGGGCTTCTTCCCTTCAGCTCTGCAGCTGGCTGTCCCAGCCCACAGCACCATGTGCCAAGTGCTCTCCTCAGGGCTCTGCCTGCACACAGGCCCAGGAGAAGTTTTCCTGTTTGTAAGGAAAGAATGGAAAAGCCTGAGCAGGTTCCCTAGACAACCAAACCCACATGCTCAGTCCAGGCTGCCTGCAATGATGTCCCCTTTCTACAAGGGATACTGTGAGCAGCAATGATCTCTGAGAGCAGAATTCTCACAGTCCTTCCACGGAATGCTCTGTCCCTGTCCTTTCCCTGGCTCTCAGTGTCAGATGGAAGCTGCTGCTGCCATTCTCAGCTTGAAGCCCTCGTTTGATGCAAGCAGATGCTCCCAGGTGCGTTCAGCAGCTGTTGCTCAGTGTTGATGCAAAGCTTTTGTGTTCCTCATGGAAGCAAGGAGCCATTGTGACACTGCAGGGGCTCATGGCATCAAGGAGACAATTGTGACACTACAGAACCTCCTAGAAACAAGACTCCATGATGACACCGTGGGGAATCATGGAACCACATGGAAATGTGTTCCTCATGAGACACAGCAGGGCCTTGTTGGAACCAAAGACACCTCTGCAAAAAGCAGGGTAGCTCACAGAACCAAGGAGTCCATTGTTACAATAGAAAACCTATGGAAGCAAGGACACCATTGTGACACAGTGGGGCCACATGGAAGCCAAGGAGCCATTGTGACCCAGTGGGGCCTCATGGAATCAAGGAGACCATGGTGACACAGGTGATGCACATGAAGCCAAGGAGCCATTGTGACACAGTGGGGCCTCATGGAATCAAGGAGACCATGGTGACACAGGTGATGCACATGAAGCCAAGGAGCCATTGTGACACAGTGGGGCCTCATGGAATCAAGGAGACCATGGTGACACAGGTGATGCACATGAAGTCAAGGAGCCATTGTGACACAGTGGGGCCTCATGGAATCAAGGAGACCATGGTGACACAGGTGATGCACATGAAGTCAAGGAGCCATTGTGACACAGCAGGGCTTCTTCCCTTCAGCTCTGCAGCTGGCTGTCCCAGCCCACAGCACCATGTGCCAAGTGCTCTCCTCAGGGCTCTGCCTGCACACAGGCCCAGAGAAGTTTTCCTGTTTGTAAGGAAAGAATGGAAAAGCCTGAGCAGGTTCCCTAGACAACCAAACCCACATGCTCAGTCCAGGCTGCCTGCAATGATGTCCCCTTTCTACAAGGGACACTGTGAGCAGGAATGATCTCTGGGAGCAGAATTCTCACAGTCTTTCCACTGAATTCTCTGTCCCTGTCCTTTGCCTGGCTCTCTGTTGCAGATGGAAGCTGCTGGTGCCTTTCTCAGCTTGAAGCCCTCAATTGATGCAAGCAGATGCTCCCAGGTGTGTTCAGCAGCTGTTGCTCAGTGTTGATGCAAAGCTTTTGTGTTCCTCATGGAAGCAAGGAGCCATTGTGACACTGCAGGGGCTCATGGCATCAAGGAGACAATTGTGACAGTACAGAACCTCCTAGAAACAAGACTCCATGGTGACACCGTGGCGAATCATGGAACCACATGGAAATGTGTTCCTCATGAGACACAGCAGGGCCTTGTTGGAACCAAAGACACCTCTGCAAAAAGCAGGGTAGCTCACAGAACCAAGGAGACCATGGTTACAATAGAAAACCTATGGAAGCAAGGAGACCATTGTGACACAGTGGGGCCACATGGAAGCCAAGGAGCCATTGTGACCCAGTGGGGCCTCATGGAATCAAGGAGACCATGGTGACACAGGTGATGCACATGAAGCCAAGGAGCCATTGTGACACAGTGGGGGCTCATGGAATCAAGGAGACCATGGTGACACAGGTGATGCACATGAAGCCAAGGAGCCATTGTGACACAGTGGGGCCTCATGGAATCAAGGAGACCATGGTGACACAGGTGATGCACATGAAGCCAAGGAGCCATTGTGACACAGTGGGGCCTCATGGAATCAAGGAGACCATGGTGACACAGGTGATGCACATGAAGCCAAGGAGCCATTGTGACACAGTGGGGCCTCATGGAATCAAGGAGACCATGGTGACACAGGTGATGCACATGAAGTCAAGGAGCCATTGTGACACAGTGGGGCCTCATGGAATCAAGGAGACCATGGTGACACAGGTGATGCACATGAAGCCAAGGAGCCATTGTGACACAGTGGGGCTTCTTCCCTTGAGCTCTGCAGCTGGCTGTCCCAGCCCACAGCACCATGTGCCACGTGCTCTCCTCAGGGCTCTGCCTGCACACTGGCCCAGAGAAGTTTTCCTGTTTGTAAGGAATGCATGAAAAAGCCTGAGCAGGTTCCCTACACAACCAAACCCACATGCTCAGTCCAGGCTGCCTGCAATGATGTCCCCTTTCTACAAGGGACACTGTGAGCAGGAATGATGTCTGGGAGCAGAATTCTCGCAGTCTTTCCACGGAATTCTCTGTCCCTGTCCTTTGCCTGGCTCTCTGTTGCAGATGGAAGCTGCTGGTGCCATTCTCTGCTTGAAGCCCTCTTTTGATGCAAGCAGATGCTCCCAGGTGCGTTCAGCAGCTGTTGCTCAGTGTTGATGCAAAGCTTTTGTGTTCCTCATGGAAGCAAGGAGCCATTGTGACACTGCAGGGGCTCATGGCATCAAGGAGACAATTGTGACAGTACAGAACCTCCTAGAAACAAGGCTCCATGGTGACACCGTGGCGAATCATGGAACCACATGGAAATGTGTTCCTCATGAGACGCAGCAGGGCCTTGTTGGAACCAAAGACACCTCTGCAAAAAGCAGGGTAGCTCACAGAACCAAGGAGTCCATTGTTACAATAGAAAACCTATGGAAGCAAGGACACCATTGTGACCCAGTGGGGCCACATGGAAGCCACGGAGCCATTGTGACCCAGTGGGGCCTCATGGAATCAAGGAGACCATGGTGACACAGGTGATGCACATGAAGCCAAGGAGCCATTGTGACCCAGTGGGGCCTCATGGAATCAAGGAGACCATGGTGACACAGGTGATGCACATGAAGCCAAGGAGCCATTGTGACACAGTGGGGCCTCATGGAATCAAGGAGACCATGGTGACACAGGTGATGCACATGAAGCTAAGGAGCCATTGTGACACTGCAGGGGCTCCTGGGATCAAGGAGACAATTGTGACAGTACAGAACCTCCTAGAAACAAGGCTCCATGGTGACACCATGGCAAATCTTGGAATCAAGGAGCCCCTTGTGACACAGAGAGGCCGCCTGGAAGCAATGGTCCATTGTTACACTGCGGATTCAAGAAGACCATGGGGACAGCACGGAACCTCATGGAACCATCCGTCCATTGGGACACAGCGGGGCCTCATGGACACAAGGGGACCATTGTGGCAAAGCAGGGCCTCATGGAAGCATGGAGAGCATTGTGACATTGTGGGCAATCATGGAAGCATGGAGAGCATTGTGCCACTAAGGAAACTGATGGAACCAAGGCGATCCCTGGGACACAATGGAAGCACATGGAATCAAGGCTCCATGATGACTTTGGAGGGCCTCATGGAGCACAGCATCCATTGTGACACAGCAAGACCTCGTGGAACCAAGGAGCCTTTGTGATACTCCAGATGCGCATGGAAGCCAGGGTGCACTGAGACACAGCGGGGCCTTGTTGGAACCAAGGACACCTCTGCAAAAAGCAGGGTAGCTCACAGAACCAAGGAGTCCATTGTTACATTGTAGAAAATTATACATTACATTCTAGAAAACCTATGGAACCAAGGGGCTATTGTGACACAGTGGGGCCACATGGAAGCAGTTGTCCATTATGACAATGTGGATCAAAGGTGAGCATGGTGACACTGCGAAACCTCATGGAAGCAAGGAGCCATTGTGACAAAGTGGGGCCTCATGGAATCAAGGAGACCATTGTGACACAGGTGATGCACATGAAGCCAAGGAGCCATTGTGACCCAGTGGGGCCTCATGGAATCAAGGAGACCATGGTGACACAGGTGATGCACATGAAGCCAAGGAGCCATTGTGACACAGTGGGGCCTCATGGAATCAAGGAGACCATGGTGACACAGGTGATGCACATGAAGCCAAGGAGCCATTGTGATACAGCGGGGCTTCTTCCCTTCAGCTCTACAGCTGGCTGTCTCACACCGAGGCACCATGTGCCAAGTGCTCTCCTCAGGGCTCTGCCTGCACACAGGCCCAGAGAAGTTTTCCTGTTTGTAAGGAAAGAATGGAAAAGCCTGAGCAGGTTTCCTAAACAACAAACCCCACATGCTGAGTCCAGGCTGCCTGCAATGATGTCCCCTTTCTACAAGGGACACTGTGAGCAGGAATGATGTCTGGGAGCAGAATTCTCGCAGTCTTTCCACGGAATTCTCTGTCCCTGTCCTTTCCCTGGCTCTCAGTGTCAGATGGAAGCTGCTGCTGCCATTCTCTGCTTGAAGCCCTCTTTTGATGCAAGCAGATGCTCCCAGGTGTGTTCAGCAGCTGTTGCTCAGTGTTGATGCAAAGCTTTTGTGTTCCTCATGGAAGCAAGGAGCCATTGTGACACTGCAGGGGCTCATGGCATCAAGGAGACAATTGTGACACTTCAGAACCTCCTAGAAACAAGGCTCCATGGTGACACCGTGGCGAATCATGGAACCACATGGAAATGTGTTCCTCATGAGACACAGCAGGGCCTTGTTGGAACCAAAGACACCTCTGCAAAAAGCAGGGTAGCTCACAGAACCAAGGAGTCCATTGTTACAATAGAAAACCTATGGAAGCAAGGAGACCATTGTGACCCAGTGGGGCCTCATGGAATCAAGGAGACCATGGTGACACAGGTGATTCACATGAAGCCAAGGAGCCATTGTGACACAGTGGGGGCTCATGGAATCAAGGAGACCATGGTGACACAGGTGATGCACATGAAGCCAAGGAGCCATTGTGACACAGTGGGGCCTCATGGAATCAAGGAGACCATGGTGACACAGGTGATGCACATGAAGCCAAGGAGCCATTGTGACACAGTGGGGCCTCATGGAATCAAGGAGACCATGGTGACACAGGTGATGCACATGAAGCCAAGGAGCCATTGTGACACAGTGGGGCCTCATGGAATCAAGGAGACCATGGTGACACAGGTGATGCACATGAAGCCAAGGAGCCATTGTGACACAGTGGGGCCTCATGGAATCAAGGAGACCATGGTGACACAGGTGATGCACATGAAGCCAAGGAGCCATTGTGACACAGGGGGGCCTCATGGAATCAAGGAGACCATGGTGACACAGGTGATGCACATGAAGCCAAGGAGCCATTGTGACACAGTGGGGCCTCATGGAATCAAGGAGACCATGGTGACACAGGTGATGCACATGAAGCCAAGGAGCCATTGTGACACAGCGGGGCTTCTTCCCTTCAGCTCTGCAGCTGGCTGTCCCAGAACACAGCACCATGTGCCAAGTACACTCCTCAGGGCTCTGCCTGCACACAGGCCCAGAGAAGTTTTCCTGTTTGTAAGGAAAGAATGAAAAAGCCTGAGCAGGTTCCCTAGACAACCAAACCCACATGCTCAGTCCAGGCTGCCTGCAATGATGTCCCCTTTTACAAGGGACACTGTGAGCAGGAATGATCTCTGGGAGCAGAATTCTCACAGTCTTTCCACAGAATTCTCTGTCCCTGTCCTTTCCCTGGCTCTCTGTTGCAGATGGAAGCTGCTGCTGCCATTCTCTGCTTGAAGCCCTCTTTTGATGCAAGCAGATGCTCCCAGGTGTGTTCAGCAGCTGTTGCTCAGTGTTGATGCAAAGCTTTTGTGTTCCTCATGGAAGCAAGGAGCCATTGTGACACTGCAGGGGCTCATGGCATCAAGGAGACAATTGTGACACTACAGAACCTCCTAGAAACAAGACTCCATGATGACACCGTGGGGAATTATGGAACCACATGGAAATGTGTTCCTCATGAGACACAGCAGGGCCTTGTTGGAACCAAAGACACCTCTGCAAAAAGCAGGGTAGCTCACAGAACCAAGGAGTCCATTGTTACAATAGAAAACCTATGGAAGCAAGGACACCGTTGTGACACAGTGGGGCCACATGGAAGCCACGGAGCCATTGTGACCCAGTGGGGCCTCATGGAATCAAGGAGACCATGGTGACACAGGTGATGCACATGAAGCCAAGGAGCCATTGTGACACAGTGGGGCCTCATGGAATCAAGGAGACCATGGTGACACAGGTGATGCACATGAAGCCAAGGAGCCATTGTGACACAGTGGGGCCTCATGGAATCAAGGAGACCATGGTGACACAGGTGATGCACATGAAGCCAAGGAGCCATTGTGACACAGTAGGGCCTCATGGAATCAAGGAGACCATGGTGACACAGGTGATGCACATGAAGCCAAGGAGCCATTGTGACACAGTGGGGCCTCATGGAATCAAGGAGACCATGGTGACACAGGTGATGCACATGAAGCCAAGGAGCCATTGTGACACAGCGGGGCTTCTTCCCTTCAGCTCTGCAGCTGGCTCTCCTAGCCCACAGCACCATGTGCCAAGTGCTTTCCTCAGGGCTCTGCCTGCACACAGGCCCAGAGAAGTTTTCCTGTTTGTAAGGAAAGAATGAAAAAGCCTGAGCAGGTTCCCTAGACAACCAAACCCACATGCTCAGTCCAGGCTGCCTGCAATGATGTCCCCTTTCTACAAGGGACACTGTGAGCAGGAATGATGTCTGGGAGCAGAATTCTCGCAGTCTTTCCACGGAATTCTCTGTCCCTGTCCTTTGCCTGGCTCTCTGTTGCAGATGGAAGCTGCTGCTGCCATTCTCTGCTTGAAGCAATCGTTTGATGCAAGCAGATGCTCCCAGGTGTGTTCAGCAGCTGTTGCTCAGTGTTGATGCAAAGCTTTTGTGTTCCTCATGGAAGCAAGGAGCCATTGTGACACTGCAGGGGCTCATGGCATCAAGGAGACAATTGTGACAGTACAGAACCTCCTAGAAACAAGACTCCATGATGACACCGTGGGGAATCATGGAACCACATGGAAATGTGTTCCTCATGAGACGCAGCAGGGCCTTGTTGGAACCAAAGACACCTCTGCAAAAAGCAAGGTAGCTCACAGAACCAAGGAGTCCATTGTTACAATAGAAAACCTATGGAAGCAAGGAGACCATTGTGACCCAGTGGGGCCACATGGAAGCCAAGGAGCCATTGTGACCCAGTGGGGCCTCATGGAATCAAGGAGACCATGGTGACACAGGTGATGCACATGAAGCCAAGGAGCCATTGTGACACAGTGGGGCCTCATGGAATCAAGGAGACCATGGTGACACAGGTGATGCACATGAAGCCAAGGAGCCATTGTGACACAGTGGGGCCTGATGGAATCAAGGAGACCATGGTGACACAGGTGATGCACATGAAGCCAAGGAGCCATTGTGACACAGTGGGGCCTCATGGAATCAAGGAGACCATGGTGACACAGGTGATGCACATGAAGTCAAGGAGCCATTGTGACACAGTGGGGCCTCATGGAATCAAGGAGACCATGGTGACACAGGTGATGCACATGAAGCCAAGGAGCCATTGTGACACAGTGGGGCTTCTTCCCTTAAGCTCTGCAGCTGGCTGTCCCAGCCCACAGCACCATGTGCCACGTGCTCTCCTCAGGGCTCTGCCTGCACACTGGCCCAGAGAAGTTTTCCTGTTTGTAAGGAATGCATGAAAAAGCCTGAGCAGGTTCCCTACACAACCAAACCCACATGCTCAGTCCAGGCTGCCTGCAATGATGTCCCCTTTCTACAAGGGACACTGTGAGCAGGAATGATGTCTGGGAGCAGAATTCTCGCAGTCTTTCCACGGAATTCTCTGTCCCTGTCCTTTGCCTGGCTCTCTGTTGCAGATGGAAGCTGCTGGTGCCATTCTCTGCTTGAAGCCCTCGTTTGATGCAAGCAGATGCTCCCAGGTGCGTTCAGCAGCTGTTGCTCAGTGTTGATGCAAAGCTTTTGTGTTCCTCATGGAAGCAAGGAGCCATTGTGACACTGCAGGGGCTCATGGCATCAAGGAGACAATTGTGACAGTACAGAACCTCCTAGAAACAAGGCTCCATGGTGACACCGTGGCGAATCATGGAACCACATGGAAATGTGTTCCTCATGAGACGCAGCAGGGCCTTGTTGGAACCAAAGACACCTCTGCAAAAAGCAGGGTAGCTCACAGAACCAAGGAGTCCATTGTTACAATAGAAAACCTATGGAAGCAAGGACACCATTGTGACCCAGTGGGGCCACATGGAAGCCACGGAGCCATTGTGACCCAGTGGGGCCTCATGGAATCAAGGAGACCATGGTGACACAGGTGATGCACATGAAGCCAAGGAGCCATTGTGACCCAGTGGGGCCTCATGGAATCAAGGAGACCATGGTGACACAGGTGATGCACATGAAGCCAAGGAGCCATTGTGACACAGTGGGGCCTCATGGAATCAAGGAGACCATGGTGACACAGGTGATGCACATGAAGCTAAGGAGCCATTGTGACACTGCAGGGGCTCCTGGGATCAAGGAGACAATTGTGACAGTACAGAACCTCCTAGAAACAAGGCTCCATGGTGACACCATGGCAAATCTTGGAATCAAGGAGCCCCTTGTGACACAGAGAGGCCGCCTGGAAGCAATGGTCCATTGTTACACTGCGGATTCAAGAAGACCATGGGGACAGCACGGAACCTCATGGAACCATCCGTCCATTGGGACACAGCGGGGCCTCATGGACACAAGGGGACCATTGTGGCAAAGCAGGGCCTCATGGAAGCATGGAGAGCATTGTGACATTGTGGGCAATCATGGAAGCATGGAGAGCATTGTGCCACTAAGGAAACTGATGGAACCAAGGCGATCCCTGGGACACAATGGAAGCACATGGAATCAAGGCTCCATGATGACTTTGGAGGGCCTCATGGAGCACAGCATCCATTGTGACACAGCAAGACCTCGTGGAACCAAGGAGCCTTTGTGATACTCCAGATGCGCATGGAAGCCAGGGTGCACTGAGACACAGCGGGGCCTTGTTGGAACCAAGGACACCTCTGCAAAAAGCAGGGTAGCTCACAGAACCAAGGAGTCCATTGTTACATTGTAGAAAATTATACATTACATTCTAGAAAACCTATGGAACCAAGGGGCTATTGTGACACAGTGGGGCCACATGGAAGCAGTTGTCCATTATGACAATGTGGATCAAAGGTGAGCATGGTGACACTGCGAAACCTCATGGAAGCAAGGAGCCATTGTGACAAAGTGGGGCCTCATGGAATCAAGGAGACCATTGTGACACAGGTGATGCACATGAAGCCAAGGAGCCATTGTGACACAGTGGGGCCTCATGGAATCAAGGAGACCATGGTGACACAGGTGATGCACATGAAGCCAAGGAGCCATTGTGACACAGTGGGGCCTCATGGAATCAAGGAGACCATGGTGACACAGGTGATGCACATGAAGCCAAGGAGCCATTGTGATACAGCGGGGCTTCTTCCCTTCAGCTCTGCAGCTGGCTGTCCCACACCGAGGCACCATGTGCCAAGTGCTCTCCTCAGGGCTCTGCCTGCACACTGGCCCAGAGAAGTTTTCCTGTTTGTAAGGAAAGAATGGAAAAGCCTGAGCAGGTTTCCTAAACAACAAACCCCACATGCTGAGTCCAGGCTGCCTGCAATGATGTCCCCTTTCTACAAGGGACACTGTGAGCAGGAATGATGTCTGGGAGCAGAATTCTCGCAGTCTTTCCACGGAATTCTCTGTCCCTGTCCTTTCCCTGGCTCTCAGTGTCAGATGGAAGCTGCTGCTGCCATTCTCTGCTTGAAGCCCTCTTTTGATGCAAGCAGATGCTCCCAGGTGTGTTCAGCAGCTGTTGCTCAGTGTTGATGCAAAGCTTTTGTGTTCCTCATGGAAGCAAGGAGCCATTGTGACACTGCAGGGGCTCATGGCATCAAGGAGACAATTGTGACACTTCAGAACCTCCTAGAAACAAGGCTCCATGGTGACACCGTGGCGAATCATGGAACCACATGGAAATGTGTTCCTCATGAGACACAGCAGGGCCTTGTTGGAACCAAAGACACCTCTGCAAAAAGCAGGGTAGCTCACAGAACCAAGGAGTCCATTGTTACAATAGAAAACCTATGGAAGCAAGGAGACCATTGTGACCCAGTGGGGCCTCATGGAATCAAGGAGACCATGGTGACACAGGTGATTCACATGAAGCCAAGGAGCCATTGTGACACAGTGGGGGCTCATGGAATCAAGGAGACCATGGTGACACAGGTGATGCACATGAAGCCAAGGAGCCATTGTGACCCAGTGGGGCCTCATGGAATCAAGGAGACCATGGTGACACAGGTGATGCACATGAAGCCAAGGAGCCATTGTGACACAGTGGGGCCTCATGGAATCAAGGAGACCATGGTGACACAGGTGATGCACATGAAGCCAAGGAGCCATTGTGACACAGTGGGGCCTCATGGAATCAAGGAGACCATGGTGACACAGGTGATGCACATGAAGCCAAGGAGCCATTGTGACACAGGGGGGCCTCATGGAATCAAGGAGACCATGGTGACACAGGTGATGCACATGAAGCCAAGGAGCCATTGTGACACAGTGGGGCCTCATGGAATCAAGGAGACCATGGTGACACAGGTGATGCACATGAAGCCAAGGAGCCATTGTGACACAGCGGGGCTTCTTCCCTTCAGCTCTGCAGCTGGCTGTCCCAGACCACAGCACCATGTGCCAAGTACACTCCTCAGGGCTCTGCCTGCACACAGGCCCAGAGAAGTTTTCCTGTTTGTAAGGAAAGAATGAAAAAGCCTGAGCAGGTTCCCTAGACAACCAAACCCACATGCTCAGTCCAGGCTGCCTGCAATGATGTCCCCTTTTACAAGGGACACTGTGAGCAGGAATGATCTCTGGGAGCAGAATTCTCACAGTCTTTCCACAGAATTCTCTGTCCCTGTCCTTTCCCTGGCTCTCTGTTGCAGATGGAAGCTGCTGCTGCCATTCTCTGCTTGAAGCCCTCTTTTGATGCAAGCAGATGCTCCCAGGTGTGTTCAGCAGCTGTTGCTCAGTGTTGATGCAAAGCTTTTGTGTTCCTCATGGAAGCAAGGAGCCATTGTGACACTGCAGGGGCTCATGGCATCAAGGAGACAATTGTGACACTACAGAACCTCCTAGAAACAAGACTCCATGATGACACCGTGGGGAATTATGGAACCACATGGAAATGTGTTCCTCATGAGACGCAGCAGGGCCTTGTTGGAACCAAAGACACCTCTGCAAAAAGCAGGGTAGCTCACAGAACCAAGGAGTCCATTGTTACAATAGAAAACCTATGGAAGCAAGGACACCGTTGTGACACAGTGGGGCCACATGGAAGCCACGGAGCCATTGTGACCCAGTGGGGCCTCATGGAATCAAGGAGACCATGGTGACACAGGTGATGCACATGAAGCCAAGGAGCCATTGTGACACAGTGGGGCCTCATGGAATCAAGGAGACCATGGTGACACAGGTGATGCACATGAAGCCAAGGAGCCATTGTGACACAGTAGGGCCTCATGGAATCAAGGAGACCATGGTGACACAGGTGATGCACATGAATCCAAGGAGCCATTGTGACACAGTGGGGCCTCATGGAATCAAGGAGACCATGGTGACACAGGTGATGCACATGAAGCCAAGGAGCCATTGTGACACAGCGGGGCTTCTTCCCTTCAGCTCTGCAGCTGGCTCTCCTAGCCCACAGCACCATGTGCCAAGTGCTTTCCTCAGGGCTCTGCCTGCACACAGGCCCAGGAGAAGTTTTCCTGTTTGTAAGGAAAGAATGAAAAAGCCTGAGCAGGTTCCCTAGACAGCCAAACCCACATGCTCAGTCCAGGCTGCCTGCAATGATGTCCCCTTTCTACAAGGGACACTGTGAGCAGGAATGATGTCTGGGAGCAGAATTCTCGCAGTCTTTCCACGGAATTCTCTGTCCCTGTCCTTTGCCTGGCTCTCTGTTGCAGATGGAAGCTGCTGCTGCCATTCTCTGCTTGAAGCAATCGTTTGATGCAAGCAGATGCTCCCAGGTGTGTTCAGCAGCTGTTGCTCAGTGTTGATGCAAAGCTTTTGTGTTCCTCATGGAAGCAAGGAGCCATTGTGACACTGCAGGGGCTCATGGCATCAAGGAGACAATTGTGACAGTACAGAACCTCCTAGAAACAAGACTCCATGATGACACCGTGGGGAATCATGGAACCACATGGAAATGTGTTCCTCATGAGACGCAGCAGGGCCTTGTTGGAACCAAAGACACCTCTGCAAAAAGCAAGGTAGCTCACAGAACCAAGGAGTCCATTGTTACAATAGAAAACCTATGGAAGCAAGGAGACCATTGTGACCCAGTGGGGCCACATGGAAGCCAAGGAGCCATTGTGACCCAGTGGGGCCTCATGGAATCAAGGAGACCATGGTGACACAGGTGATGCACATGAAGCCAAGGAGCCATTGTGACACAGTGGGGCCTCATGGAATCAAGGAGACCATGGTGACACAGGTGATGCACATGAAGCCAAGGAGCCATTGTGACACAGTGGGGCCTGATGGAATCAAGGAGACCATGGTGACACAGGTGATGCACATGAAGCCAAGGAGCCATTGTGACCCAGTGGGGCCTCATGGAATCAAGGAGACCATGGTGACACAGGTGATGCACATGAAGTCAAGGAGCCATTGTGACACAGTGGGGCCTCATGGAATCAAGGAGACCATGGTGACACAGGTGATGCACATGAAGCCAAGGAGCCATTGTGACACAGTGGGGCTTCTTCCCTTGAGCTCTGCAGCTGGCTGTCCCAGCCCACAGCACCATGTGCCACGTGCTCTCCTCAGGGCTCTGCCTGCACACTGGCCCAGAGAAGTTTTCCTGTTTGTAAGGAATGCATGAAAAAGCCTGAGCAGGTTCCCTACACAACCAAACCCACATGCTCAGTCCAGGCTGCCTGCAATGATGTCCCCTTTCTACAAGGGACACTGTGAGCAGGAATGATGTCTGGGAGCAGAATTCTCGCAGTCTTTCCACGGAATTCTCTGTCCTTGTCCTTTGCCTGGCTCTCTGTTGCAGATGGAAGCTGCTGGTGCCATTCTCTGCTTGAAGCCCTCTTTTGATGCAAGCAGATGCTCCCAGGTGCGTTCAGCAGCTGTTGCTCAGTGTTGATGCAAAGCTTTTGTGTTCCTCATGGAAGCAAGGAGCCATTGTGACACTGCAGGGGCTCATGGCATCAAGGAGACAATTGTGACACTACAGAACCTCCTAGAAACAAGGCTCCATGGTGACACCGTGGCGAATCATGGAACCACATGGAAATGTGTTCCTCATGAGACGCAGCAGGGCCTTGTTGGAACCAAAGACACCTCTGCAAAAAGCAGGGTAGCTCACAGAACCAAGGAGTCCATTGTTACAATAGAAAACCTATGGAAGCAAGGACACCATTGTGACCCAGTGGGGCCACATGGAAGCCACGGAGCCATTGTGACCCAGTGGGGCCTCATGGAATCAAGGAGACCATGGTGACACAGGTGATGCACATGAAGCCAAGGAGCCATTGTGACACAGTGGGGCCTCATGGAATCAAGGAGACCATGGTGACACAGGTGATGCACATGAAGCTAAGGCGCCATTGTGACACTGCAGGGGCTCCTGGGATCAAGGAGACAATTGTGACAGTACAGAACCTCCTAGAAACAAGGCTCCATGGTGACACCATGGCAAATCTTGGAATCAAGGAGCCCCTTGTGACACAGAGAGGCCGCCTGGAAGCAATGGTCCATTGTTACACTGCGGATTCAAGAAGACCATGGGGACAGCACGGAACCTCATGGAACCATCCGTCCATTGGGACACAGCGGGGCCTCATGGACACAAGGGGACCATTGTGGCAAAGCAGGGCCTCATGGAAGCATGGAGAGCATTGTGACATTGTGGGCAATCATGGAAGCATGGAGAGCATTGTGCCACTAAGGAAACTGATGGAACCAAGGCGATCCCTGGGACACAATGGAAGCACATGGAATCAAGGCTCCATGATGACTTTGGAGGGCCTCATGGAGCACAGCATCCATTGTGACACAGCAAGACCTCGTAGAACCAAGGAGCCTTTGTGATACTCCAGATGCGCATGGAAGCCAGGGTGCACTGAGACACAGCGGGGCCTTGTTGGAACCAAGGACACCTCTGCAAAAAGCAGGGTAGCTCACAGAACCAAGGAGTCCATTGTTACATTGTAGAAAATTATACATTACATTCTAGAAAACCTATGGAACCAAGGGGCTATTGTGACACAGTGGGGCCACATGGAAGCAGTTGTCCATTATGACAATGTGGATCAAAGGTGAGCATGGTGACACTGCGAAACCTCATGGAAGCAAGGAGCCATTGTGACAAAGTGGGGCCTCATGGAATCAAGGAGACCATTGTGACACAGGTGATGCACATGAAGCCAAGGAGCCATTGTGACACAGTGGGGCCTCATGGAATCAAGGAGACCATGGTGACACAGGTGATGCACATGAAGCCAAGGAGCCATTGTGACACAGTGGGGCCTCATGGAATCAAGGAGACCATGGTGACACAGGTGATGCACATGAAGCCAAGGAGCCATTGTGACACAGGGGGGCCTCATGGAATCAAGGAGACCATGGTGACACAGGTGATGCACATGAAGCCAAGGAGCCATTGTGACACAGTGGGGCCTCATGGAATCAAGGAGACCATGGTGACACAGGTGATGCACATGAAGCCAAGGAGCCATTGTGACACAGTGGGGCCTCATGGAATCAAGGAGACCATGGTGACACAGGTGATGCACATGAAGCCAAGGAGCCATTGTGACACAGTGGGGCCTCATGGAATCAAGGAGACCCTGGTGACACAGGTGATGCACATGAAGCCAAGGAGCCATTGTGACCCAGCGGGGCTTCTTCCCTTCACCTCTGCAGCTGGCTGTCCCAGCCCACAGCACCATGTGCCAAGTGCTTTCCTCAGGGCTCTGCCTGCACACAGGCCCAGAGAAGTTTTCCTGTTTGTAAGGAAAGAATGAAAAAGCCTGAGCAGGTTCCCTAGACAACCAAACCCACATGCTCAGTCCAGGCTGCCTGCAATGATGTCCCCTTTCTACAAGGGACACTGTGAGCAGGAATGATCTCTGGGAGCAGAATTCTAGCAGTCTTTCCACTGAATTCTCTGTCCCTGTCCTTTGCCTGGCTCTCTGTTGCAGATGGAAGCTGCTGCTGCCATTCTCTGCTTGAAGCCCTCAATTGATGCAAGCAGATGCTCCCAGGTGTGTTCAGCAGCTGTTGCTCAGTGTTGATGCAAAGCTTTTGTGTTCCTCATGGAAGCAAGGAGCCATTGTGACACTGCAGGGGCTCATGGCATCAAGGAGACAATTGTGACACTACAGAACCTCCTAGAAACAAGGCTCCATGGTGACACCGTGGCGAATCATGGAACCATATGGAAATGTGTTCCTCATGAGACACAGCAGGGCCTTGTTGGAACCAAAGACACCTCTGCAAAAAGCAGGGTAGCTCACAGAACCAAGGAGTCCATTGTTACAATAGAAAACCTATGGAAGCAAGGGGCCATTGTGACACAGTGGGGCCTCATGGAAGCCAAGGAGCCATTGTGACCCAGTGGGGCCTCATGGAATCAAGGAGACCATTGTGAGGCAGGTGATGCACATGAAGCCAAGGAGCCATTGTGACCCAGTGGGGCCTCATGGAATCAAGGAGACCATGGTGACACAGGTGATGCACATGAAGCCAAGGAGCCATTGTGACACAGTGGGGCCTGATGGAATCAAGGAGACCATGGTGACACAGGTGATGCACATGAAGCCAAGGAGCCATTGTGACACAGTGGGGCCTGATGGAATCAAGGAGACCATGGTGACACAGGTGATGCACATGAAGCCAAGGAGCCATTGTGACACAGTGGGGCCTCATGGAATCAAGGAGACCATGGTGACACAGGTGATGCACATGAAGTCAAGGAGCCATTGTGACACAGTGGGGCCTCATGGAATCAAGGAGACCATGGTGACACAGGTGATGCACATGAAGCCAAGGAGCCATTGTGACACAGTGGGGCTTCTTCCCTTGAGCTCTGCAGCTGGCTGTCCCAGCCCACAGCACCATGTGCCACGTGCTCTCCTCAGGGCTCTGCCTGCACACTGGCCCAGAGAAGTTTTCCTGTTTGTAAGGAATGCATGAAAAAGCCTGAGCAGGTTCCCTAGACAACCAAACCCACATGCTGAGTCCAGGCTGCCTGCAATGATGTCCCCTTTCTACAAGGGACACTGTGAGCAGGAATGATGTCTGGGAGCAGAATTCTCGCAGTCTTTCCACAGAATTCTCTGTCCCTGTCCTTTCCCTGGCTCTCAGTGTCAGATGGAAGCTGCTGCTGCCATTCTCTGCTTGAAGCCCTCGTTTGATGCAAGCAGATGCTCCCAGGTGTGTTCAGCAGCTGTTGCTCAGTGTTGATGCAAAGCTTTTGTGTTCCTCATGGAAGCAAGGAGCCATTGTGACACTGCAGGGGCTCATGGCATCAAGGAGACAATTGTGACACTACAGAACCTCCTAGAAACAAGGCTCCATGGTGACACCGTGGCGAATCATGGAACCACATGGAAATGTGTTCCTCATGAGACGCAGCAGGGCCTTGTTGGAACCAAAGACACCTCTGCAAAAAGCAGGGTAGCTCACAGAACCAAGGAGTCCATTGTTACAATAGAAAACCTATGGAAGCAAGGACATCATTGTGACCCAGTGGGGCCACATGAAAGCCACGGAGCCATTGTGACCCAGTGGGGCCTCATGGAATCAAGGAGACCATGGTGACACAGGTGATGCACATGAAGCCAAGGAGCCATTGTGACACAGTGGGGCCTCATGGAATCAAGGAGACCATGGTGACACAGGTGATGCACATGAAGCCAAGGAGCCATTGTGACACAGTGGGGCCTCATGGAATCAAGGAGACCATGGTGACACAGGTGATGCACATGAAGCCAAGGAGCCATTGTGACACAGCGGGGCTTCTTCCCTTCAGCTCTGCAGCTGGCTGTCCCAGCCCACAGCACCATGTGCCAACTGCTCTCCTCAGGGCTCTGCCTGCACACAGGCCCAGGAGAAGTTTTCCTGTTTGTAAGGAAAGAATGGAAAAGCCTGAGCAGGTTCCCTAGACAACCAAACCCACATGCTCAGTCCAGGCTGCCTGCAATGATGTCCCCTTTCTACAAGGGACACTGTGAGCAGGAATGATCTCTGGGAGCAGAATTCTCACAGTCTTTCCACTGAATTCTCTGTCCCTGTCCTTTGCCTGGCTCTCTGTTGCAGATGGAAGCTGCTGGTGCCTTTCTCAGCTTGAAGCCCTCGTTTGATGCAAGCAGATGCTCCCAGGTGTGTTCAGCAGCTGTTGCTCAGTGTTGATGCAAAGCTTTTGTGTTCCTCATGGAAGCAAGGAGCCATTGTGACACTGCAGGGGCTCATGGCATCAAGGAGACAATTGTGACACTTCAGAACCTCCTAGAAACAAGGCTCCATGGTGACACCGTGGCGAATCATGGAACCACATGGAAATGTGTTCCTCATGAGACACAGCAGAGCCTTGTTGGAACCAAAGACACCTCTGCAAAAAGCAGGGTAGCTCACAGAACCAAGGAGTCCATTGTTACAATAGAAAACCTATGGAAGCAAGGACACCATTGTGACACAGTGGGGCCACATGGAAGCCACGGAGCCATTGTGACCCAGTGGGGCCTCATGGAATCAAGGAGACCATGGTGACACAGGTGATTCACATGAAGCCAAGGAGCCATTGTGACACAGTGGGGGCTCATGGAATCAAGGAGACCATGGTGACACAGGTGATGCACATGAAGCCAAGGAGCCATTGTGACACAGTGGGGCCTCATGGAATCAAGGAGACCATGGTGACACAGGTGATGCACAGGAAGCCAAGGAGCCATTGTGACACAGTGGGGCCTGATGGAATCAAGGAGACCATGGTGACACAGGTGATGCACATGAAGCCAAGGAGCCATTGTGACCCAGTGGGGCCTCATGGAATCAAGGAGACCATGGTGACACAGGTGATGCACATGAAGCCAAGGAGCCATTGTGACACAGTGGGGCCTCATGGAATCAAGGAGACCATGGTGACACAGGTGATGCACATGAAGCCAAGGAGCCATTGTGACACAGGGGGGCCTCATGGAATCAAGGAGACCATGGTGACACAGGTGATGCACATGAAGCCAAGGAGCCATTGTGACCCAGTGGGGCCTCATGGAATCAAGGAGACCATGGTGACACAGGTGATGCACATGAAGCCAAGGAGCCATTGTGACACAGTGGGGCCTCATGGAATCAAGGAGACCCTGGTGACACAGGTGATGCACATGAAGCCAAGGAGCCATTGTGACCCAGCGGGGCTTCTTCCCTTCAGCTCTGCAGCTGGCTGTCCCAGCCCACAGCACCATGTGCCAAGTGCTTTCCTCAGGGCTCTGCCTGCACACAGGCCCAGAGAAGTTTTCCTGTTTGTAAGGAAAGAATGAAAAAGCCTGAGCAGGTTCCCTAGACAACCAAACCCACATGCTGAGTCCAGGCTGCCTGCAATGATGTCCCCTTTCTACAAGGGACACTGTGAGCAGGAATGATCTCTGGGAGCAGAATTCTAGCAGTCTTTCCACGGAATTCTCTGTCCCTGTCCTTTGCCTGGCTCTCTGTTGCAGATGGAAGCTGCTGCTGCCATTCTCTGCTTGAAGCCCTCAATTGATGCAAGCAGATGCTCCCAGGTGTGTTCAGCAGCTGTTGCTCAGTGTTGATGCAAAGCTTTTGTGTTCCTCATGGAAGCAAGGAGCCATTGTGACACTGCAGGGGCTCATGGCATCAAGGAGACAATTGTGACACTACAGAACCTCCTAGAAACAAGGCTCCATGGTGACACCGTGGCGAATCATGGAACCACATGGAAATGTGTTCCTCATGAGACACAGCAGGGCCTTGTTGGAAGCAAAGACACCTCTGCAAAAAGCAGGGTAGCTCACAGAACCAAGGAGTCCATTGTTACAATAGAAAACCTATGGAAGCAAGGGGCCATTGTGACACAGTGGGGCCACATGGAAGCCAAGGAGCCATTGTGACCCAGTGGGGCCTCATGGAATCAAGGAGACCATGGTGACACAGGTGATGCACCTGAAGCCAAGGAGCCATTGTGACCCAGTGGGGCCTCATGGAATCAAGGAGACCATGGTGACACAGGTGATGCACATGAAGCCAAGGAGCCATTGTGACACAGTGGGGCCTCATGGAATCAAGGAGACCATGGTGACACAGGTGATGCACATGAAGCCAAGGAGCCATTGTGACACAGCGGGGCTTCTTCCCTTCAGCTCTGCAGCTGGCTGTCCCAGACCACAGCACCATGTGCCAAGTACACTCCTCAGGGCTCTGCCTGCACACAGGCCCAGAGAAGTTTTCCTGTTTGTAAGGAAAGAATGAAAAAGCCTGAGCAGGTTCCCTAGACAACCAAACCCACATGCTCAGTCCAGGCTGCCTGCAATGATGTCCCCTTTTACAAGGGACACTGTGAGCAGGAATGATCTCTGGGAGCAGAATTCTCGCAGTCTTTCCACAGAATTCTCTGTCCCTGTCCTTTCCCTGGCTCTCAGTGTCAGATGGAAGCTGCTGCTGCCATTCTCTGCTTGAAGCCCTCTTTTGATGCAAGCAGATGCTCCCAGGTGTGTTCAGCAGCTGTTGCTCAGTGTTGATGCAAAGCTTTTGTGTTCCTCATGGAAGCAAGGAGCCATTGTGACACTGCAGGGGCTCATGGCATCAAGGAGACAATTGTGACACTACAGAACCTCCTAGAAACAAGACTCCATGATGACACCGTGGGGAATTATGGAACCACATGGAAATGTGTTCCTCATGAGACGCAGCAGGGCCTTGTTGGAACCAAAGACACCTCTGCAAAAAGCAGGGTAGCTCACAGAACCAAGGAGTCCATTGTTACAATAGAAAACCTATGGAAGCAAGGAGACCATTGTGACACAGTGGGGCCACATGGAAGCCACGGAGCCATTGTGACCCAGTGGGGCCTCATGGAATCAAGGAGACCATGGTGACACAGGTGATGCACATGAAGCCAAGGAGCCATTGTGACACAGTGGGGCCTCATGGAATCAAGGAGACCATGGTGACACAGGTGATGCACATGAAGCCAAGGAGCCATTGTGACACAGTGGGGCCTCATGGAATCAAGGAGACCATGGTGACACAGGTGATGCACATGAAGCCAAGGAGCCATTGTGACACAGTGGGGCCTCATGGAATCAAGGAGACCATGGTGACACAGGTGATGCACATGAAGCCAAGGAGCCATTGTGACACAGGGGGGCCTCATGGAATCAAGGAGACCATGGTGACACAGGTGATGCACATGAAGCCAAGGAGCCATTGTGACCCAGTGGGGCCTCATGGAATCAAGGAGACCATGGTGACACAGGTGATGCACATGAAGCCAAGGAGCCATTGTGACACAGTGGGGCCTCATGGAATCAAGGAGACCATGGTGACACAGGTGATGCACATGAAGCCAAGGAGCCATTGTGACACAGTGGGGCCTCATGGAATCAAGGAGACCCTGGTGACACAGGTGATGCACATGAAGCCAAGGAGCCATTGTGACCCAGCGGGGCTTCTTCCCTTCACCTCTGCAGCTGGCTGTCCCAGCCCACAGCACCATGTGCCAAGTGCTTTCCTCAGGGCTCTGCCTGCACACAGGCCCAGAGAAGTTTTCCTGTTTGTAAGGAAAGAATGAAAAAGCCTGAGCAGGTTCCCTAGACAACCAAACCCACATGCTGAGTCCAGGCTGCCTGCAATGATGTCCCCTTTCTACAAGGGACACTGTGAGCAGGAATGATCTCTGGGAGCAGAATTCTAGCAGTCTTTCCACTGAATTCTCTGTCCCTGTCCTTTGCCTGGCTCTCTGTTGCAGATGGAAGCTGCTGCTGCCATTCTCTGCTTGAAGCCCTCAATTGATGCAAGCAGATGCTCCCAGGTGTGTTCAGCAGCTGTTGCTCAGTGTTGATGCAAAGCTTTTGTGTTCCTCATGGAAGCAAGGAGCCATTGTGACACTGCAGGGGCTCATGGCATCAAGGAGACAATTGTGACACTACAGAACCTCCTAGAAACAAGGCTCCATGGTGACACCGTGGCGAATCATGGAACCACATGGAAATGTGTTCCTCATGAGACACAGCAGGGCCTTGTTGGAAGCAAAGACACCTCTGCAAAAAGCAGGGTAGCTCACAGAACCAAGGAGTCCATTGTTACAATAGAAAACCTATGGAAGCAAGGGGCCATTGTGACCCAGTGGGGCCACATGGAAGCCAAGGAGCCATTGTGACACAGTGGGGCCTCATGGAATCAAGGAGACCATGGTGACACAGGTGATGCACATGAAGCCAAGGAGCCATTGTGACACAGTGGGGCCTGATGGAATCAAGGAGACCATGGTGACACAGGTGATGCACATGAAGCCAAGGAGCCATTGTGACACAGTGGGGCCTCATGGAATCAAGGAGACCATGGTGACACAGGTGATGCACATGAAGTCAAGGAGCCATTGTGACACAGTGGGGCCTCATGGAATCAAGGAGACCATGGTGACACAGGTGATGCACATGAAGCCAAGGAGCCATTGTGACACAGCGGGGCTTCTTCCCTTCAGCTCTGCAGCTGGCTGTCCCAGCCCACAGCACCATGTGCCACGTGCTCTCCTCAGGGCTCTGCCTGCACACTGGCCCAGAGAAGTTTTCCTGTTTGTAAGGAATGCATGAAAAAGCCTGAGCAGGTTCCCTAGACAACCAAACCCACATGCTCAGTCCAGGCTGCCTGCAATGATGTCCCCTTTCTACAAGGGACACTGTGAGCAGGAATGATGTCTGGGAGCAGAATTCTCGCAGTCTTTCCACAGAATTCTCTGTCCCTGTCCTTTCCCTGGCTCTCAGTGTCAGATGGAAGCTGCTGCTGCCATTCTCTGCTTGAAGCCCTCGTTTGATGCAAGCAGATGCTCCCAGGTGTGTTCAGCAGCTGTTGCTCAGTGTTGATGCAAAGCTTTTGTGTTCCTCATGGAAGCAAGGAGCCATTGTGACACTGCAGGGGCTCATGGCATCAAGGAGACAATTGTGACAGTACAGAACCTCCTAGAAACAAGGCTCCATGGTGACACCGTGGCGAATCATGGAACCACATGGAAATGTGTTCCTGATGAGACGCAGCAGGGCCTTGTTGGAACCAAAGACACCTCTGCAAAAAGCAGGGTAGCTCACAGAACCAAGGAGTCCATTGTTACAATAGAAAACCTATGGAAGCAAGGACACCATTGTGACCCAGTGGGGCCACATGGAAGCCACGGAGCCATTGTGACCCAGTGGGGCCTCATGGAATCAAGGAGACCATGGTGACACAGGTGATGCACATGAAGCCAAGGAGCCATTGTGACACAGCGGGGCTTCTTCCCTTCAGCTCTGCAGCTGGCTGTCCCAGCCCACAGCACCATGTGTCAACTGCTCTCCTCAGGGCTCTGCCTGCACACAGGCCCAGGAGAAGTTTTCCTGTTTGTAAGGAAAGAATGGAAAAGCCTGAGCAGGTTCCCTAGACAACCAAACCCACATGCTCAGTCCAGGCTGCCTGCAATGATGTCCCCTTTCTACAAGGGATACTGTGAGCAGGAATGATCTCTGAGAGCAGAATTCTCACAGTCTTTCCACTGAATTCTCTGTCCCTGTCCTTTGCCTGGCTCTCTGTTGCAGATGGAAGCTGCTGCTGCCATTCTCAGCTTGAAGCCCCCGTTTGATGCAAGCAGATGCTCCCAGGTGCGTTCAGCAGCTGTTGCTCAGTGTTGATGCAAAGCTTTTGTGTTCCTCATGGAAGCAAGGAGCCATTGTGACACTGCAGGTGATGCACATGAAGCTAAGGAGCCATTGTGACACAGTGGGGCCTCATGGAATCAAGGAGACCATGGTGACACAGGTGATGCACATGAAGCTAAGGAGCCATTGTGACACTGCAGGGGCTCCTGGGATCAAGGAGACAATTGTGACAGTACAGAACCTCCTAGAAACAAGGCTCCATGGTGACACCATGGCAAATCTTGGAATCAAGGAGCCCCTTGTGACGCAGAGAGGCCGCCTGGAAGCAATGGTCCATTGTTACACTGCGGATTCAAGAAGACCAGGGGGACAGCACGGAACCTCATGGAACCATCCGTCCATTGGGACACAGCGGGGCCTCATGGACACAAGGGGACCATTGTGGCAAAGCAGGGCCTCATGGAAGCATGGAGAGCATTGTGACATTGTGGGCAATCATGGAAGCATGGAGAGCATTGTGCCACTAAGGAAACTGATGGAACCAAGGCGATCCCTGGGACACAATGGAAGCACATGGAATCAAGGCTCCATGATGACTTTGGAGGGCCTCATGGAGCACAGCATCCATTGTGACACAGCAAGACCTCGTGGAACCAAGGAGCCTTTGTGATACTCCAGATGCGCATGGAAGCCAGGCTGCACTGAGACACAGCGGGGCCTTGTTGGAACCAAGGACACCTCTGCAAAAAGCAGGGTAGCTCACAGAACCAAGGAGTCCATTGTTACATTGTAGAAAATTATACATTACATTCTAGAAAACCTATGGAACCAAGGGGCTATTGTGACACAGTGGGGCCACATGGAAGCAGTTGTCCATTATGACAATGTGGATCAAAGGTGAGCATGGTGACACTGCGAAACCTCATGGAAGCAAGGAGCCATTGTGACAAAGTGGGGCCTCATGGAATCAAGGAGACCATTGTGACACAGGTGATGCACATGAAGCCAAGGAGCCATTGTGACACAGTGGGGCCTCATGGAATCAAGGAGACCATGGTGACACAGGTGATGCACATGAAGCCAAGGAGCCATTGTGACACAGTGGGGCCTCATGGAATCAAGGAGACCATGGTGACACAGGTGATGCACATGAAGCCAAGGAGCCATTGTGATACAGCGGGGCTTCTTCCCTTCAGCTCTGCAGCTGGCTGTCCCACACCGAGGCACCATGTGCCAAGTGCTCTCCTCAGGGCTCTGCCTGCACACTGGCCCAGAGAAGTTTTCCTGTTTGTAAGGAAAGAATGGAAAAGCCTGAGCAGGTTTCCTAAACAACAAACCCCACATGCTGAGTCCAGGCTGCCTGCAATGATGTCCCCTTTCTACAAGGGACACTGTGAGCAGGAATGATGTCTGGGAGCAGAATTCTCGCAGTCTTTCCACGGAATTCTCTGTCCCTGTCCTTTCCCTGGCTCTCAGTGTCAGATGGAAGCTGCTGCTGCCATTCTCTGCTTGAAGCCCTCTTTTGATGCAAGCAGATGCTCCCAGGTGTGTTCAGCAGCTGTTGCTCAGTGTTGATGCAAAGCTTTTGTGTTCCTCATGGAAGCAAGGAGCCATTGTGACACTGCAGGGGCTCATGGCATCAAGGAGACAATTGTGACACTTCAGAACCTCCTAGAAACAAGGCTCCATGGTGACACCGTGGCGAATCATGGAACCACATGGAAATGTGTTCCTCATGAGACACAGCAGGGCCTTGTTGGAACCAAAGACACCTCTGCAAAAAGCAGGGTAGCTCACAGAACCAAGGAGTCCATTGTTACAATAGAAAACCTATGGAAGCAAGGAGACCATTGTGACACAGTGGGGCCACATGGAAGCCACGGAGCCATTGTGACCCAGTGGGGCCTCATGGAATCAAGGAGACCATGGTGACACAGGTGATGCACATGAAGCCAAGGAGCCATTGTGACACAGTGGGGCCTCATGGAATCAAGGAGACCATGGTGACACAGGTGATGCACATGAAGCCAAGGAGCCATTGTGACACAGTGGAGCCTCATGGAATCAAGGAGACCATGGTGACACAGGTGATGCACATGAAGCCAAGGAGCCATTGTGACACAGTGGGGCCTCATGGAATCAAGGAGACCATGGTGACACAGGTGATGCACATGAAGCCAAGGAGCCATTGTGACCCAGCGGGGCTTCTTCCCTTCTGCTCTGCAGCTGGCTGTCCCAGCCCACAGCACCATGTGCCAAGTGCTCTCCTCAGGGCTCTGCCTGCACACAGGCCCAGAGAAGTTTTCCTGTTTGTAAGGAAAGAATGAAAAAGCCTGAGCAGGCTTCCTCAACAACAAACCCTACATGCTCAGTCCAGGCTGCCTGCAATGATGTCCCCTTTCTACAAGGGACACTGTGAGCAGGAATGATCTCTGGGAGCAGAATTCTCGCAGTCTTTCCACTGAATTCTCTGTCCCTGTCCTTTGCCTGGCTCTCTGTTGCAGATGGAAGCTGCTGCTGCCATTCTCTGCTTGAAGCCCTCTTTTGATGCAAGCAGATGCTCCCAGGTGTGTTCAGCAGCTGTTGCTCAGTGTTGATGCAAAGCTTTTGTGTTCCTCATGGAAGCAAGGAGCCATTGTGACACTGCAGGTGATGCACATGAAGCTAAGGAGCCATTGTGACCCAGTGGGGCCTCATGGAATCAAGGAGACCATGGTGACACAGGTGATGCACATGAAGCTAAGGAGCCATTGTGACACTGCAGGGGCTCCTGGGATCAAGGAGACAATTGTGACACTACAGAACCTCCTAGAAACAAGGCTCCATGGTGACACCATGGAAAATCTTGGAATCAAGGAGCCCCTTGTGACACAGAGAGGCCGCCTGGAAGCAGTGGTCCATTGTTACACTGCGGATTCAAGAAGACCATGGGGACAGCACGGAACCTCATGGAACCATCCGTCCATTGGGACACAGCGGGGCCTCATGGACACAAGGGGACCATTGTGGCAAAGCAGGGCCTCATGGAAGCATGGAGAGCATTGTGACATTGTGGGCAATCATGGAAGCATGGAGAGCATTGTGCCACTAAGGAAACTGATGGAACCAAGGCGATCACTGGGACACAATGGAAGCACATGGAATCAAGGCTCCATGATGACTTTGGAGGGCCTCATGGAGCACAGCATCCATTGTGACACAGCAAGACCTCGTGGAACCAAGGAGTCTTTGTGATACTCCAGATGCGCATGGAAGCCAGGGTGCACTGAGACACAGATGGGCCTTGTTGGAACCAAAGACACCTCTGCAAAAAGCAGGGTAGCTCACAGAACCAAGGAGTCCATTGTTACAATAGAAAACCTATGGAAGCAAGGAGACAATTGTGACACAGTGGGGCCACATGAAAGCCAAGGAGCCATTGTGACCCAGTGGGGCCTCATGGAGTCAAGGAGACCATGGTGACACAGGTGATGCACATGAAGCCAAGGAGCCATTGTGACACAGCGGGTCTTCTTCCCTTCAGCTCTGCAGCTGGCTGTCCCAGACCGACTCACCATGTGCCAAGTGCTCTCCTCAGGGCTCTGCCTGCACACAGGCCCAGAGAAGTTTTCCTGTTTGTAAGGAAAGAATGAAAAAGCCTGAGCAGGTTCCCTACACAACCAAACCCACATGCTCAGTCCAGGCTGCCTGCAATGATGTCCCCTTTCCACAAGGGACACTGTGAGCAGGAATGATGTCTGGGAGCAGAATTCTCGCAGTCTTTCCACGGAATTCTCTGTCCCTGTCCTTTGCCTGGCTCTCTGTTGCAGATGGAAGCTGCTGCTGCCATTCTCTGCTTGAAGCCCTCTTTTGATGCAAGCAGATGCTCCCAGGTGTGTTCAGCAGCTGTTGCTCAGTGTTGATGCAAAGCTTTTGTGTTCCTCATGGAAGCAAGGAGCCATTGTGACACTGCAGGGGCTCATGGCATCAAGGAGACAATTGTGACACTACAGAACCTCCTAGAAACAAGGCTCCATGGGGACACTGTGGGAAATCATGGAACCACATGGAAATGTGTTCCTCATGAGACACAGCAGGGCCTTGTTGGAACCAAAGACACCTCTGCAAAAAGCAGGGTAGCTCACAGAACCAAGGAGTCCATTGTTACAATAGAAAACCTATGGAAGCAAGGGGCCATTGTGACCCAGTGGGGCCTCATGGAATCAAGGAGACCATGGTGACACAGGTGATGCACATGAAGCCAAGGAGCCATTGTGACCCAGTGGGGCCTCATGGAATCAAGGAGACCATGGTGACACAGGTGATGCACATGAAGCCAAGGAGCCATTGTGACACAGTGAGGCCTCATGGAATCAAGGAGACCATGGTGACACAGGTGATGCACATGAAGCCAAGGAGCCATTGTGACACAGCGGGGCTTCTTCCCTTCAGCTCTGCAGCTGGCTGTCCCACACCGAGGCACCATGTGCCATCTGCTCTCCTCAGGGCTCTGCCTGCACACAGGTCCAGAGAAGTTTTCCTGTTTGTAAGGAAAGAATGGAAAAGCCTGAGCAGCTTTCCTGAACAACAAACCCCACATGCTGAGTCCAGGCTGCCTGCAATGATGTCCCCTTTCTACAAGGGACACTGTGAGCAGGAATGATCTCTGGGAGCAGAATTTTCGCAGTCTTTCCACGGAATTCTCTGTCCCTGCCCTTTGCCTGGCTCTCTGTTGCAGATGGAAGCTGCTGGTGCCTTTCTCATCTTGAAGCCCTCTTTTGATGCAAGCAGATGCTCCCAGGTGCGTTCAGCAGCTGTTGCTCAGTGTTGATGCAAAGCTTTTGTGTTCCTCATGGAAGCAAGGAGCCATTGTGACACTGCAGGGGCTCATGGCATCAAGGAGACAATTGTGACAGTACAGAACCTCCTAGAAACAAGGCTCCATGGGGACACCGTGGGAAATCATGGAACCACATGGAAATGTGTTCCTCATGAGACGCAGCAGGGCCTTGTTGGAACCAAAGACACCTCTGCAAAAAGCAGGGTAGCTCACAGAACCAAGGAGTCCATTGTTACAATAGAAAACCTATGGAAGCAAGGGGCCATTGTGACACAGTGGGGCCACATGGAAGCCAAGGAGCCATTGTGACCCAGTGGGGCCTCATGGAATCAAGGAGACCATGGTGACACAGGTGATGCACATGAAGCCAAGGAGCCATTGTGACACAGTGAGGCCTCATGGAATCAAGGAGACCATGGTGACACAGGTGATGCACATGAAGCCAAGGAGCCATTGTGACACAGTGGGGCCTCATGGAATCAAGGAGACCATGGTGACACAGGTGATGCACATGAAGCCAAGGAGCCATTGTGACCCAGTGGGGCCTCAGGGAATCAAGGAGACCATGGTGACACAGGTGATGCACATGAAGCCAAGGAGCCATTGTGACACAGCGGGGCTTCTTCCCTTCAGCTCTGCAGCTGGCTGTCCCAGCCCACAGCACCATGTGCCACGTGCTCTCCTCAGGGCTCTGCCTGCACACTGGCCCAGAGAAGTTTTCCTGTTTGTAAGGAATGCATGAAAAAGCCTGAGCAGGTTCCCTAGACAACCAAACCCACATGCTCAGTCCAGGCTGCCTGCAATGATGTCCCCTTTCTACAAGGGACACTGTGAGCAGGAATGATGTCTGGGAGCAGAATTCTCGCAGTCTTTCCACAGAATTCTCTGTCCCTGTCCTTTCCCTGGCTCTCAGTGTCAGATGGAAGCTGCTGCTGCCATTCTCTGCTTGAAGCCCTCGTTTGATGCAAGCAGATGCTCCCAGGTGTGTTCAGCAGCTGTTGCTCAGTGTTGATGCAAAGCTTTTGTGTTCCTCATGGAAGCAAGGAGCCATTGTGACACTGCAGGGGCTCATGGCATCAAGGAGACAATTGTGACACTTCAGAACCTCCTAGAAACAAGGCTCCATGGTGACACCGTGGCGAATCATGGAACCACATAGAAATGTGTTCCTGATGAGACGCAGCAGGGCCTTGTTGGAACCAAAGACACCTCTGCAAAAAGCAGGGTAGCTCACAGAACCAAGGAGTCCATTGTTACAATAGAAAACCTATGGAAGCAAGGACACCATTGTGACCCAGTGGGGCCACATGGAAGCCACGGAGCCATTGTGACCCAGTGGGGCCTCATGGAATCAAGGAGACCATGGTGACACAGGTGATGCACATGAAGCCAAGGAGCCATTGTGACCCAGTGGGGCCTCATGGAATCAAGGAGACCATGGTGACACAGGTGATGCACATGAAGCCAAGGAGCCATTGTGACACAGCGGGGCTTCTTCCCTTCAGCTCTGCAGCTGGCTGTCCCAGCCCACAGCACCATGTGTCAACTGCTCTCCTCAGGGCTCTGCCTGCACACAGGCCCAGGAGAAGTTTTCCTGTTTGTAAGGAAAGAATGGAAAAGCCTGAGCAGGTTCCCTAGACAACCAAACCCACATGCTGAGTCCAGGCTGCCTGCAATGATGTCCCCTTTCTACAAGGGATACTGTGAGCAGGAATGATCTCTGAGAGCAGAATTCTCACAGTCTTTCCACTGAATTCTCTGTCCCTGTCCTTTGCCTGGCTCTCTGTTGCAGATGGAAGCTGCTGCTGCCATTCTCAGCTTGAAGCCCCCGTTTGATGCAAGCAGATGCTCCCAGGTGCGTTCAGCAGCTATTGCTCAGTGTTGATGCAAAGCTTTTGTGTTCCTCATGGAAGCAAGGAGCCATTGTGACACTGCAGGTGATGCACATGAAGCTAAGGAGCCATTGTGACACAGTGGGGCCTCATGGAATCAAGGAGACCATGGTGACACAGGTGATGCACATGAAGCTAAGGAGCCATTGTGACACTGCAGGGGCTCCTGGGATCAAGGAGACAATTGTGACAGTACAGAACCTCCTAGAAACAAGGCTCCATGGTGACACCATGGCAAATCTTGGAATCAAGGAGCCCCTTGTGACACAGAGAGGCCGCCTGGAAGCAATGGTCCATTGTTACACTGCGGATTCAAGAAGACCATGGGGACAGCACGGAACCTCATGGAACCATCCGTCCATTGGGACACAGCGGGGCCTCATGGACACAAGGGGACCATTGTGGCAAAGCAGGGCCTCATGGAAGCATGGAGAGCATTGTGACATTGTGGGCAATCATGGAAGCATGGAGAGCATTGTGCCACTAAGGAAACTGATGGAACCAAGGCGATCCCTGGGACACAATGGAAGCACATGGAATCAAGGCTCCATGATGACTTTGGAGGGCCTCATGGAGCACAGCATCCATTGTGACACAGCAAGACCTCGTGGAACCAAGGAGCCTTTGTGATACTCCAGATGCGCATGGAAGCCAGGCTGCACTGAGACACAGCGGGGCCTTGTTGGAACCAAGGACACCTCTGCAAAAAGCAGGGTAGCTCACAGAACCAAGGAGTCCATTGTTACATTGTAGAAAATTTTACATTACATTCTAGAAAACCTATGGAACCAAGGGGCTATTGTGACACAGTGGGGCCACATGGAAGCAGTTGTCCATTATGACAATGTGGATCAAAGGTGAGCATGGTGACACTGCGAAACCTCATGGAAGCAAGGAGCCATTGTGACAAAGTGGGGCCTCATGGAATCAAGGAGACCATGGTGACACAGGTGATGCACATGAAGCCAAGGAGCCATTGTGACCCAGTGGGGCCTCATGGAATCAAGGAGACCATGGTGACACAGGTGATGCACATGAAGCCAAGGAGCCATTGTGACACAGTGGGGCCTGATGGAATCAAGGAGACCATGGTGACACAGGTGATGCACATGAAGCCAAGGAGCCATTGTGATACAGCGGGGCTTCTTCCCTTCAGCTCTGCAGCTGGCTGTCCCACACCGAGGCACCATGTGCCAAGTGCTCTCCTCAGGCCTCTGCCTGCACACAGGCCCAGAGAAGTTTTCCTGTTTGTAAGGAAAGAATGGAAAAGCCTGAGCAGGTTTCCTAAACAACAAACCCCACATGCTGAGTCCAGGCTGCCTGCAATGATGTCCCCTTTCTACAAGGGACACTGTGAGCAGGAATGATGTCTGGGAGCAGAATTCTCGCAGTCTTTCCACGGAATTCTCTGTCCCTGTCCTTTCCCTGGCTCTCAGTGTCAGATGGAAGCTGCTGCTGCCATTCTCTGCTTGAAGCCCTCTTTTGATGCAAGCAGATGCTCCCAGGTGTGTTCAGCAGCTGTTGCTCAGTGTTGATGCAAAGCTTTTGTGTTCCTCATGGAAGCAAGGAGCCATTGTGACACTGCAGGGGCTCATGGCATCAAGGAGACAATTGTGACACTTCAGAACCTCCTAGAAACAAGGCTCCATGGTGACACCGTGGCGAATCATGGAACCACATGGAAATGTGTTCCTCATGAGACACAGCAGGGCCTTGTTGGAACCAAAGACACCTCTGCAAAAAGCAGGGTAGCTCACAGAACCAAGGAGTCCATTGTTACAATAGAAAACCTATGGAAGCAAGGAGACCATTGTGACCCAGTGGGGCCACATGGAAGCCAAGGAGCCATTGTGACCCAGTGGGGCCTCATGGAATCAAGGAGACCATGGTGACACAGGTGATGCACATGAAGCCAAGGAGCCATTGTGACCCAATGGGGCCTCATGGAATCAAGGAGACCATGGTGACACAGGTGATGCACATGAAGCCAAGGAGCCATTGTGACACAGTGGAGCCTCATGGAATCAAGGAGACCATGGTGACACAGGTGATGCACATGAAGCCAAGGAGCCATTGTGACACAGTGGGGCCTCATGGAATCAAGGAGACCATGGTGACACAGGTGATGCACATGAAGCCAAGGAGCCATTGTGACCCAGCGGGGCTTCTTCCCTTCTGCTCTGCAGCTGGCTGTCCCAGCCCACAGCACCATGTGCCAAGTGCTCTCCTCAGGGCTCTGCCTGCACACAGGCCCAGAGAAGTTTTCCTGTTTGTAAGGAAAGAATGAAAAAGCCTGAGCAGGCTTCCTCAACAACAAACCCTACATGCTCAGTCCAGGCTGCCTGCAATGATGTCCCCTTTCTACAAGGGACACTGTGAGCAGGAATGATCTCTGGGAGCAGAATTCTCGCAGTCTTTCCACGGAATTCTCTGTCCCTGTCCTTTGCCTGGCTCTCTGTTGCAGATGGAAGCTGCTGCTGCCATTCTCTGCTTGAAGCCCTCTTTTGATGCAAGCAGATGCTCCCAGGTGTGTTCAGCAGCTGTTGCTCAGTGTTGATGCAAAGCTTTTGTGTTCCTCATGGAAGCAAGGAGCCATTGTGACACTGCAGGTGATGCACATGAAGCTAAGGAGCCATTGTGACCCAGTGGGGCCTCATGGAATCAAGGAGACCATGGTGACACAGGTGATGCACATGAAGCTAAGGAGCCATTGTGACACTGCAGGGGCTCCTGGGATCAAGGAGACAATTGTGACACTACAGAACCTCCTAGAAACAAGGCTCCATGGTGACACCATGGAAAATCTTGGAATCAAGGAGCCCCTTGTGACACAGAGAGGCCGCCTGGAAGCAGTGGTCCATTGTTACACTGCGGATTCAAGAAGACCATGGGGACAGCACGGAACCTCATGGAACCATCCGTCCATTGGGACACAGCGGGGCCTCATGGACACAAGGGGACCATTGTGGCAAAGCAGGGCCTCATGGAAGCATGGAGAGCATTGTGACATTGTGGGCAATCATGGAAGCATGGAGAGCATTGTGCCACTAAGGAAACTGATGGAACCAAGGCGATCACTGGGACACAATGGAAGCACATGGAATCAAGGCTCCATGATGACTTTGGAGGGCCTCATGGAGCACAGCATCCATTGTGACACAGCAAGACCTCGTGGAACCAAGGAGTCTTTGTGATACTCCAGATGCGCATGGAAGCCAGGGTGCACTGAGACACAGATGGGCCTTGTTGGAACCAAAGACACCTCTGCAAAAAGCAGGGTAGCTCACAGAACCAAGGAGTCCATTGTTACAATAGAAAACCTATGGAAGCAAGGAGACAATTGTGACACAGTGGGGCCACATGAAAGCCAAGGAGCCATTGTGACCCAGTGGGGCCTCATGGAGTCAAGGAGACCATGGTGACACAGGTGATGCACATGAAGCCAAGGAGCCATTGTGACACAGCGGGTCTTCTTCCCTTCAGCTCTGCAGCTGGCTGTCCCAGACCGACTCACCATGTGCCAAGTGCTCTCCTCAGGGCTCTGCCTGCACACAGGCCCAGAGAAGTTTTCCTGTTTGTAAGGAAAGAATGAAAAAGCCTGAGCAGGTTCCCTACACAACCAAACCCACATGCTCAGTCCAGGCTGCCTGCAATGATGTCCCCTTTCCACAAGGGACACTGTGAGCAGGAATGATCTCTGGGAGCAGAATTCTCGCAGTCTTTCCACGGAATTCTCTGTCCCTGTCCTTTGCCTGGCTCTCTGTTGCAGATGGAAGCTGCTGCTGCCATTCTCTGCTTGAAGCCCTCTTTTGATGCAAGCAGATGCTCCCAGGTGTGTTCAGCAGCTGTTGCTCAGTGTTGATGCAAAGCTTTTGTGTTCCTCATGGAAGCAAGGAGCCATTGTGACACTGCAGGGGCTCATGGCATCAAGGAGACAATTGTGACACTACAGAACCTCCTAGAAACAAGGCTCCATGGGGACACTGTGGGAAATCATGGAACCACATGGAAATGTGTTCCTCATGAGACACAGCAGGGCCTTGTTGGAACCAAAGACACCTCTGCAAAAAGCAGGGTAGCTCACAGAACCAAGGAGTCCATTGTTACAATAGAAAACCTATGGAAGCAAGGGGCCATTGTGACCCAGTGGGGCCTCATGGAATCAAGGAGACCATGGTGACACAGGTGATGCACATGAAGCCAAGGAGCCATTGTGACCCAGTGGGGCCTCATGGAATCAAGGAGACCATGGT
Source organism: Corvus hawaiiensis (assembly GCF_020740725.1). Classification (NCBI taxonomy): domain Eukaryota; kingdom Metazoa; phylum Chordata; class Aves; order Passeriformes; family Corvidae; genus Corvus; species Corvus hawaiiensis. The sequence goes on from NC_063243.1 coordinate 3,671,034, forward strand.
GACACAGGTGATGCACATGAAGCCAAGGAGCCATTGTGACACAGTGAGGCCTCATGGAATCAAGGAGACCATGGTGACACAGGTGATGCACATGAAGCCAAGGAGCCATTGTGACACAGCGGGGCTTCTTCCCTTCAGCTCTGCAGCTGGCTGTCCCACACCGAGGCACCATGTGCCATCTGCTCTCCTCAGGGCTCTGCCTGCACACAGGTCCAGAGAAGTTTTCCTGTTTGTAAGGAAAGAATGAAAACGCCTGAGCAGGTTCCCTAGACAACAAACCCACATGCTGAGTCCAGGCTGCCTGCAATGATGTCCCCTTTCTACAAGGGACACTGTGAGCAGGAATGATCTCTGGGAGCAGAATTTTCGCAGTCTTTCCACGGAATTCTCTGTCCCTGCCCTTTGCCTGGCTCTCTGTTGCAGATGGAAGCTGCTGGTGCCTTTCTCAGCTTGAAGCCCTCGTTTGGTGCAAGCAGATGCTCCCAGGTGTGTTCAGCAGCTGTTGCTCAGTGTTGATGCAAAGCTTTTGTGTTCCTCATGGAAGCAAGGAGCCATTTTGACACTGCAGGGGCTCATGGCATCAAGGAGACAATTGTGACACTACAGAACCTCCTAGAAACAAGACTCCATGATGACACCGTGGGGAATCATGGAACCACATGGAAATGTGTTCCTCATGAGATGCAGCAGGGCCTTGTTGGAAGCAAAGACACCTCTGCAAAAAGCAGGGTAGCTCACAGAACCAAGGAGTCCATTGCTACAATAGAAAACCTATGGAAGCAAGGAGACCATTGTGACACAGGTGATGCACATGAAGCCAAGGAGCCATTGTGACCCAGTGGGGCCTCATGGAATCAAGGAGACCATGGTGACACAGGTGATGCACATGAAGCCAAGGAGCCATTGTGACACAGTGGGGCCTCATGGAATCAAGGAGACCATGGTGACACAGGTGATGCACATGAAGCCAAGGAGCCATTGTGACACAGCGGGGCTTCTTCCCTTCAGCTCTGCAGCTGGCTGTCCCACACCGAGGCACCATGTGCCAAGTGCTCTCCTCAGGGCTCTGCCTGCACACAGGCCCAGAGAAGTTTTCCTGTTTGTAAGGAAAGAATGGAAAAGCCTGAGCAGGTTTCCTAAACAACAAAGCCCACATGCTGAGTCCAGGCTGCCTGCAATGATGTCCCCTTTCTACAAGGGACACTGTGAGCAGGAATGATGTCTGGGAGCAGAATTCTCGCAGTCTTTCCACGGAATTCTCTGTCCCTGTCCTTTCCCTGGCTCTCAGTGTCAGATGGAAGCTGCTGCTGCCATTCTCTGCTTGAAGCCCTCTTTTGATGCAAGCAGATGCTCCCAGGTGTGTTCAGCAGCTGTTGCTCAGTGTTGATGCAAAGCTTTTGTGTTCCTCATGGAAGCAAGGAGCCATTGTGACACTGCAGGGGCTCATGGCATCAAGGAGACAATTGTGACACTTCAGAACCTCCTAGAAACAAGGCTCCATGGTGACACCGTGGCGAATCATGGAACCACATGGAAATGTGTTCCTCATGAGACACAGCAGGGCCTTGTTGGAACCAAAGACACCTCTGCAAAAAGCAGGGTAGCTCACAGAACCAAGGAGTCCATTGTTACAATAGAAAACCTATGGAAGCAAGGAGACCATTGTGACACAGTGGGGCCACATGGAAGCCACGGAGCCATTGTGACCCAGTGGGGCCTCATGGAATCAAGGAGACCATGGTGACACAGGTGATGCACATGAAGCCAAGGAGCCATTGTGACCCAGTGGGGCCTCATGGAATCAAGGAGACCATGGTGACACAGGTGATGCACATGAAGCCAAGGAGCCATTGTGACACAGTGGAGCCTCATGGAATCAAGGAGACCATGGTGACACAGGTGATGCACATGAAGCCAAGGAGCCATTGTGACCCAGTGGGGCCTCATGGAATCAAGGAGACCATGGTGACACAGGTGATGCACATGAAGCCAAGGAGCCATTGTGACCCAGCGGGGCTTCTTCCCTTCTGCTCTGCAGCTGGCTGTCCCAGCCCACAGCACCATGTGCCAAGTGCTCTCCTTAGGGCTCTGCCTGCACACAGGCCCAGAGAAGTTTTCCTGTTTGTAAGGAAAGAATGAAAAAGCCTGAGCAGGCTTCCTCAACAACAAACCCTACATGCTCAGTCCAGGCTGCCTGCAATGATGTCCCCTTTCTACAAGGGACACTGTGAGCAGGAATGATGTCTGGGAGCAGAATTCTCGCAGTCTTTCCACTGAATTCTCTGTCCCTGTCCTTTCCCTGGCTCTCTGTTGCAGATGGAAGCTGCTGCTGCCATTCTCAGCTTGAAGCCCTCTTTTGATGCAAGCAGATGCTCCCAGGTGTGTTCAGCAGCTGTTGCTCAGTGTTGATGCAAAGCTTTTGTGTTCCTCATGGAAGCAAGGAGCCATTGTGACACTGCAGGTGATGCACATGAAGCTAAGGAGCCATTGTGACCCAGTGGGGCCTCATGGAATCAAGGAGACCATGGTGACACAGGTGATGCACATGAAGCTAAGGAGCCATTGTGACACTGCAGGGGCTCCTGGGATCAAGGAGACAATTGTGACACTACAGAACCTCCTAGAAACAAGGCTCCATGGTGACACCATGGAAAATCTTGGAATCAAGGAGCCCCTTGTGACACAGAGAGGCCGCCTGGAAGCAGTGGTCCATTGTTACACTGCGGATTCAAGAAGACCATGGGGACAGCACGGAACCTCATGGAACCATCCGTCCATTGGGACACAGCGGGGCCTCATGGACACAAGGGGACCATTGTGGCAAAGCAGGGCCTCATGGAAGCATGGAGAGCATTGTGACATTGTGGGCAATCATGGAAGCATGGAGAGCATTGTGCCACTAAGGAAACTGATGGAACCAAGGCGATCACTGGGACACAATGGAAGCACATGGAATCAAGGCTCCATGATGACTTTGGAGGGCCTCATGGAGCACAGCATCCATTGTGACACAGCAAGACCTCGTGGAACCAAGGAGTCTTTGTGATACTCCAGATGCGCATGGAAGCCAGGGTGCACTGAGACACAGATGGGCCTTGTTGGAACCAAAGACACCTCTGCAAAAAGCAGGGTAGCTCACAGAACCAAGGAGTCCATTGTTACAATAGAAAACCTATGGAAGCAAGGAGACAATTGTGACACAGTGGGGCCACATGAAAGCCAAGGAGCCATTGTGACCCAGTGGGGCCTCATGGAGTCAAGGAGACCATGGTGACACAGGTGATGCACATGAAGCCAAGGAGCCATTGTGACACAGCGGGGCTTCTTCCCTTCAGCTCTGCAGCTGGCTGTCCCAGCCCACAGCACCATGTGCCAAGTGCTCTCCTCAGGGCTCTGCCTGCACACAGGCCCAGAGAAGTTTTCCTGTTTGTAAGGAAAGAATGAAAAAGCCTGAGCAGGTTCCCTAGACAACCAAACCCACATGCTCAGTCCAGGCTGCCTGCAATGATGTCCCCTTTCCACAAGGGACACTGTGAGCAGGAATGATCTCTGGGAGCAGAATTCTCGCAGTCTTTCCACGGAATTCTCTGTCCCTGTCCTTTGCCTGGCTCTCTGTTGCAGATGGAAGCTGCTGCTGCCATTCTCAGCTTGAAGCCCTCTTTTGATGCAAGCAGATGCTCCCAGGTGTGTTCAGCAGCTGTTGCTCAGTGTTGATGCAAAGCTTTTGTGTTCCTCATGGAAGCAAGGAGCCATTGTGACACTGCAGGGGCTCATGGCATCAAGGAGACAATTGTGACAGTACAGAACCTCCTAGAAACAAGGCTCCATGGGGACACTGTGGGAAATCATGGAACCACATGGAAATGTGTTCCTCATGAGACACAGCAGGGCCTTGTTGGAACCAAAGACACCTCTGCAAAAAGCAGGGTAGCTCACAGAACCAAGGAGTCCATTGTTACAATAGAAAACCTATGGAAGCAAGGGGCCATTGTGACCCAGTGGGGCCTCATGGAATCAAGGAGACCATGGTGACACAGGTGATGCACATGAAGCCAAGGAGCCATTGTGACCCAGTGGGGCCTCATGGAATCAAGGAGACCATGGTGACACAGGTGATGCACATGAAGCCAAGGAGCCATTGTGACACAGTGAGGCCTCATGGAATCAAGGAGACCATGGTGACACAGGTGATGCACATGAAGCCAAGGAGCCATTGTGACACAGCGGGGCTTCTTCCCTTCAGCTCTGCAGCTGGCTGTCCCACACCGAGGCACCATGTGCCAAGTGCTCTCCTCAGGGCTCTGCCTGCACACAGGTCCAGAGAAGTTTTCCTGTTTGTAAGGAAAGAATGGAAAAGCCTGAGCAGCTTTCCTGAACAACAAACCCCACATGCTGAGTCCAGGCTGCCTGCAATGATGTCCCCTTTCTACAAGGGACACTGTGAGCAGGAATGATCTCTGGGAGCAGAATTTTCGCAGTCTTTCCACGGAATTCTCTGTCCCTGCCCTTTGCCTGGCTCTCTGTTGCAGATGGAAGCTGCTGGTGCCTTTCTCATCTTGAAGCCCTCGTTTGGTGCAAGCAGATGCTCCCAGGTGTGTTCAGCAGCTGTTGCTCAGTGTTGATGCAAAGCTTTTGTGTTCCTCATGGAAGCAAGGAGCCATTTTGACACTGCAGGGGCTCATGGCATCAAGGAGACAATTGTGACACTACAGAACCTCCTAGAAACAAGACTCCATGATGACACCGTGGGGAATCATGGAACCACATGGAAATGTGTTCCTCATGAGATGCAGCAGGGCCTTGTTGGAAGCAAAGACACCTCTGCAAAAAGCAGGGTAGCTCACAGAACCAAGGAGTCCATTGCTACAATAGAAAACCTATGGAAGCAAGGAGACCATTGTGACACAGGTGATGCACATGAAGCCAAGGAGCCATTGTGACACAGTGGGGCCTCATGGAATCAAGGAGACCATGGTGACACAGGTGATGCACATGAAGCCAAGGAGCCATTGTGACACAGTGGGGCCTCATGGAATCAAGGAGACCATGGTGACACAGGTGATGCACATGAAGCCAAGGAGCCATTGTGACACAGCGGGGCTTCTTCCCTTCAGCTCTGCAGCTGGCTGTCCCACACCGACTCACCATGTGCCAAGTGCTCTCCTCAGGGCTCTGCCTGCACACAGGCCCAGAGAAGTTTTCCTGTTTGTAAGGAAAGAATGAAAAAGCCTGAGCAGGTTCCCTAGACAACCAAACCCACATGCTGAGTCCAGGCTGCCTGCAATGATGTCCCCTTTCTACAAGGGACACTGTGAGCAGGAATGATGTCTGGGAGCAGAATTTTCGCAGTCTTTCCACTGAATTCTCTGTCCCTGTCCTTTGCCTGGCTCTCTGTTGCATATGGAAGCTGCTGGTGCCATTCTCTGCTTGAAGCCCTCTTTTGATGCAAGCAGATGCTCCCAGGTGTGTTCAGCAGCTGTTGCTCAGTGTTGATGCAAAGCTTTTGTGTTCCTCATGGAAGCAAGGAGCCATTGTGACACTGCAGGGGCTCATGGCATCAAGGAGACAATTGTGACACTACAGAACCTCCTAGAAACAAGGCTCCATGGGGACACTGTGGGAAATCATGGAACCACATGGAAATGTGTTCCTCATGAGACACAGCAGGGCCTTGTTGGAACCAAAGACACCTCTGCAAAAAGCAGGGTAGCTCACAGAACCAAGGAGTCCATTGTTACAATAGAAAACCTATGGAAGCAAGGGGCCATTGTGACCCAGTGGGGCCTCATGGAATCAAGGAGACCATGGTGACACAGGTGATGCACATGAAGCCAAGGAGCCATTGTGACCCAGTGGGGCCTCATGGAATCAAGGAGACCATGGTGACACAGGTGATGCACATGAAGCCAAGGAGCCATTGTGACACAGTGAGGCCTCATGGAATCAAGGAGACCATGGTGACACAGGTGATGCACATGAAGCCAAGGAGCCATTGTGACACAGCGGGGCTTCTTCCCTTCAGCTCTGCAGCTGGCTGTCCCACACCGAGGCACCATGTGCCAACTGCTCTCCTCAGGGCTCTGCCTGCACACAGGTCCAGAGAAGTTTTCCTGTTTGTAAGGAAAGAATGGAAAAGCCTGAGCAGCTTTCCTGAACAACAAACCCCACATGCTGAGTCCAGGCTGCCTGCAATGATGTCCCCTTTCTACAAGGGACACTGTGAGCAGGAATGATCTCTGGGAGCAGAATTTTCGCAGTCTTTCCACGGAATTCTCTGTCCCTGCCCTTTGCCTGGCTCTCTGTTGCAGATGGAAGCTGCTGGTGCCTTTCTCATCTTGAAGCCCTCGTTTGGTGCAAGCAGATGCTCCCAGGTGTGTTCAGCAGCTGTTGCTCAGTGTTGATGCAAAGCTTTTGTGTTCCTCATGGAAGCAAGGAGCCATTTTGACACTGCAGGGGCTCATGGCATCAAGGAGACAATTGTGACACTACAGAACCTCCTAGAAACAAGACTCCATGATGACACTGTGGGGAATCATGGAACCACATGGAAATGTGTTCCTCATGAGATGCAGCAGGGCCTTGTTGGAACCAAAGACACCTCTGCAAAAAGCAGGGTAGCTCACAGAACCAAGGAGTCCATTGCTACAATAGAAAACCTATGGAAGCAAGGAGACCATTGTGACACAGGTGATGCACATGAAGCCAAGGAGCCATTGTGACACAGTGGGGCCTCATGGAATCAAGGAGACCATGGTGACACAGGTGATGCACATGAAGCCAAGGAGCCATTGTGACACAGTGGGGCCTCATGGAATCAAGGAGACCATGGTGACACAGGTGATGCACATGAAGCCAAGGAGCCATTGTGACACAGCGGGGCTTCTTCCCTTCAGCTCTGCAGCTGGCTGTCCCACACCGACTCACCATGTGCCAAGTGCTCTCCTCAGGGCTCTGCCTGCACACAGGCCCAGAGAAGTTTTCCTGTTTGTAAGGAAAGAATGAAAAAGCCTGAGCAGGTTCCCTAGACAACCAAACCCACATGCTGAGTCCAGGCTGCCTGCAATGATGTCCCCTTTCTACAAGGGACACTGTGAGCAGGAATGATCTCTGGGAGCAGAATTTTCGCAGTCTTTCCACTGAATTCTCTGTCCCTGTCCTTTGCCTGGCTCTCTGTTGCAGATGGAAGCTGCTGGTGCCATTCTCTGCTTGAAGCCCTCTTTTGATGCAAGCAGATGCTCCCAGGTGCGTTCAGCAGCTGTTGCTCAGTGTTGATGCAAAGCTTTTGTGTTCCTCATGGAAGCAAGGAGCCATTGTGACACTGCAGGGGCTCATGGCATCAAGGAGACAATTGTGACAGTACAGAACCTCCTAGAAACAAGGCTCCATGGGGACACCGTGGGAAATCATGGAACCACATGGAAATGTGTTCCTCATGAGACGCAGCAGGGCCTTGTTGGAACCAAAGACACCTCTGCAAAAAGCAGGGTAGCTCACAGAACCAAGGAGTCCATTGTTACAATAGAAAACCTATGGAAGCAAGGGGCCATTGTGACACAGGTGATGCACATGAAGCCAAGGAGCCATTGTGACCCAGTGGGGCCTCATGGAATCAAGGAGACCATGGTGACACAGGTGATGCACATGAAGCCAAGGAGCCATTGTGACACAGTGAGGCCTCATGGAATCAAGGAGACCATGGTGACACAGGTGATGCACATGAAGCCAAGGAGCCATTGTGACACAGCTGGGCTTCTTCTCTTCAGCTCTGCAGCTGGCTGTCCCACACCGAGGCACCATGTGCTAAGTGCTCTCCTCAGAGCTCTGCCTGCACACAGGCCCAGAGAAGTTTTCCTGTTTGTAAGGAAAGAATGGAAAAGCCTGAGCAGCTTTCCTGAACAACAAACCCCACATGCTGAGTCCAGGCTGCCTGCAATGATGTCCCCTTTCTACAAGGGACACTGTGAGCAGGAATGGTCTCTGGGAGCAGAATTTTCGCAGTCTTTCCACTGAATTCTCTGTCCCTGCCCTTTGCCAGGCTCTCTGTTGCAGATGGAAGCTGCTGGTGCCTTTATCATCTTGAAGCCCTCGTTTGATGCAAGCAGATGCTCCCAGGTGTGTTCAGCAGCTGTTGCTCAGTGTTGATGCAAAGCTTTTGTGTTCCTCATGGAAGCAAGGAGCCATTTTGACACTGCAGGGGCTCATGGCATCAAGGAGACAATTGTGACAGTACAGAACCTCCTAGAAACAAGACTCCATGATGACACCGTGGGAAATCATGGAACCACATGGAAATGTGTTCCTCATGAGATGCAGCAGGGCCTTGTTGGAACCAAAGACACCTCTGCAAAAAGCAGGGTAGCTCACAGAACCAAGGAGTCCATTGCTACAATAGAAAACCTATGGAAGCAAGGAGACCATTGTGACACAGTGGGGCCTCATGGAATCAAGGAGACCATGGTGACACAGGTGATGCACATGAAGCCAAGGAGCCATTGTGACACAGTGGGGCCTCATGGAATCAAGGAGACCATGGTGACACAGGTGATGCACATGAAGCCAAGGAGCCATTGTGACCCAGTGGGGCCTCATGGAATCAAGGAGACCATTGTGACACAGGTGATGCACATGAAGCCAAGGAGCCATTGTGACACAGCGGGGCTTCTTCCCTTCAGCTCTGCAGCTGGCTGTCCCAGCCCACAGCACTATGTGCCAACTGCTCTCCTCACGACTCTGCCTGCACACAGGCCCAGGAGAAGTTTTCCTGTTTGTAAGGAAAGAATGGAAAAGCCTGAGCAGGTTCCCTAGACAACCAAACCCACATGCTCAGTCCAGGCTGCCTGCAATGATGTCCCCTTTCTACAAGGGACACTGTGAGCAGGAATGATCTCTGAGAGCAGAATTCTCGCAGTCTTTCCACTGAATTCTCTGTCCCTGTCCTTTGCCTGCCTCTCTGTTGCGGATGGAAGCTGCTGCTGCCATTCTCTGCTTGAAGCCCTCTTTTGATGCAAGCAGGTGCTCCCAGGTGTGTTCAGCAGCTGTTGCTCAGTGTTGATGCAAAGCTTTTGTGTTCCTCATGGAAGCAAGGAGCCATTGTGACACTGCAGGGGCTCATGGCATCAAGGAGACAATTGTGACACTACAGAACCTCCTAGAAACAAGGCTCCATCGTGGCACCGTGACGAATCATGGAATCAAGGAGCCCATTGTGACACAGAGAGGCCGCCTGGAAGCAATGGTCCATTGTTGCACTGCGGATTCAAGAAGACCATGGGGACAGCACGGAACCTCATGGAACCATCCGTCCATTGGGACACAGCAGGGCCTCATGGACACAAGGGGACCATTGTGGCAAAGCAGGGCCTCATGGAAGCATGGAGAGCATTGTGACATTGTGGGCAATCATGGAAGCATGGAGAGCATTGTGCCACTAAGGAAACTGATGGAACCAAGGCGATCACTGGGACACAATGGAAGCACATGGAATCAAGGCTCCATGATGACTTTGGAGGGCCTCATGGAGCACAGCATCCATTGTGACACAGCAAGACCTCGTGGAACCAAGGAGCCTTTGTGATACTCCAGATGCGCATGGAAGCCAGGGTGCACTGAGACACAGCGGTGCCTTGTTGGAACCAAAGACACCTCTGCAAAAAGCAGGGTAGCTCACAGAACCAAGGAGTCCATTGTTACATTGTAGAAAATTATACATTACATTCTAGAAAACCTATGGAACCAAGGGGCTATTGTGACACAGTGGGGCCACATGGAAGCAATTGTCCATTATGACAATGTGGATCAAAGGTGAGCATGGTGACACTGCGGAACCTCATGGAAGCAAGGAGCCATTGTGACCCAGTGGGGCCTGATGGAATCAAGGAGACCATGGTGACACAGGTGATGCACATGAAGCCAAGGAGCCATTGTGACACAGCGGGGCCTCATGGAATCAAGGAGACCATGGTGACACAGGTGATGCACATGAAGCCAAGGAGCCATTGTGACACAGTGGGGCCTCATGGAATCAAGGAGACCATGGTGACACAGGTGATGCACATGAAGCCAAGGAGCCATTGTGACACAGCGGGGCTTCTTCCCTTCAGCTCTGCAGCTGGCTGTCCCAGCCCACAGCACCATGTGCCAAGTGCTCTCCTCAGGGCTCTGCCTGCACACAGGCCCAGAGAAGTTTTCCTGTTTGTAAGGAAAGAATGAAAAAGCCTGAGCAGGTTCCCCTGACAACCAAACCCACATGCTCAGTCCAGGCTGCCTGCAATGATGTCCCCTTTCTACAAGGGACACTGTGAGCAGGAATGATGTCTGGGAGCAGAATTCTCGCAGTCTTTCCACGGAATTCCCTGTCCCTGTCCTTTGCCTGGCTCTCTGTTGCAGATGGAAGCTGCTGGTGCCTTTCTCAGCTTGAAGCCCTCTTTTGATGCAAGCAGATGCTCCCAGGTGTGTTCAGCAGCTGTTGCTCAGTGTTGATGCAAAGCTTTTGTGTTCCTCATGGAAGCAAGGAGCCATTGTGACACTGCAGGGGCTCATGGCATCAAGGAGACAATTGTGACAGTACAGAACCTCCTAGAAACAAGGCTCCATGGTGACACCGTGGGGAATCATGGAACCACATGGAAATGTGTTCCTCATGAGACGCAGCAGGGCCTTGTTGGAACCAAAGACACCAGTGCAAAAAGCAGGGTAGCTCACAGAACCAAGGAGTCCATTGTTACAATAGAAAACCTATGGAAGCAAGGGGCCATTGTGACCCAGTGGGGCCTCATGGAATCAAGGAGACCATGGTGACACAGGTGATGCACATGAAGCCAAGGAGCCATTGTGACACAGTGGGGCCTCATGGAATCAAGGAGACCATGGTGACACAGGTGATTCACATGAAGCCAAGGAGCCATTGTGACACAGTGGGGCCTCATGGAATCAAGGAGACCATGGTGACACAGGTGATGCACATGAACCCAAGGAGCCATTGTGACACAGCGGGGCTTCTTCCCTTCAGCTCTGCAGCTGGCCGTCCCAGCCCACGGCACCATGTGCCATCTGCTCTCCTCAGGGCTCTGCCTGCACACAGGCCCAGGAAAGTTTTCCTGATGTAAGGAAAGAATGGAAAAGCCTGAGCAGGTTTCCTAAACAACAAACCCACATACTCAGTCCAGCCTGCTTGCAATAATGTCCCCTTTCTACAAGGGACACTGTGAGCAGGATTGATCTCTGAGAGCAGAATTCTCACAGTCTTTCCACTGAATTCTCTGTCCCTGTCCTTTGCCTGGCTCTCTGTTGCAGATGGAAGCTGCTGCTGCCATTCTCTGCTTGAAGCCCTCTTTTGATGCAAGCAGGTGCTCCCAGGTGTGTTCAGCAGCTGTTGCTCAGTGTTGATGCAAAGCTTTTGTGTTCCTCATGGAAGCAAGGAGCCATTGTGACACTGCAGGGGCTCATGGCATCAAGGAGACAATTGTGACACTACAGAACCTCCTAGAAACAAGGCTCCATGGTGACACCGTGGCGAATCATGGAATCAAGGAGCCCCTTGTGACACAGAGTGGCCGCCTGGAAGCAATGGTCCATTGTTACACTGCGGATTCAAGAAGACCATGGGGACAGCACGGAACCTCATGGAACCATCCGTCCATTGGGACACAGCGGGGCCTCATGGACACAAGGGGACCATTGTGGCAAAGCAGGGCCTCATGGAAGCATGGAGAGCATTGTGACATTGTGGGCAATCATGGAAGCATGGAGAGCATTGTGCCACTAAGGAAACTGATGGAACCAAGGCGATCACTGGGACACAATGGAAGCACATGGAATCAAGGCTCCATGATGACTTTGGAGGGCCTCATGGAGCACAGCATCCATTGTGACACAGCAAGACCTCGTGGAACCAAGGAGCCTTTGTGATACTCCAGATGCGCATGGAAGCCAGGGTGCACTGAGACACAGCGGGGCCTTGTTGGAACCAAAGACACCTCTGCAAAAAGCAGGGTAGCTCACAGAACCAAGGAGTCCATTGTTACATTGTAGAAAATTATACATTACATTCTAGAAAACCTATGGAACCAAGGGGCTATTGTGACACAGTGGGGCCACATGGAAGCAATTGTCCATTATGACAATGTGGATCAAAGGTGAGCATGGTGACACTGCGGAACCTCATGGAAGCAAGGAGCCATTGTGACCCAGTGGGGCCTGATGGAATCAAGGAGACCATGGTGACACAGGTGATGCACATGAAGCCAAGGAGCCATTGTGACACAGTGGGGCCTCATGGAATCAAGGAGACCATGGTGACACAGGTGATGCACATGAAGCCAAGGAGCCATTGTGACCCAGTGGGGCCTCATGGAATCAAGGAGACCATGGTGACACAGGTGATGCACATGAAGCCAAGGAGCCATTGTGACCCAGTGGGGCCTCATGGAATCAAGGAGACCATGGTGACACAGGTGATGCACATGAAGCCAAGGAGCCATTGTGACACAGTGGGGCCTCATGGAATCAAGGAGACCATGGTGACACAGGTGATGCACATGAAGCCAAGGAGCCATTGTGACACAGCGGGGCTTCTTCCCTTCAGCTCTGCAGCTGGCTGTCCCAGCCCACAGCACCATGTGCCAAGTGCTCTCCTCAGGGCTCTGCCTGCACACAGGCCCAGAAAAGTTTTCCTGTTTGTAAGGAAAGAATGAAAAAGCCTGAGCAGGTTCCCTAGACAACCAAACCCACATGCTGAGTCCAGGCTGCCTGCAATGATGTCCCCTTTCTACAAGGGACACTGTGAGCAGGAATGATGTCTGGGAGCAGAATTCTCGCAGTCTTTCCACGGAATTCCCTGTCCCTGTCCTTTGCCTGGCTCTCTGTTGCAGATGGAAGCTGCTGCTGCCTTTCTCATCTTGAAGCCCTCTTTTGATGCAAGCAGATGCTCCCAGGTGTGTTCAGCAGCTGTTGCTCAGTGTTGATGCAAAGCTTTTGTGTTCCTCATGGAAGCAAGGAGCCATTGTGACACTGCAGGGGCTCATGGCATCAAGGAGACAATTGTGACACTACAGAACCTCCTAGAAACAAGGCTCCATGGTGACACCGTGGCGAATCATGGAATCAAGGAGCCCCTTGTGACACAGAGAGGCCGCCTGGAAGCAATGGTCCATTGTTACACTGCGGATTCAAGAAGACCATGGGGACAGCACGGAACCTCATGGAACCATCCGTCCATTGGGACACAGCGGGGCCTCATGGACACAAGGGGACCATTGTGGCAAAGCAGGGCCTCATGGAAGCATGGAGAGCATTGTGACATTGTGGGCAATCATGGAAGCATGGAGAGCATTGTGCCACTAAGGAAACTGATGGAACCAAGGCGATCCCTGGGACACAATGGAAGCACATGGAATCAAGGCTCCATGATGACTTTGGAGGGCCTCATGGAGCACAGCATCCATTGTGACACAGCAAGACCTCGTGGAACCAAGGAGCCTTTGTGATACTCCAGATGCGCATGGAAGCCAGGGTGCACTGAGACACAGCGGGGCCTTGTTGGAACCAAAGACACCTCTGCAAAAAGCAGGGTAGCTCCCAGAACCAAGGAGTCCATTGTTACATTGTAGAAAATTATACATTACATTCTAGAAAACCTATGGAACCAAGGGGCTATTGTGACACAGTGGGGCCACATGGAAGCAATTGTCCATTATGACAATGTGGATCAAAGGTGAGCATGGTGACACTGCGGAACCTCATGGAAGCAAGGAGCCATTGTGACCCAGTGGGGCCTCATGGAATCAAGGAGACCATGGTGACACAGGTGATGCACATGAAGCCAAGGAGCCATTGTGACCCAGTGGGGCCTGATGGAATCAAGGAGACCATGGTGACACAGGTGATGCACATGAAGCCAAGGAGCCATTGTGACACAGTGGGGCCTCATGGAATCAAGGAGACCATGGTGACACAGGTGATGCACATGAAGCCAAGGAGCCATTGTGACACAACCGGTCTTCTTCCCTTGAGCTCTGCAGCTGGCGGTCCCAGCCCACGGCACCATGTGCCATCTGCTCTCCTCAGGGCTCTGCCTGCACACAGGCCCAGGGAAGTTTTCCTGTTTGTAAGGAAAGAATGGAAAAGCCTGAGCAGCTTTCCTGAACAACAAACCCACATACTCAGTCCAGCCTGCTTGCAATGATGTCCCCTTTCTACAAGGGACACTGTGAGCAGGAATGATCTCTGAGAGCAGAATTCTCACAGTCTTTTCACTGAATTCTCTGTCCCTGTCCTTTGCCTGGCTCTCTGTTGCAGATGGAAGCTGCTGCTGCCATTCTCAGCTTGAAGCCCTCTTTTGATGCAAGCAGGTGCTCCCAGGTGTGTTCAGCAGCTGTTGCTCAGTGTTGATGCAAAGCTTTTGTGTTCCTCATGGAAGCAAGGAGCCATTGTGACACTGCAGGGGCTCATGGCATCAAGGAGACAATTGTGACACTACAGAACCTCCTAGAAACAAGGCTCCATGGTGACACCGTGGCGAATCATGGAATCAAGGAGCCCCTTGTGACACAGAGAGGCCGCCTGGAAGCAATGGTCCATTGTTACACTGCGGATTCAAGAAGACCATGGGGACAGCACGGAACCTCATGGAACCATCCGTCCATTGGGACACAGCGGGGCCTCATGGACACAAGGGGACCATTGTGGCAAAGCAGGGCCTCATGGAAGCATGGAGAGCATTGTGACATTGTGGGCAATCATGGAAGCATGGAGAGCATTGTGCCACTAAGGAAACTGATGGAACCAAGGCGATCACTGGGACACAATGGAAGCACATGGAATCAAGGCTCCATGATGACTTTGGAGGGCCTCATGGAGCACAGCATCCATTGTGACACAGCAAGACCTCGTGGAACCAAGGAGCCTTTGTGATACTCCAGATGCGCATGGAAGCCAGGGTGCACTGAGACACAGCGGGGCCTTGTTGGAACCAAAGACACCAGTGCAAAAAGCAGGGTAGCTCACAGAACCAAGGAGTCCATTGTTACATTGTAGAAAATTATACATTACATTCTAGAAAACCTATGGAACCAAGGGGCTATTGTGACACAGTGGGGAATCATGGAAGCAATTGTCCATTCTGACAATGTGGATCAAAGGTGAGCATGGTGACACTGCGGAACCTCATGGAAGCAAGGAGCCATTGTGACACAGTGGGGCCTCATGGAATCAAGGAGACCATGGTGACACAGGTGATGCACATGAAGCCAAGGAGCCATTGTGACACAGTGGGGCCTCATGGAATCAAGGAGACCATGGTGACACAGGTGATGCACATGAAGCCAAGGAGCCATTGTGACACAGCGGGGCTTCTTCCCTTCAGCTCTGCAGCTGGCTGTCCCAGCCCACAGCACCATGTGCCAACTGCTCTCCTCAGGGCTCTGACTGCACACAGGCCCAGAGAAGTTTTCCTGTTTGTAAGGAAAGAATGGAAAAGCCTGAGCAGGTTTCCTAAACAACAAACCCCACATGCTGAGTCCAGGCTGCCTGCAATGATGTCCCCTTTCTACAAGGGACACTGTGAGCAGGAATGTTGGGGTTTTAGTTTAGTCTTAGGTTTTCCTGTTAAAGGAATTTTCTCCCATATGCATGTTGCTAGGGGACAAATAGCTGTACTTAAGAAAGACAAAAAGGTGAGTGGGGCGGGCCTGGCTACTCTTTTGTCTACACCTGGGTGTGGGGACAGTTCGCTCTGAGCGTCCGGAGAGAGAAGCTGCAGAGAAAGGAGCTGCTGCTGCTTTCTTTTTGGCCGTTCTTTCTTCCTGCTGGAAGCAACGCCGGGACCCCAAAAGCCGCTTTTCCCTGCCCTGCTGGAGACCGAGCTGTGGCTGTCCTGCTCCGCTGCTGCTTCGAGCTTTCGCTACGCTGTAGCCCTGCCCGCCCTGCCTGCCTGGGCCTCCGTGGGTTTTTCCCATCTGGATACATCTCGTCTGCCACCCGGGATTTGCGTTCGTTTCTGCCGTTTCAGCCTGCTGTTCCTGAGAGTCCGGGATCGGCTGCCCAGCGGTTTGTGAAGCCTTTGTTCCATCCTTCCCGGGATCCCAGGGCACCAGAGCCGCGGGTTTCCCGAGCTCGCTCCGGAGCGCCCCCTGCAGCCGCGGGGGAACCATCGCACCTGCCCTGCTCACCGGGAGCCGCCAGCGCCCCTGCCGGCTGCGAGCGGAACTGCACCCGAGGGGAAACAGCCTGACAGCCGAGAAGGCTGGGACTGGGTTTGTGATTGCTGTTACTGCCATAGTTGTTGTTGTTTTGTTTGACTGGTTATATACATATATATATAGAGTAAAGAACTGTTATTCCTATTTCCCACATCTTTGCCTAAAGGCCCTTGATTTCAAAATATAATAACTTGGAGGGAAAAGGGGTTATATCTGCCACTTCAAGGGGGGCCTCTGCCTTCCTTAGCAGACGCCTGTCTTTAAAAACCGAGAGACAGGAATGATCTCTGGGAGCAGAATTCTCGCAGTCTTTCCACTGAATTCTCTGTCCCTGTCCTTTGCCTGGCTCTCTGTTGCAGATGGAAGCTGCTACTGCCTTTCTCTGCTTGAAGCTTTCTTTTGATGCAAGCAGGTGCTCCCAGGTGTGTTCAGCAGCTGTTGCTCAGTGTTGATGCAAAGCTTTTGTGTTCCTCATGGAAGCAAGGAGCCATTGTGACACTGCAGGGGCTCATGGCATCAAGGAGACAATTGTGACAGTACAGAACCTCCTAGAAACAAGACTCCATGATGACACCGTGGGGAATCATGGAACCACATGGAAATGTGTTCCTCATGAGACGCAGCAGGGCCTTGTTGGAACCAAAGACACCAGTGCAAAAAGCAGGGTAGCTCACAGAACCAAGGAGTCCATTGTTACAATAGAAAACCTATGGAAGCAAGGGGCCATTGTGACACAGTGGGGCCACATGGAATCAAGGAGACCATGGTGACACAGGTGATGCACATGAAGTCAAGGAGCCATTGTGACACAGTGGGGCCTCATGGAATGAAGGAGACCATGGTGACACAGGTGATGCACATGAAGCCAAGGAGCCATTGTGACACAGTGGGGCCTCATGGAATCAAGGAGACCATGGTGACACAGGTGATGCACATGAAGCCAAGGAGCCATTGTGACACAGCGGGGCTTCTTCCCTTCAGCTCTGCAGCTGGCTGTCCCAGCCCACAGCACCATGTGCCAAGTGCTCTCCTCAGGGCTCTGCCTGCACACAGGCCCAGAGAAGTTTTCCTGTTTGTAAGGAAAGAATGAAAAAGCCTGAGCAGGTTCCCTAGACAACCAAACCCACATGCTCAGTCCAGGCTGCCTGCAATGATGTCCCCTTTCTACAAGGGACACTGTGAGCAGGAATGATCTCTGGGAGCAGAATTCTCGCAGTCTTTCCACGGAATTCTCTGTCCCTGTCCTTTGCCTGGCTCTCTGTTGCAGATGGAAGCTGCTGGTGCCATTCTCAGCTTGAAGCCCTCTTTTGATGCAAGCAGATGCTCCCAGGTGCGTTCAGCAGCTGTTGCTCAGTGTTGATGCAAAGCTTTTGTGTTCCTCATGGAAGCAAGGAGCCATTGTGACACTGCAGGGGCTCATGGCATCAAGGAGACAATTGTGACAGTACAGAACCTCCTAGAAACAAGGCTCCATGGGGACACCATGGGGAATCATGGAACCACATGGAAATGTGTTCCTCATGAGACACAGCAGGGCCTTGTTGGAACCAAAGACACCTCTGCAAAAAGCAGGGTAGCTCACAGAACCAAGGAGTCCATTGTTACAATAGAAAACCTATGGAAGCAAGGAGACCATTGTGACACAGTGGGGCCACATGGAAGCCACGGAGCCATTGTGACCCAGTGGGGCCTCATGGAATCAAGGAGACCATGGTGACACAGGTGATGCACATGAAGCCAAGGAGCCATTGTGACCCAGTGGGGCCTCATGGAATCAAGGAGACCATGGTGACACAGGTGATGCACATGAAGCCAAGGAGCCATTGTGACACAGCGGGGCTTCTTCCCTTCAGCTCTGCAGCTGGCTGTCCCAGCCCACAGCACTATGTGCCAAGTGCTCTCCTAAGGACTCTGCCTGCACACAGGCCCAGAGAAGTTTTCCTGTTTGTAAGGAAAGAATGGAAAAGCCTGAGCAGCTTTCCTAAACAACAAACCCCACATGCTGAGTCCAGGCTGCCTGCAATGATGTCCCCTTTCTACAAGGGACACTGTGAGCAGGAATGATCTCTGAGAGCAGAATTCTCACAGTCTTTCCACGGAATTCTCTGTCCCTGTCCTTTCCCTGGCTCTCTGTTGCAGATGGAAGCTGCTGGTGCCTTTCTCATCTTGAAGCCCTCGTTTGATGCAAGCAGATGCTCCCAGGTGTGTTCAGCAGCTGTTGCTCAGTGTTGATGCAAAGCTTTTGTGTTCCTCATGGAAGCAAGGAGCCATTGTGACACTGCAGGGGCTCATGGCATCAAGGAGACAATTGTGACAGTACAGAACCTCCTAGAAACAAGACTCCATGATGACACCGTGGGGAATCATGGAACCACATGGAAATGTGTTCCTCATGAGACGCAGCAGGGCCTTGTTGGAACCAAAGACACCTCTACCAAAAGCAGGGTAGCTCACAGAACCAAGGAGTCCATTGTTACAATAGAAAACCTATGGAAGCAAGGAGACCATTGTGACACAGTGGGGCCACATGGAAGCCACAGAGCCATTGTGACCCAGTGGGGCCTCATGGAATCAAGGAGACCATGGTGACACAGGTGATGCACATGAAGCCAAGGAGCCATTGTGACACAGTGGGGCCTCATGGAATCAAGGAGACCATGGTGACACAGGTGATGCACATGAAGCCAAGGAGCCATTGTGACACAGCGGGGCTTCTTCCCTTCAGCTCTGCAGCTGGCTGTCCCACACCGAGGCACCATGTGCCAAGTGCTCTCCTCAGGGCTCTGCCTGCACACAGGCCCAGGAGAAGTTTTCCTGTTTGTAAGGAAAGAATGGAAAAGCCTGAGCAGGTTCCCTAGACAACCAAACCCACATGCTCAGTCCAGGCTGCCTGCAATGATGTCCCCTTGCTACAAGGAATACTGTGAGCAGGAATGATCTCTGAGAGCAGAATTCTCGCAGTCTTTCCACGGAATTCCCTGTCCCTGTCCTTTGCCTGGCTCTCTGTTGCAGATGGAAGCTGCTGCTGCCATTCTCTGCTTGAAGCCCTCTTTTGATGCAAGCAGGTGCTCCCAGGTGTGTTCAGCAGCTGTTGCTCAGTGTTGATGCAAAGCTTTTGTGTTCCTCATGGAAGCAAGGAGCCATTGTGACACTGCAGGGGCTCATGGCATCAAGGAGACAATTGTGACACTACAGAACCTCCTAGAAACAAGGCTCCATGGTGACACCGTGGCGAATCATGGAATCAAGGAGCCCCTTGTGACACAGAGAGGCCGCCTGGAAGCAATGGTCCATTGTTACACTGCGGATTCAAGAAGACCATGGGGACAGCACGGAACCTCATGGAACCATCCGTCCATTGGGACACAGCGGGGCCTCATGGACACAAGGGGACCATTGTGGCAAAGCAGGGCCTCATGGAAGCATGGAGAGCATTGTGACATTGTGGGCAATCATGGAAGCATGGAGAGCATTGTGCCACTAAGGAAACTGATGGAACCAAGGCGATCCCTGGGACACAATGGAAGCACATGGAATCAAGGCTCCATGATGACTTTGGAGGGCCTCATGGAGCACAGCATCCATTGTGACACAGCAAGACCTCGTGGAACCAAGGAGCCTTTGTGATACTCCAGATGCGCATGGAAGCCAGGGTGCACTGAGACACAGCGGGGCCTTGTTGGAACCAAAGACACCTCTGCAAAAAGCAGGGGAGCTCACAGAACCAAGGAGTCCATTGTTACATTGTAGAAAATTATACATTACATTCTAGAAAACCTATGGAACCAAGGGGCTATTGTGACACAGTGGGGCCACATGGAAGCAATTGTCCATTATGACAATGTGGATCAAAGGTGAGCATGGTGACACTGCGGAACCTCATGGAAGCAAGGAGCCATTGTGACACAGTGGGGCCTCATGGAATCAAGGAGACCATGGTGACACAGGTGATGCACATGAAGCCAAGGAGCCATTGTGACCCAGTGGGGCCTCATGGAATCAAGGAGACCATGGTGACACAGGTGATGCACATGAAGCCAAGGAGCCATTGTGACCCAGTGGGGCCTCATGGAATCAAGGAGACCATGGTGACACAGGTGATGCACATGAAGCCAAGGAGCCATTGTGACACAGTGGGGCCTCATGGAATCAAGGAGACCATGGTGACACAGGGGATGCACATGAAGCCAAGGGGCCATTGTGACACAGTGGGGCCTCATGGAATCAAGGAGACCATGGTGACACAGGTGATGCACATGAAGCCAAGGAGCCATTGTGACACAGTGGGGCCTCATGGAATCAAGGAGACCATGGTGACACAGGTGATGCACATGAAGCCAAGGAGCCATTGTGACCCAGTGGGGCCTGATGGAATCAAGGAGACCATGGTGACACAGGTGATGCACATGAAGCCAAGGAGCCATTGTGACCCAGTGGGGCCTCATGGAATCAAGGAGACCATGGTGACACAGGTGATGCACATGAAGCCAAGGAGCCATTGTGACACAGCGGGGCTTCTTCCCTTCAGCTCTGCAGCTGGCTGTCCCAGCCCACAGCACTATGTGCCAACTGCTCTCCTCAGGACTCTGCCTGCACACAGGCCCAGGGAAGTTTTCCTGTTTGTAAGGAAAGAATGGAAAAGCCTGAGCAGCTTTCCTAAACAACAAACCCCACATGCTGAGTCCAGGCTGCCTGCAATGATGTCCCCTTTCTACAAGGGACACTGTGAGCAGGAATGATCTCTGAGAGCAGAATTCTCACAGTCTTTCCACGGAATTCTCTGTCCCTGTCCTTTCCCTGGCTCTCTTTTGCAGATGGAAGCTGCTGGTGCCTTTCTCATCTTGAAGCCCTCGTTTGATGCAAGCAGATGCTCCCAGGTGTGTTCAGCAGCTGTTGCTCAGTGTTGATGCAAAGCTTTTGTGTTCCTCATGGAAGCAAGGAGCCATTGTGACACTGCAGGGGCTCATGGGATCAAGGAGACAATTGTGACAGTACAGAACCTCCTAGAAACAAGGCTCCATGGTGACACCGTGGGGAATCATGGAACCACATGGAAATGTGTTCCTCATGAGACGCAGCAGGGCCTTGTTGGAACCAAAGACACCTCTACCAAAAGCAGGGTAGCTCACAGAACCAAGGAGTCCATTGTTACAATAGAAAACCTATGGAAGCAAGGAGACCATTGTGACACAGTGGGGCCACATGGAAGCCAAGGAGCCATTGTGACCCAGTGGGGCCTCATGGAATCAAGGAGACCATGGTGACACAGGTGATGCACATGAAGCCAAGGAGCCATTGTGACCCAGTGGGGCCTCATGGAATCAAGGAGACCATGGTGACACAGGTGATGCACATGAAGCCAAGGAGCCATTGTGACCCAGTGGGGGCTCATGGAATCAAGGAGACCATGGTGACACAGGTGATGCACATGAAGCCAAGGAGCCATTGTGACCCAGTGGGGCCTCATGGAATCAAGGAGACCATGGTGACACAGGTGATGCACATGAAGCCAAGGAGCCATTGTGACACAGTGGGGCCTCATGGAATCAAGGAGACCATGGTGACACAGGTGATGCACATGAAGCCAAGGAGCCATTGTGACACAGTGGGGCTTCTTCCCTTCAGCTCTGCAGCTGGCTGTCCAAGACCGAGGCACCATGTGCCAAGTACTCTCCTCAGGGCTCTGCCTGCACACAGGCCCAGAGAAGTTTTCCTGTTTGTAAGGAAAGAATGAAAAAGCCTGAGCAGGTTCCCTAGACAACCAAACCCACATGCTCAGTCCAGGTTGCCTGCAATGATGTCCCCTTTCTACAAGGGATACTGTGAGCAGGAATGATCTCTGGGAGCAGAATTTTCGCAGTCTTTCCACGGAATTCTCTGTCCCTGTCCTTTGCCTGGCTCTCTGTTGCAGATGGAAGCTGCTGCTGCCATTCTCAGCTTGAAGCCCTCGTTTGATGCAAGCAGATGCTCCCAGGTGTGTTCAGCAGCTGTTGCTCAGTGTTGATGCAAAGCTTTTGTGTTCCTCATGGAAGCAAGGAGCCATTGTGACACTGCAGGGGCTCATGGCATCAAGGAGACAATTGTGACACTACAGAACCTCCTAGAAACAAGGCTCCATGGTGACACCGTGTGGAATCATGGAACCACATGGAAATGTGTTCCTGATGAGACACAACAGGGCCTTGTTGGAACCAAAGACACCTCTGCAAAAAGCAGGGTAGCTCACAGAACCAAGGAGTCCATTGTTACAATAGAAAACCTATGGAAGCAAGGTGCCATTGTGACACAGTGGAGCCACATGGAAGCCACGGAGCCATTGTGACCCAGTGGGGCCTCATGGAATCAAGGAGACCATTGTGAGGCAGGTGATGCACATGAAGCCAAGGAGCCATTGTGACACAGTGGGGCCTCATGGAATCAAGGAGACCATGGTGACACAGGTGATTCACATGAAGCCAAGGAGCCATTGTGACACAGTGGGGCCTCATGGAATCAAGGAGACCATTGTGAGGCAGGTGATGCACATGAAGCCAAGGAGCCATTGTGACACAGTGGGGCCTCATGGAATCAAGGAGACCATGGTGACACAGGTGATGCACATGAAGCCAAGGAGCCATTGTGACACAGTGGGGCCTCATGGAATCAAGGAGACCATGGTGACACAGGTGATGCACATGAAGCCAAGGAGCCATTGTGACACAGCGGGGCTTCTTCCCTTCAGCTCTGCAGCTGGCTGTCCCAGCCCACAGCACCATGTGCCAAGTGCTCTCCTCAGGGCTCTGCCTGCACACAGGCCCAGAAAAGTTTTCCTGTTTGTAAGGAAAGAATGAAAAAGCCTGAGCAGGTTCCCTAGACAACCAAACCCACATGCTCAGTCCAGGCTGCCTGCAATGATGTCCCCTTTCTACAAGGGACACTGTGAGCAGGAATGATGTCTGGGAGCAGAATTCTCGCAGTCTTTCCACGGAATTCTCTGTCCCTGTCCTTTCCCTGGCTCTCTGTTGCAGATGGAAGCTGCTGCTGCCTTTCTCAGCTTGAAGCCCTCTTTTGATGCAAGCAGATGCTCCCAGGTGTGTTCAGCAGCTGTTGCTCAGTGTTGATGCAAAGCTTTTGTGTTCCTCATGGAAGCAAGGAGACATTGTGACACTGCAGAGGCTCATGGCATCAAGGAGACAATTGTGACAGTACAGAACCTCCTAGAAACAAGGCTCCATGATGACACCGTGGCGAATC
Source organism: Corvus hawaiiensis (assembly GCF_020740725.1). Taxonomy (NCBI): domain Eukaryota; kingdom Metazoa; phylum Chordata; class Aves; order Passeriformes; family Corvidae; genus Corvus; species Corvus hawaiiensis. The sequence continues at coordinate 3,694,463 of NC_063243.1, forward strand.
ATGGAACCACATGGAAATGTGTTCCTCATGAGACACAGCAGAGCCTTGTTGGAACCAAAGACACCAGTGCAAAAAGCAGGGTAGCTCACAGAACCAAGGAGTCCATTGTTACAATAGAAAACCTATGGAAGCAAGGAGACCATGGTGACACAGTGGGGCCACATGGAAGCCAAGGAGCCATTGTGACCCAGTGGGGCCTCATGGAATCAAGGAGACCATGGTGACACAGGTGATGCACATGAAGCCAAGGAGCCATTGTGACACAGCGGGGCTTCTTCTCTTCAGCTCTGCAGCTGGCTCTCCCAGCCCACAGCACCATGTGCCAACTGCTCTCCTCAGGGCTCTGCCTGCACACAGGCCCAGAGAAGTTTTCCTGTTTGTAAGGAAAGAATGGAAAAGCCTGAGCAGTTTTCCTAAACAACAAACCCCACATGCTGAGTCCAGGCTGCCTGCAATGATGTCCCCTTTCTACAAGGGACACTGTGAGCAGGAATGATCTCTGAGAGCAGAATTCTCACAGTCTTTCCACGGAATTCTCTGTCCCTGTCCTTTCCCTGGCTCTCTGTTGCAGATGGAAGCTGCTGGTGCCTTTCTCATCTTGAAGCCCTCGTTTGATGCAAGCAGATGCTCCCAGGTGTGTTCAGCAGCTGTTGCTCAGTGTTGATGCAAAGCTTTTGTGTTCCTCATGGAAGCAAGGAGCCATTGTGACACTGCAGGGGCTCATGGCATCAAGGAGACAATTGTGACAGTACAGAACCTCCTAGAAACAAGACTCCATGATGACACCGTGGGGAATCATGGAACCACATGGAAATGTGTTCCTCATGAGACGCAGCAGGGCCTTGTTGGAACCAAAGACACCTCTACCAAAAGCAGGGTAGCTCACAGAACCAAGGAGTCCATTGTTACAATAGAAAACCTATGGAAGCAAGGAGACCATTGTGACACAGTGGGGCCACATGGAAGCCACAGAGCCATTGTGACCCAGTGGGGCCTCATGGAATCAAGGAGACCATGGTGACACAGGTGATGCACATGAAGCCAAGGAGCCATTGTGACACAGTGGGGCCTCATGGAATCAAGGAGACCATGGTGACACAGGTGATGCACATGAAGCCAAGGAGCCATTGTGACACAGCGGGGCTTCTTCCCTTCAGCTCTGCAGCTGGCTGTCCCACACCGAGGCACCATGTGCCAAGTGCTCTCCTCAGGGCTCTGCCTGCACACAGGCCCAGGAGAAGTTTTCCTGTTTGTAAGGAAAGAATGGAAAAGCCTGAGCAGGTTCCCTAGACAACCAAACCCACATGCTCAGTCCAGGCTGCCTGCAATGATGTCCCCTTGCTACAAGGAATACTGTGAGCAGGAATGATCTCTGAGAGCAGAATTCTCGCAGTCTTTCCACGGAATTCCCTGTCCCTGTCCTTTGCCTGGCTCTCTGTTGCAGATGGAAGCTGCTGCTGCCATTCTCTGCTTGAAGCCCTCTTTTGATGCAAGCAGGTGCTCCCAGGTGTGTTCAGCAGCTGTTGCTCAGTGTTGATGCAAAGCTTTTGTGTTCCTCATGGAAGCAAGGAGCCATTGTGACACTGCAGGGGCTCATGGCATCAAGGAGACAATTGTGACACTACAGAACCTCCTAGAAACAAGGCTCCATGGTGACACCGTGGCGAATCATGGAATCAAGGAGCCCCTTGTGACACAGAGAGGCCGCCTGGAAGCAATGGTCCATTGTTACACTGCGGATTCAAGAAGACCATGGGGACAGCACGGAACCTCATGGAACCATCCGTCCATTGGGACACAGCGGGGCCTCATGGACACAAGGGGACCATTGTGGCAAAGCAGGGCCTCATGGAAGCATGGAGAGCATTGTGACATTGTGGGCAATCATGGAAGCATGGAGAGCATTGTGCCACTAAGGAAACTGATGGAACCAAGGCGATCCCTGGGACACAATGGAAGCACATGGAATCAAGGCTCCATGATGACTTTGGAGGGCCTCATGGAGCACAGCATCCATTGTGACACAGCAAGACCTCGTGGAACCAAGGAGCCTTTGTGATACTCCAGATGCGCATGGAAGCCAGGGTGCACTGAGACACAGCGGGGCCTTGTTGGAACCAAAGACACCTCTGCAAAAAGCAGGGGAGCTCACAGAACCAAGGAGTCCATTGTTACATTGTAGAAAATTATACATTACATTCTAGAAAACCTATGGAACCAAGGGGCTATTGTGACACAGTGGGGCCACATGGAAGCAATTGTCCATTATGACAATGTGGATCAAAGGTGAGCATGGTGACACTGCGGAACCTCATGGAAGCAAGGAGCCATTGTGACACAGTGGGGCCTCATGGAATCAAGGAGACCATGGTGACACAGGTGATGCACATGAAGCCAAGGAGCCATTGTGACCCAGTGGGGCCTCATGGAATCAAGGAGACCATGGTGACACAGGTGATGCACATGAAGCCAAGGAGCCATTGTGACACAGTGGGGCCTCATGGAATCAAGGAGACCATGGTGACACAGGTGATGCACATGAAGCCAAGGAGCCATTGTGACACAGTGGGGCCTCATGGAATCAAGGAGACCATGGTGACACAGGGGATGCACATGAAGCCAAGGGGCCATTGTGACACAGTGGGGCCTCATGGAATCAAGGAGACCATGGTGACACAGGTGATGCACATGAAGCCAAGGAGCCATTGTGACACAGTGGGGCCTCATGGAATCAAGGAGACCATGGTGACACAGGTGATGCACATGAAGCCAAGGAGCCATTGTGACCCAGTGGGGCCTGATGGAATCAAGGAGACCATGGTGACACAGGTGATGCACATGAAGCCAAGGAGCCATTGTGACCCAGTGGGGCCTCATGGAATCAAGGAGACCATGGTGACACAGGTGATGCACATGAAGCCAAGGAGCCATTGTGACACAGCGGGGCTTCTTCCCTTCAGCTCTGCAGCTGGCTGTCCCAGCCCACAGCACTATGTGCCAACTGCTCTCCTCAGGACTCTGCCTGCACACAGGCCCAGGGAAGTTTTCCTGTTTGTAAGGAAAGAATGGAAAAGCCTGAGCAGCTTTCCTAAACAACAAACCCCACATGCTGAGTCCAGGCTGCCTGCAATGATGTCCCCTTTCTACAAGGGACACTGTGAGCAGGAATGATCTCTGAGAGCAGAATTCTCACAGTCTTTCCACGGAATTCTCTGTCCCTGTCCTTTCCCTGGCTCTCTTTTGCAGATGGAAGCTGCTGGTGCCTTTCTCATCTTGAAGCCCTCGTTTGATGCAAGCAGATGCTCCCAGGTGTGTTCAGCAGCTGTTGCTCAGTGTTGATGCAAAGCTTTTGTGTTCCTCATGGAAGCAAGGAGCCATTGTGACACTGCAGGGGCTCATGGGATCAAGGAGACAATTGTGACAGTACAGAACCTCCTAGAAACAAGGCTCCATGGTGACACCGTGGGGAATCATGGAACCACATGGAAATGTGTTCCTCATGAGACGCAGCAGGGCCTTGTTGGAACCAAAGACACCTCTACCAAAAGCAGGGTAGCTCACAGAACCAAGGAGTCCATTGTTACAATAGAAAACCTATGGAAGCAAGGAGACCATTGTGACACAGTGGGGCCACATGGAAGCCAAGGAGCCATTGTGACCCAGTGGGGCCTCATGGAATCAAGGAGACCATGGTGACACAGGTGATGCACATGAAGCCAAGGAGCCATTGTGACCCAGTGGGGCCTCATGGAATCAAGGAGACCATGGTGACACAGGTGATTCACATGAAGCCAAGGAGCCATTGTGACCCAGTGGGGCCTCATGGAATCAAGGAGACCATGGTGACACAGGTGATGCACATGAAGCCAAGGAGCCATTGTGACCCAGTGGGGCCTCATGGAATCAAGGAGACCATGGTGACACAGGTGATGCACATGAAGCCAAGGAGCCATTGTGACCCAGTGGGGCCTCATGGAATCAAGGAGACCATGGTGACACAGGTGATGCACATGAAGCCAAGGAGCCATTGTGACACAGCGGGGCTTCTTCCCTTCAGCTCTGCAGCTGGCTGTCCCAGCCCACAGCACCATGTGCCAAGTGCTCTCCTCAGGGCTCTGCCTGCACACAGGCCCAGAGAAGTTTTCCTGTTTGTAAGGAAAGAATGAAAAAGCCTGAGCAGGTTCCCCTGACAACCAAACCCACATGCTCAGTCCAGGCTGCCTGCAATGATGTCCCCTTTCTACAAGGGACACTGTGAGCAGGAATGATGTCTGGGAGCAGAATTCTCGCAGTCTTTCCACGGAATTCTCTGTCCCTGTCCTTTCCCTGGCTCTCTTTTGCAGATGGAAGCTGCTGGTGCCTTTCTCATCTTGAAGCCCTCGTTTGATGCAAGCAGATGCTCCCAGGTGTGTTCAGCAGCTGTTGCTCAGTGTTGATGCAAAGCTTTTGTGTTCCTCATGGAAGCAAGGAGCCATTGTGACACTGCAGGGGCTCATGGCATCAAGGAGACAATTGTGACAGTACAGAACCTCCTAGAAACAAGGCTCCATGGTGACACCGTGGGGAATCATGGAACCACATGGAAATGTGTTCCTCATGAGACGCAGCAGGGCCTTGTTGGAACCAAAGACACCAGTGCAAAAAGCAGGGTAGCTCACAGAACCAAGGAGTCCATTGTTACAATAGAAAACCTATGGAAGCAAGGGGCCATTGTGACCCAGTGGGGCCTCATGGAATCAAGGAGACCATGGTGACACAGGTGATGCACATGAAGCCAAGGAGCCATTGTGACACAGTGGGGCCTCATGGAATCAAGGAGACCATGGTGACACAGGTGATGCACATGAACCCAAGGAGCCATTGTGACACAGCGGGGCTTCTTCCCTTCAGCTCTGCAGCTGGCCGTCCCAGCCCACGGCACCATGTGCCATCTGCTCTCCTCAGGGCTCTGCCTGCACACAGGCCCAGGAAAGTTTTCCTGATGTAAGGAAAGAATGGAAAAGCCTGAGCAGGTTTCCTAAACAACAAACCCACATACTCAGTCCAGCCTGCTTGCAATAATGTCCCCTTTCTACAAGGGACACTGTGAGCAGGATTGATCTCTGAGAGCAGAATTCTCACAGTCTTTCCACTGAATTCTCTGTCCCTGTCCTTTGCCTGGCTCTCTGTTGCAGATGGAAGCTGCTGCTGCCATTCTCTGCTTGAAGCCCTCTTTTGATGCAAGCAGGTGCTCCCAGGTGTGTTCAGCAGCTGTTGCTCAGTGTTGATGCAAAGCTTTTGTGTTCCTCATGGAAGCAAGGAGCCATTGTGACACTGCAGGGGCTCATGGCATCAAGGAGACAATTGTGACACTACAGAACCTCCTAGAAACAAGGCTCCATGGTGACACCATGGCGAATCATGGAATCAAGGAGCCCCTTGTGACACAGAGTGGCCGCCTGGAAGCAATGGTCCATTGTTACACTGCGGATTCAAGAAGACCATGGGGACAGCACGGAACCTCATGGAACCATCCGTCCATTGGGACACAGCGGGGCCTCATGGACACAAGGGGACCATTGTGGCAAAGCAGGGCCTCATGGAAGCATGGAGAGCATTGTGACATTGTGGGCAATCATGGAAGCATGGAGAGCATTGTGCCACTAAGGAAACTGATGGAACCAAGGCGATCACTGGGACACAATGGAAGCACATGGAATCAAGGCTCCATGATGACTTTGGAGGGCCTCATGGAGCACAGCATCCATTGTGACACAGCAAGACCTCGTGGAACCAAGGAGCCTTTGTGATACTCCAGATGCGCATGGAAGCCAGGGTGCACTGAGACACAGCGGGGCCTTGTTGGAACCAAAGACACCTCTGCAAAAAGCAGGGTAGCTCACAGAACCAAGGAGTCCATTGTTACATTGTAGAAAATTATACATTACATTCTAGAAAACCTATGGAACCAAGGGGCTATTGTGACACAGTGGGGCCACATGGAAGCAATTGTCCATTATGACAATGTGGATCAAAGGTGAGCATGGTGACACTGCGGAACCTCATGGAAGCAAGGAGCCATTGTGACACAGTGGGGCCTCATGGAATCAAGGAGACCATGGTGACACAGGTGATGCACATGAAGCCAAGGAGCCATTGTGACACAGTGGGGCCTCATGGAATCAAGGAGACCATGGTGACACAGGTGATGCACATGAAGCCAAGGAGCCATTGTGACCCAGTGGGGCCTCATGGAATCAAGGAGACCATGGTGACACAGGTGATGCACATGAAGCCAAGGAGCCATTGTGACACAGTGGGGCCTCATGGAATCAAGGAGACCATGGTGACACAGGTGATGCACATGAAGCCAAGGAGCCATTGTGACACAGCGGGGCTTCTTCCCTTCAGCTCTGCAGCTGGCTGTCCCAGCCCACAGCACCATGTGCCAAGTGCTCTCCTCAGGGCTCTGCCTGCACACAGGCCCAGAAAAGTTTTCCTGTTTGTAAGGAAAGAATGAAAAAGCCTGAGCAGGTTCCCTAGACAACCAAACCCACATGCTGAGTCCAGGCTGCCTGCAATGATGTCCCCTTTCTACAAGGGACACTGTGAGCAGGAATGATCTCTGGGAGCAGAATTCTCGCAGTCTTTCCACGGAATTCCCTGTCCCTGTCCTTTGCCTGGCTCTCTGTTGCAGATGGAAGCTGCTGCTGCCTTTCTCAGCTTGAAGCCCTCTTTTGATGCAAGCAGATGCTCCCAGGTGTGTTCAGCAGCTGTTGCTCAGTGTTGATGCAAAGCTTTTGTGTTCCTCATGGAAGCAAGGAGCCATTGTGACACTGCAGGGGCTCATGGCATCAAGGAGACAATTGTGACACTACAGAACCTCCTAGAAACAAGGCTCCATGGTGACACCGTGGCGAATCATGGAATCAAGGAGCCCCTTGTGACACAGAGAGGCCGCCTGGAAGCAATGGTCCATTGTTACACTGCGGATTCAAGAAGACCATGGGGACAGCACGGAACCTCATGGAACCATCCGTCCATTGGGACACAGCGGGGCCTCATGGACACAAGGGGACCATTGTGGCAAAGCAGGGCCTCATGGAAGCATGGAGAGCATTGTGACATTGTGGGCAATCATGGAAGCATGGAGAGCATTGTGCCACTAAGGAAACTGATGGAACCAAGGCGATCCCTGGGACACAATGGAAGCACATGGAATCAAGGCTCCATGATGACTTTGGAGGGCCTCATGGAGCACAGCATCCATTGTGACACAGCAAGACCTCGTGGAACCAAGGAGCCTTTGTGATACTCCAGATGCGCATGGAAGCCAGGGTGCACTGAGACACAGCGGGGCCTTGTTGGAACCAAAGACACCTCTGCAAAAAGCAGGGTAGCTCCCAGAACCAAGGAGTCCATTGTTACATTGTAGAAAATTATACATTACATTCTAGAAAACCTATGGAACCAAGGGGCTATTGTGACACAGTGGGGCCACATGGAAGCAATTGTCCATTATGACAATGTGGATCAAAGGTGAGCATGGTGACACTGCGGAACCTCATGGAAGCAAGGAGCCATTGTGACACAGTGGGGCCTCATGGAATCAAGGAGACCATGGTGACACAGGTGATGCACATGAAGCCAAGGAGCCATTGTGACCCAGTGGGGCCTGATGGAATCAAGGAGACCATGGTGACACAGGTGATGCACATGAAGCCAAGGAGCCATTGTGACACAGTGGGGCCTCATGGAATCAAGGAGACCATGGTGACACAGGTGATGCACATGAAGCCAAGGAGCCATTGTGACACAACCGGTCTTCTTCCCTTGAGCTCTGCAGCTGGCGGTCCCAGCCCACGGCACCATGTGCCATCTGCTCTCCTCAGGGCTCTGCCTGCACACAGGCCCAGGGAAGTTTTCCTGTTTGTAAGGAAAGAATGGAAAAGCCTGAGCAGCTTTCCTGAACAACAAACCCACATACTCAGTCCAGCCTGCTTGCAATGATGTCCCCTTTCTACAAGGGACACTGTGAGCAGGAATGATCTCTGAGAGCAGAATTCTCACAGTCTTTTCACTGAATTCTCTGTCCCTGTCCTTTGCCTGGCTCTCTGTTGCAGATGGAAGCTGCTGCTGCCATTCTCAGCTTGAAGCCCTCTTTTGATGCAAGCAGGTGCTCCCAGGTGTGTTCAGCAGCTGTTGCTCAGTGTTGATGCAAAGCTTTTGTGTTCCTCATGGAAGCAAGGAGCCATTGTGACACTGCAGGGGCTCATGGCATCAAGGAGACAATTGTGACACTACAGAACCTCCTAGAAACAAGGCTCCATGGTGACACCGTGGCGAATCATGGAATCAAGGAGCCCCTTGTGACACAGAGAGGCCGCCTGGAAGCAATGGTCCATTGTTACACTGCGGATTCAAGAAGACCATGGGGACAGCACGGAACCTCATGGAACCATCCGTCCATTGGGACACAGCGGGGCCTCATGGACACAAGGGGACCATTGTGGCAAAGCAGGGCCTCATGGAAGCATGGAGAGCATTGTGACATTGTGGGCAATCATGGAAGCATGGAGAGCATTGTGCCACTAAGGAAACTGATGGAACCAAGGCGATCACTGGGACACAATGGAAGCACATGGAATCAAGGCTCCATGATGACTTTGGAGGGCCTCATGGAGCACAGCATCCATTGTGACACAGCAAGACCTCGTGGAACCAAGGAGCCTTTGTGATACTCCAGATGCGCATGGAAGCCAGGCTGCACTGAGACACAGCGGGGCCTTGTTGGAACCAAAGACACCAGTGCAAAAAGCAGGGTAGCTCACAGAACCAAGGAGTCCATTGTTACATTGTAGAAAATTATACATTACATTCTAGAAAACCTATGGAACCAAGGGGCTATTGTGACACAGTGGGGAATCATGGAAGCAATTGTCCATTCTGACAATGTGGATCAAAGGTGAGCATGGTGACACTGCGGAACCTCATGGAAGCAAGGAGCCATTGTGACACAGTGGGGCCTCATGGAATCAAGGAGACCATGGTGACACAGGTGATGCACATGAAGCCAAGGAGCCATTGTGACACAGTGGGGCCTCATGGAATCAAGGAGACCATGGTGACACAGGTGATGCACATGAAGCCAAGGAGCCATTGTGACACAGCGGGGCTTCTTCCCTTCAGCTCTGCAGCTGGCTGTCCCAGCCCACAGCACCATGTGCCAACTGCTCTCCTCAGGGCTCTGCCTGCACACAGGCCCAGAGAAGTTTTCCTGTTTGTAAGGAAAGAATGGAAAAGCCTGAGCAGGTTTCCTAAACAACAAACCCCACATGCTGAGTCCAGGCTGCCTGCAATGATGTCCCCTTTCTACAAGGGACACTGTGAGCAGGAATGTTGGGGTTTTAGTTTAGTCTTAGGTTTTCCTGTTAAAGGAATTTTCTCCCATATGCATGTTGCTAGGGGACAAATAGCTGTACTTAAGAAAGACAAAAAGGTGAGTGGGGCGGGCCTGGCTACTCTTTTGTCTACACCTGGGTGTGGGGACAGTTCGCTCTGAGCGTCCGGAGAGAGAAGCTGCAGAGAAAGGAGCTGCTGCTGCTTTCTTTTTGGCCGTTCTTTCTTCCTGCTGGAAGCAACGCCGGGACCCCAAAAGCCGCTTTTCCCTGCCCTGCTGGAGACCGAGCTGTGGCTGTCCTGCTCCGCTGCTGCTTCGAGCTTTCGCTACGCTGTAGCCCTGCCCGCCCTGCCTGCCTGGGCCTCCGTGGGTTTTTCCCATCTGGATACATCTCGTCTGCCACCCGGGATTTGCGTTCGTTTCTGCCGTTTCAGCCTGCTGTTCCTGAGAGTCCGGGATCGGCTGCCCAGCGGTTTGTGAAGCCTTTGTTCCATCCTTCCCGGGATCCCAGGGCACCAGAGCCGCGGGTTTCCCGAGCTCGCTCCGGAGCGCCCCCTGCAGCCGCGGGGGAACCATCGCACCTGCCCTGCTCACCGGGAGCCGCCAGCGCCCCTGCCGGCTGCGAGCGGAACTGCACCCGAGGGGAAACAGCCTGACAGCCGAGAAGGCTGGGACTGGGTTTGTGATTGCTGTTACTGCCATAGTTGTTGTTGTTTTGTTTGACTGGTTATATACATATATATATAGAGTAAAGAACTGTTATTCCTATTTCCCACATCTTTGCCTAAAGGCCCTTGATTTCAAAATATAATAACTTGGAGGGAAAAGGGGTTATATCTGCCACTTCAAGGGGGGCCTCTGCCTTCCTTAGCAGACGCCTGTCTTTAAAAACCGAGAGACAGGAATGATCTCTGGGAGCAGAATTCTCGCAGTCTTTCCACTGAATTCTCTGTCCCTGTCCTTTGCCTGGCTCTCTGTTGCAGATGGAAGCTGCTACTGCCTTTCTCTGCTTGAAGCTTTCTTTTGATGCAAGCAGGTGCTCCCAGGTGTGTTCAGCAGCTGTTGCTCAGTGTTGATGCAAAGCTTTTGTGTTCCTCATGGAAGCAAGGAGCCATTGTGACACTGCAGGGGCTCATGGCATCAAGGAGACAATTGTGACAGTACAGAACCTCCTAGAAACAAGACTCCATGATGACACCGTGGGGAATCATGGAACCACATGGAAATGTGTTCCTCATGAGACGCAGCAGGGCCTTGTTGGAACCAAAGACACCAGTGCAAAAAGCAGGGTAGCTCACAGAACCAAGGAGTCCATTGTTACAATAGAAAACCTATGGAAGCAAGGGGCCATTGTGACACAGTGGGGCCACATGGAATCAAGGAGACCATGGTGACACAGGTGATGCACATGAAGTCAAGGAGCCATTGTGACACAGTGGGGCCTCATGGAATGAAGGAGACCATGGTGACACAGGTGATGCACATGAAGCCAAGGAGCCATTGTGACACAGTGGGGCCTCATGGAATCAAGGAGACCATGGTGACACAGGTGATGCACATGAAGCCAAGGAGCCATTGTGACACAGCGGGGCTTCTTCCCTTCAGCTCTGCAGCTGGCTGTCCCAGCCCACAGCACCATGTGCCAAGTGCTCTCCTCAGGGCTCTGCCTGCACACAGGCCCAGAGAAGTTTTCCTGTTTGTAAGGAAAGAATGAAAAAGCCTGAGCAGGTTCCCTAGACAACCAAACCCACATGCTCAGTCCAGGCTGCCTGCAATGATGTCCCCTTTCTACAAGGGACACTGTGAGCAGGAATGATCTCTGGGAGCAGAATTCTCGCAGTCTTTCCACGGAATTCTCTGTCCCTGTCCTTTGCCTGGCTCTCTGTTGCAGATGGAAGCTGCTGGTGCCATTCTCAGCTTGAAGCCCTCTTTTGATGCAAGCAGATGCTCCCAGGTGCGTTCAGCAGCTGTTGCTCAGTGTTGATGCAAAGCTTTTGTGTTCCTCATGGAAGCAAGGAGCCATTGTGACACTGCAGGGGCTCATGGCATCAAGGAGACAATTGTGACAGTACAGAACCTCCTAGAAACAAGGCTCCATGGGGACACCATGGGGAATCATGGAACCACATGGAAATGTGTTCCTCATGAGACACAGCAGGGCCTTGTTGGAACCAAAGACACCTCTGCAAAAAGCAGGGTAGCTCACAGAACCAAGGAGTCCATTGTTACAATAGAAAACCTATGGAAGCAAGGAGACCATTGTGACACAGTGGGGCCACATGGAAGCCACGGAGCCATTGTGACCCAGTGGGGCCTCATGGAATCAAGGAGACCATGGTGACACAGGTGATGCACATGAAGCCAAGGAGCCATTGTGACCCAGTGGGGCCTCATGGAATCAAGGAGACCATGGTGACACAGGTGATGCACATGAAGCCAAGGAGCCATTGTGACACAGCGGGGCTTCTTCCCTTCAGCTCTGCAGCTGGCTGTCCCAGCCCACAGCACTATGTGCCAAGTGCTCTCCTAAGGACTCTGCCTGCACACAGGCCCAGAGAAGTTTTCCTGTTTGTAAGGAAAGAATGGAAAAGCCTGAGCAGCTTTCCTAAACAACAAACCCCACATGCTGAGTCCAGGCTGCCTGCAATGATGTCCCCTTTCTACAAGGGACACTGTGAGCAGGAATGATCTCTGAGAGCAGAATTCTCACAGTCTTTCCACGGAATTCTCTGTCCCTGTCCTTTCCCTGGCTCTCTGTTGCAGATGGAAGCTGCTGGTGCCTTTCTCATCTTGAAGCCCTCGTTTGATGCAAGCAGATGCTCCCAGGTGTGTTCAGCAGCTGTTGCTCAGTGTTGATGCAAAGCTTTTGTGTTCCTCATGGAAGCAAGGAGCCATTGTGACACTGCAGGGGCTCATGGCATCAAGGAGACAATTGTGACAGTACAGAACCTCCTAGAAACAAGACTCCATGATGACACCGTGGGGAATCATGGAACCACATGGAAATGTGTTCCTCATGAGACGCAGCAGGGCCTTGTTGGAACCAAAGACACCTCTACCAAAAGCAGGGTAGCTCACAGAACCAAGGAGTCCATTGTTACAATAGAAAACCTATGGAAGCAAGGAGACCATTGTGACACAGTGGGGCCACATGGAAGCCACAGAGCCATTGTGACCCAGTGGGGCCTCATGGAATCAAGGAGACCATGGTGACACAGGTGATGCACATGAAGCCAAGGAGCCATTGTGACACAGTGGGGCCTCATGGAATCAAGGAGACCATGGTGACACAGGTGATGCACATGAAGCCAAGGAGCCATTGTGACACAGCGGGGCTTCTTCCCTTCAGCTCTGCAGCTGGCTGTCCCACACCGAGGCACCATGTGCCAAGTGCTCTCCTCAGGGCTCTGCCTGCACACAGGCCCAGGAGAAGTTTTCCTGTTTGTAAGGAAAGAATGGAAAAGCCTGAGCAGGTTCCCTAGACAACCAAACCCACATGCTCAGTCCAGGCTGCCTGCAATGATGTCCCCTTGCTACAAGGAATACTGTGAGCAGGAATGATCTCTGAGAGCAGAATTCTCGCAGTCTTTCCACGGAATTCCCTGTCCCTGTCCTTTGCCTGGCTCTCTGTTGCAGATGGAAGCTGCTGCTGCCATTCTCTGCTTGAAGCCCTCTTTTGATGCAAGCAGGTGCTCCCAGGTGTGTTCAGCAGCTGTTGCTCAGTGTTGATGCAAAGCTTTTGTGTTCCTCATGGAAGCAAGGAGCCATTGTGACACTGCAGGGGCTCATGGCATCAAGGAGACAATTGTGACACTACAGAACCTCCTAGAAACAAGGCTCCATGGTGACACCGTGGCGAATCATGGAATCAAGGAGCCCCTTGTGACACAGAGAGGCCGCCTGGAAGCAATGGTCCATTGTTACACTGCGGATTCAAGAAGACCATGGGGACAGCACGGAACCTCATGGAACCATCCGTCCATTGGGACACAGCGGGGCCTCATGGACACAAGGGGACCATTGTGGCAAAGCAGGGCCTCATGGAAGCATGGAGAGCATTGTGACATTGTGGGCAATCATGGAAGCATGGAGAGCATTGTGCCACTAAGGAAACTGATGGAACCAAGGCGATCCCTGGGACACAATGGAAGCACATGGAATCAAGGCTCCATGATGACTTTGGAGGGCCTCATGGAGCACAGCATCCATTGTGACACAGCAAGACCTCGTGGAACCAAGGAGCCTTTGTGATACTCCAGATGCGCATGGAAGCCAGGGTGCACTGAGACACAGCGGGGCCTTGTTGGAACCAAAGACACCTCTGCAAAAAGCAGGGGAGCTCACAGAACCAAGGAGTCCATTGTTACATTGTAGAAAATTATACATTACATTCTAGAAAACCTATGGAACCAAGGGGCTATTGTGACACAGTGGGGCCACATGGAAGCAATTGTCCATTATGACAATGTGGATCAAAGGTGAGCATGGTGACACTGCGGAACCTCATGGAAGCAAGGAGCCATTGTGACACAGTGGGGCCTCATGGAATCAAGGAGACCATGGTGACACAGGTGATGCACATGAAGCCAAGGAGCCATTGTGACCCAGTGGGGCCTCATGGAATCAAGGAGACCATGGTGACACAGGTGATGCACATGAAGCCAAGGAGCCATTGTGACCCAGTGGGGCCTCATGGAATCAAGGAGACCATGGTGACACAGGTGATGCACATGAAGCCAAGGAGCCATTGTGACACAGTGGGGCCTCATGGAATCAAGGAGACCATGGTGACACAGGGGATGCACATGAAGCCAAGGGGCCATTGTGACACAGTGGGGCCTCATGGAATCAAGGAGACCATGGTGACACAGGTGATGCACATGAAGCCAAGGAGCCATTGTGACACAGTGGGGCCTCATGGAATCAAGGAGACCATGGTGACACAGGTGATGCACATGAAGCCAAGGAGCCATTGTGACCCAGTGGGGCCTCATGGAATCAAGGAGACCATGGTGACACAGGTGATGCACATGAAGCCAAGGAGCCATTGTGACCCAGTGGGGCCTCATGGAATCAAGGAGACCATGGTGACACAGGTGATGCACATGAAGCCAAGGAGCCATTGTGACACAGCGGGGCTTCTTCCCTTCAGCTCTGCAGCTGGCTGTCCCAGCCCACAGCACTATGTGCCAACTGCTCTCCTCAGGACTCTGCCTGCACACAGGCCCAGGGAAGTTTTCCTGTTTGTAAGGAAAGAATGGAAAAGCCTGAGCAGCTTTCCTAAACAACAAACCCCACATGCTGAGTCCAGGCTGCCTGCAATGATGTCCCCTTTCTACAAGGGACACTGTGAGCAGGAATGATCTCTGAGAGCAGAATTCTCACAGTCTTTCCACGGAATTCTCTGTCCCTGTCCTTTCCCTGGCTCTCTTTTGCAGATGGAAGCTGCTGGTGCCTTTCTCATCTTGAAGCCCTCGTTTGATGCAAGCAGATGCTCCCAGGTGTGTTCAGCAGCTGTTGCTCAGTGTTGATGCAAAGCTTTTGTGTTCCTCATGGAAGCAAGGAGCCATTGTGACACTGCAGGGGCTCATGGGATCAAGGAGACAATTGTGACAGTACAGAACCTCCTAGAAACAAGGCTCCATGGTGACACCGTGGGGAATCATGGAACCACATGGAAATGTGTTCCTCATGAGACGCAGCAGGGCCTTGTTGGAACCAAAGACACCTCTACCAAAAGCAGGGTAGCTCACAGAACCAAGGAGTCCATTGTTACAATAGAAAACCTATGGAAGCAAGGAGACCATTGTGACACAGTGGGGCCACATGGAAGCCAAGGAGCCATTGTGACCCAGTGGGGCCTCATGGAATCAAGGAGACCATGGTGACACAGGTGATGCACATGAAGCCAAGGAGCCATTGTGACCCAGTGGGGCCTCATGGAATCAAGGAGACCATGGTGACACAGGTGATGCACATGAAGCCAAGGAGCCATTGTGACCCAGTGGGGGCTCATGGAATCAAGGAGACCATGGTGACACAGGTGATGCACATGAAGCCAAGGAGCCATTGTGACACAGTGGGGCCTCATGGAATCAAGGAGACCATGGTGACACAGGTGATGCACATGAAGCCAAGGAGCCATTGTGACACAGTGGGGCCTCATGGAATCAAGGAGACCATGGTGACACAGGTGATGCACATGAAGCCAAGGAGCCATTGTGACACAGTGGGGCTTCTTCCCTTCAGCTCTGCAGCTGGCTGTCCAAGACCGAGGCACCATGTGCCAAGTACTCTCCTCAGGGCTCTGCCTGCACACAGGCCCAGAGAAGTTTTCCTGTTTGTAAGGAAAGAATGAAAAAGCCTGAGCAGGTTCCCTAGACAACCAAACCCACATGCTCAGTCCAGGTTGCCTGCAATGATGTCCCCTTTCTACAAGGGATACTGTGAGCAGGAATGATCTCTGGGAGCAGAATTTTCGCAGTCTTTCCACGGAATTCTCTGTCCCTGTCCTTTGCCTGGCTCTCTGTTGCAGATGGAAGCTGCTGCTGCCATTCTCAGCTTGAAGCCCTCGTTTGATGCAAGCAGATGCTCCCAGGTGTGTTCAGCAGCTGTTGCTCAGTGTTGATGCAAAGCTTTTGTGTTCCTCATGGAAGCAAGGAGCCATTGTGACACTGCAGGGGCTCATGGCATCAAGGAGACAATTGTGACACTACAGAACCTCCTAGAAACAAGGCTCCATGGTGACACCGTGTGGAATCATGGAACCACATGGAAATGTGTTCCTGATGAGACACAACAGGGCCTTGTTGGAACCAAAGACACCTCTGCAAAAAGCAGGGTAGCTCACAGAACCAAGGAGTCCATTGTTACAATAGAAAACCTATGGAAGCAAGGTGCCATTGTGACACAGTGGAGCCACATGGAAGCCACGGAGCCATTGTGACCCAGTGGGGCCTCATGGAATCAAGGAGACCATTGTGAGGCAGGTGATGCACATGAAGCCAAGGAGCCATTGTGACCCAGTGGGGCCTCATGGAATCAAGGAGACCATGGTGACACAGGTGATGCACATGAAGCCAAGGAGCCATTGTGACACAGTGGGGCCTCATGGAATCAAGGAGACCATGGTGACACAGGTGATTCACATGAAGCCAAGGAGCCATTGTGACACAGTGGGGCCTCATGGAATCAAGGAGACGATTGTGAGGCAGGTGATGCACATGAAGCCAAGGAGCCATTGTGACACAGTGGGGCCTCATGGAATCAAGGAGACCATGGTGACACAGGTGATGCACATGAAGCCAAGGAGCCATTGTGACACAGTGGGGCCTCATGGAATGAAGGAGACCATGGTGACACAGGTGATGCACATGAAGCCAAGGAGCCATTGTGACACAGCGGGGCTTCTTCCCTTCAGCTCTGCAGCTGGCTGTCCCAGCCCACAGCACCATGTGCCAAGTGCTCTCCTCAGGGCTCTGCCTGCACACAGGCCCAGAAAAGTTTTCCTGTTTGTAAGGAAAGAATGAAAAAGCCTGAGCAGGTTCCCTAGACAACCAAACCCACATGCTCAGTCCAGGCTGCCTGCAATGATGTCCCCTTTCTACAAGGGACACTGTGAGCAGGAATGATGTCTGGGAGCAGAATTCTCGCAGTCTTTCCACGGAATTCTCTGTCCCTGTCCTTTCCCTGGCTCTCTGTTGCAGATGGAAGCTGCTGCTGCCATTCTCAGCTTGAAGCCCTCTTTTGATGCAAGCAGATGCTCCCAGGTGTGTTCAGCAGCTGTTGCTCAGTGTTGATGCAAAGCTTTTGTGTTCCTCATGGAAGCAAGGAGCCATTGTGACACTGCAGGGGCTCATGGCATCAAGGAGACAATTGTGACAGTACAGAACCTCCTAGAAACAAGACTCCATGATGACACCGTGGCGAATCATGGAACCACATGGAAATGTGTTCCTCATGAGACACAGCAGGGCCTTGTTGGAACCAAAGACACCTCTGCAAAAAGCAGGGTAGCTCACAGAACCAAGGAGTCCATTGTTACAATAGAAAACCTATGGAAGCAAGGAGACCATGGTGACACAGTGGGGCCACATGGAAGCCAAGGAGCCATTGTGACCCAGTGGGGCCTCATGGAATCAAGGAGACCATGGTGACACAGGTGATGCACATGAAGCCAAGGAGCCATTGTGACACAGCGGGGCTTCTTCTCTTCAGCTCTGCAGCTGGCTCTCCCAGCCCACGGCACCATGTGCCAAGTGCTCTCCTCAGGGCTCTGCCTGCACACAGGCCCAGAGAAGTTTTCCTGTTTGTAAGGAAAGAATGGAAAAGCCTGAGCAGTTTTCCTAAACAACAAAGCCCACATGCTCAGTCCAGGCTGCCTGCAATGATGTCCCCTTTCTACAAGGGACACTGTGAGCAGGAATGATCTCTGGGAGCAGAATTTTCGCAGTCTTTCCACTGAATTCTCTGTCCTTGTCCTTTGCCTGGCTCTCTGTTGCAGATGGAAGCTGCTGGTGCCATTCTCTGCTTGAAGCCCTCGTTTGATGCAAGCAGATGCTCCCAGGTGTGTTCAGCAGCTGTTGCTCAGTGTTGATGCAAAGCTTTTGTGTTCCTCATGGAAGCAAGGAGCCATTGTGACACTGCAGGGGCTCATGGGATCAAGGAGACAATTGTGACACTACAGAACCTCCTAGAAACAAGACTCCATGATAACACCGTGGGGAATCATGGAACCACATGGAAATGTGTTCCTCATGAGACGCAGCAGGGCCTTGTTGGAACCAAAGACACCTCTGCAAAAAGCAGGGTAGCTCACAGAACCAAGGAGTCCATTGTTACAATAGAAAACCTATGGAAGCAAGGAGACCATTATGACACAGTGGGGCCACATGGAAGCCACGGAGCCATTGTGACCCAGTGGGGCCTCATGGAATCAAGGAGACCATGGTGACACAGGTGATTCACATGAAGCCAAGGAGCCATTGTGACCCAGTGGGGCCTCATGGAATCAAGGAGACCATGGTGACACAGGTGATGCACATGAAGCCAAGGAGCCATTGTGACCCAGTGGGGCCTCAGGGAATCAAGGAGACCATGGTGACACAGGTGATGCACATGAAGCCAAGGAGCCATTGTGACACAGCGGGGCTTCTTCCCTTCAGCTCTGCAGCTGGCTGTCCCAGCCCACAGCACCATGTGCCAACTGCTCTCCTCAGGGCTCTGCCTGCACACAGGCCCAGAGAAGTTTTCCTGTTTGTAAGGAAAGAATGGAAAAGCCTGAGCAGGTTCCCTAGACAACCAAACCCACATGCTCAGTCCAGGCTGCCTGCAATGATGTCCCCTTTCTACAAGGGATACTGTGAGCAGGAATGATCTCTGAGAGCAGAATTCTCACAGTCTTTCCACTGAATTCTCTGTCCCTGTCCTTTGCCTGGCTCTCTGTTGCAGATGGAAGCTGCTGGTGCCATTCTCAGCTTGAAGCCCTCTTTTGATGCAAGCAGATGCTCCCAGGTGCGTTCAGCAGCTGTTGCTCAGTGTTGATGCAAAGCTTTTGTGTTCCTCATGGAAGCAAGGAGCCATTGTGACACTGCAGGGGCTCATGGCATCAAGGAGACAATTGTGACAGTACAGAACCTCCTAGAAACAAGGCTCCATGGTGACACCGTGGGGAATCATGGAACCACATGGAAATGTGTTCCTCATGAGACACAGCAGGGCCTTGTTGGAACCAAAGACACCAGTGCAAAAAGCAGGGTAGCTCACAGAACCAAGGAGTCCATTGTTACAATAGAAAACCTATGGAAGCAAGGGGCCATTGTGACCCAGTGGGGCCTCATGGAATCAAGGAGACCATGGTGACACAGGTGATGCACATGAAGCCAAGGAGCCATTGTGACCCAGTGGGGCCTCATGGAATCAAGGAGACCATGGTGACACAGGTGATTCACATGAAGCCAAGGAGCCATTGTGACACAGTGGGGCCTCATGGAATCAAGGAGACCATGGTGACACAGTGGGGCCACATGGAAGCCAAGGAGCCATTGTGACCCAGTGGGGCCTCATGGAATCAAGGAGACCATGGTGACACAGGTGATGCACATGAAGCCAAGGAGCCATTGTGACACAGCGGGGCTTCTTCTCTTCAGCTCTGCAGCTGGCTCTCCCAGCCCACGGCACCATGTGCCAAGTGCTCTCCTCAGGGCTCTGCCTGCACACAGGCCCAGAGAAGTTTTCCTGTTTGTAAGGAAAGAATGGAAAACCTGAGCAGTTTTCCTAAACAACAAAGCCCACATGCTCAGTCCAGGCTGCCTGCAATGATGTCCCCTTTCTACAAGGGACACTGTGAGCAGGAATGATCTCTGGGAGCAGAATTCTCGCAGTCTTTCCACTGAATTCTCTGTCCCTGTCCTTTCCCTGGCTCTCTGTTGCAGATGGAAGCTGCTGGTGCCATTCTCAGCTTGAAGCCCTCGTTTGATGCAAGCAGATGCTCCCAGGTGTGTTCAGCAGCTGTTGCTCAGTGTTGATGCAAAGCTTTTGTGTTCCTCATGGAAGCAAGGAGCCATTGTGACACTGCAGGGGCTCATGGGGTCAAGGAGACAATTGTGACACTACAGAACCTCCTAGAAACAAGACTCCATGATAACACCGTGGGGAATCATGGAACCACATGGAAATGTGTTCCTCATGAGACGCAGCAGGGCCTTGTTGGAACCAAACACACCTCTGCAAAAAGCAGGGTAGCTCACAGAACCAAGGAGTCCATTGTTACAATAGAAAACCTATGGAAGCAAGGAGACCATTATAACACAGTGGGGCCACATGGAAGCCACGGAGCCATTGTGACACAGTGGGGGCTCATGGAATCAAGGAGACCATTGTGACACAGGTGATGCACATGAAGCCAAGGAGCCATTGTGACCCAGTGGGGCCTCATGGAATCAAGGAGACCATGGTGACACAGGTGATGCACATGAAGCCAAGGAGCCATTGTGACCCAGTGGGGCCTCAGGGAATCAAGGAGACCATGGTGACACAGGTGATGCACATGAAGCCAAGGAGCCATTGTGACACAGCGGGGCTTCTTCCCTTCAGCTCTGCAGCTGGCTGTCCCAGCCCACAGCACCATGTGCCAACTGCTCTCCTCAGGGCTCTGCCTGCACACAGGCCCAGAGAAGTTTTCCTGTTTGTAAGGAAAGAATGGAAAAGCCTGAGCAGGTTCCCTAGACAACCAAACCCACATGCTCAGTCCAGGCTGCCTGCAATGATGTCCCCTTTCTACAAGGGATACTGTGAGCAGCAATGATCTCTGAGAGCAGAATTCTCACAGTCCTTCCACGGAATGCTCTGTCCCTGTCCTTTGCCTGGCTCTCTGTTGCAGATGGAAGCTGCTGGTGCCATTCTCAGCTTGAAGTCCTCTTTTGATGCAAGCAGATGCTCCCAGGTGTGTTCAGCAGCTGTTGCTCAGTGTTGATGCAAAGCTTTTGTGTTCCTCATGGAAGCAAGGAGCCATTGTGACACTGCAGGGGCTCATGGCATCAAGGAGACAATTGTGACACTACAGAACCTCCTAGAAACAAGGCTCCATGGTGACACCGTGGGGAATCATGGAACCACATGGAAATGTGTTCCTCATGAGACACAGCAGGGCCTTGTTGGAACCAAAGACACCAGTGCAAAAAGCAGGGTAGCTCACAGAACCAAGGAGTCCATTGTTACAATAGAAAACCTAAGGAAGCAAGGGGCCATTGTGACACAGTGGGGCCACATGGAAGCCAAGGAGCCATTGTGACCCAGTGGGGCCTCATGGAATCAAGGAGACCATGGTGACACAGGTGATGCACATGAAGCCAAGGAGCCATTGTGACCCAGTGGGGCCTCATGGAATCAAGGAGACCATGGTGACACAGGTGATGCACATGAAGCCAAGGAGCCATTGTGACCCAGTGGGGCCTCATGGAATCAAGGAGACCATGGTGACACAGGTGATTCACATGAAGCCAAGGAGCCATTGTGACCCAGTGGGGCCTCATGGAATCAAGGAGGCCATGGTGACACAGGTGATGCACATGAAGCCAAGGAGCCATTGTGACCCAGTGGGGCCTCATGGAATCAAGGAGACCATGGTGACACAGGTGATGCACATGAAGCCAAGGAGCCATTGTGACACAGTGGGGCCTCATGGAATCAAGGAGACCATGGTGACACAGGTGATGCACATGAAGCCAAGGAGCCATTGTGACACAGCGGGGCTTCTTCCCTTCAGCTCTGCAGCTGGCTGTCCCACACCGAGGCACCATGTGCCAAGTGCTCTCCTCAGGGCTCTGCCTGCACACAGGCCCAGGAGAAGTTTTCCTGTTTGTAAGGAAAGAATGGAAAAGCCTGAGCAGGTTCCCTAGACAACCAAACCCACATGCTCAGTCCAGGCTGCCTGCAATGATGTCCCCTTGCTACAAGGAATACTGTGAGCAGGAATGATCTCTGAGAGCAGAATTCTCGCAGTCTTTCCACGGAATTCCCTGTCCCTGTCCTTTGCCTGGCTCTCTGTTGCAGATGGAAGCTGCTGCTGCCATTCTCAGCTTGAAGCCCTCTTTTGATGCAAGCAGGTGCTCCCAGGTGTGTTCAGCAGCTGTTGCTCAGTGTTGATGCAAAGCTTTTGTGTTCCTCATGGAAGCAAGGAGCCATTGTGACACTGCAGGGGCTCATGGCATCAAGGAGACAATTGTGACACTACAGAACCTCCTAGAAACAAGGCTCCATGGTGACACCGTGGCGAATCATGGAATCAAGGAGCCCCTTGTGACACAGAGAGGCCGCCTGGAAGCAATGGTCCATTGTTACACTGCGGATTCAAGAAGACCATGGGGACAGCACGGAACCTCATGGAACCATCCATCCATTGGGACACAGCGGGGCCTCATGGACACAAGGGGACCATTGTGGCAAAGCAGGGCCTCATGGAAGCATGGAGAGCATTGTGACATTGTGGGCAATCATGGAAGCATGGAGAGCATTGTGCCACTAAGGAAACTGATGGAACCAAGGCGATCCCTGGGACACAATGGAAGCACATGGAATCAAGGCTCCATGATGACTTTGGAGGGCCTCATGGAGCACAGCATCCATTGTGACACAGCAAGACCTCGTGGAACCAAGGAGCCTTTGTGATACTCCAGATGCGCATGGAAGCCAGGGTGCACTGAGACACAGCGGGGCCTTGTTGGAACCAAAGACACCTCTGCAAAAAGCAGGGGAGCTCACAGAACCAAGGAGTCCATTGTTACATTGTAGAAAATTATACATTACATTCTAGAAAACCTATGGAACCAAGGGGCTATTGTGACACAGTGGGGCCACATGGAAGCAATTGTCCATTATGACAATGTGGATCAAAGGTGAGCATGGTGACACTGCGGAACCTCATGGAAGCAAGGAGCCATTGTGACACAGTGGGGCCTCATGGAATCAAGGAGACCATGGTGACACAGGTGATGCACATGAAGCCAAGGAGCCATTGTGACCCAGTGGGGCCTCATGGAATCAAGGAGACCATGGTGACACAGGTGATGCACATGAAGCCAAGGAGCCATTGTGACCCAGTGAGGCCTCATGGAATCAAGGAGACCATGGTGACACAGGTGATGCACATGAAGCCAAGGAGCCATTGTGACACAGTGGGGCCTCATGGAATCAAGGAGACCATGGTGACACAGGGGATGCACATGAAGCCAAGGGGCCATTGTGACACAGTGGGGCCTCATGGAATCAAGGAGACCATGGTGACACAGGTGATGCACATGAAGCCAAGGAGCCATTGTGACACAGTGGGGCCTCATGGAATCAAGGAGACCATGGTGACACAGGTGATGCACATGAAGCCAAGGAGCCATTGTGACACAGTGGGGCCTGATGGAATCAAGGAGACCATGGTGACACAGGTGATGCACATGAAGCCAAGGAGCCATTGTGACCCAGTGGGGCCTCATGGAATCAAGGAGACCATGGTGACACAGGTGATGCACATGAAGCCAAGGAGCCATTGTGACACAGTGGGGCCTCATGGAATCAAGGAGACCATGGTGACACAGGTGATGCACATGAAGCCAAGGAGCCATTGTGACACAGTGGGGCCTCATGGAATCAAGGAGACCATGGTGACACAGGTGATGCACATGAAGCCAAGGAGCCATTGTGACACAGTGGGGCCTCATGGAATCAAGGAGACCATGGTGACACAGGTGATGCACATGAAGCCAAGGAGCCATTGTGACACAGTGGGGCTTCTTCCCTTCAGCTCTGCAGCTGGCTGTCCAAGACCGAGGCACCATGTGCCAAGTACTCTCCTCAGGGCTCTGCCTGCACACAGGCCCAGAGAAGTTTTCCTGTTTGTAAGGAAAGAATGAAAAAGCCTGAGCAGGTTCCCTAGACAACCAAACCCACATGCTCAGTCCAGGTTGCCTGCAATGATGTCCCCTTTCTACAAGGGATACTGTGAGCAGGAATGATCTCTGGGAGCAGAATTTTCGCAGTCTTTCCACGGAATTCTCTGTCCCTGTCCTTTGCCTGGCTCTCTGTTGCAGATGGAAGCTGCTGCTGCCATTCTCAGCTTGAAGCCCTCGTTTGATGCAAGCAGATGCTCCCAGGTGTGTTCAGCAGCTGTTGCTCAGTGTTGATGCAAAGCTTTTGTGTTCCTCATGGAAGCAAGGAGCCATTGTGACACTGCAGGGGCTCATGGCATCAAGGAGACAATTGTGACACTACAGAACCTCCTAGAAACAAGGCTCCATGGTGACACCGTGTGGAATCATGGAACCACATGGAAATGTGTTCCTGATGAGACACAACAGGGCCTTGTTGGAACCAAAGACACCTCTGCAAAAAGCAGGGTAGCTCACAGAACCAAGGAGTCCATTGTTACAATAGAAAACCTATGGAAGCAAGGTGCCATTGTGACACAGTGGAGCCACATGGAAGCCACGGAGCCATTGTGACCCAGTGGGGCCTCATGGAATCAAGGAGACCATTGTGAGGCAGGTGATGCACATGAAGCCAAGGAGCCATTGTGACCCAGTGGGGCCTCATGGAATCAAGGAGACCATGGTGACACAGGTGATGCACATGAAGCCAAGGAGCCATTGTGACACAGTGGGGCCTCATGGAATCAAGGAGACCATGGTGACACAGGTGATTCACATGAAGCCAAGGAGCCATTGTGACACAGTGGGGCCTCATGGAATCAAGGAGACCATTGTGAGGCAGGTGATGCACATGAAGCCAAGGAGCCATTGTGACACAGTGGGGCCTCATGGAATCAAGGAGACCATGGTGACACAGGTGATGCACATGAAGCCAAGGAGCCATTGTGACACAGTGGGGCCTCATGGAATCAAGGAGACCATGGTGACACAGGTGATGCACATGAAGCCAAGGAGCCATTGTGACACAGCGGGGCTTCTTCCCTTCAGCTCTGCAGCTGGCTGTCCCAGCCCACAGCACCATGTGCCAAGTGCTCTCCTCAGGGCTCTGCCTGCACACAGGCCCAGAAAAGTTTTCCTGTTTGTAAGGAAAGAATGAAAAAGCCTGAGCAGGTTCCCTAGACAACCAAACCCACATGCTCAGTCCAGGCTGCCTGCAATGATGTCCCCTTTCTACAAGGGACACTGTGAGCAGGAATGATGTCTGGGAGCAGAATTCTCGCAGTCTTTCCACGGAATTCTCTGTCCCTGTCCTTTCCCTGGCTCTCTGTTGCAGATGGAAGCTGCTGCTGCCTTTCTCAGCTTGAAGCCCTCTTTTGATGCAAGCAGATGCTCCCAGGTGTGTTCAGCAGCTGTTGCTCAGTGTTGATGCAAAGCTTTTGTGTTCCTCATGGAAGCAAGGAGACATTGTGACACTGCAGAGGCTCATGGCATCAAGGAGACAATTGTGACAGTACAGAACCTCCTAGAAACAAGGCTCCATGATGACACCGTGGCGAATCATGGAACCACATGGAAATGTGTTCCTCATGAGACACAGCAGAGCCTTGTTGGAACCAAAGACACCAGTGCAAAAAGCAGGGTAGCTCACAGAACCAAGGAGTCCATTGTTACAATAGAAAACCTATGGAAGCAAGGAGACCATGGTGACACAGTGGGGCCACATGGAAGCCAAGGAGCCATTGTGACCCAGTGGGGCCTCATGGAATCAAGGAGACCATGGTGACACAGGTGATGCACATGAAGCCAAGGAGCCATTGTGACACAGCGGGGCTTCTTCTCTTCAGCTCTGCAGCTGGCTCTCCCAGCCCACAGCACCATGTGCCAACTGCTCTCCTCAGGGCTCTGCCTGCACACAGGCCCAGAGAAGTTTTCCTGTTTGTAAGGAAAGAATGGAAAAGCCTGAGCAGTTTTCCTAAACAACAAACCCCACATGCTGAGTCCAGGCTGCCTGCAATGATGTCCCCTTTCTACAAGGGACACTGTGAGCAGGAATGATCTCTGAGAGCACAATTCTCACAGTCTTTCCACGGAATTCTCTGTCCCTGTCCTTTCCCTGGCTCTCTGTTGCAGATGGAAGCTGCTGGTGCCTTTCTCATCTTGAAGCCCTCGTTTGATGCAAGCAGATGCTCCCAGGTGTGTTCAGCAGCTGTTGCTCAGTGTTGATGCAAAGCTTTTGTGTTCCTCATGGAAGCAAGGAGCCATTGTGACACTGCAGGGGCTCATGGCATCAAGGAGACAATTGTGACAGTACAGAACCTCCTAGAAACAAGACTCCATGATGACACCGTGGGGAATCATGGAACCACATGGAAATGTGTTCCTCATGAGACGCAGCAGGGCCTTGTTGGAACCAAAGACACCTCTACCAAAAGCAGGGTAGCTCACAGAACCAAGGAGTCCATTGTTACAATAGAAAACCTATGGAAGCAAGGAGACCATTGTGACACAGTGGGGCCACATGGAAGCCACAGAGCCATTGTGACCCAGTGGGGCCTCATGGAATCAAGGAGACCATGGTGACACAGGTGATGCACATGAAGCCAAGGAGCCATTGTGACACAGTGGGGCCTCATGGAATCAAGGAGACCATGGTGACACAGGTGATGCACATGAAGCCAAGGAGCCATTGTGACACAGCGGGGCTTCTTCCCTTCAGCTCTGCAGCTGGCTGTCCCACACCGAGGCACCATGTGCCAAGTGCTCTCCTCAGGGCTCTGCCTGCACACAGGCCCAGGAGAAGTTTTCCTGTTTGTAAGGAAAGAATGGAAAAGCCTGAGCAGGTTCCCTAGACAACCAAACCCACATGCTCAGTCCAGGCTGCCTGCAATGATGTCCCCTTGCTACAAGGAATACTGTGAGCAGGAATGATCTCTGAGAGCAGAATTCTCGCAGTCTTTCCACGGAATTCCCTGTCCCTGTCCTTTGCCTGGCTCTCTGTTGCAGATGGAAGCTGCTGCTGCCATTCTCTGCTTGAAGCCCTCTTTTGATGCAAGCAGGTGCTCCCAGGTGTGTTCAGCAGCTGTTGCTCAGTGTTGATGCAAAGCTTTTGTGTTCCTCATGGAAGCAAGGAGCCATTGTGACACTGCAGGGGCTCATGGCATCAAGGAGACAATTGTGACACTACAGAACCTCCTAGAAACAAGGCTCCATGGTGACACCGTGGCGAATCATGGAATCAAGGAGCCCCTTGTGACACAGAGAGGCCGCCTGGAAGCAATGGTCCATTGTTACACTGCGGATTCAAGAAGACCATGGGGACAGCACGGAACCTCATGGAACCATCCGTCCATTGGGACACAGCGGGGCCTCATGGACACAAGGGGACCATTGTGGCAAAGCAGGGCCTCATGGAAGCATGGAGAGCATTGTGCCACTAAGGAAACTGATGGAACCAAGGCGATCCCTGGGACACAATGGAAGCACATGGAATCAAGGCTCCATGATGACTTTGGAGGGCCTCATGGAGCACAGCATCCATTGTGACACAGCAAGACCTCGTGGAACCAAGGAGCCTTTGTGATACTCCAGATGCGCATGGAAGCCAGGCTGCACTGAGACACAGCGGGGCCTTGTTGGAACCAAAGACACCTCTGCAAAAAGCAGGGGAGCTCACAGAACCAAGGAGTCCATTGTTACATTGTAGAAAATTATACATTACATTCTAGAAAACCTATGGAACCAAGGGGCTATTGTGACACAGTGGGGCCACATGGAAGCAATTGTCCATTATGACAATGTGGATCAAAGGTGAGCATGGTGACACTGCGGAACCTCATGGAAGCAAGGAGCCATTGTGACACAGTGGGGCCTCATGGAATCAAGGAGACCATGGTGACACAGGTGATGCACATGAAGCCAAGGAGCCATTGTGACCCAGTGGGGCCTCATGGAATCAAGGAGACCATGGTGACACAGGTGATGCACATGAAGCCAAGGAGCCATTGTGACACAGTGGGGCCTCATGGAATCAAGGAGACCATGGTGACACAGGTGATGCACATGAAGCCAAGGAGCCATTGTGACACAGTGGGGCCTCATGGAATCAAGGAGACCATGGTGACACAGGGGATGCACATGAAGCCAAGGGGCCATTGTGACACAGTGGGGCCTCATGGAATCAAGGAGACCATGGTGACACAGGTGATGCACATGAAGCCAAGGAGCCATTGTGACACAGTGGGGCCTCATGGAATCAAGGAGACCATGGTGACACAGGTGATGCACATGAAGCCAAGGAGCCATTGTGACACAGTGGGGCCTGATGGAATCAAGGAGACCATGGTGACACAGGTGATGCACATGAAGCCAAGGAGCCATTGTGACCCAGTGGGGCCTCATGGAATCAAGGAGACCATGGTGACACAGGTGATGCACATGAAGCCAAGGAGCCATTGTGACACAGCGGGGCTTCTTCCCTTCAGCTCTGCAGCTGGCTGTCCCAGCCCACAGCACTATGTGCCAACTGCTCTCCTCAGGACTCTGCCTGCACACAGGCCCAGGGAAGTTTTCCTGTTTGTAAGGAAAGAATGGAAAAGCCTGAGCAGCTTTCCTAAACAACAAACCCCACATGCTGAGTCCAGGCTGCCTGCAATGATGTCCCCTTTCTACAAGGGACACTGTGAGCAGGAATGATCTCTGAGAGCAGAATTCTCACAGTCTTTCCACGGAATTCTCTGTCCCTGTCCTTTCCCTGGCTCTCTTTTGCAGATGGAAGCTGCTGGTGCCTTTCTCATCTTGAAGCCCTCGTTTGATGCAAGCAGATGCTCCCAGGTGTGTTCAGCAGCTGTTGCTCAGTGTTGATGCAAAGCTTTTGTGTTCCTCATGGAAGCAAGGAGCCATTGTGACACTGCAGGGGCTCATGGGATCAAGGAGACAATTGTGACAGTACAGAACCTCCTAGAAACAAGGCTCCATGGTGACACCGTGGGGAATCATGGAACCACATGGAAATGTGTTCCTCATGAGACGCAGCAGGGCCTTGTTGGAACCAAAGACACCTCTACCAAAAGCAGGGTAGCTCACAGAACCAAGGAGTCCATTGTTACAATAGAAAACCTATGGAAGCAAGGAGACCATTGTGACACAGTGGGGCCACATGGAAGCCAAGGAGCCATTGTGACCCAGTGGGGCCTCATGGAATCAAGGAGACCATGGTGACACAGGTGATGCACATGAAGCCAAGGAGCCATTGTGACCCAGTGGGGCCTCATGGAATCAAGGAGACCATGGTGACACAGGTGATTCACATGAAGCCAAGGAGCCATTGTGACCCAGTGGGGCCTCATGGAATCAAGGAGACCATGGTGACACAGGTGATGCACATGAAGCCAAGGAGCCATTGTGACCCAGTGGGGCCTCATGGAATCAAGGAGACCATGGTGACACAGGTGATGCACATGAAGCCAAGGAGCCATTGTGACCCAGTGGGGCCTCATGGAATCAAGGAGACCATGGTGACACAGGTGATGCACATGAAGCCAAGGAGCCATTGTGACACAGCGGGGCTTCTTCCCTTCAGCTCTGCAGCTGGCTGTCCCAGCCCACAGCACCATGTGCCAAGTGCTCTCCTCAGGGCTCTGCCTGCACACAGGCCCAGAGAAGTTTTCCTGTTTGTAAGGAAAGAATGAAAAAGCCTGAGCAGGTTCCCCTGACAACCAAACCCACATGCTCAGTCCAGGCTGCCTGCAATGATGTCCCCTTTCTACAAGGGACACTGTGAGCAGGAATGATGTCTGGGAGCAGAATTCTCGCAGTCTTTCCACGGAATTCCCTGTCCCTGTCCTTTGCCTGGCTCTCTGTTGCAGATGGAAGCTGCTGGTGCCTTTCTCAGCTTGAAGCCCTCTTTTGATGCAAGCAGATGCTCCCAGGTGTGTTCAGCAGCTGTTGCTCAGTGTTGATGCAAAGCTTTTGTGTTCCTCATGGAAGCAAGGAGCCATTGTGACACTGCAGGGGCTCATGGCATCAAGGAGACAATTGTGACAGTACAGAACCTCCTAGAAACAAGGCTCCATGGTGACACCGTGGGGAATCATGGAACCACATGGAAATGTGTTCCTCATGAGACGCAGCAGGGCCTTGTTGGAACCAAAGACACCAGTGCAAAAAGCAGGGTAGCTCACAGAACCAAGGAGTCCATTGTTACAATAGAAAACCTATGGAAGCAAGGGGCCATTGTGACCCAGTGGGGCCTCATGGAATCAAGGAGACCATGGTGACACAGGTGATGCACATGAAGCCAAGGAGCCATTGTGACACAGTGGGGCCTCATGGAATCAAGGAGACCATGGTGACACAGGTGATTCACATGAAGCCAAGGAGCCATTGTGACACAGTGGGGCCTCATGGAATCAAGGAGACCATGGTGACACAGGTGATGCACATGAACCCAAGGAGCCATTGTGACACAGCGGGGCTTCTTCCCTTCAGCTCTGCAGCTGGCCGTCCCAGCCCACGGCACCATGTGCCATCTGCTCTCCTCAGGGCTCTGCCTGCACACAGGCCCAGGAAAGTTTTCCTGATGTAAGGAAAGAATGGAAAAGCCTGAGCAGGTTTCCTAAACAACAAACCCACATACTCAGTCCAGCCTGCTTGCAATAATGTCCCCTTTCTACAAGGGACACTGTGAGCAGGATTGATCTCTGAGAGCAGAATTCTCACAGTCTTTCCACTGAATTCTCTGTCCCTGTCCTTTGCCTGGCTCTCTGTTGCAGATGGAAGCTGCTGCTGCCATTCTCTGCTTGAAGCCCTCTTTTGATGCAAGCAGGTGCTCCCAGGTGTGTTCAGCAGCTGTTGCTCAGTGTTGATGCAAAGCTTTTGTGTTCCTCATGGAAGCAAGGAGCCATTGTGACACTGCAGGGGCTCATGGGATCAAGGAGACAATTGTGACACTACAGAACCTCCTAGAAACAAGGCTCCATGGTGACACCATGGCGAATCATGGAATCAAGGAGCCCCTTGTGACACAGAGTGGCCGCCTGGAAGCAATGGTCCATTGTTACACTGCGGATTCAAGAAGACCATGGGGACAGCACGGAACCTCATGGAACCATCCGTCCATTGGGACACAGCGGGGCCTCATGGACACAAGGGGACCATTGTGGCAAAGCAGGGCCTCATGGAAGCATGGAGAGCATTGTGACATTGTGGGCAATCATGGAAGCATGGAGAGCATTGTGCCACTAAGGAAACTGATGGAACCAAGGCGATCACTGGGACACAATGGAAGCACATGGAATCAAGGCTCCATGATGACTTTGGAGGGCCTCATGGAGCACAGCATCCATTGTGACACAGCAAGACCTCGTGGAACCAAGGAGCCTTTGTG
This sequence comes from Corvus hawaiiensis, assembly GCF_020740725.1. NCBI lineage: Eukaryota > Metazoa > Chordata > Aves > Passeriformes > Corvidae > Corvus > Corvus hawaiiensis. The sequence goes on from NC_063243.1 coordinate 3,725,643, forward strand.
ATACTCCAGATGCGCATGGAAGCCAGGGTGCACTGAGACACAGCGGGGCCTTGTTGGAACCAAAGACACCTCTGCAAAAAGCAGGGTAGCTCACAGAACCAAGGAGTCCATTGTTACATTGTAGAAAATTATACATTACATTCTAGAAAACCTATGGAACCAAGGGGCTATTGTGACACAGTGGGGCCACATGGAAGCAATTGTCCATTATGACAATGTGGATCAAAGGTGAGCATGGTGACACTGCGGAACCTCATGGAAGCAAGGAGCCATTGTGACACAGTGGGGCCTCATGGAATCAAGGAGACCATGGTGACACAGGTGATGCACATGAAGCCAAGGAGCCATTGTGACACAGTGGGGCCTCATGGAATCAAGGAGACCATGGTGACACAGGTGATGCACATGAAGCCAAGGAGCCATTGTGACCCAGTGGGGCCTCATGGAATCAAGGAGACCATGGTGACACAGGTGATGCACATGAAGCCAAGGAGCCATTGTGACCCAGTGGGGCCTCATGGAATCAAGGAGACCATGGTGACACAGGTGATGCACATGAAGCCAAGGAGCCATTGTGACACAGTGGGGCCTCATGGAATCAAGGAGACCATGGTGACACAGGTGATGCACATGAAGCCAAGGAGCCATTGTGACACAGCGGGGCTTCTTCCCTTCAGCTCTGCAGCTGGCTGTCCCAGCCCACAGCACCATGTGCCAAGTGCTCTCCTCAGGGCTCTGCCTGCACACAGGCCCAGAAAAGTTTTCCTGTTTGTAAGGAAAGAATGAAAAAGCCTGAGCAGGTTCCCTAGACAACCAAACCCACATGCTGAGTCCAGGCTGCCTGCAATGATGTCCCCTTTCTACAAGGGACACTGTGAGCAGGAATGATCTCTGGGAGCAGAATTCTCGCAGTCTTTCCACGGAATTCCCTGTCCCTGTCCTTTGCCTGGCTCTCTGTTGCAGATGGAAGCTGCTGCTGCCTTTCTCAGCTTGAAGCCCTCTTTTGATGCAAGCAGATGCTCCCAGGTGTGTTCAGCAGCTGTTGCTCAGTGTTGATGCAAAGCTTTTGTGTTCCTCATGGAAGCAAGGAGCCATTGTGACACTGCAGGGGCTCATGGCATCAAGGAGACAATTGTGACACTACAGAACCTCCTAGAAACAAGGCTCCATGGTGACACCGTGGCGAATCATGGAATCAAGGAGCCCCTTGTGACACAGAGAGGCCGCCTGGAAGCAATGGTCCATTGTTACACTGCGGATTCAAGAAGACCATGGGGACAGCACGGAACCTCATGGAACCATCCGTCCATTGGGACACAGCGGGGCCTCATGGACACAAGGGGACCATTGTGGCAAAGCAGGGCCTCATGGAAGCATGGAGAGCATTGTGACATTGTGGGCAATCATGGAAGCATGGAGAGCATTGTGCCACTAAGGAAACTGATGGAACCAAGGCGATCCCTGGGACACAATGGAAGCACATGGAATCAAGGCTCCATGATGACTTTGGAGGGCCTCATGGAGCACAGCATCCATTGTGACACAGCAAGACCTCGTGGAACCAAGGAGCCTTTGTGATACTCCAGATGCGCATGGAAGCCAGGCTGCACTGAGACACAGCGGGGCCTTGTTGGAACCAAAGACACCTCTGCAAAAAGCAGGGGAGCTCACAGAACCAAGGAGTCCATTGTTACATTGTAGAAAATTATACATTACATTCTAGAAAACCTATGGAACCAAGGGGCTATTGTGACACAGTGGGGCCACATGGAAGCAATTGTCCATTATGACAATGTGGATCAAAGGTGAGCATGGTGACACTGCGGAACCTCATGGAAGCAAGGAGCCATTGTGACACAGTGGGGCCTCATGGAATCAAGGAGACCATGGTGACACAGGTGATGCACATGAAGCCAAGGAGCCATTGTGACCCAGTGGGGCCTGATGGAATCAAGGAGACCATGGTGACACAGGTGATGCACATGAAGCCAAGGAGCCATTGTGACACAGTGGGGCCTCATGGAATCAAGGAGACCATGGTGACACAGGTGATGCACATGAAGCCAAGGAGCCATTGTGACACAACCGGTCTTCTTCCCTTGAGCTCTGCAGCTGGCGGTCCCAGCCCACGGCACCATGTGCCATCTGCTCTCCTCAGGGCTCTGCCTGCACACAGGCCCAGGGAAGTTTTCCTGTTTGTAAGGAAAGAATGGAAAAGCCTGAGCAGCTTTCCTGAACAACAAACCCACATACTCAGTCCAGCCTGCTTGCAATGATGTCCCCTTTCTACAAGGGACACTGTGAGCAGGAATGATCTCTGAGAGCAGAATTCTCACAGTCTTTTCACTGAATTCTCTGTCCCTGTCCTTTGCCTGGCTCTCTGTTGCAGATGGAAGCTGCTGCTGCCATTCTCAGCTTGAAGCCCTCTTTTGATGCAAGCAGGTGCTCCCAGGTGTGTTCAGCAGCTGTTGCTCAGTGTTGATGCAAAGCTTTTGTGTTCCTCATGGAAGCAAGGAGCCATTGTGACACTGCAGGGGCTCATGGCATCAAGGAGACAATTGTGACAGTACAGAACCTCCTAGAAACAAGGCTCCATGGTGACACCGTGGCGAATCATGGAATCAAGGAGCCCCTTGTGACACAGAGAGGCCGCCTGGAAGCAATGGTCCATTGTTACACTGCGGATTCAAGAAGACCATGGGGACAGCACGGAACCTCATGGAACCATCCGTCCATTGGGACACAGCGGGGCCTCATGGACACAAGGGGACCATTGTGGCAAAGCAGGGCCTCATGGAAGCATGGAGAGCATTGTGACATTGTGGGCAATCATGGAAGCATGGAGAGCATTGTGCCACTAAGGAAACTGATGGAACCAAGGCGATCACTGGGACACAATGGAAGCACATGGAATCAAGGCTCCATGATGACTTTGGAGGGCCTCATGGAGCACAGCATCCATTGTGACACAGCAAGACCTCGTGGAACCAAGGAGCCTTTGTGATACTCCAGATGCGCATGGAAGCCAGGCTGCACTGAGACACAGCGGGGCCTTGTTGGAACCAAAGACACCAGTGCAAAAAGCAGGGGAGCTCACAGAACCAAGGAGTCCATTGTTACATTGTAGAAAATTATACATTACATTCTAGAAAACCTATGGAACCAAGGGGCTATTGTGACACAGTGGGGAATCATGGAAGCAATTGTCCATTCTGACAATGTGGATCAAAGGTGAGCATGGTGACACTGCGGAACCTCATGGAAGCAAGGAGCCATTGTGACACAGTGGGGCCTCATGGAATCAAGGAGACCATGGTGACACAGGTGATGCACATGAAGCCAAGGAGCCATTGTGACACAGTGGGGCCTCATGGAATCAAGGAGACCATGGTGACACAGGTGATGCACATGAAGCCAAGGAGCCATTGTGACACAGCGGGGCTTCTTCCCTTCAGCTCTGCAGCTGGCTGTCCCAGCCCACAGCACCATGTGCCAACTGCTCTCCTCAGGGCTCTGCCTGCACACAGGCCCAGAGAAGTTTTCCTGTTTGTAAGGAAAGAATGGAAAAGCCTGAGCAGGTTTCCTAAACAACAAACCCCACATGCTGAGTCCAGGCTGCCTGCAATGATGTCCCCTTTCTACAAGGGACACTGTGAGCAGGAATGTTGGGGTTTTAGTTTAGTCTTAGGTTTTCCTGTTAAAGGAATTTTCTCCCATATGCATGTTGCTAGGGGACAAATAGCTGTACTTAAGAAAGACAAAAAGGTGAGTGGGGCGGGCCTGGCTACTCTTTTGTCTACACCTGGGTGTGGGGACAGTTCGCTCTGAGCGTCCGGAGAGAGAAGCTGCAGAGAAAGGAGCTGCTGCTGCTTTCTTTTTGGCCGTTCTTTCTTCCTGCTGGAAGCAACGCCGGGACCCCAAAAGCCGCTTTTCCCTGCCCTGCTGGAGACCGAGCTGTGGCTGTCCTGCTCCGCTGCTGCTTCGAGCTTTCGCTACGCTGTAGCCCTGCCCGCCCTGCCTGCCTGGGCCTCCGTGGGTTTTTCCCATCTGGATACATCTCGTCTGCCACCCGGGATTTGCGTTCGTTTCTGCCGTTTCAGCCTGCTGTTCCTGAGAGTCCGGGATCGGCTGCCCAGCGGTTTGTGAAGCCTTTGTTCCATCCTTCCCGGGATCCCAGGGCACCAGAGCCGCGGGTTTCCCGAGCTCGCTCCGGAGCGCCCCCTGCAGCCGCGGGGGAACCATCGCACCTGCCCTGCTCACCGGGAGCCGCCAGCGCCCCTGCCGGCTGCGAGCGGAACTGCACCCGAGGGGAAACAGCCTGACAGCCGAGAAGGCTGGGACTGGGTTTGTGATTGCTGTTACTGCCATAGTTGTTGTTGTTTTGTTTGACTGGTTATATACATATATATATAGAGTAAAGAACTGTTATTCCTATTTCCCACATCTTTGCCTAAAGGCCCTTGATTTCAAAATATAATAACTTGGAGGGAAAAGGGGTTATATCTGCCACTTCAAGGGGGGCCTCTGCCTTCCTTAGCAGACGCCTGTCTTTAAAAACCGAGAGACAGGAATGATCTCTGGGAGCAGAATTCTCGCAGTCTTTCCACTGAATTCTCTGTCCCTGTCCTTTGCCTGGCTCTCTGTTGCAGATGGAAGCTGCTACTGCCTTTCTCTGCTTGAAGCTTTCTTTTGATGCAAGCAGGTGCTCCCAGGTGTGTTCAGCAGCTGTTGCTCAGTGTTGATGCAAAGCTTTTGTGTTCCTCATGGAAGCAAGGAGCCATTGTGACACTGCAGGGGCTCATGGCATCAAGGAGACAATTGTGACAGTACAGAACCTCCTAGAAACAAGACTCCATGATGACACCGTGGGGAATCATGGAACCACATGGAAATGTGTTCCTCATGAGACGCAGCAGGGCCTTGTTGGAACCAAAGACACCAGTGCAAAAAGCAGGGTAGCTCACAGAACCAAGGAGTCCATTGTTACAATAGAAAACCTATGGAAGCAAGGGGCCATTGTGACACAGTGGGGCCACATGGAATCAAGGAGACCATGGTGACACAGGTGATGCACATGAAGTCAAGGAGCCATTGTGACACAGTGGGGCCTCATGGAATGAAGGAGACCATGGTGACACAGGTGATGCACATGAAGCCAAGGAGCCATTGTGACACAGTGGGGCCTCATGGAATCAAGGAGACCATGGTGACACAGGTGATGCACATGAAGCCAAGGAGCCATTGTGACACAGCGGGGCTTCTTCCCTTCAGCTCTGCAGCTGGCTGTCCCAGCCCACAGCACCATGTGCCAACTGCTCTCCTCAGGGCTCTGCCTGCACACAGGCCCAGAGAAGTTTTCCTGTTTGTAAGGAAAGAATGAAAAAGCCTGAGCAGGTTCCCTAGACAACCAAACCCACATGCTCAGTCCAGGCTGCCTGCAATGATGTCCCCTTTCTACAAGGGACACTGTGAGCAGGAATGATCTCTGGGAGCAGAATTCTCGCAGTCTTTCCACGGAATTCTCTGTCCCTGTCCTTTGCCTGGCTCTCTGTTGCAGATGGAAGCTGCTGGTGCCATTCTCAGCTTGAAGCCCTCTTTTGATGCAAGCAGATGCTCCCAGGTGCGTTCAGCAGCTGTTGCTCAGTGTTGATGCAAAGCTTTTGTGTTCCTCATGGAAGCAAGGAGCCATTGTGACACTGCAGGGGCTCATGGCATCAAGGAGACAATTGTGACAGTACAGAACCTCCTAGAAACAAGGCTCCATGGGGACACCATGGGGAATCATGGAACCACATGGAAATGTGTTCCTCATGAGACACAGCAGGGCCTTGTTGGAACCAAAGACACCTCTGCAAAAAGCAGGGTAGCTCACAGAACCAAGGAGTCCATTGTTACAATAGAAAACCTATGGAAGCAAGGAGACCATTGTGACACAGTGGGGCCACATGGAAGCCACGGAGCCATTGTGACCCAGTGGGGCCTCATGGAATCAAGGAGACCATGGTGACACAGGTGATGCACATGAAGCCAAGGAGCCATTGTGACCCAGTGGGGCCTCATGGAATCAAGGAGACCATGGTGACACAGGTGATGCACATGAAGCCAAGGAGCCATTGTGACACAGCGGGGCTTCTTCCCTTCAGCTCTGCAGCTGGCTGTCCCAGCCCACAGCACTATGTGCCAAGTGCTCTCCTAAGGACTCTGCCTGCACACAGGCCCAGAGAAGTTTTCCTGTTTGTAAGGAAAGAATGGAAAAGCCTGAGCAGCTTTCCTAAACAACAAACCCCACATGCTGAGTCCAGGCTGCCTGCAATGATGTCCCCTTTCTACAAGGGACACTGTGAGCAGGAATGATCTCTGAGAGCAGAATTCTCACAGTCTTTCCACGGAATTCTCTGTCCCTGTCCTTTCCCTGGCTCTCTGTTGCAGATGGAAGCTGCTGGTGCCTTTCTCATCTTGAAGCCCTCGTTTGATGCAAGCAGATGCTCCCAGGTGTGTTCAGCAGCTGTTGCTCAGTGTTGATGCAAAGCTTTTGTGTTCCTCATGGAAGCAAGGAGCCATTGTGACACTGCAGGGGCTCATGGCATCAAGGAGACAATTGTGACAGTACAGAACCTCCTAGAAACAAGACTCCATGATGACACCGTGGGGAATCATGGAACCACATGGAAATGTGTTCCTCATGAGACGCAGCAGGGCCTTGTTGGAACCAAAGACACCTCTACCAAAAGCAGGGTAGCTCACAGAACCAAGGAGTCCATTGTTACAATAGAAAACCTATGGAAGCAAGGAGACCATTGTGACACAGTGGGGCCACATGGAAGCCACAGAGCCATTGTGACCCAGTGGGGCCTCATGGAATCAAGGAGACCATGGTGACACAGGTGATGCACATGAAGCCAAGGAGCCATTGTGACACAGTGGGGCCTCATGGAATCAAGGAGACCATGGTGACACAGGTGATGCACATGAAGCCAAGGAGCCATTGTGACACAGCGGGGCTTCTTCCCTTCAGCTCTGCAGCTGGCTGTCCCACACCGAGGCACCATGTGCCAAGTGCTCTCCTCAGGGCTCTGCCTGCACACAGGCCCAGGAGAAGTTTTCCTGTTTGTAAGGAAAGAATGGAAAAGCCTGAGCAGGTTCCCTAGACAACCAAACCCACATGCTCAGTCCAGGCTGCCTGCAATGATGTCCCCTTGCTACAAGGAATACTGTGAGCAGGAATGATCTCTGAGAGCAGAATTCTCGCAGTCTTTCCACGGAATTCCCTGTCCCTGTCCTTTGCCTGGCTCTCTGTTGCAGATGGAAGCTGCTGCTGCCATTCTCTGCTTGAAGCCCTCTTTTGATGCAAGCAGGTGCTCCCAGGTGTGTTCAGCAGCTGTTGCTCAGTGTTGATGCAAAGCTTTTGTGTTCCTCATGGAAGCAAGGAGCCATTGTGACACTGCAGGGGCTCATGGCATCAAGGAGACAATTGTGACACTACAGAACCTCCTAGAAACAAGGCTCCATGGTGACACCGTGGCGAATCATGGAATCAAGGAGCCCCTTGTGACACAGAGAGGCCGCCTGGAAGCAATGGTCCATTGTTACACTGCGGATTCAAGAAGACCATGGGGACAGCACGGAACCTCATGGAACCATCCGTCCATTGGGACACAGCGGGGCCTCATGGACACAAGGGGACCATTGTGGCAAAGCAGGGCCTCATGGAAGCATGGAGAGCATTGTGACATTGTGGGCAATCATGGAAGCATGGAGAGCATTGTGCCACTAAGGAAACTGATGGAACCAAGGCGATCCCTGGGACACAATGGAAGCACATGGAATCAAGGCTCCATGATGACTTTGGAGGGCCTCATGGAGCACAGCATCCATTGTGACACAGCAAGACCTCGTGGAACCAAGGAGCCTTTGTGATACTCCAGATGCGCATGGAAGCCAGGGTGCACTGAGACACAGCGGGGCCTTGTTGGAACCAAAGACACCTCTGCAAAAAGCAGGGGAGCTCACAGAACCAAGGAGTCCATTGTTACATTGTAGAAAATTATACATTACATTCTAGAAAACCTATGGAACCAAGGGGCTATTGTGACACAGTGGGGCCACATGGAAGCAATTGTCCATTATGACAATGTGGATCAAAGGTGAGCATGGTGACACTGCGGAACCTCATGGAAGCAAGGAGCCATTGTGACACAGTGGGGCCTCATGGAATCAAGGAGACCATGGTGACACAGGTGATGCACATGAAGCCAAGGAGCCATTGTGACCCAGTGGGGCCTCATGGAATCAAGGAGACCATGGTGACACAGGTGATGCACATGAAGCCAAGGAGCCATTGTGACACAGTGGGGCCTCATGGAATCAAGGAGACCATGGTGACACAGGTGATGCACATGAAGCCAAGGAGCCATTGTGACACAGTGGGGCCTCATGGAATCAAGGAGACCATGGTGACACAGGGGATGCACATGAAGCCAAGGGGCCATTGTGACACAGTGGGGCCTCATGGAATCAAGGAGACCATGGTGACACAGGTGATGCACATGAAGCCAAGGAGCCATTGTGACACAGTGGGGCCTCATGGAATCAAGGAGACCATGGTGACACAGGTGATGCACATGAAGCCAAGGAGCCATTGTGACACAGTGGGGCCTGATGGAATCAAGGAGACCATGGTGACACAGGTGATGCACATGAAGCCAAGGAGCCATTGTGACCCAGTGGGGCCTCATGGAATCAAGGAGACCATGGTGACACAGGTGATGCACATGAAGCCAAGGAGCCATTGTGACACAGCGGGGCTTCTTCCCTTCAGCTCTGCAGCTGGCTGTCCCAGCCCACAGCACTATGTGCCAACTGCTCTCCTCAGGACTCTGCCTGCACACAGGCCCAGGGAAGTTTTCCTGTTTGTAAGGAAAGAATGGAAAAGCCTGAGCAGCTTTCCTAAACAACAAACCCCACATGCTGAGTCCAGGCTGCCTGCAATGATGTCCCCTTTCTACAAGGGACACTGTGAGCAGGAATGATCTCTGAGAGCAGAATTCTCACAGTCTTTCCACGGAATTCTCTGTCCCTGTCCTTTCCCTGGCTCTCTTTTGCAGATGGAAGCTGCTGGTGCCTTTCTCATCTTGAAGCCCTCGTTTGATGCAAGCAGATGCTCCCAGGTGTGTTCAGCAGCTGTTGCTCAGTGTTGATGCAAAGCTTTTGTGTTCCTCATGGAAGCAAGGAGCCATTGTGACACTGCAGGGGCTCATGGGATCAAGGAGACAATTGTGACAGTACAGAACCTCCTAGAAACAAGGCTCCATGGTGACACCGTGGGGAATCATGGAACCACATGGAAATGTGTTCCTCATGAGACGCAGCAGGGCCTTGTTGGAACCAAAGACACCTCTACCAAAAGCAGGGTAGCTCACAGAACCAAGGAGTCCATTGTTACAATAGAAAACCTATGGAAGCAAGGAGACCATTGTGACACAGTGGGGCCACATGGAAGCCAAGGAGCCATTGTGACCCAGTGGGGCCTCATGGAATCAAGGAGACCATGGTGACACAGGTGATGCACATGAAGCCAAGGAGCCATTGTGACCCAGTGGGGCCTCATGGAATCAAGGAGACCATGGTGACACAGGTGATTCACATGAAGCCAAGGAGCCATTGTGACCCAGTGGGGCCTCATGGAATCAAGGAGACCATGGTGACACAGGTGATGCACATGAAGCCAAGGAGCCATTGTGACCCAGTGGGGCCTCATGGAATCAAGGAGACCATGGTGACACAGGTGATGCACATGAAGCCAAGGAGCCATTGTGACCCAGTGGGGCCTCATGGAATCAAGGAGACCATGGTGACACAGGTGATGCACATGAAGCCAAGGAGCCATTGTGACACAGCGGGGCTTCTTCCCTTCAGCTCTGCAGCTGGCTGTCCCAGCCCACAGCACCATGTGCCAAGTGCTCTCCTCAGGGCTCTGCCTGCACACAGGCCCAGAGAAGTTTTCCTGTTTGTAAGGAAAGAATGAAAAAGCCTGAGCAGGTTCCCCTGACAACCAAACCCACATGCTCAGTCCAGGCTGCCTGCAATGATGTCCCCTTTCTACAAGGGACACTGTGAGCAGGAATGATGTCTGGGAGCAGAATTCTCGCAGTCTTTCCACGGAATTCCCTGTCCCTGTCCTTTGCCTGGCTCTCTGTTGCAGATGGAAGCTGCTGGTGCCTTTCTCAGCTTGAAGCCCTCTTTTGATGCAAGCAGATGCTCCCAGGTGTGTTCAGCAGCTGTTGCTCAGTGTTGATGCAAAGCTTTTGTGTTCCTCATGGAAGCAAGGAGCCATTGTGACACTGCAGGGGCTCATGGCATCAAGGAGACAATTGTGACAGTACAGAACCTCCTAGAAACAAGGCTCCATGGTGACACCGTGGGGAATCATGGAACCACATGGAAATGTGTTCCTCATGAGACGCAGCAGGGCCTTGTTGGAACCAAAGACACCAGTGCAAAAAGCAGGGTAGCTCACAGAACCAAGGAGTCCATTGTTACAATAGAAAACCTATGGAAGCAAGGGGCCATTGTGACCCAGTGGGGCCTCATGGAATCAAGGAGACCATGGTGACACAGGTGATGCACATGAAGCCAAGGAGCCATTGTGACACAGTGGGGCCTCATGGAATCAAGGAGACCATGGTGACACAGGTGATTCACATGAAGCCAAGGAGCCATTGTGACACAGTGGGGCCTCATGGAATCAAGGAGACCATGGTGACACAGGTGATGCACATGAACCCAAGGAGCCATTGTGACACAGCGGGGCTTCTTCCCTTCAGCTCTGCAGCTGGCCGTCCCAGCCCACGGCACCATGTGCCATCTGCTCTCCTCAGGGCTCTGCCTGCACACAGGCCCAGGAAAGTTTTCCTGATGTAAGGAAAGAATGGAAAAGCCTGAGCAGGTTTCCTAAACAACAAACCCACATACTCAGTCCAGCCTGCTTGCAATAATGTCCCCTTTCTACAAGGGACACTGTGAGCAGGATTGATCTCTGAGAGCAGAATTCTCACAGTCTTTCCACTGAATTCTCTGTCCCTGTCCTTTGCCTGGCTCTCTGTTGCAGATGGAAGCTGCTGCTGCCATTCTCTGCTTGAAGCCCTCTTTTGATGCAAGCAGGTGCTCCCAGGTGTGTTCAGCAGCTGTTGCTCAGTGTTGATGCAAAGCTTTTGTGTTCCTCATGGAAGCAAGGAGCCATTGTGACACTGCAGGGGCTCATGGGATCAAGGAGACAATTGTGACACTACAGAACCTCCTAGAAACAAGGCTCCATGGTGACACCATGGCGAATCATGGAATCAAGGAGCCCCTTGTGACACAGAGTGGCCGCCTGGAAGCAATGGTCCATTGTTACACTGCGGATTCAAGAAGACCATGGGGACAGCACGGAACCTCATGGAACCATCCGTCCATTGGGACACAGCGGGGCCTCATGGACACAAGGGGACCATTGTGGCAAAGCAGGGCCTCATGGAAGCATGGAGAGCATTGTGACATTGTGGGCAATCATGGAAGCATGGAGAGCATTGTGCCACTAAGGAAACTGATGGAACCAAGGCGATCACTGGGACACAATGGAAGCACATGGAATCAAGGCTCCATGATGACTTTGGAGGGCCTCATGGAGCACAGCATCCATTGTGACACAGCAAGACCTCGTGGAACCAAGGAGCCTTTGTGATACTCCAGATGCGCATGGAAGCCAGGGTGCACTGAGACACAGCGGGGCCTTGTTGGAACCAAAGACACCTCTGCAAAAAGCAGGGTAGCTCACAGAACCAAGGAGTCCATTGTTACATTGTAGAAAATTATACATTACATTCTAGAAAACCTATGGAACCAAGGGGCTATTGTGACACAGTGGGGCCACATGGAAGCAATTGTCCATTATGACAATGTGGATCAAAGGTGAGCATGGTGACACTGCGGAACCTCATGGAAGCAAGGAGCCATTGTGACACAGTGGGGCCTCATGGAATCAAGGAGACCATGGTGACACAGGTGATGCACATGAAGCCAAGGAGCCATTGTGACACAGTGGGGCCTCATGGAATCAAGGAGACCATGGTGACACAGGTGATGCACATGAAGCCAAGGAGCCATTGTGACCCAGTGGGGCCTCATGGAATCAAGGAGACCATGGTGACACAGGTGATGCACATGAAGCCAAGGAGCCATTGTGACCCAATGGGGCCTCATGGAATCAAGGAGACCATGGTGACACAGGTGATGCACATGAAGCCAAGGAGCCATTGTGACACAGTGGGGCCTCATGGAATCAAGGAGACCATGGTGACACAGGTGATGCACATGAAGCCAAGGAGCCATTGTGACACAGCGGGGCTTCTTCCCTTCAGCTCTGCAGCTGGCTGTCCCAGCCCACAGCACCATGTGCCAAGTGCTCTCCTCAGGGCTCTGCCTGCACACAGGCCCAGAAAAGTTTTCCTGTTTGTAAGGAAAGAATGAAAAAGCCTGAGCAGGTTCCCTAGACAACCAAACCCACATGCTGAGTCCAGGCTGCCTGCAATGATGTCCCCTTTCTACAAGGGACACTGTGAGCAGGAATGATCTCTGGGAGCAGAATTCTCGCAGTCTTTCCACGGAATTCCCTGTCCCTGTCCTTTGCCTGGCTCTCTGTTGCAGATGGAAGCTGCTGCTGCCTTTCTCAGCTTGAAGCCCTCTTTTGATGCAAGCAGATGCTCCCAGGTGTGTTCAGCAGCTGTTGCTCAGTGTTGATGCAAAGCTTTTGTGTTCCTCATGGAAGCAAGGAGCCATTGTGACACTGCAGGGGCTCATGGCATCAAGGAGACAATTGTGACACTACAGAACCTCCTAGAAACAAGGCTCCATGGTGACACCGTGGCGAATCATGGATTCAAGGAGCCCCTTGTGACACAGAGAGGCCGCCTGGAAGCAATGGTCCATTGTTACACTGCGGATTCAAGAAGACCATGGGGACAGCACGGAACCTCATGGAACCATCCGTCCATTGGGACACAGCGGGGCCTCATGGACACAAGGGGACCATTGTGGCAAAGCAGGGCCTCATGGAAGCATGGAGAGCATTGTGACATTGTGGGCAATCATGGAAGCATGGAGAGCATTGTGCCACTAAGGAAACTGATGGAACCAAGGCGATCCCTGGGACACAATGGAAGCACATGGAATCAAGGCTCCATGATGACTTTGGAGGGCCTCATGGAGCACAGCATCCATTGTGACACAGCAAGACCTCGTGGAACCAAGGAGCCTTTGTGATACTCCAGATGCGCATGGAAGCCAGGGTGCACTGAGACACAGCGGGGCCTTGTTGGAACCAAAGACACCTCTGCAAAAAGCAGGGTAGCTCACAGAACCAAGGAGTCCATTGTTACATTGTAGAAAATTATACATTACATTCTAGAAAACCTATGGAACCAAGGGGCTATTGTGACACAGTGGGGCCACATGGAAGCAATTGTCCATTATGACAATGTGGATCAAAGGTGAGCATGGTGACACTGCGGAACCTCATGGAAGCAAGGAGCCATTGTGACACAGTGGGGCCTCATGGAATCAAGGAGACCATGGTGACACAGGTGATGCACATGAAGCCAAGGAGCCATTGTGACCCAGTGGGGCCTGATGGAATCAAGGAGACCATGGTGACACAGGTGATGCACATGAAGCCAAGGAGCCATTGTGACACAGTGGGGCCTCATGGAATCAAGGAGACCATGGTGACACAGGTGATGCACATGAAGCCAAGGAGCCATTGTGACACAACCGGTCTTCTTCCCTTGAGCTCTGCAGCTGGCGGTCCCAGCCCACGGCACCATGTGCCATCTGCTCTCCTCAGGGCTCTGCCTGCACACAGGCCCAGGGAAGTTTTCCTGTTTGTAAGGAAAGAATGGAAAAGCCTGAGCAGCTTTCCTGAACAACAAACCCACATACTCAGTCCAGCCTGCTTGCAATGATGTCCCCTTTCTACAAGGGACACTGTGAGCAGGAATGATCTCTGAGAGCAGAATTCTCACAGTCTTTTCACTGAATTCTCTGTCCCTGTCCTTTGCCTGGCTCTCTGTTGCAGATGGAAGCTGCTGCTGCCATTCTCAGCTTGAAGCCCTCTTTTGATGCAAGCAGGTGCTCCCAGGTGTGTTCAGCAGCTGTTGCTCAGTGTTGATGCAAAGCTTTTGTGTTCCTCATGGAAGCAAGGAGCCATTGTGACACTGCAGGGGCTCATGGCATCAAGGAGACAATTGTGACACTACAGAACCTCCTAGAAACAAGGCTCCATGGTGACACCGTGGCGAATCATGGAATCAAGGAGCCCCTTGTGACACAGAGAGGCCGCCTGGAAGCAATGGTCCATTGTTACACTGCGGATTCAAGAAGACCATGGGGACAGCACGGAACCTCATGGAACCATCCGTCCATTGGGACACAGCGGGGCCTCATGGACACAAGGGGACCATTGTGGCAAAGCAGGGCCTCATGGAAGCATGGAGAGCATTGTGACATTGTGGGCAATCATGGAAGCATGGAGAGCATTGTGCCACTAAGGAAACTGATGGAACCAAGGCGATCACTGGGACACAATGGAAGCACATGGAATCAAGGCTCCATGATGACTTTGGAGGGCCTCATGGAGCACAGCATCCATTGTGACACAGCAAGACCTCGTGGAACCAAGGAGCCTTTGTGATACTCCAGATGCGCATGGAAGCCAGGCTGCACTGAGACACAGCGGGGCCTTGTTGGAACCAAAGACACCAGTGCAAAAAGCAGGGTAGCTCACAGAACCAAGGAGTCCATTGTTACATTGTAGAAAATTATACATTACATTCTAGAAAACCTATGGAACCAAGGGGCTATTGTGACACAGTGGGGAATCATGGAAGCAATTGTCCATTCTGACAATGTGGATCAAAGGTGAGCATGGTGACACTGCGGAACCTCATGGAAGCAAGGAGCCATTGTGACACAGTGGGGCCTCATGGAATCAAGGAGACCATGGTGACACAGGTGATGCACATGAAGCCAAGGAGCCATTGTGACACAGTGGGGCCTCATGGAATCAAGGAGACCATGGTGACACAGGTGATGCACATGAAGCCAAGGAGCCATTGTGACACAGCGGGGCTTCTTCCCTTCAGCTCTGCAGCTGGCTGTCCCAGCCCACAGCACCATGTGCCAACTGCTCTCCTCAGGGCTCTGCCTGCACACAGGCCCAGAGAAGTTTTCCTGTTTGTAAGGAAAGAATGGAAAAGCCTGAGCAGGTTTCCTAAACAACAAACCCCACATGCTGAGTCCAGGCTGCCTGCAATGATGTCCCCTTTCTACAAGGGACACTGTGAGCAGGAATGTTGGGGTTTTAGTTTAGTCTTAGGTTTTCCTGTTAAAGGAATTTTCTCCCATATGCATGTTGCTAGGGGACAAATAGCTGTACTTAAGAAAGACAAAAAGGTGAGTGGGGCGGGCCTGGCTACTCTTTTGTCTACACCTGGGTGTGGGGACAGTTCGCTCTGAGCGTCCGGAGAGAGAAGCTGCAGAGAAAGGAGCTGCTGCTGCTTTCTTTTTGGCCGTTCTTTCTTCCTGCTGGAAGCAACGCCGGGACCCCAAAAGCCGCTTTTCCCTGCCCTGCTGGAGACCGAGCTGTGGCTGTCCTGCTCCGCTGCTGCTTCGAGCTTTCGCTACGCTGTAGCCCTGCCCGCCCTGCCTGCCTGGGCCTCCGTGGGTTTTTCCCATCTGGATACATCTCGTCTGCCACCCGGGATTTGCGTTCGTTTCTGCCGTTTCAGCCTGCTGTTCCTGAGAGTCCGGGATCGGCTGCCCAGCGGTTTGTGAAGCCTTTGTTCCATCCTTCCCGGGATCCCAGGGCACCAGAGCCGCGGGTTTCCCGAGCTCGCTCCGGAGCGCCCCCTGCAGCCGCGGGGGAACCATCGCACCTGCCCTGCTCACCGGGAGCCGCCAGCGCCCCTGCCGGCTGCGAGCGGAACTGCACCCGAGGGGAAACAGCCTGACAGCCGAGAAGGCTGGGACTGGGTTTGTGATTGCTGTTACTGCCATAGTTGTTGTTGTTTTGTTTGACTGGTTATATACATATATATATAGAGTAAAGAACTGTTATTCCTATTTCCCACATCTTTGCCTAAAGGCCCTTGATTTCAAAATATAATAACTTGGAGGGAAAAGGGGTTATATCTGCCACTTCAAGGGGGGCCTCTGCCTTCCTTAGCAGACGCCTGTCTTTAAAAACCGAGAGACAGGAATGATCTCTGGGAGCAGAATTCTCGCAGTCTTTCCACTGAATTCTCTGTCCCTGTCCTTTGCCTGGCTCTCTGTTGCAGATGGAAGCTGCTACTGCCTTTCTCTGCTTGAAGCTTTCTTTTGATGCAAGCAGGTGCTCCCAGGTGTGTTCAGCAGCTGTTGCTCAGTGTTGATGCAAAGCTTTTGTGTTCCTCATGGAAGCAAGGAGCCATTGTGACACTGCAGGGGCTCATGGCATCAAGGAGACAATTGTGACAGTACAGAACCTCCTAGAAACAAGACTCCATGATGACACCGTGGGGAATCATGGAACCACATGGAAATGTGTTCCTCATGAGACGCAGCAGGGCCTTGTTGGAACCAAAGACACCAGTGCAAAAAGCAGGGTAGCTCACAGAACCAAGGAGTCCATTGTTACAATAGAAAACCTATGGAAGCAAGGGGCCATTGTGACACAGTGGGGCCACATGGAATCAAGGAGACCATGGTGACACAGGTGATGCACATGAAGTCAAGGAGCCATTGTGACACAGTGGGGCCTCATGGAATGAAGGAGACCATGGTGACACAGGTGATGCACATGAAGCCAAGGAGCCATTGTGACACAGTGGGGCCTCATGGAATCAAGGAGACCATGGTGACACAGGTGATGCACATGAAGCCAAGGAGCCATTGTGACACAGCGGGGCTTCTTCCCTTCAGCTCTGCAGCTGGCTGTCCCAGCCCACAGCACCATGTGCCAAGTGCTCTCCTCAGGGCTCTGCCTGCACACAGGCCCAGAGAAGTTTTCCTGTTTGTAAGGAAAGAATGAAAAAGCCTGAGCAGGTTCCCTAGACAACCAAACCCACATGCTCAGTCCAGGCTGCCTGCAATGATGTCCCCTTTCTACAAGGGACACTGTGAGCAGGAATGATCTCTGGGAGCAGAATTCTCGCAGTCTTTCCACGGAATTCTCTGTCCCTGTCCTTTGCCTGGCTCTCTGTTGCAGATGGAAGCTGCTGGTGCCATTCTCAGCTTGAAGCCCTCTTTTGATGCAAGCAGATGCTCCCAGGTGCGTTCAGCAGCTGTTGCTCAGTGTTGATGCAAAGCTTTTGTGTTCCTCATGGAAGCAAGGAGCCATTGTGACACTGCAGGGGCTCATGGCATCAAGGAGACAATTGTGACAGTACAGAACCTCCTAGAAACAAGGCTCCATGGGGACACCATGGGGAATCATGGAACCACATGGAAATGTGTTCCTCATGAGACACAGCAGGGCCTTGTTGGAACCAAAGACACCTCTGCAAAAAGCAGGGTAGCTCACAGAACCAAGGAGTCCATTGTTACAATAGAAAACCTATGGAAGCAAGGAGACCATTGTGACACAGTGGGGCCACATGGAAGCCACGGAGCCATTGTGACCCAGTGGGGCCTCATGGAATCAAGGAGACCATGGTGACACAGGTGATGCACATGAAGCCAAGGAGCCATTGTGACCCAGTGGGGCCTCATGGAATCAAGGAGACCATGGTGACACAGGTGATGCACATGAAGCCAAGGAGCCATTGTGACACAGCGGGGCTTCTTCCCTTCAGCTCTGCAGCTGGCTGTCCCAGCCCACAGCACTATGTGCCAAGTGCTCTCCTAAGGACTCTGCCTGCACACAGGCCCAGAGAAGTTTTCCTGTTTGTAAGGAAAGAATGGAAAAGCCTGAGCAGCTTTCCTAAACAACAAACCCCACATGCTGAGTCCAGGCTGCCTGCAATGATGTCCCCTTTCTACAAGGGACACTGTGAGCAGGAATGATCTCTGAGAGCAGAATTCTCACAGTCTTTCCACGGAATTCTCTGTCCCTGTCCTTTCCCTGGCTCTCTGTTGCAGATGGAAGCTGCTGGTGCCTTTCTCATCTTGAAGCCCTCGTTTGATGCAAGCAGATGCTCCCAGGTGTGTTCAGCAGCTGTTGCTCAGTGTTGATGCAAAGCTTTTGTGTTCCTCATGGAAGCAAGGAGCCATTGTGACACTGCAGGGGCTCATGGCATCAAGGAGACAATTGTGACAGTACAGAACCTCCTAGAAACAAGACTCCATGATGACACCGTGGGGAATCATGGAACCACATGGAAATGTGTTCCTCATGAGACGCAGCAGGGCCTTGTTGGAACCAAAGACACCTCTACCAAAAGCAGGGTAGCTCACAGAACCAAGGAGTCCATTGTTACAATAGAAAACCTATGGAAGCAAGGAGACCATTGTGACACAGTGGGGCCACATGGAAGCCACAGAGCCATTGTGACCCAGTGGGGCCTCATGGAATCAAGGAGACCATGGTGACACAGGTGATGCACATGAAGCCAAGGAGCCATTGTGACACAGTGGGGCCTCATGGAATCAAGGAGACCATGGTGACACAGGTGATGCACATGAAGCCAAGGAGCCATTGTGACACAGCGGGGCTTCTTCCCTTCAGCTCTGCAGCTGGCTGTCCCACACCGAGGCACCATGTGCCAAGTGCTCTCCTCAGGGCTCTGCCTGCACACAGGCCCAGGAGAAGTTTTCCTGTTTGTAAGGAAAGAATGAAAAAGCCTGAGCAGGTTCCCTAGACAACCAAACCCACATGCTCAGTCCAGGCTGCCTGCAATGATGTCCCCTTGCTACAAGGAATACTGTGAGCAGGAATGATCTCTGAGAGCAGAATTCTCGCAGTCTTTCCACGGAATTCCCTGTCCCTGTCCTTTGCCTGGCTCTCTGTTGCAGATGGAAGCTGCTGCTGCCATTCTCTGCTTGAAGCCCTCTTTTGATGCAAGCAGGTGCTCCCAGGTGTGTTCAGCAGCTGTTGCTCAGTGTTGATGCAAAGCTTTTGTGTTCCTCATGGAAGCAAGGAGCCATTGTGACACTGCAGGGGCTCATGGCATCAAGGAGACAATTGTGACACTACAGAACCTCCTAGAAACAAGGCTCCATGGTGACACCGTGGCGAATCATGGAATCAAGGAGCCCCTTGTGACACAGAGAGGCCGCCTGGAAGCAATGGTCCATTGTTACACTGCGGATTCAAGAAGACCATGGGGACAGCACGGAACCTCATGGAACCATCCGTCCATTGGGACACAGCGGGGCCTCATGGACACAAGGGGACCATTGTGGCAAAGCAGGGCCTCATGGAAGCATGGAGAGCATTGTGACATTGTGGGCAATCATGGAAGCATGGAGAGCATTGTGCCACTAAGGAAACTGATGGAACCAAGGCGATCCCTGGGACACAATGGAAGCACATGGAATCAAGGCTCCATGATGACTTTGGAGGGCCTCATGGAGCACAGCATCCATTGTGACACAGCAAGACCTCGTGGAACCAAGGAGCCTTTGTGATACTCCAGATGCGCATGGAAGCCAGGGTGCACTGAGACACAGCGGGGCCTTGTTGGAACCAAAGACACCAGTGCAAAAAGCAGGGTAGCTCACAGAACCAAGGAGTCCATTGTTACATTGTAGAAAATTATACATTACATTCTAGAAAACCTATGGAACCAAGGGGCTATTGTGACACAGTGGGGCCACATGGAAGCAATTGTCCATTATGACAATGTGGATCAAAGGTGAGCATGGTGACACTGCGGAACCTCATGGAAGCAAGGAGCCATTGTGACACAGTGGGGCCTCATGGAATCAAGGAGACCATGGTGACACAGGTGATGCACATGAAGCCAAGGAGCCATTGTGACCCAGTGGGGCCTCATGGAATCAAGGAGACCATGGTGACACAGGTGATGCACATGAAGCCAAGGAGCCATTGTGACCCAGTGGGGCCTCATGGAATCAAGGAGACCATGGTGACACAGGTGATGCACATGAAGCCAAGGAGCCATTGTGACACAGTGGGGCCTCATGGAATCAAGGAGACCATGGTGACACAGGGGATGCACATGAAGCCAAGGGGCCATTGTGACACAGTGGGGCCTCATGGAATCAAGGAGACCATGGTGACACAGGTGATGCACATGAAGCCAAGGAGCCATTGTGACACAGTGGGGCCTCATGGAATCAAGGAGACCATGGTGACACAGGTGATGCACATGAAGCCAAGGAGCCATTGTGACCCAGTGGGGCCTCATGGAATCAAGGAGACCATGGTGACACAGGTGATGCACATGAAGCCAAGGAGCCATTGTGACCCAGTGGGGCCTCATGGAATCAAGGAGACCATGGTGACACAGGTGATGCACATGAAGCCAAGGAGCCATTGTGACACAGCGGGGCTTCTTCCCTTCAGCTCTGCAGCTGGCTGTCCCAGCCCACAGCACTATGTGCCAACTGCTCTCCTCAGGACTCTGCCTGCACACAGGCCCAGGGAAGTTTTCCTGTTTGTAAGGAAAGAATGGAAAAGCCTGAGCAGCTTTCCTAAACAACAAACCCCACATGCTGAGTCCAGGCTGCCTGCAATGATGTCCCCTTTCTACAAGGGACACTGTGAGCAGGAATGATCTCTGAGAGCAGAATTCTCACAGTCTTTCCACGGAATTCTCTGTCCCTGTCCTTTCCCTGGCTCTCTTTTGCAGATGGAAGCTGCTGGTGCCTTTCTCATCTTGAAGCCCTCGTTTGATGCAAGCAGATGCTCCCAGGTGTGTTCAGCAGCTGTTGCTCAGTGTTGATGCAAAGCTTTTGTGTTCCTCATGGAAGCAAGGAGCCATTGTGACACTGCAGGGGCTCATGGGATCAAGGAGACAATTGTGACAGTACAGAACCTCCTAGAAACAAGGCTCCATGGTGACACCGTGGGGAATCATGGAACCACATGGAAATGTGTTCCTCATGAGACGCAGCAGGGCCTTGTTGGAACCAAAGACACCTCTACCAAAAGCAGGGTAGCTCACAGAACCAAGGAGTCCATTGTTACAATAGAAAACCTATGGAAGCAAGGAGACCATTGTGACACAGTGGGGCCACATGGAAGCCAAGGAGCCATTGTGACCCAGTGGGGCCTCATGGAATCAAGGAGACCATGGTGACACAGGTGATGCACATGAAGCCAAGGAGCCATTGTGACCCAGTGGGGGCTCATGGAATCAAGGAGACCATGGTGACACAGGTGATGCACATGAAGCCAAGGAGCCATTGTGACACAGTGGGGCCTCATGGAATCAAGGAGACCATGGTGACACAGGTGATGCACATGAAGCCAAGGAGCCATTGTGACACAGTGGGGCCTCATGGAATCAAGGAGACCATGGTGACACAGGTGATGCACATGAAGCCAAGGAGCCATTGTGACACAGTGGGGCTTCTTCCCTTCAGCTCTGCAGCTGGCTGTCCAAGACCGAGGCACCATGTGCCAAGTACTCTCCTCAGGGCTCTGCCTGCACACAGGCCCAGAGAAGTTTTCCTGTTTGTAAGGAAAGAATGAAAAAGCCTGAGCAGGTTCCCTAGACAACCAAACCCACATGCTCAGTCCAGGTTGCCTGCAATGATGTCCCCTTTCTACAAGGGATACTGTGAGCAGGAATGATCTCTGGGAGCAGAATTTTCGCAGTCTTTCCACGGAATTCTCTGTCCCTGTCCTTTGCCTGGCTCTCTGTTGCAGATGGAAGCTGCTGCTGCCATTCTCAGCTTGAAGCCCTCGTTTGATGCAAGCAGATGCTCCCAGGTGTGTTCAGCAGCTGTTGCTCAGTGTTGATGCAAAGCTTTTGTGTTCCTCATGGAAGCAAGGAGCCATTGTGACACTGCAGGGGCTCATGGCATCAAGGAGACAATTGTGACACTACAGAACCTCCTAGAAACAAGGCTCCATGGTGACACCGTGTGGAATCATGGAACCACATGGAAATGTGTTCCTGATGAGACACAACAGGGCCTTGTTGGAACCAAAGACACCTCTGCAAAAAGCAGGGTAGCTCACAGAACCAAGGAGTCCATTGTTACAATAGAAAACCTATGGAAGCAAGGTGCCATTGTGACACAGTGGAGCCACATGGAAGCCACGGAGCCATTGTGACCCAGTGGGGCCTCATGGAATCAAGGAGACCATTGTGAGGCAGGTGATGCACATGAAGCCAAGGAGCCATTGTGACCCAGTGGGGCCTCATGGAATCAAGGAGACCATGGTGACACAGGTGATGCACATGAAGCCAAGGAGCCATTGTGACACAGTGGGGCCTCATGGAATCAAGGAGACCATGGTGACACAGGTGATTCACATGAAGCCAAGGAGCCATTGTGACACAGTGGGGCCTCATGGAATCAAGGAGACGATTGTGAGGCAGGTGATGCACATGAAGCCAAGGAGCCATTGTGACACAGTGGGGCCTCATGGAATCAAGGAGACCATGGTGACACAGGTGATGCACATGAAGCCAAGGAGCCATTGTGACACAGTGGGGCCTCATGGAATGAAGGAGACCATGGTGACACAGGTGATGCACATGAAGCCAAGGAGCCATTGTGACACAGCGGGGCTTCTTCCCTTCAGCTCTGCAGCTGGCTGTCCCAGCCCACAGCACCATGTGCCAAGTGCTCTCCTCAGGGCTCTGCCTGCACACAGGCCCAGAAAAGTTTTCCTGTTTGTAAGGAAAGAATGAAAAAGCCTGAGCAGGTTCCCTAGACAACCAAACCCACATGCTCAGTCCAGGCTGCCTGCAATGATGTCCCCTTTCTACAAGGGACACTGTGAGCAGGAATGATGTCTGGGAGCAGAATTCTCGCAGTCTTTCCACGGAATTCTCTGTCCCTGTCCTTTCCCTGGCTCTCTGTTGCAGATGGAAGCTGCTGCTGCCATTCTCAGCTTGAAGCCCTCTTTTGATGCAAGCAGATGCTCCCAGGTGTGTTCAGCAGCTGTTGCTCAGTGTTGATGCAAAGCTTTTGTGTTCCTCATGGAAGCAAGGAGCCATTGTGACACTGCAGGGGCTCATGGCATCAAGGAGACAATTGTGACAGTACAGAACCTCCTAGAAACAAGACTCCATGATGACACCGTGGCGAATCATGGAACCACATGGAAATGTGTTCCTCATGAGACACAGCAGGGCCTTGTTGGAACCAAAGACACCTCTGCAAAAAGCAGGGTAGCTCACAGAACCAAGGAGTCCATTGTTACAATAGAAAACCTATGGAAGCAAGGAGACCATGGTGACACAGTGGGGCCACATGGAAGCCAAGGAGCCATTGTGACCCAGTGGGGCCTCATGGAATCAAGGAGACCATGGTGACACAGGTGATGCACATGAAGCCAAGGAGCCATTGTGACACAGCGGGGCTTCTTCTCTTCAGCTCTGCAGCTGGCTCTCCCAGCCCACGGCACCATGTGCCAAGTGCTCTCCTCAGGGCTCTGCCTGCACACAGGCCCAGAGAAGTTTTCCTGTTTGTAAGGAAAGAATGGAAAAGCCTGAGCAGTTTTCCTAAACAACAAAGCCCACATGCTCAGTCCAGGCTGCCTGCAATGATGTCCCCTTTCTACAAGGGACACTGTGAGCAGGAATGATCTCTGGGAGCAGAATTTTCGCAGTCTTTCCACTGAATTCTCTGTCCTTGTCCTTTGCCTGGCTCTCTGTTGCAGATGGAAGCTGCTGGTGCCATTCTCTGCTTGAAGCCCTCGTTTGATGCAAGCAGATGCTCCCAGGTGTGTTCAGCAGCTGTTGCTCAGTGTTGATGCAAAGCTTTTGTGTTCCTCATGGAAGCAAGGAGCCATTGTGACACTGCAGGGGCTCATGGGATCAAGGAGACAATTGTGACACTACAGAACCTCCTAGAAACAAGACTCCATGATAACACCGTGGGGAATCATGGAACCACATGGAAATGTGTTCCTCATGAGACGCAGCAGGGCCTTGTTGGAACCAAAGACACCTCTGCAAAAAGCAGGGTAGCTCACAGAACCAAGGAGTCCATTGTTACAATAGAAAACCTATGGAAGCAAGGAGACCATTATGACACAGTGGGGCCACATGGAAGCCACGGAGCCATTGTGACCCAGTGGGGCCTCATGGAATCAAGGAGACCATGGTGACACAGGTGATTCACATGAAGCCAAGGAGCCATTGTGACCCAGTGGGGCCTCATGGAATCAAGGAGACCATGGTGACACAGGTGATGCACATGAAGCCAAGGAGCCATTGTGACCCAGTGGGGCCTCAGGGAATCAAGGAGACCATGGTGACACAGGTGATGCACATGAAGCCAAGGAGCCATTGTGACACAGCGGGGCTTCTTCCCTTCAGCTCTGCAGCTGGCTGTCCCAGCCCACAGCACCATGTGCCAACTGCTCTCCTCAGGGCTCTGCCTGCACACAGGCCCAGAGAAGTTTTCCTGTTTGTAAGGAAAGAATGGAAAAGCCTGAGCAGGTTCCCTAGACAACCAAACCCACATGCTCAGTCCAGGCTGCCTGCAATGATGTCCCCTTTCTACAAGGGATACTGTGAGCAGGAATGATCTCTGAGAGCAGAATTCTCACAGTCTTTCCACTGAATTCTCTGTCCCTGTCCTTTGCCTGGCTCTCTGTTGCAGATGGAAGCTGCTGGTGCCATTCTCAGCTTGAAGCCCTCTTTTGATGCAAGCAGATGCTCCCAGGTGCGTTCAGCAGCTGTTGCTCAGTGTTGATGCAAAGCTTTTGTGTTCCTCATGGAAGCAAGGAGCCATTGTGACACTGCAGGGGCTCATGGCATCAAGGAGACAATTGTGACAGTACAGAACCTCCTAGAAACAAGGCTCCATGGTGACACCGTGGGGAATCATGGAACCACATGGAAATGTGTTCCTCATGAGACACAGCAGGGCCTTGTTGGAACCAAAGACACCAGTGCAAAAAGCAGGGTAGCTCACAGAACCAAGGAGTCCATTGTTACAATAGAAAACCTAAGGAAGCAAGGGGCCATTGTGACACAGTGGGGCCACATGGAAGCCAAGGAGCCATTGTGACCCAGTGGGGCCTCATGGAATCAAGGAGACCATGGTGACACAGGTGATGCACATGAAGCCAAGGAGCCATTGTGACCCAGTGGGGCCTCATGGAATCAAGGAGACCATGGTGACACAGGTGATTCACATGAAGCCAAGGAGCCATTGTGACCCAGTGGGGCCTCATGGAATCAAGGAGACCATGGTGACACAGGTGATGCACATGAAGCCAAGGAGCCATTGTGACACAGCGGGGCTTCTTCTCTTCAGCTCTGCAGCTGGCTCTCCCAGCCCACGGCACCATGTGCCAAGTGCTCTCCTCAGGGCTCTGCCTGCACACAGGCCCAGAGAAGTTTTCCTGTTTGTAAGGAAAGAATGGAAAAGCCTGAGCAGTTTTCCTAAACAACAAAGCCCACATGCTCAGTCCAGGCTGCCTGCAATGATGTCCCCTTTCTACAAGGGACACTGTGAGCAGGAATGATCTCTGGGAGCAGAATTCTCGCAGTCTTTCCACTGAATTCTCTGTCCCTGTCCTTTCCCTGGCTCTCTGTTGCAGATGGAAGCTGCTGGTGCCATTCTCAGCTTGAAGCCCTCGTTTGATGCAAGCAGATGCTCCCAGGTGTGTTCAGCAGCTGTTGCTCAGTGTTGATGCAAAGCTTTTGTGTTCCTCATGGAAGCAAGGAGCCATTGTGACACTGCAGGGGCTCATGGGGTCAAGGAGACAATTGTGACACTACAGAACCTCCTAGAAACAAGACTCCATGATAACACCGTGGGGAATCATGGAACCACATGGAAATGTGTTCCTCATGAGACGCAGCAGGGCCTTGTTGGAACCAAACACACCTCTGCAAAAAGCAGGGTAGCTCACAGAACCAAGGAGTCCATTGTTACAATAGAAAACCTATGGAAGCAAGGAGACCATTATAACACAGTGGGGCCACATGGAAGCCACGGAGCCATTGTGACACAGTGGGGGCTCATGGAATCAAGGAGACCATTGTGACACAGGTGATGCACATGAAGCCAAGGAGCCATTGTGACCCAGTGGGGCCTCATGGAATCAAGGAGACCATGGTGACACAGGTGATGCACATGAAGCCAAGGAGCCATTGTGACCCAGTGGGGCCTCAGGGAATCAAGGAGACCATGGTGACACAGGTGATGCACATGAAGCCAAGGAGCCATTGTGACACAGCGGGGCTTCTTCCCTTCAGCTCTGCAGCTGGCTGTCCCAGCCCACAGCACCATGTGCCAACTGCTCTCCTCAGGGCTCTGCCTGCACACAGGCCCAGAGAAGTTTTCCTGTTTGTAAGGAAAGAATGGAAAAGCCTGAGCAGGTTCCCTAGACAACCAAACCCACATGCTCAGTCCAGGCTGCCTGCAATGATGTCCCCTTTCTACAAGGGATACTGTGAGCAGCAATGATCTCTGAGAGCAGAATTCTCACAGTCCTTCCACGGAATGCTCTGTCCCTGTCCTTTGCCTGGCTCTCTGTTGCAGATGGAAGCTGCTGGTGCCATTCTCAGCTTGAAGTCCTCTTTTGATGCAAGCAGATGCTCCCAGGTGTGTTCAGCAGCTGTTGATCAGTGTTGATGCAAAGCTTTTGTGTTCCTCATGGAAGCAAGGAGCCATTGTGACACTGCAGGGGCTCATGGCATCAAGGAGACAATTGTGACACTACAGAACCTCCTAGAAACAAGGCTCCATGGTGACACCGTGGGGAATCATGGAACCACATGGAAATGTGTTCCTCATGAGACACAGCAGGGCCTTGTTGGAACCAAAGACACCAGTGCAAAAAGCAGGGTAGCTCACAGAACCAAGGAGTCCATTGTTACAATAGAAAACCTAAGGAAGCAAGGGGCCATTGTGACACAGTGGGGCCACATGGAAGCCAAGGAGCCATTGTGACCCAGTGGGGCCTCATGGAATCAAGGAGACCATGGTGACACAGGTGATGCACATGAAGCCAAGGAGCCATTGTGACCCAGTGGGGCCTCATGGAATCAAGGAGACCATGGTGACACAGGTGATGCACATGAAGCCAAGGAGCCATTGTGACCCAGTGGGGCCTCATGGAATCAAGGAGACCATGGTGACACAGGTGATTCACATGAAGCCAAGGAGCCATTGTGACCCAGTGGGGCCTCATGGAATCAAGGAGGCCATGGTGACACAGGTGATGCACATGAAGCCAAGGAGCCATTGTGACCCAGTGGGGCCTCATGGAATCAAGGAGACCATGGTGACACAGGTGATGCACATGAAGCCAAGGAGCCATTGTGACACAGTGGGGCCTCATGGAATCAAGGAGACCATGGTGACACAGGTGATGCACATGAAGCCAAGGAGCCATTGTGACACAGCGGGGCTTCTTCCCTTCAGCTCTGCAGCTGGCTGTCCCACACCGAGGCACCATGTGCCAAGTGCTCTCCTCAGGGCTCTGCCTGCACACAGGCCCAGGAGAAGTTTTCCTGTTTGTAAGGAAAGAATGGAAAAGCCTGAGCAGGTTCCCTAGACAACCAAACCCACATGCTCAGTCCAGGCTGCCTGCAATGATGTCCCCTTGCTACAAGGAATACTGTGAGCAGGAATGATCTCTGAGAGCAGAATTCTCGCAGTCTTTCCACGGAATTCCCTGTCCCTGTCCTTTGCCTGGCTCTCTGTTGCAGATGGAAGCTGCTGCTGCCATTCTCTGCTTGAAGCCCTCTTTTGATGCAAGCAGGTGCTCCCAGGTGTGTTCAGCAGCTGTTGCTCAGTGTTGATGCAAAGCTTTTGTGTTCCTCATGGAAGCAAGGAGCCATTGTGACACTGCAGGGGCTCATGGCATCAAGGAGACAATTGTGACACTACAGAACCTCCTAGAAACAAGGCTCCATGGTGACACCGTGGCGAATCATGGAATCAAGGAGCCCCTTGTGACACAGAGAGGCCGCCTGGAAGCAATGGTCCATTGTTACACTGCGGATTCAAGAAGACCATGGGGACAGCACGGAACCTCATGGAACCATCCATCCATTGGGACACAGCGGGGCCTCATGGACACAAGGGGACCATTGTGGCAAAGCAGGGCCTCATGGAAGCATGGAGAGCATTGTGACATTGTGGGCAATCATGGAAGCATGGAGAGCATTGTGCCACTAAGGAAACTGATGGAACCAAGGCGATCCCTGGGACACAATGGAAGCACATGGAATCAAGGCTCCATGATGACTTTGGAGGGCCTCATGGAGCACAGCATCCATTGTGACACAGCAAGACCTCGTGGAACCAAGGAGCCTTTGTGATACTCCAGATGCGCATGGAAGCCAGGGTGCACTGAGACACAGCGGGGCCTTGTTGGAACCAAAGACACCTCTGCAAAAAGCAGGGGAGCTCACAGAACCAAGGAGTCCATTGTTACATTGTAGAAAATTATACATTACATTCTAGAAAACCTATGGAACCAAGGGGCTATTGTGACACAGTGGGGCCACATGGAAGCAATTGTCCATTATGACAATGTGGATCAAAGGTGAGCATGGTGACACTGCGGAACCTCATGGAAGCAAGGAGCCATTGTGACACAGTGGGGCCTCATGGAATCAAGGAGACCATGGTGACACAGGTGATGCACATGAAGCCAAGGAGCCATTGTGACACAGTGGGGCCTCATGGAATCAAGGAGACCATGGTGACACAGGTGATGCACATGAAGCCAAGGAGCCATTGTGACCCAGTGAGGCCTCATGGAATCAAGGAGACCATGGTGACACAGGTGATGCACATGAAGCCAAGGAGCCATTGTGACACAGTGGGGCCTCATGGAATCAAGGAGACCATGGTGACACAGGGGATGCACATGAAGCCAAGGGGCCATTGTGACACAGTGGGGCCTCATGGAATCAAGGAGACCATGGTGACACAGGTGATGCACATGAAGCCAAGGAGCCATTGTGACACAGTGGGGCCTCATGGAATCAAGGAGACCATGGTGACACAGGTGATGCACATGAAGCCAAGGAGCCATTGTGACACAGTGGGGCCTGATGGAATCAAGGAGACCATGGTGACACAGGTGATGCACATGAAGCCAAGGAGCCATTGTGACCCAGTGGGGCCTCATGGAATCAAGGAGACCATGGTGACACAGGTGATGCACATGAAGCCAAGGAGCCATTGTGACACAGCGGGGCTTCTTCCCTTCAGCTCTGCAGCTGGCTGTCCCAGCCCACAGCACTATGTGCCAACTGCTCTCCTCAGGACTCTGCCTGCACACAGGCCCAGGGAAGTTTTCCTGTTTGTAAGGAAAGAATGGAAAAGCCTGAGCAGCTTTCCTAAACAACAAACCCCACATGCTGAGTCCAGGCTGCCTGCAATGATGTCCCCTTTCTACAAGGGACACTGTGAGCAGGAATGATCTCTGAGAGCAGAATTCTCACAGTCTTTCCACGGAATTCTCTGTCCCTGTCCTTTCCCTGGCTCTCTTTTGCAGATGGAAGCTGCTGGTGCCTTTCTCATCTTGAAGCCCTCGTTTGATGCAAGCAGATGCTCCCAGGTGTGTTCAGCAGCTGTTGCTCAGTGTTGATGCAAAGCTTTTGTGTTCCTCATGGAAGCAAGGAGCCATTGTGACACTGCAGGGGCTCATGGGATCAAGGAGACAATTGTGACAGTACAGAACCTCCTAGAAACAAGGCTCCATGGTGACACCGTGGGGAATCATGGAACCACATGGAAATGTGTTCCTCATGAGACGCAGCAGGGCCTTGTTGGAACCAAAGACACCTCTACCAAAAGCAGGGTAGCTCACAGAACCAAGGAGTCCATTGTTACAATAGAAAACCTATGGAAGCAAGGAGACCATTGTGACACAGTGGGGCCACATGGAAGCCAAGGAGCCATTGTGACCCAGTGGGGCCTCATGGAATCAAGGAGACCATGGTGACACAGGTGATGCACATGAAGCCAAGGAGCCATTGTGACACAGTGGGGCCTCATGGAATCAAGGAGACCATGGTGACACAGGTGATGCACATGAAGCCAAGGAGCCATTGTGACACAGTGGGGCCTCATGGAATCAAGGAGACCATGGTGACACAGGTGATGCACATGAAGCCAAGGAGCCATTGTGACACAGTGGGGCCTCATGGAATCAAGGAGACCATGGTGACACAGGTGATGCACATGAAGCCAAGGAGCCATTGTGACACAGTGGGGCTTCTTCCCTTCAGCTCTGCAGCTGGCTGTCCAAGACCGAGGCACCATGTGCCAAGTACTCTCCTCAGGGCTCTGCCTGCACACAGGCCCAGAGAAGTTTTCCTGTTTGTAAGGAAAGAATGAAAAAGCCTGAGCAGGTTCCCTAGACAACCAAACCCACATGCTCAGTCCAGGTTGCCTGCAATGATGTCCCCTTTCTACAAGGGATACTGTGAGCAGGAATGATCTCTGGGAGCAGAATTTTCGCAGTCTTTCCACGGAATTCTCTGTCCCTGTCCTTTGCCTGGCTCTCTGTTGCAGATGGAAGCTGCTGCTGCCATTCTCAGCTTGAAGCCCTCGTTTGATGCAAGCAGATGCTCCCAGGTGTGTTCAGCAGCTGTTGCTCAGTGTTGATGCAAAGCTTTTGTGTTCCTCATGGAAGCAAGGAGCCATTGTGACACTGCAGGGGCTCATGGCATCAAGGAGACAATTGTGACACTACAGAACCTCCTAGAAACAAGGCTCCATGGTGACACCGTGTGGAATCATGGAACCACATGGAAATGTGTTCCTGATGAGACACAACAGGGCCTTGTTGGAACCAAAGACACCTCTGCAAAAAGCAGGGTAGCTCACAGAACCAAGGAGTCCATTGTTACAATAGAAAACCTATGGAAGCAAGGTGCCATTGTGACACAGTGGAGCCACATGGAAGCCACGGAGCCATTGTGACCCAGTGGGGCCTCATGGAATCAAGGAGACCATTGTGAGGCAGGTGATGCACATGAAGCCAAGGAGCCATTGTGACACAGTGGGGCCTCATGGAATCAAGGAGACCATGGTGACACAGGTGATGCACATGAAGCCAAGGAGCCATTGTGACACAGTGGGGCCTCATGGAATCAAGGAGACCATGGTGACACAGGTGATTCACATGAAGCCAAGGAGCCATTGTGACACAGTGGGGCCTCATGGAATCAAGGAGACCATTGTGAGGCAGGTGATGCACATGAAGCCAAGGAGCCATTGTGACACAGTGGGGCCTCATGGAATCAAGGAGACCATGGTGACACAGGTGATGCACATGAAGCCAAGGAGCCATTGTGACACAGTGGGGCCTCATGGAATCAAGGAGACCATGGTGACACAGGTGATGCACATGAAGCCAAGGAGCCATTGTGACACAGCGGGGCTTCTTCCCTTCAGCTCTGCAGCTGGCTGTCCCAGCCCACAGCACCATGTGCCAAGTGCTCTCCTCAGGGCTCTGCCTGCACACAGGCCCAGAAAAGTTTTCCTGTTTGTAAGGAAAGAATGAAAAAGCCTGAGCAGGTTCCCTAGACAACCAAACCCACATGCTCAGTCCAGGCTGCCTGCAATGATGTCCCCTTTCTACAAGGGACACTGTGAGCAGGAATGATGTCTGGGAGCAGAATTCTCGCAGTCTTTCCACGGAATTCTCTGTCCCTGTCCTTTCCCTGGCTCTCTGTTGCAGATGGAAGCTGCTGCTGCCTTTCTCAGCTTGAAGCCCTCTTTTGATGCAAGCAGATGCTCCCAGGTGTGTTCAGCAGCTGTTGCTCAGTGTTGATGCAAAGCTTTTGTGTTCCTCATGGAAGCAAGGAGACATTGTGACACTGCAGAGGCTCATGGCATCAAGGAGACAATTGTGACAGTACAGAACCTCCTAGAAACAAGGCTCCATGATGACACCGTGGCGAATCATGGAACCACATGGAAATGTGTTCCTCATGAGACACAGCAGAGCCTTGTTGGAACCAAAGACACCAGTGCAAAAAGCAGGGTAGCTCACAGAACCAAGGAGTCCATTGTTACAATAGAAAACCTATGGAAGCAAGGAGACCATGGTGACACAGTGGGGCCACATGGAAGCCAAGGAGCCATTGTGACCCAGTGGGGCCTCATGGAATCAAGGAGACCATGGTGACACAGGTGATGCACATGAAGCCAAGGAGCCATTGTGACACAGCGGGGCTTCTTCTCTTCAGCTCTGCAGCTGGCTCTCCCAGCCCACAGCACCATGTGCCAACTGCTCTCCTCAGGGCTCTGCCTGCACACAGGCCCAGAGAAGTTTTCCTGTTTGTAAGGAAAGAATGGAAAAGCCTGAGCAGTTTTCCTAAACAACAAACCCCACATGCTGAGTCCAGGCTGCCTGCAATGATGTCCCCTTTCTACAAGGGACACTGTGAGCAGGAATGATCTCTGAGAGCAGAATTCTCACAGTCTTTCCACGGAATTCTCTGTCCCTGTCCTTTCCCTGGCTCTCTGTTGCAGATGGAAGCTGCTGGTGCCTTTCTCATCTTGAAGCCCTCGTTTGATGCAAGCAGATGCTCCCAGGTGTGTTCAGCAGCTGTTGCTCAGTGTTGATGCAAAGCTTTTGTGTTCCTCATGGAAGCAAGGAGCCATTGTGACACTGCAGGGGCTCATGGCATCAAGGAGACAATTGTGACAGTACAGAACCTCCTAGAAACAAGACTCCATGATGACACCGTGGGGAATCATGGAACCACATGGAAATGTGTTCCTCATGAGACGCAGCAGGGCCTTGTTGGAACCAAAGACACCTCTACCAAAAGCAGGGTAGCTCACAGAACCAAGGAGTCCATTGTTACAATAGAAAACCTATGGAAGCAAGGAGACCATTGTGACACAGTGGGGCCACATGGAAGCCACAGAGCCATTGTGACCCAGTGGGGCCTCATGGAATCAAGGAGACCATGGTGACACAGGTGATGCACATGAAGCCAAGGAGCCATTGTGACACAGTGGGGCCTCATGGAATCAAGGAGACCATGGTGACACAGGTGATGCACATGAAGCCAAGGAGCCATTGTGACACAGCGGGGCTTCTTCCCTTCAGCTCTGCAGCTGGCTGTCCCACACCGAGGCACCATGTGCCAAGTGCTCTCCTCAGGGCTCTGCCTGCACACAGGCCCAGGAGAAGTTTTCCTGTTTGTAAGGAAAGAATGGAAAAGCCTGAGCAGGTTCCCTAGACAACCAAACCCACATGCTCAGTCCAGGCTGCCTGCAATGATGTCCCCTTGCTACAAGGAATACTGTGAGCAGGAATGATCTCTGAGAGCAGAATTCTCGCAGTCTTTCCACGGAATTCCCTGTCCCTGTCCTTTGCCTGGCTCTCTGTTGCAGATGGAAGCTGCTGCTGCCATTCTCTGCTTGAAGCCCTCTTTTGATGCAAGCAGGTGCTCCCAGGTGTGTTCAGCAGCTGTTGCTCAGTGTTGATGCAAAGCTTTTGTGTTCCTCATGGAAGCAAGGAGCCATTGTGACACTGCAGGGGCTCATGGCATCAAGGAGACAATTGTGACACTACAGAACCTCCTAGAAACAAGGCTCCATGGTGACACCGTGGCGAATCATGGAATCAAGGAGCCCCTTGTGACACAGAGAGGCCGCCTGGAAGCAATGGTCCATTGTTACACTGCGGATTCAAGAAGACCATGGGGACAGCACGGAACCTCATGGAACCATCCGTCCATTGGGACACAGCGGGGCCTCATGGACACAAGGGGACCATTGTGGCAAAGCAGGGCCTCATGGAAGCATGGAGAGCATTGTGACATTGTGGGCAATCATGGAAGCATGGAGAGCATTGTGCCACTAAGGAAACTGATGGAACCAAGGCGATCCCTGGGACACAATGGAAGCACATGGAATCAAGGCTCCATGATGACTTTGGAGGGCCTCATGGAGCACAGCATCCATTGTGACACAGCAAGACCTCGTGGAACCAAGGAGCCTTTGTGATACTCCAGATGCGCATGGAAGCCAGGGTGCACTGAGACACAGCGGGGCCTTGTTGGAACCAAAGACACCTCTGCAAAAAGCAGGGGAGCTCACAGAACCAAGGAGTCCATTGTTACATTGTAGAAAATTATACA
The DNA here is from genome assembly GCF_020740725.1 of Corvus hawaiiensis. Taxonomy (NCBI): domain Eukaryota; kingdom Metazoa; phylum Chordata; class Aves; order Passeriformes; family Corvidae; genus Corvus; species Corvus hawaiiensis. Next base: position 3,759,884 of record NC_063243.1, read on the forward strand.
TTACATTCTAGAAAACCTATGGAACCAAGGGGCTATTGTGACACAGTGGGGCCACATGGAAGCAATTGTCCATTATGACAATGTGGATCAAAGGTGAGCATGGTGACACTGCGGAACCTCATGGAAGCAAGGAGCCATTGTGACACAGTGGGGCCTCATGGAATCAAGGAGACCATGGTGACACAGGTGATGCACATGAAGCCAAGGAGCCATTGTGACCCAGTGGGGCCTCATGGAATCAAGGAGACCATGGTGACACAGGTGATGCACATGAAGCCAAGGAGCCATTGTGACACAGTGGGGCCTCATGGAATCAAGGAGACCATGGTGACACAGGTGATGCACATGAAGCCAAGGAGCCATTGTGACACAGTGGGGCCTCATGGAATCAAGGAGACCATGGTGACACAGGGGATGCACATGAAGCCAAGGGGCCATTGTGACACAGTGGGGCCTCATGGAATCAAGGAGACCATGGTGACACAGGTGATGCACATGAAGCCAAGGAGCCATTGTGACACAGTGGGGCCTCATGGAATCAAGGAGACCATGGTGACACAGGTGATGCACATGAAGCCAAGGAGCCATTGTGACACAGTGGGGCCTGATGGAATCAAGGAGACCATGGTGACACAGGTGATGCACATGAAGCCAAGGAGCCATTGTGACCCAGTGGGGCCTCATGGAATCAAGGAGACCATGGTGACACAGGTGATGCACATGAAGCCAAGGAGCCATTGTGACACAGCGGGGCTTCTTCCCTTCAGCTCTGCAGCTGGCTGTCCCAGCCCACAGCACTATGTGCCAACTGCTCTCCTCAGGACTCTGCCTGCACACAGGCCCAGGGAAGTTTTCCTGTTTGTAAGGAAAGAATGGAAAAGCCTGAGCAGCTTTCCTAAACAACAAACCCCACATGCTGAGTCCAGGCTGCCTGCAATGATGTCCCCTTTCTACAAGGGACACTGTGAGCAGGAATGATCTCTGAGAGCAGAATTCTCACAGTCTTTCCACGGAATTCTCTGTCCCTGTCCTTTCCCTGGCTCTCTTTTGCAGATGGAAGCTGCTGGTGCCTTTCTCATCTTGAAGCCCTCGTTTGATGCAAGCAGATGCTCCCAGGTGTGTTCAGCAGCTGTTGCTCAGTGTTGATGCAAAGCTTTTGTGTTCCTCATGGAAGCAAGGAGCCATTGTGACACTGCAGGGGCTCATGGCATCAAGGAGACAATTGTGACACTACAGAACCTCCTAGAAACAAGGCTCCATGGTGACACCGTGGCGAATCATGGAACCACATGGAAATGTGTTCCTCATGAGACGCAGCAGGGCCTTGTTGGAACCAAAGACACCTCTACCAAAAGCAGGGTAGCTCACAGAACCAAGGAGTCCATTGTTACAATAGAAAACCTATGGAAGCAAGGAGACCATTGTGACACAGTGGGGCCACATGGAAGCCAAGGAGCCATTGTGACCCAGTGGGGCCTCATGGAATCAAGGAGACCATGGTGACACAGGTGATGCACATGAAGCCAAGGAGCCATTGTGACCCAGTGGGGCCTCATGGAATCAAGGAGACCATGGTGACACAGGTGATTCACATGAAGCCAAGGAGCCATTGTGACCCAGTGGGGCCTCATGGAATCAAGGAGACCATGGTGACACAGGTGATGCACATGAAGCCAAGGAGCCATTGTGACCCAGTGGGGCCTCATGGAATCAAGGAGACCATGGTGACACAGGTGATGCACATGAAGCCAAGGAGCCATTGTGACCCAGTGGGGCCTCATGGAATCAAGGAGACCATGGTGACACAGGTGATGCACATGAAGCCAAGGAGCCATTGTGACACAGCGGGGCTTCTTCCCTTCAGCTCTGCAGCTGGCTGTCCCAGCCCACAGCACCATGTGCCAAGTGCTCTCCTCAGGGCTCTGCCTGCACACAGGCCCAGAGAAGTTTTCCTGTTTGTAAGGAAAGAATGAAAAAGCCTGAGCAGGTTCCCCTGACAACCAAACCCACATGCTCAGTCCAGGCTGCCTGCAATGATGTCCCCTTTCTACAAGGGACACTGTGAGCAGGAATGATGTCTGGGAGCAGAATTCTCGCAGTCTTTCCACGGAATTCCCTGTCCCTGTCCTTTGCCTGGCTCTCTGTTGCAGATGGAAGCTGCTGGTGCCTTTCTCAGCTTGAAGCCCTCTTTTGATGCAAGCAGATGCTCCCAGGTGTGTTCAGCAGCTGTTGCTCAGTGTTGATGCAAAGCTTTTGTGTTCCTCATGGAAGCAAGGAGCCATTGTGACACTGCAGGGGCTCATGGCATCAAGGAGACAATTGTGACAGTACAGAACCTCCTAGAAACAAGGCTCCATGGTGACACCGTGGGGAATCATGGAACCACATGGAAATGTGTTCCTCATGAGACGCAGCAGGGCCTTGTTGGAACCAAAGACACCAGTGCAAAAAGCAGGGTAGCTCACAGAACCAAGGAGTCCATTGTTACAATAGAAAACCTATGGAAGCAAGGGGCCATTGTGACCCAGTGGGGCCTCATGGAATCAAGGAGACCATGGTGACACAGGTGATGCACATGAAGCCAAGGAGCCATTGTGACACAGTGGGGCCTCATGGAATCAAGGAGACCATGGTGACACAGGTGATTCACATGAAGCCAAGGAGCCATTGTGACACAGTGGGGCCTCATGGAATCAAGGAGACCATGGTGACACAGGTGATGCACATGAACCCAAGGAGCCATTGTGACACAGCGGGGCTTCTTCCCTTCAGCTCTGCAGCTGGCCGTCCCAGCCCACGGCACCATGTGCCATCTGCTCTCCTCAGGGCTCTGCCTGCACACAGGCCCAGGAAAGTTTTCCTGATGTAAGGAAAGAATGGAAAAGCCTGAGCAGGTTTCCTAAACAACAAACCCACATACTCAGTCCAGCCTGCTTGCAATAATGTCCCCTTTCTACAAGGGACACTGTGAGCAGGATTGATCTCTGAGAGCAGAATTCTCACAGTCTTTCCACTGAATTCTCTGTCCCTGTCCTTTGCCTGGCTCTCTGTTGCAGATGGAAGCTGCTGCTGCCATTCTCTGCTTGAAGCCCTCTTTTGATGCAAGCAGGTGCTCCCAGGTGTGTTCAGCAGCTGTTGCTCAGTGTTGATGCAAAGCTTTTGTGTTCCTCATGGAAGCAAGGAGCCATTGTGACACTGCAGGGGCTCATGGCATCAAGGAGACAATTGTGACACTACAGAACCTCCTAGAAACAAGGCTCCATGGTGACACCATGGCGAATCATGGAATCAAGGAGCCCCTTGTGACACAGAGTGGCCGCCTGGAAGCAATGGTCCATTGTTACACTGCGGATTCAAGAAGACCATGGGGACAGCACGGAACCTCATGGAACCATCCGTCCATTGGGACACAGCGGGGCCTCATGGACACAAGGGGACCATTGTGGCAAAGCAGGGCCTCATGGAAGCATGGAGAGCATTGTGACATTGTGGGCAATCATGGAAGCATGGAGAGCATTGTGCCACTAAGGAAACTGATGGAACCAAGGCGATCACTGGGACACAATGGAAGCACATGGAATCAAGGCTCCATGATGACTTTGGAGGGCCTCATGGAGCACAGCATCCATTGTGACACAGCAAGACCTCGTGGAACCAAGGAGCCTTTGTGATACTCCAGATGCGCATGGAAGCCAGGGTGCACTGAGACACAGCGGGGCCTTGTTGGAACCAAAGACACCTCTGCAAAAAGCAGGGTAGCTCACAGAACCAAGGAGTCCATTGTTACATTGTAGAAAATTATACATTACATTCTAGAAAACCTATGGAACCAAGGGGCTATTGTGACACAGTGGGGCCACATGGAAGCAATTGTCCATTATGACAATGTGGATCAAAGGTGAGCATGGTGACACTGCGGAACCTCATGGAAGCAAGGAGCCATTGTGACACAGTGGGGCCTCATGGAATCAAGGAGACCATGGTGACACAGGTGATGCACATGAAGCCAAGGAGCCATTGTGACACAGTGGGGCCTCATGGAATCAAGGAGACCATGGTGACACAGGTGATGCACATGAAGCCAAGGAGCCATTGTGACCCAGTGGGGCCTCATGGAATCAAGGAGACCATGGTGACACAGGTGATGCACATGAAGCCAAGGAGCCATTGTGACCCAGTGGGGCCTCATGGAATCAAGGAGACCATGGTGACACAGGTGATGCACATGAAGCCAAGGAGCCATTGTGACACAGTGGGGCCTCATGGAATCAAGGAGACCATGGTGACACAGGTGATGCACATGAAGCCAAGGAGCCATTGTGACACAGCGGGGCTTCTTCCCTTCAGCTCTGCAGCTGGCTGTCCCAGCCCACAGCACCATGTGCCAAGTGCTCTCCTCAGGGCTCTGCCTGCACACAGGCCCAGAAAAGTTTTCCTGTTTGTAAGGAAAGAATGAAAAAGCCTGAGCAGGTTCCCTAGACAACCAAACCCACATGCTGAGTCCAGGCTGCCTGCAATGATGTCCCCTTTCTACAAGGGACACTGTGAGCAGGAATGATCTCTGGGAGCAGAATTCTCGCAGTCTTTCCACGGAATTCCCTGTCCCTGTCCTTTGCCTGGCTCTCTGTTGCAGATGGAAGCTGCTGCTGCCTTTCTCAGCTTGAAGCCCTCTTTTGATGCAAGCAGATGCTCCCAGGTGTGTTCAGCAGCTGTTGCTCAGTGTTGATGCAAAGCTTTTGTGTTCCTCATGGAAGCAAGGAGCCATTGTGACACTGCAGGGGCTCATGGCATCAAGGAGACAATTGTGACACTACAGAACCTCCTAGAAACAAGGCTCCATGGTGACACCGTGGCGAATCATGGAATCAAGGAGCCCCTTGTGACACAGAGAGGCCGCCTGGAAGCAATGGTCCATTGTTACACTGCGGATTCAAGAAGACCATGGGGACAGCACGGAACCTCATGGAACCATCCGTCCATTGGGACACAGCGGGGCCTCATGGACACAAGGGGACCATTGTGGCAAAGCAGGGCCTCATGGAAGCATGGAGAGCATTGTGACATTGTGGGCAATCATGGAAGCATGGAGAGCATTGTGCCACTAAGGAAACTGATGGAACCAAGGCGATCCCTGGGACACAATGGAAGCACATGGAATCAAGGCTCCATGATGACTTTGGAGGGCCTCATGGAGCACAGCATCCATTGTGACACAGCAAGACCTCGTGGAACCAAGGAGCCTTTGTGATACTCCAGATGCGCATGGAAGCCAGGGTGCACTGAGACACAGCGGGGCCTTGTTGGAACCAAAGACACCTCTGCAAAAAGCAGGGTAGCTCCCAGAACCAAGGAGTCCATTGTTACATTGTAGAAAATTATACATTACATTCTAGAAAACCTATGGAACCAAGGGGCTATTGTGACACAGTGGGGCCACATGGAAGCAATTGTCCATTATGACAATGTGGATCAAAGGTGAGCATGGTGACACTGCGGAACCTCATGGAAGCAAGGAGCCATTGTGACACAGTGGGGCCTCATGGAATCAAGGAGACCATGGTGACACAGGTGATGCACATGAAGCCAAGGAGCCATTGTGACCCAGTGGGGCCTGATGGAATCAAGGAGACCATGGTGACACAGGTGATGCACATGAAGCCAAGGAGCCATTGTGACACAGTGGGGCCTCATGGAATCAAGGAGACCATGGTGACACAGGTGATGCACATGAAGCCAAGGAGCCATTGTGACACAACCGGTCTTCTTCCCTTGAGCTCTGCAGCTGGCGGTCCCAGCCCACGGCACCATGTGCCATCTGCTCTCCTCAGGGCTCTGCCTGCACACAGGCCCAGGGAAGTTTTCCTGTTTGTAAGGAAAGAATGGAAAAGCCTGAGCAGCTTTCCTGAACAACAAACCCACATACTCAGTCCAGCCTGCTTGCAATGATGTCCCCTTTCTACAAGGGACACTGTGAGCAGGAATGATCTCTGAGAGCAGAATTCTCACAGTCTTTTCACTGAATTCTCTGTCCCTGTCCTTTGCCTGGCTCTCTGTTGCAGATGGAAGCTGCTGCTGCCATTCTCAGCTTGAAGCCCTCTTTTGATGCAAGCAGGTGCTCCCAGGTGTGTTCAGCAGCTGTTGCTCAGTGTTGATGCAAAGCTTTTGTGTTCCTCATGGAAGCAAGGAGCCATTGTGACACTGCAGGGGCTCATGGCATCAAGGAGACAATTGTGACACTACAGAACCTCCTAGAAACAAGGCTCCATGGTGACACCGTGGCGAATCATGGAATCAAGGAGCCCCTTGTGACACAGAGAGGCCGCCTGGAAGCAATGGTCCATTGTTACACTGCGGATTCAAGAAGACCATGGGGACAGCACGGAACCTCATGGAACCATCCGTCCATTGGGACACAGCGGGGCCTCATGGACACAAGGGGACCATTGTGGCAAAGCAGGGCCTCATGGAAGCATGGAGAGCATTGTGACATTGTGGGCAATCATGGAAGCATGGAGAGCATTGTGCCACTAAGGAAACTGATGGAACCAAGGCGATCACTGGGACACAATGGAAGCACATGGAATCAAGGCTCCATGATGACTTTGGAGGGCCTCATGGAGCACAGCATCCATTGTGACACAGCAAGACCTCGTGGAACCAAGGAGCCTTTGTGATACTCCAGATGCGCATGGAAGCCAGGCTGCACTGAGACACAGCGGGGCCTTGTTGGAACCAAAGACACCAGTGCAAAAAGCAGGGTAGCTCACAGAACCAAGGAGTCCATTGTTACATTGTAGAAAATTATACATTACATTCTAGAAAACCTATGGAACCAAGGGGCTATTGTGACACAGTGGGGAATCATGGAAGCAATTGTCCATTCTGACAATGTGGATCAAAGGTGAGCATGGTGACACTGCGGAACCTCATGGAAGCAAGGAGCCATTGTGACACAGTGGGGCCTCATGGAATCAAGGAGACCATGGTGACACAGGTGATGCACATGAAGCCAAGGAGCCATTGTGACACAGTGGGGCCTCATGGAATCAAGGAGACCATGGTGACACAGGTGATGCACATGAAGCCAAGGAGCCATTGTGACACAGCGGGGCTTCTTCCCTTCAGCTCTGCAGCTGGCTGTCCCAGCCCACAGCACCATGTGCCAACTGCTCTCCTCAGGGCTCTGCCTGCACACAGGCCCAGAGAAGTTTTCCTGTTTGTAAGGAAAGAATGGAAAAGCCTGAGCAGGTTTCCTAAACAACAAACCCCACATGCTGAGTCCAGGCTGCCTGCAATGATGTCCCCTTTCTACAAGGGACACTGTGAGCAGGAATGTTGGGGTTTTAGTTTAGTCTTAGGTTTTCCTGTTAAAGGAATTTTCTCCCATATGCATGTTGCTAGGGGACAAATAGCTGTACTTAAGAAAGACAAAAAGGTGAGTGGGGCGGGCCTGGCTACTCTTTTGTCTACACCTGGGTGTGGGGACAGTTCGCTCTGAGCGTCCGGAGAGAGAAGCTGCAGAGAAAGGAGCTGCTGCTGCTTTCTTTTTGGCCGTTCTTTCTTCCTGCTGGAAGCAACGCCGGGACCCCAAAAGCCGCTTTTCCCTGCCCTGCTGGAGACCGAGCTGTGGCTGTCCTGCTCCGCTGCTGCTTCGAGCTTTCGCTACGCTGTAGCCCTGCCCGCCCTGCCTGCCTGGGCCTCCGTGGGTTTTTCCCATCTGGATACATCTCGTCTGCCACCCGGGATTTGCGTTCGTTTCTGCCGTTTCAGCCTGCTGTTCCTGAGAGTCCGGGATCGGCTGCCCAGCGGTTTGTGAAGCCTTTGTTCCATCCCTTCCCGGGATCCCAGGGCACCAGAGCCGCGGGTTTCCCGAGCTCGCTCCGGAGCGCCCCCTGCAGCCGCGGGGGAACCATCGCACCTGCCCTGCTCACCGGGAGCCGCCAGCGCCCCTGCCGGCTGCGAGCGGAACTGCACCCGAGGGGAAACAGCCTGACAGCCGAGAAGGCTGGGACTGGGTTTGTGATTGCTGTTACTGCCATAGTTGTTGTTGTTTTGTTTGACTGGTTATATACATATATATATAGAGTAAAGAACTGTTATTCCTATTTCCCACATCTTTGCCTAAAGGCCCTTGATTTCAAAATATAATAACTTGGAGGGAAAAGGGGTTATATCTGCCACTTCAAGGGGGGCCTCTGCCTTCCTTAGCAGACGCCTGTCTTTAAAAACCGAGAGACAGGAATGATCTCTGGGAGCAGAATTCTCGCAGTCTTTCCACTGAATTCTCTGTCCCTGTCCTTTGCCTGGCTCTCTGTTGCAGATGGAAGCTGCTACTGCCTTTCTCTGCTTGAAGCTTTCTTTTGATGCAAGCAGGTGCTCCCAGGTGTGTTCAGCAGCTGTTGCTCAGTGTTGATGCAAAGCTTTTGTGTTCCTCATGGAAGCAAGGAGCCATTGTGACACTGCAGGGGCTCATGGCATCAAGGAGACAATTGTGACAGTACAGAACCTCCTAGAAACAAGACTCCATGATGACACCGTGGGGAATCATGGAACCACATGGAAATGTGTTCCTCATGAGACGCAGCAGGGCCTTGTTGGAACCAAAGACACCAGTGCAAAAAGCAGGGTAGCTCACAGAACCAAGGAGTCCATTGTTACAATAGAAAACCTATGGAAGCAAGGGGCCATTGTGACACAGTGGGGCCACATGGAATCAAGGAGACCATGGTGACACAGGTGATGCACATGAAGTCAAGGAGCCATTGTGACACAGTGGGGCCTCATGGAATGAAGGAGACCATGGTGACACAGGTGATGCACATGAAGCCAAGGAGCCATTGTGACACAGCGGGGCTTCTTCCCTTCAGCTCTGCAGCTGGCTGTCCCAGCCCACAGCACCATGTGCCAAGTGCTCTCCTCAGGGCTCTGCCTGCACACAGGCCCAGAGAAGTTTTCCTGTTTGTAAGGAAAGAATGAAAAAGCCTGAGCAGGTTCCCTAGACAACCAAACCCACATGCTCAGTCCAGGCTGCCTGCAATGATGTCCCCTTTCTACAAGGGACACTGTGAGCAGGAATGATCTCTGGGAGCAGAATTCTCGCAGTCTTTCCACGGAATTCTCTGTCCCTGTCCTTTGCCTGGCTCTCTGTTGCAGATGGAAGCTGCTGGTGCCATTCTCAGCTTGAAGCCCTCTTTTGATGCAAGCAGATGCTCCCAGGTGCGTTCAGCAGCTGTTGCTCAGTGTTGATGCAAAGCTTTTGTGTTCCTCATGGAAGCAAGGAGCCATTGTGACACTGCAGGGGCTCATGGCATCAAGGAGACAATTGTGACACTACAGAACCTCCTAGAAACAAGGCTCCATGGGGACACCATGGGGAATCATGGAACCACATGGAAATGTGTTCCTCATGAGACACAGCAGGGCCTTGTTGGAACCAAAGACACCTCTGCAAAAAGCAGGGTAGCTCACAGAACCAAGGAGTCCATTGTTACAATAGAAAACCTATGGAAGCAAGGAGACCATTGTGACACAGTGGGGCCACATGGAAGCCACGGAGCCATTGTGACCCAGTGGGGCCTCATGGAATCAAGGAGACCATGGTGACACAGGTGATGCACATGAAGCCAAGGAGCCATTGTGACCCAGTGGGGCCTCATGGAATCAAGGAGACCATGGTGACACAGGTGATGCACATGAAGCCAAGGAGCCATTGTGACACAGCGGGGCTTCTTCCCTTCAGCTCTGCAGCTGGCTGTCCCAGCCCACAGCACTATGTGCCAAGTGCTCTCCTAAGGACTCTGCCTGCACACAGGCCCAGAGAAGTTTTCCTGTTTGTAAGGAAAGAATGGAAAAGCCTGAGCAGCTTTCCTAAACAACAAACCCCACATGCTGAGTCCAGGCTGCCTGCAATGATGTCCCCTTTCTACAAGGGACACTGTGAGCAGGAATGATCTCTGAGAGCAGAATTCTCACAGTCTTTCCACGGAATTCTCTGTCCCTGTCCTTTCCCTGGCTCTCTGTTGCAGATGGAAGCTGCTGGTGCCTTTCTCATCTTGAAGCCCTCGTTTGATGCAAGCAGATGCTCCCAGGTGTGTTCAGCAGCTGTTGCTCAGTGTTGATGCAAAGCTTTTGTGTTCCTCATGGAAGCAAGGAGCCATTGTGACACTGCAGGGGCTCATGGCATCAAGGAGACAATTGTGACAGTACAGAACCTCCTAGAAACAAGACTCCATGATGACACCGTGGGGAATCATGGAACCACATGGAAATGTGTTCCTCATGAGACGCAGCAGGGCCTTGTTGGAACCAAAGACACCTCTACCAAAAGCAGGGTAGCTCACAGAACCAAGGAGTCCATTGTTACAATAGAAAACCTATGGAAGCAAGGAGACCATTGTGACACAGTGGGGCCACATGGAAGCCACAGAGCCATTGTGACCCAGTGGGGCCTCATGGAATCAAGGAGACCATGGTGACACAGGTGATGCACATGAAGCCAAGGAGCCATTGTGACACAGTGGGGCCTCATGGAATCAAGGAGACCATGGTGACACAGGTGATGCACATGAAGCCAAGGAGCCATTGTGACACAGCGGGGCTTCTTCCCTTCAGCTCTGCAGCTGGCTGTCCCACACCGAGGCACCATGTGCCAAGTGCTCTCCTCAGGGCTCTGCCTGCACACAGGCCCAGGAGAAGTTTTCCTGTTTGTAAGGAAAGAATGGAAAAGCCTGAGCAGGTTCCCTAGACAACCAAACCCACATGCTCAGTCCAGGCTGCCTGCAATGATGTCCCCTTGCTACAAGGAATACTGTGAGCAGGAATGATCTCTGAGAGCAGAATTCTCGCAGTCTTTCCACGGAATTCCCTGTCCCTGTCCTTTGCCTGGCTCTCTGTTGCAGATGGAAGCTGCTGCTGCCATTCTCTGCTTGAAGCCCTCTTTTGATGCAAGCAGGTGCTCCCAGGTGTGTTCAGCAGCTGTTGCTCAGTGTTGATGCAAAGCTTTTGTGTTCCTCATGGAAGCAAGGAGCCATTGTGACACTGCAGGGGCTCATGGCATCAAGGAGACAATTGTGACACTACAGAACCTCCTAGAAACAAGGCTCCATGGTGACACCGTGGCGAATCATGGAATCAAGGAGCCCCTTGTGACACAGAGAGGCCGCCTGGAAGCAATGGTCCATTGTTACACTGCGGATTCAAGAAGACCATGGGGACAGCACGGAACCTCATGGAACCATCCGTCCATTGGGACACAGCGGGGCCTCATGGACACAAGGGGACCATTGTGGCAAAGCAGGGCCTCATGGAAGCATGGAGAGCATTGTGACATTGTGGGCAATCATGGAAGCATGGAGAGCATTGTGCCACTAAGGAAACTGATGGAACCAAGGCGATCCCTGGGACACAATGGAAGCACATGGAATCAAGGCTCCATGATGACTTTGGAGGGCCTCATGGAGCACAGCATCCATTGTGACACAGCAAGACCTCGTGGAACCAAGGAGCCTTTGTGATACTCCAGATGCGCATGGAAGCCAGGGTGCACTGAGACACAGCGGGGCCTTGTTGGAACCAAAGACACCTCTGCAAAAAGCAGGGGAGCTCACAGAACCAAGGAGTCCATTGTTACATTGTAGAAAATTATACATTACATTCTAGAAAACCTATGGAACCAAGGGGCTATTGTGACACAGTGGGGCCACATGGAAGCAATTGTCCATTATGACAATGTGGATCAAAGGTGAGCATGGTGACACTGCGGAACCTCATGGAAGCAAGGAGCCATTGTGACACAGTGGGGCCTCATGGAATCAAGGAGACCATGGTGACACAGGTGATGCACATGAAGCCAAGGAGCCATTGTGACCCAGTGGGGCCTGATGGAATCAAGGAGACCATGGTGACACAGGTGATGCACATGAAGCCAAGGAGCCATTGTGACCCAGTGGGGCCTCATGGAATCAAGGAGACCATGGTGACACAGGTGATGCACATGAAGCCAAGGAGCCATTGTGACACAGTGGGGCCTCATGGAATCAAGGAGACCATGGTGACACAGGGGATGCACATGAAGCCAAGGGGCCATTGTGACACAGTGGGGCCTCATGGAATCAAGGAGACCATGGTGACACAGGTGATGCACATGAAGCCAAGGAGCCATTGTGACACAGTGGGGCCTCATGGAATCAAGGAGACCATGGTGACACAGGTGATGCACATGAAGCCAAGGAGCCATTGTGACCCAGTGGGGCCTCATGGAATCAAGGAGACCATGGTGACACAGGTGATGCACATGAAGCCAAGGAGCCATTGTGACCCAGTGGGGCCTCATGGAATCAAGGAGACCATGGTGACACAGGTGATGCACATGAAGCCAAGGAGCCATTGTGACACAGCGGGGCTTCTTCCCTTCAGCTCTGCAGCTGGCTGTCCCAGCCCACAGCACTATGTGCCAACTGCTCTCCTCAGGACTCTGCCTGCACACAGGCCCAGGGAAGTTTTCCTGTTTGTAAGGAAAGAATGGAAAAGCCTGAGCAGCTTTCCTAAACAACAAACCCCACATGCTGAGTCCAGGCTGCCTGCAATGATGTCCCCTTTCTACAAGGGACACTGTGAGCAGGAATGATCTCTGAGAGCAGAATTCTCACAGTCTTTCCACGGAATTCTCTGTCCCTGTCCTTTCCCTGGCTCTCTTTTGCAGATGGAAGCTGCTGGTGCCTTTCTCATCTTGAAGCCCTCGTTTGATGCAAGCAGATGCTCCCAGGTGTGTTCAGCAGCTGTTGCTCAGTGTTGATGCAAAGCTTTTGTGTTCCTCATGGAAGCAAGGAGCCATTGTGACACTGCAGGGGCTCATGGGATCAAGGAGACAATTGTGACAGTACAGAACCTCCTAGAAACAAGGCTCCATGGTGACACCGTGGGGAATCATGGAACCACATGGAAATGTGTTCCTCATGAGACGCAGCAGGGCCTTGTTGGAACCAAAGACACCTCTACCAAAAGCAGGGTAGCTCACAGAACCAAGGAGTCCATTGTTACAATAGAAAACCTATGGAAGCAAGGAGACCATTGTGACACAGTGGGGCCACATGGAAGCCAAGGAGCCATTGTGACCCAGTGGGGCCTCATGGAATCAAGGAGACCATGGTGACACAGGTGATGCACATGAAGCCAAGGAGCCATTGTGACCCAGTGGGGCCTCATGGAATCAAGGAGACCATGGTGACACAGGTGATGCACATGAAGCCAAGGAGCCATTGTGACCCAGTGGGGGCTCATGGAATCAAGGAGACCATGGTGACACAGGTGATGCACATGAAGCCAAGGAGCCATTGTGACACAGTGGGGCCTCATGGAATCAAGGAGACCATGGTGACACAGGTGATGCACATGAAGCCAAGGAGCCATTGTGACACAGTGGGGCCTCATGGAATCAAGGAGACCATGGTGACACAGGTGATGCACATGAAGCCAAGGAGCCATTGTGACACAGTGGGGCTTCTTCCCTTCAGCTCTGCAGCTGGCTGTCCAAGACCGAGGCACCATGTGCCAAGTACTCTCCTCAGGGCTCTGCCTGCACACAGGCCCAGAGAAGTTTTCCTGTTTGTAAGGAAAGAATGAAAAAGCCTGAGCAGGTTCCCTAGACAACCAAACCCACATGCTCAGTCCAGGTTGCCTGCAATGATGTCCCCTTTCTACAAGGGATACTGTGAGCAGGAATGATCTCTGGGAGCAGAATTTTCGCAGTCTTTCCACGGAATTCTCTGTCCCTGTCCTTTGCCTGGCTCTCTGTTGCAGATGGAAGCTGCTGCTGCCATTCTCAGCTTGAAGCCCTCGTTTGATGCAAGCAGATGCTCCCAGGTGTGTTCAGCAGCTGTTGCTCAGTGTTGATGCAAAGCTTTTGTGTTCCTCATGGAAGCAAGGAGCCATTGTGACACTGCAGGGGCTCATGGCATCAAGGAGACAATTGTGACACTACAGAACCTCCTAGAAACAAGGCTCCATGGTGACACCGTGTGGAATCATGGAACCACATGGAAATGTGTTCCTGATGAGACACAACAGGGCCTTGTTGGAACCAAAGACACCTCTGCAAAAAGCAGGGTAGCTCACAGAACCAAGGAGTCCATTGTTACAATAGAAAACCTATGGAAGCAAGGTGCCATTGTGACACAGTGGAGCCACATGGAAGCCACGGAGCCATTGTGACCCAGTGGGGCCTCATGGAATCAAGGAGACCATTGTGAGGCAGGTGATGCACATGAAGCCAAGGAGCCATTGTGACCCAGTGGGGCCTCATGGAATCAAGGAGACCATGGTGACACAGGTGATGCACATGAAGCCAAGGAGCCATTGTGACACAGTGGGGCCTCATGGAATCAAGGAGACCATGGTGACACAGGTGATTCACATGAAGCCAAGGAGCCATTGTGACACAGTGGGGCCTCATGGAATCAAGGAGACGATTGTGAGGCAGGTGATGCACATGAAGCCAAGGAGCCATTGTGACACAGTGGGGCCTCATGGAATCAAGGAGACCATGGTGACACAGGTGATGCACATGAAGCCAAGGAGCCATTGTGACACAGTGGGGCCTCATGGAATGAAGGAGACCATGGTGACACAGGTGATGCACATGAAGCCAAGGAGCCATTGTGACACAGCGGGGCTTCTTCCCTTCAGCTCTGCAGCTGGCTGTCCCAGCCCACAGCACCATGTGCCAAGTGCTCTCCTCAGGGCTCTGCCTGCACACAGGCCCAGAAAAGTTTTCCTGTTTGTAAGGAAAGAATGAAAAAGCCTGAGCAGGTTCCCTAGACAACCAAACCCACATGCTCAGTCCAGGCTGCCTGCAATGATGTCCCCTTTCTACAAGGGACACTGTGAGCAGGAATGATGTCTGGGAGCAGAATTCTCGCAGTCTTTCCACGGAATTCTCTGTCCCTGTCCTTTCCCTGGCTCTCTGTTGCAGATGGAAGCTGCTGCTGCCATTCTCAGCTTGAAGCCCTCTTTTGATGCAAGCAGATGCTCCCAGGTGTGTTCAGCAGCTGTTGCTCAGTGTTGATGCAAAGCTTTTGTGTTCCTCATGGAAGCAAGGAGCCATTGTGACACTGCAGGGGCTCATGGCATCAAGGAGACAATTGTGACAGTACAGAACCTCCTAGAAACAAGACTCCATGATGACACCGTGGCGAATCATGGAACCACATGGAAATGTGTTCCTCATGAGACACAGCAGGGCCTTGTTGGAACCAAAGACACCTCTGCAAAAAGCAGGGTAGCTCACAGAACCAAGGAGTCCATTGTTACAATAGAAAACCTATGGAAGCAAGGAGACCATGGTGACACAGTGGGGCCACATGGAAGCCAAGGAGCCATTGTGACCCAGTGGGGCCTCATGGAATCAAGGAGACCATGGTGACACAGGTGATGCACATGAAGCCAAGGAGCCATTGTGACACAGCGGGGCTTCTTCTCTTCAGCTCTGCAGCTGGCTCTCCCAGCCCACGGCACCATGTGCCAAGTGCTCTCCTCAGGGCTCTGCCTGCACACAGGCCCAGAGAAGTTTTCCTGTTTGTAAGGAAAGAATGGAAAAGCCTGAGCAGTTTTCCTAAACAACAAAGCCCACATGCTCAGTCCAGGCTGCCTGCAATGATGTCCCCTTTCTACAAGGGACACTGTGAGCAGGAATGATCTCTGGGAGCAGAATTTTCGCAGTCTTTCCACTGAATTCTCTGTCCTTGTCCTTTGCCTGGCTCTCTGTTGCAGATGGAAGCTGCTGGTGCCATTCTCAGCTTGAAGCCCTCGTTTGATGCAAGCAGATGCTCCCAGGTGTGTTCAGCAGCTGTTGCTCAGTGTTGATGCAAAGCTTTTGTGTTCCTCATGGAAGCAAGGAGCCATTGTGACACTGCAGGGGCTCATGGGATCAAGGAGACAATTGTGACACTACAGAACCTCCTAGAAACAAGACTCCATGATAACACCGTGGGGAATCATGGAACCACATGGAAATGTGTTCCTCATGAGACGCAGCAGGGCCTTGTTGGAACCAAAGACACCTCTGCAAAAAGCAGGGTAGCTCACAGAACCAAGGAGTCCATTGTTACAATAGAAAACCTATGGAAGCAAGGAGACCATTATGACACAGTGGGGCCACATGGAAGCCACGGAGCCATTGTGACCCAGTGGGGCCTCATGGAATCAAGGAGACCATGGTGACACAGGTGATTCACATGAAGCCAAGGAGCCATTGTGACCCAGTGGGGCCTCATGGAATCAAGGAGACCATGGTGACACAGGTGATGCACATGAAGCCAAGGAGCCATTGTGACCCAGTGGGGCCTCAGGGAATCAAGGAGACCATGGTGACACAGGTGATGCACATGAAGCCAAGGAGCCATTGTGACACAGCGGGGCTTCTTCCCTTCAGCTCTGCAGCTGGCTGTCCCAGCCCACAGCACCATGTGCCAACTGCTCTCCTCAGGGCTCTGCCTGCACACAGGCCCAGAGAAGTTTTCCTGTTTGTAAGGAAAGAATGGAAAAGCCTGAGCAGGTTCCCTAGACAACCAAACCCACATGCTCAGTCCAGGCTGCCTGCAATGATGTCCCCTTTCTACAAGGGATACTGTGAGCAGGAATGATCTCTGAGAGCAGAATTCTCACAGTCTTTCCACTGAATTCTCTGTCCCTGTCCTTTGCCTGGCTCTCTGTTGCAGATGGAAGCTGCTGGTGCCATTCTCAGCTTGAAGCCCTCTTTTGATGCAAGCAGATGCTCCCAGGTGTGTTCAGCAGCTGTTGCTCAGTGTTGATGCAAAGCTTTTGTGTTCCTCATGGAAGCAAGGAGCCATTGTGACACTGCAGGGGCTCATGGCATCAAGGAGACAATTGTGACAGTACAGAACCTCCTAGAAACAAGGCTCCATGGTGACACCGTGGCGAATCATGGAACCACATGGAAATGTGTTCCTCATGAGACACAGCAGGGCCTTGTTGGAACCAAAGACACCAGTGCAAAAAGCAGGGTAGCTCACAGAACCAAGGAGTCCATTGTTACAATAGAAAACCTAAGGAAGCAAGGGGCCATTGTGACACAGTGGGGCCACATGGAAGCCAAGGAGCCATTGTGACCCAGTGGGGCCTCATGGAATCAAGGAGACCATGGTGACACAGGTGATGCACATGAAGCCAAGGAGCCATTGTGACCCAGTGGGGCCTCATGGAATCAAGGAGACCATGGTGACACAGGTGATTCACATGAAGCCAAGGAGCCATTGTGACACAGTGGGGCCTCATGGAATCAAG
This sequence comes from Corvus hawaiiensis, assembly GCF_020740725.1. Taxonomy (NCBI): domain Eukaryota; kingdom Metazoa; phylum Chordata; class Aves; order Passeriformes; family Corvidae; genus Corvus; species Corvus hawaiiensis. Next base: position 3,777,182 of record NC_063243.1, read on the forward strand.
GAGACCATTGTGAGGCAGGTGATGCACATGAAGCCAAGGAGCCATTGTGACACAGTGGGGCCTCATGGAATCAAGGAGACCATGGTGACACAGGTGATGCACATGAAGCCAAGGAGCCATTGTGACACAGTGGGGCCTCATGGAATCAAGGAGACCATGGTGACACAGGTGATGCACATGAAGCCAAGGAGCCATTGTGACACAGCGGGGCTTCTTCCCTTCAGCTCTGCAGCTGGCTGTCCCAGACCACAGCACCATGTGCCAAGTGCTCTCCTCAGGGCTCTGCCTGCACACAGGCCCAGAAAAGTTTTCCTGTTTGTAAGGAAAGAATGAAAAAGCCTGAGCAGGTTCCCTAGACAACCAAACCCACATGCTGAGTCCAGGCTGCCTGCAATGATGTCCCCTTTCTACAAGGGACACTGTGAGCAGGAATGATGTCTGGGAGCAGAATTCTCGCAGTCTTTCCACGGAATTCTCTGTCCCTGTCCTTTCCCTGGCTCTCTGTTGCAGATGGAAGCTGCTGCTGCCTTTCTCAGCTTGAAGCCCTCTTTTGATGCAAGCAGATGCTCCCAGGTGTGTTCAGCAGCTGTTGCTCAGTGTTGATGCAAAGCTTTTGTGTTCCTCATGGAAGCAAGGAGCCATTGTGACACTGCAGGGGCTCATGGCATCAAGGAGACAATTGTGACAGTACAGAACCTCCTAGAAACAAGACTCCATGATGACACCGTGGCGAATCATGGAACCACATGGAAATGTGTTCCTCATGAGACACAGCAGGGCCTTGTTGGAACCAAAGACACCTCTGCAAAAAGCAGGGTAGCTCACAGAACCAAGGAGTCCATTGTTACAATAGAAAACCTATGGAAGCAAGGAGACCATGGTGACACAGTGGGGCCACATGGAAGCCAAGGAGCCATTGTGACCCAGTGGGGCCTCATGGAATCAAGGAGACCATGGTGACACAGGTGATGCACATGAAGCCAAGGAGCCATTGTGACACAGCGGGGCTTCTTCTCTTCAGCTCTGCAGCTGGCTCTCCCAGCCCACGGCACCATGTGCCAAGTGCTCTCCTCAGGGCTCTGCCTGCACACAGGCCCAGAGAAGTTTTCCTGTTTGTAAGGAAAGAATGGAAAAGCCTGAGCAGTTTTCCTAAACAACAAAGCCCACATGCTCAGTCCAGGCTGCCTGCAATGATGTCCCCTTTCTACAAGGGACACTGTGAGCAGGAATGATCTCTGGGAGCAGAATTCTCGCAGTCTTTCCACTGAATTCTCTGTCCCTGTCCTTTCCCTGGCTCTCTGTTGCAGATGGAAGCTGCTGGTGCCATTCTCAGCTTGAAGCCCTCGTTTGATGCAAGCAGATGCTCCCAGGTGTGTTCAGCAGCTGTTGCTCAGTGTTGATGCAAAGCTTTTGTGTTCCTCATGGAAGCAAGGAGCCATTGTGACACTGCAGGGGCTCATGGGGTCAAGGAGACAATTGTGACACTACAGAACCTCCTAGAAACAAGACTCCATGATAACACCGTGGGGAATCATGGAACCACATGGAAATGTGTTCCTCATGAGACGCAGCAGGGCCTTGTTGGAACCAAACACACCTCTGCAAAAAGCAGGGTAGCTCACAGAACCAAGGAGTCCATTGTTACAATAGAAAACCTATAGAAGCAAGGAGACCATTATAACACAGTGGGGCCACATGGAAGCCACGGAGCCATTGTGACACAGTGGGGGCTCATGGAATCAAGGAGACCATTGTGACACAGGTGATGCACATGAAGCCAAGGAGCCATTGTGACCCAGTGGGGCCTCATGGAATCAAGGAGACCATGGTGACACAGGTGATGCACATGAAGCCAAGGAGCCATTGTGACCCAGTGGGGCCTCAGGGAATCAAGGAGACCATGGTGACACAGGTGATGCACATGAAGCCAAGGAGCCATTGTGACACAGCGGGGCTTCTTCCCTTCAGCTCTGCAGCTGGCTGTCCCAGCCCACAGCACCATGTGCCAACTGCTCTCCTCAGGGCTCTGCCTGCACACAGGCCCAGAGAAGTTTTCCTGTTTGTAAGGAAAGAATGGAAAAGCCTGAGCAGGTTCCCTAGACAACCAAACCCACATGCTCAGTCCAGGCTGCCTGCAATGATGTCCCCTTTCTACAAGGGATACTGTGAGCAGCAATGATCTCTGAGAGCAGAATTCTCACAGTCCTTCCACGGAATGCTCTGTCCCTGTCCTTTGCCTGGCTCTCTGTTGCAGATGGAAGCTGCTGGTGCCATTCTCAGCTTGAAGTCCTCTTTTGATGCAAGCAGATGCTCCCAGGTGTGTTCAGCAGCTGTTGCTCAGTGTTGATGCAAAGCTTTTGTGTTCCTCATGGAAGCAAGGAGCCATTGTGACACTGCAGGGGCTCATGGCATCAAGGAGACAATTGTGACACTACAGAACCTCCTAGAAACAAGGCTCCATGGTGACACCGTGGGGAATCATGGAACCACATGGAAATGTGTTCCTCATGAGACACAGCAGGGCCTTGTTGGAACCAAAGACACCAGTGCAAAAAGCAGGGTAGCTCACAGAACCAAGGAGTCCATTGTTACAATAGAAAACCTAAGGAAGCAAGGGGCCATTGTGACACAGTGGGGCCACATGGAAGCCAAGGAGCCATTGTGACCCAGTGGGGCCTCATGGAATCAAGGAGACCATGGTGACACAGGTGATGCACATGAAGCCAAGGAGCCATTGTGACCCAGTGGGGCCTCATGGAATCAAGGAGACCATGGTGACACAGGTGATTCACATGAAGCCAAGGAGCCATTGTGACCCAGTGGGGCCTCATGGAATCAAGGAGGCCATGGTGACACAGGTGATGCACATGAAGCCAAGGAGCCATTGTGACCCAGTGGGGCCTCATGGAATCAAGGAGACCATGGTGACACAGGTGATGCACATGAAGCCAAGGAGCCATTGTGACACAGTGGGGCCTCATGGAATCAAGGAGACCATGGTGACACAGGTGATGCACATGAAGCCAAGGAGCCATTGTGACACAGCGGGGCTTCTTCCCTTCAGCTCTGCAGCTGGCTGTCCCACACCGAGGCACCATGTGCCAACTGCTCTCCTCAGGGCTCTGCCTGCACACAGGCCCAGGAGAAGTTTTCCTGTTTGTAAGGAAAGAATGGAAAAGCCTGAGCAGGTTCCCTAGACAACCAAACCCACATGCTCAGTCCAGGCTGCCTGCAATGATGTCCCCTTGCTACAAGGAATACTGTGAGCAGGAATGATCTCTGAGAGCAGAATTCTCGCAGTCTTTCCACGGAATTCCCTGTCCCTGTCCTTTGCCTGGCTCTCTGTTGCAGATGGAAGCTGCTGCTGCCATTCTCTGCTTGAAGCCCTCTTTTGATGCAAGCAGGTGCTCCCAGGTGTGTTCAGCAGCTGTTGCTCAGTGTTGATGCAAAGCTTTTGTGTTCCTCATGGAAGCAAGGAGCCATTGTGACACTGCAGGGGCTCATGGCATCAAGGAGACAATTGTGACACTACAGAACCTCCTAGAAACAAGGCTCCATGGTGACACCGTGGCGAATCATGGAATCAAGGAGCCCCTTGTGACACAGAGAGGCCGCCTGGAAGCAATGGTCCATTGTTACACTGCGGATTCAAGAAGACCATGGGGACAGCACGGAACCTCATGGAACCATCCATCCATTGGGACACAGCGGGGCCTCATGGACACAAGGGGACCATTGTGGCAAAGCAGGGCCTCATGGAAGCATGGAGAGCATTGTGACATTGTGGGCAATCATGGAAGCATGGAGAGCATTGTGCCACTAAGGAAACTGATGGAACCAAGGCGATCCCTGGGACACAATGGAAGCACATGGAATCAAGGCTCCATGATGACTTTGGAGGGCCTCATGGAGCACAGCATCCATTGTGACACAGCAAGACCTCGTGGAACCAAGGAGCCTTTGTGATACTCCAGATGCGCATGGAAGCCAGGGTGCACTGAGACACAGCGGGGCCTTGTTGGAACCAAAGACACCTCTGCAAAAAGCAGGGGAGCTCACAGAACCAAGGAGTCCATTGTTACATTGTAGAAAATTATACATTACATTCTAGAAAACCTATGGAACCAAGGGGCTATTGTGACACAGTGGGGCCACATGGAAGCAATTGTCCATTATGACAATGTGGATCAAAGGTGAGCATGGTGACACTGCGGAACCTCATGGAAGCAAGGAGCCATTGTGACACAGTGGGGCCTCATGGAATCAAGGAGACCATGGTGACACAGGTGATGCACATGAAGCCAAGGAGCCATTGTGACACAGTGGGGCCTCATGGAATCAAGGAGACCATGGTGACACAGGTGATGCACATGAAGCCAAGGAGCCATTGTGACCCAGTGAGGCCTCATGGAATCAAGGAGACCATGGTGACACAGGTGATGCACATGAAGCCAAGGAGCCATTGTGACACAGTGGGGCCTCATGGAATCAAGGAGACCATGGTGACACAGGGGATGCACATGAAGCCAAGGGGCCATTGTGACACAGTGGGGCCTCATGGAATCAAGGAGACCATGGTGACACAGGTGATGCACATGAAGCCAAGGAGCCATTGTGACACAGTGGGGCCTCATGGAATCAAGGAGACCATGGTGACACAGGTGATGCACATGAAGCCAAGGAGCCATTGTGACACAGTGGGGCCTGATGGAATCAAGGAGACCATGGTGACACAGGTGATGCACATGAAGCCAAGGAGCCATTGTGACCCAGTGGGGCCTCATGGAATCAAGGAGACCATGGTGACACAGGTGATGCACATGAAGCCAAGGAGCCATTGTGACACAGCGGGGCTTCTTCCCTTCAGCTCTGCAGCTGGCTGTCCCAGCCCACAGCACTATGTGCCAACTGCTCTCCTCAGGACTCTGCCTGCACACAGGCCCAGGGAAGTTTTCCTGTTTGTAAGGAAAGAATGGAAAAGCCTGAGCAGCTTTCCTAAACAACAAACCCCACATGCTGAGTCCAGGCTGCCTGCAATGATGTCCCCTTTCTACAAGGGACACTGTGAGCAGGAATGATCTCTGAGAGCAGAATTCTCACAGTCTTTCCACGGAATTCTCTGTCCCTGTCCTTTCCCTGGCTCTCTTTTGCAGATGGAAGCTGCTGGTGCCTTTCTCATCTTGAAGCCCTCGTTTGATGCAAGCAGATGCTCCCAGGTGTGTTCAGCAGCTGTTGCTCAGTGTTGATGCAAAGCTTTTGTGTTCCTCATGGAAGCAAGGAGCCATTGTGACACTGCAGGGGCTCATGGGATCAAGGAGACAATTGTGACAGTACAGAACCTCCTAGAAACAAGGCTCCATGGTGACACCGTGGGGAATCATGGAACCACATGGAAATGTGTTCCTCATGAGACGCAGCAGGGCCTTGTTGGAACCAAAGACACCTCTACCAAAAGCAGGGTAGCTCACAGAACCAAGGAGTCCATTGTTACAATAGAAAACCTATGGAAGCAAGGAGACCATTGTGACACAGTGGGGCCACATGGAAGCCAAGGAGCCATTGTGACCCAGTGGGGCCTCATGGAATCAAGGAGACCATGGTGACACAGGTGATGCACATGAAGCCAAGGAGCCATTGTGACACAGTGGGGCCTCATGGAATCAAGGAGACCATGGTGACACAGGTGATGCACATGAAGCCAAGGAGCCATTGTGACACAGTGGGGCCTCATGGAATCAAGGAGACCATGGTGACACAGGTGATGCACATGAAGCCAAGGAGCCATTGTGACACAGTGGGGCCTCATGGAATCAAGGAGACCATGGTGACACAGGTGATGCACATGAAGCCAAGGAGCCATTGTGACACAGTGGGGCTTCTTCCCTTCAGCTCTGCAGCTGGCTGTCCAAGACCGAGGCACCATGTGCCAAGTACTCTCCTCAGGGCTCTGCCTGCACACAGGCCCAGAGAAGTTTTCCTGTTTGTAAGGAAAGAATGAAAAAGCCTGAGCAGGTTCCCTAGACAACCAAACCCACATGCTCAGTCCAGGTTGCCTGCAATGATGTCCCCTTTCTACAAGGGATACTGTGAGCAGGAATGATCTCTGGGAGCAGAATTTTCGCAGTCTTTCCACGGAATTCTCTGTCCCTGTCCTTTGCCTGGCTCTCTGTTGCAGATGGAAGCTGCTGCTGCCATTCTCAGCTTGAAGCCCTCGTTTGATGCAAGCAGATGCTCCCAGGTGTGTTCAGCAGCTGTTGCTCAGTGTTGATGCAAAGCTTTTGTGTTCCTCATGGAAGCAAGGAGCCATTGTGACACTGCAGGGGCTCATGGCATCAAGGAGACAATTGTGACACTACAGAACCTCCTAGAAACAAGGCTCCATGGTGACACCGTGTGGAATCATGGAACCACATGGAAATGTGTTCCTGATGAGACACAACAGGGCCTTGTTGGAACCAAAGACACCTCTGCAAAAAGCAGGGTAGCTCACAGAACCAAGGAGTCCATTGTTACAATAGAAAACCTATGGAAGCAAGGTGCCATTGTGACACAGTGGAGCCACATGGAAGCCACGGAGCCATTGTGACCCAGTGGGGCCTCATGGAATCAAGGAGACCATTGTGAGGCAGGTGATGCACATGAAGCCAAGGAGCCATTGTGACCCAGTGGGGCCTCATGGAATCAAGGAGACCATGGTGACACAGGTGATGCACATGAAGCCAAGGAGCCATTGTGACACAGTGGGGCCTCATGGAATCAAGGAGACCATGGTGACACAGGTGATGCACATGAAGCCAAGGAGCCATTGTGACACAGTGGGGCCTCATGGAATCAAGGAGACCATGGTGACACAGGTGATGCACATGAAGCCAAGGAGCCATTGTGACACAGTGGGGCCTCATGGAATCAAGGAGACCATGGTGACACAGGTGATGCACATGAAGCCAAGGAGCCATTGTGACACAGCGGGGCTTCTTCCCTTCAGCTCTGCAGCTGGCTGTCCCAGCCCACAGCACCATGTGCCAAGTGCTCTCCTCAGGGCTCTGCCTGCACACAGGCCCAGAAAAGTTTTCCTGTTTGTAAGGAAAGAATGAAAAAGCCTGAGCAGGTTCCCTAGACAACCAAACCCACATGCTCAGTCCAGGCTGCCTGCAATGATGTCCCCTTTCTACAAGGGACACTGTGAGCAGGAATGATGTCTGGGAGCAGAATTCTCGCAGTCTTTCCACGGAATTCTCTGTCCCTGTCCTTTCCCTGGCTCTCTGTTGCAGATGGAAGCTGCTGCTGCCTTTCTCAGCTTGAAGCCCTCTTTTGATGCAAGCAGATGCTCCCAGGTGTGTTCAGCAGCTGTTGCTCAGTGTTGATGCAAAGCTTTTGTGTTCCTCATGGAAGCAAGGAGACATTGTGACACTGCAGAGGCTCATGGCATCAAGGAGACAATTGTGACAGTACAGAACCTCCTAGAAACAAGGCTCCATGATGACACCGTGGCGAATCATGGAACCACATGGAAATGTGTTCCTCATGAGACACAGCAGAGCCTTGTTGGAACCAAAGACACCAGTGCAAAAAGCAGGGTAGCTCACAGAACCAAGGAGTCCATTGTTACAATAGAAAACCTATGGAAGCAAGGAGACCATGGTGACACAGTGGGGCCACATGGAAGCCAAGGAGCCATTGTGACCCAGTGGGGCCTCATGGAATCAAGGAGACCATGGTGACACAGGTGATGCACATGAAGCCAAGGAGCCATTGTGACACAGCGGGGCTTCTTCTCTTCAGCTCTGCAGCTGGCTCTCCCAGCCCACAGCACCATGTGCCAACTGCTCTCCTCAGGGCTCTGCCTGCACACAGGCCCAGAGAAGTTTTCCTGTTTGTAAGGAAAGAATGGAAAAGCCTGAGCAGTTTTCCTAAACAACAAACCCCACATGCTGAGTCCAGGCTGCCTGCAATGATGTCCCCTTTCTACAAGGGACACTGTGAGCAGGAATGATCTCTGAGAGCAGAATTCTCACAGTCTTTCCACGGAATTCTCTGTCCCTGTCCTTTCCCTGGCTCTCTGTTGCAGATGGAAGCTGCTGGTGCCTTTCTCATCTTGAAGCCCTCGTTTGATGCAAGCAGATGCTCCCAGGTGTGTTCAGCAGCTGTTGCTCAGTGTTGATGCAAAGCTTTTGTGTTCCTCATGGAAGCAAGGAGCCATTGTGACACTGCAGGGGCTCATGGCATCAAGGAGACAATTGTGACAGTACAGAACCTCCTAGAAACAAGACTCCATGATGACACCGTGGGGAATCATGGAACCACATGGAAATGTGTTCCTCATGAGACGCAGCAGGGCCGTGTTGGAACCAAAGACACCTCTACCAAAAGCAGGGTAGCTCACAAAACCAAGGAGTCCATTGTTACAATAGAAAACCTATGGAAGCAAGGAGACCATTGTGACACAGTGGGGCCACATGGAAGCCAAGGAGCCATTGTGACCCAGTGGGGCCTCATGGAATCAAGGAGACCATGGTGACACAGGTGATGCACATGAAGCCAAGGAGCCATTGTGACACAGTGGGGCCTCATGGAATCAAGGAGACCATGGTGACACAGGTGATGCACATGAAGCCAAGGAGCCATTGTGACCCAGTGGGGGCTCATGGAATCAAGGAGACCATGGTGACACAGGTGATGCACATGAAGCCAAGGAGCCATTGTGACACAGTGGGGCCTCATGGAATCAAGGAGACCATGGTGACACAGGTGATGCACATGAAGCCAAGGAGCCATTGTGACACAGTGGGGCTTCTTCCCTTCAGCTCTGCAGCTGGCTGTCCAAGACCGAGGCACCATGTGCCAAGTACTCTCCTCAGGGCTCTGCCTGCACACAGGCCCAGAGAAGTTTTCCTGTTTGTAAGGAAAGAATGAAAAAGCCTGAGCAGGTTCCCTAGACAACCAAACCCACATGCTCAGTCCAGGTTGCCTGCAATGATGTCCCCTTTCTACAAGGGATACTGTGAGCAGGAATGATCTCTGGGAGCAGAATTTTCGCAGTCTTTCCACGGAATTCTCTGTCCCTGTCCTTTGCCTGGCTCTCTGTTGCAGATGGAAGCTGCTGCTGCCATTCTCAGCTTGAAGCCCTCGTTTGATGCAAGCAGATGCTCCCAGGTGTGTTCAGCAGCTGTTGCTCAGTGTTGATGCAAAGCTTTTGTGTTCCTCATGGAAGCAAGGAGCCATTGTGACACTGCAGGGGCTCATGGCATCAAGGAGACAATTGTGACACTACAGAACCTCCTAGAAACAAGGCTCCATGGTGACACCGTGTGGAATCATGGAACCACATGGAAATGTGTTCCTGATGAGACACAACAGGGCCTTGTTGGAACCAAAGACACCTCTGCAAAAAGCAGGGTAGCTCACAGAACCAAGGAGTCCATTGTTACAATAGAAAACCTATGGAAGCAAGGTGCCATTGTGACACAGTGGAGCCACATGGAAGCCACGGAGCCATTGTGACCCAGTGGGGCCTCATGGAATCAAGGAGACCATTGTGAGGCAGGTGATGCACATGAAGCCAAGGAGCCATTGTGACCCAGTGGGGCCTCATGGAATCAAGGAGACCATGGTGACACAGGTGATGCACATGAAGCCAAGGAGCCATTGTGACACAGTGGGGCCTCATGGAATCAAGGAGACCATGGTGACACAGGTGATTCACATGAAGCCAAGGAGCCATTGTGACACAGTGGGGCCTCATGGAATCAAGGAGACGATTGTGAGGCAGGTGATGCACATGAAGCCAAGGAGCCATTGTGACACAGTGGGGCCTCATGGAATCAAGGAGACCATGGTGACACAGGTGATGCACATGAAGCCAAGGAGCCATTGTGACACAGTGGGGCCTCATGGAATCAAGGAGACCATGGTGACACAGGTGATGCACATGAAGCCAAGGAGCCATTGTGACACAGCGGGGCTTCTTCCCTTCAGCTCTGCAGCTGGCTGTCCCAGCCCACAGCACCATGTGCCAAGTGCTCTCCTCAGGGCTCTGCCTGCACACAGGCCCAGAAAAGTTTTCCTGTTTGTAAGGAAAGAATGAAAAAGCCTGAGCAGGTTCCCTAGACAACCAAACCCACATGCTCAGTCCAGGCTGCCTGCAATGATGTCCCCTTTCTACAAGGGACACTGTGAGCAGGAATGATGTCTGGGAGCAGAATTCTCGCAGTCTTTCCACGGAATTCTCTGTCCCTGTCCTTTGCCTGGCTCTCTGTTGCAGATGGAAGCTGCTGCTGCCTTTCTCAGCTTGAAGCCCTCTTTTGATGCAAGCAGATGCTCCCAGGTGTGTTCAGCAGCTGTTGCTCAGTGTTGATGCAAAGCTTTTGTGTTCCTCATGGAAGCAAGGAGCCATTGTGACACTGCAGGGGCTCATGGCATCAAGGAGACAATTGTGACAGTACAGAACCTCCTAGAAACAAGACTCCATGATGACACCGTGGGGAATCATGGAACCACATGGAAATGTGTTCCTCATGAGACACAGCAGGGCCTTGTTGGAACCAAAGACACCTCTGCAAAAAGCAGGGTAGCTCACAGAACCAAGGAGTCCATTGTTACAATAGAAAACCTATGGAAGCAAGGAGACCATGGTGACACAGTGGGGCCACATGGAAGCCAAGGAGCCATTGTGACCCAGTGGGGCCTCATGGAATCAAGGAGACCATGGTGACACAGGTGATGCACATGAAGCCAAGGAGCCATTGTGACACAGTGGGGCCTCATGGAATCAAGGAGACCATGGTGACACAGGTGATGCACATGAAGCCAAGGAGCCATTGTGACACAGCGGGGCTTCTTCCCTTCAGCTCTGCAGCTGGCTGTCCCACACCGAGGCACCATGTGCCAAGTGCTCTCCTCAGGGCTCTGCCTGCACACAGGCCCAGGAGAAGTTTTCCTGTTTGTAAGGAAAGAATGGAAAAGCCTGAGCAGGTTCCCTAGACAACCAAACCCACATGCTCAGTCCAGGCTGCCTGCAATGATGTCCCCTTGCTACAAGGAATACTGTGAGCAGGAATGATCTCTGAGAGCAGAATTCTCGCAGTCTTTCCACGGAATTCCCTGTCCCTGTCCTTTGCCTGGCTCTCTGTTGCAGATGGAAGCTGCTGCTGCCATTCTCTGCTTGAAGCCCTCTTTTGATGCAAGCAGGTGCTCCCAGGTGTGTTCAGCAGCTGTTGCTCAGTGTTGATGCAAAGCTTTTGTGTTCCTCATGGAAGCAAGGAGCCATTGTGACACTGCAGGGGCTCATGGCATCAAGGAGACAATTGTGACACTACAGAACCTCCTAGAAACAAGGCTCCATGGTGACACCGTGGCGAATCATGGAATCAAGGAGCCCCTTGTGACACAGAGAGGCCGCCTGGAAGCAATGGTCCATTGTTACACTGCGGATTCAAGAAGACCATGGGGACAGCACGGAACCTCATGGAACCATCCGTCCATTGGGACACAGCGGGGCCTCATGGACACAAGGGGACCATTGTGGCAAAGCAGGGCCTCATGGAAGCATGGAGAGCATTGTGACATTGTGGGCAATCATGGAAGCATGGAGAGCATTGTGCCACTAAGGAAACTGATGGAACCAAGGCGATCCCTGGGACACAATGGAAGCACATGGAATCAAGGCTCCATGATGACTTTGGAGGGCCTCATGGAGCACAGCATCCATTGTGACACAGCAAGACCTCGTGGAACCAAGGAGCCTTTGTGATACTCCAGATGCGCATGGAAGCCAGGGTGCACTGAGACACAGCGGGGCCTTGTTGGAACCAAAGACACCTCTGCAAAAAGCAGGGGAGCTCACAGAACCAAGGAGTCCATTGTTACATTGTAGAAAATTATACATTACATTCTAGAAAACCTATGGAACCAAGGGGCTATTGTGACACAGTGGGGCCACATGGAAGCAATTGTCCATTATGACAATGTGGATCAAAGGTGAGCATGGTGACACTGCGGAACCTCATGGAAGCAAGGAGCCATTGTGACACAGTGGGGCCTCATGGAATCAAGGAGACCATGGTGACACAGGTGATGCACATGAAGCCAAGGAGCCATTGTGACCCAGTGGGGCCTCATGGAATCAAGGAGACCATGGTGACACAGGTGATGCACATGAAGCCAAGGAGCCATTGTGACCCAGTGGGGCCTCATGGAATCAAGGAGACCATGGTGACACAGGTGATGCACATGAAGCCAAGGAGCCATTGTGACACAGTGGGGCCTCATGGAATCAAGGAGACCATGGTGACACAGGGGATGCACATGAAGCCAAGGGGCCATTGTGACACAGTGGGGCCTCATGGAATCAAGGAGACCATGGTGACACAGGTGATGCACATGAAGCCAAGGAGCCATTGTGACACAGTGGGGCCTCATGGAATCAAGGAGACCATGGTGACACAGGTGATGCACATGAAGCCAAGGAGCCATTGTGACACAGTGGGGCCTGATGGAATCAAGGAGACCATGGTGACACAGGTGATGCACATGAAGCCAAGGAGCCATTGTGACCCAGTGGGGCCTCATGGAATCAAGGAGACCATGGTGACACAGGTGATGCACATGAAGCCAAGGAGCCATTGTGACACAGCGGGGCTTCTTCCCTTCAGCTCTGCAGCTGGCTGTCCCAGCCCACAGCACTATGTGCCAACTGCTCTCCTCAGGACTCTGCCTGCACACAGGCCCAGGGAATTTTTCCTGTTTGTAAGGAAAGAATGGAAAAGCCTGAGCAGCTTTCCTAAACAACAAACCCCACATGCTGAGTCCAGGCTGCCTGCAATGATGTCCCCTTTCTACAAGGGACACTGTGAGCAGGAATGATCTCTGAGAGCAGAATTCTCACAGTCTTTCCACAGAATTCTCTGTCCCTGTCCTTTCCCTGGCTCTCTTTTGCAGATGGAAGCTGCTGGTGCCTTTCTCATCTTGAAGCCCTCGTTTGATGCAAGCAGATGCTCCCAGGTGTGTTCAGCAGCTGTTGCTCAGTGTTGATGCAAAGCTTTTGTGTTCCTCATGGAAGCAAGGAGCCATTGTGACACTGCAGGGGCTCATGGGATCAAGGAGACAATTGTGACAGTACAGAACCTCCTAGAAACAAGGCTCCATGGTGACACCGTGGGGAATCATGGAACCACATGGAAATGTGTTCCTCATGAGACGCAGCAGGGCCTTGTTGGAACCAAAGACACCTCTACCAAAAGCAGGGTAGCTCACAGAACCAAGGAGTCCATTGTTACAATAGAAAACCTATGGAAGCAAGGAGACCATTGTGACACAGTGGGGCCACATGGAAGCCAAGGAGCCATTGTGACCCAGTGGGGCCTCATGGAATCAAGGAGACCATGGTGACACAGGTGATGCACATGAAGCCAAGGAGCCATTGTGACACAGTGGGGCCTCATGGAATCAAGGAGACCATGGTGACACAGGTGATGCACATGAAGCCAAGGAGCCATTGTGACCCAGTGGGGGCTCATGGAATCAAGGAGACCATGGTGACACAGGTGATGCACATGAAGCCAAGGAGCCATTGTGACCCAGTGGGGCCTCATGGAATCAAGGAGACCATGGTGACACAGGTGATGCACATGAAGCCAAGGAGCCATTGTGACACAGTGGGGCCTCATGGAATCAAGGAGACCATGGTGACACAGGTGATGCACATGAAGCCAAGGAGCCATTGTGACACAGTGGGGCTTCTTCCCTTCAGCTCTGCAGCTGGCTGTCCAAGACCGAGGCACCATGTGCCAAGTACTCTCCTCAGGGCTCTGCCTGCACACAGGCCCAGAGAAGTTTTCCTGTTTGTAAGGAAAGAATGGAAAAGCCTGAGCAGGTTCCCTAGACAACCAAACCCACATGCTCAGTCCAGGTTGCCTGCAATGATGTCCCCTTTCTACAAGGGATACTGTGAGCAGGAATGATCTCTGGGAGCAGAATTTTCGCAGTCTTTCCACGGAATTCTCTGTCCCTGTCCTTTGCCTGGCTCTCTGTTGCAGATGGAAGCTGCTGCTGCCATTCTCAGCTTGAAGCCCTCGTTTGATGCAAGCAGATGCTCCCAGGTGTGTTCAGCAGCTGTTGCTCAGTGTTGATGCAAAGCTGTTGTGTTCCTCATGGAAGCAAGGAGCCATTGTGACACTGCAGGGGCTCATGGCATCAAGGAGACAATTGTGACACTACAGAACCTCCTAGAAACAAGACTCCATGATAACACCGTGGGGAATCATGGAACCACATGGAAATGTGTTCCTCATGAGACGCAGCAGGGCCTTGTTGGAACCAAAGACACCTCTGCAAAAAGCAGGGTAGCTCACAGAACCAAGGAGTCCATTGTTACAATAGAAAACCTATGGAAGCAAGGAGACCATTATGACACAGTGGGGCCACATGGAAGCCACGGAGCCATTGTGACCCAGTGGGGCCTCATGGAATCAAGGAGACCATGGTGACACAGGTGATTCACATGAAGCCAAGGAGCCATTGTGACCCAGTGGGGCCTCATGGAATCAAGGAGACCATGGTGACACAGGTGATGCACATGAAGCCAAGGAGCCATTGTGACCCAGTGGGGCCTCAGGGAATCAAGGAGACCATGGTGACACAGGTGATGCACATGAAGCCAAGGAGCCATTGTGACACAGCGGGGCTTCTTCCCTTCAGCTCTGCAGCTGGCTGTCCCAGCCCACAGCACCATGTGCCAACTGCTCTCCTCAGGGCTCTGCCTGCACACAGGCCCAGAGAAGTTTTCCTGTTTGTAAGGAAAGAATGGAAAAGCCTGAGCAGGTTCCCTAGACAACCAAACCCACATGCTGAGTCCAGGCTGCCTGCAATGATGTCCCCTTTCTACAAGGGATACTGTGAGCAGGAATGATCTCTGAGAGCAGAATTCTCACAGTCTTTCCACTGAATTCTCTGTCCCTGTCCTTTGCCTGGCTCTCTGTTGCAGATGGAAGCTGCTGGTGCCATTCTCAGCTTGAAGCCCTCTTTTGATGCAAGCAGATGCTCCCAGGTGTGTTCAGCAGCTGTTGCTCAGTGTTGATGCAAAGCTTTTGTGTTCCTCATGGAAGCAAGGAGCCATTGTGACACTGCAGGGGCTCATGGCATCAAGGAGACAATTGTGACAGTACAGAACCTCCTAGAAACAAGGCTCCATGGTGACACCGTGATGAATCATGGAACCACATGGAAATGTGTTCCTCATGAGACACAGCAGGGCCTTGTTGGAACCAAAGACACCAGTGCAAAAAGCAGGGTAGCTCACAGAACCAAGGAGTCCATTGTTACAATAGAAAACCTAAGGAAGCAAGGGGCCATTGTGACACAGTGGGGCCACATGGAAGCCAAGGAGCCATTGTGACCCAGTGGGGCCTCATGGAATCAAGGAGACCATGGTGACACAGGTGATGCACATGAAGCCAAGGAGCCATTGTGACCCAGTGGGGCCTCATGGAATCAAGGAGACCATGGTGACACAGGTGATTCACATGAAGCCAAGGAGCCATTGTGACACAGTGGGGCCTCATGGAATCAAGGAGACCATTGTGAGGCAGGTGATGCACATGAAGCCAAGGAGCCATTGTGACACAGTGGGGCCTCATGGAATCAAGGAGACCATGGTGACACAGGTGATGCACATGAAGCCAAGGAGCCATTGTGACACAGTGGGGCCTCATGGAATCAAGGAGACCATGGTGACACAGGTGATGCACATGAAGCCAAGGAGCCATTGTGACACAGCGGGGCTTCTTCCCTTCAGCTCTGCAGCTGGCTGTCCCAGACCACAGCACCATGTGCCAAGTGCTCTCCTCAGGGCTCTGCCTGCACACAGGCCCAGAAAAGTTTTCCTGTTTGTAAGGAAAGAATGAAAAAGCCTGAGCAGGTTCCCTAGACAACCAAACCCACATGCTGAGTCCAGGCTGCCTGCAATGATGTCCCCTTTCTACAAGGGACACTGTGAGCAGGAATGATGTCTGGGAGCAGAATTCTCGCAGTCTTTCCACGGAATTCTCTGTCCCTGTCCTTTCCCTGGCTCTCTGTTGCAGATGGAAGCTGCTGCTGCCTTTCTCAGCTTGAAGCCCTCTTTTGATGCAAGCAGATGCTCCCAGGTGTGTTCAGCAGCTGTTGCTCAGTGTTGATGCAAAGCTTTTGTGTTCCTCATGGAAGCAAGGAGCCATTGTGACACTGCAGGGGCTCATGGCATCAAGGAGACAATTGTGACAGTACAGAACCTCCTAGAAACAAGACTCCATGATGACACCGTGGCGAATCATGGAACCACATGGAAATGTGTTCCTCATGAGACACAGCAGGGCCTTGTTGGAACCAAAGACACCTCTGCAAAAAGCAGGGTAGCTCACAGAACCAAGGAGTCCATTGTTACAATAGAAAACCTATGGAAGCAAGGAGACCATGGTGACACAGTGGGGCCACATGGAAGCCAAGGAGCCATTGTGACCCAGTGGGGCCTCATGGAATCAAGGAGACCATGGTGACACAGGTGATGCACATGAAGCCAAGGAGCCATTGTGACACAGCGGGGCTTCTTCTCTTCAGCTCTGCAGCTGGCTCTCCCAGCCCACGGCACCATGTGCCAAGTGCTCTCCTCAGGGCTCTGCCTGCACACAGGCCCAGAGAAATTTTCCTGTTTGTAAGGAAAGAATGGAAAAGCCTGAGCAGTTTTCCTAAACAACAAAGCCCACATGCTCAGTCCAGGCTGCCTGCAATGATGTCCCCTTTCTACAAGGGACACTGTGAGCAGGAATGATGTCTGGGAGCAGAATTCTCGCAGTCTTTCCACTGAATTCTCTGTCCCTGTCCTTTCCCTGGCTCTCTGTTGCAGATGGAAGCTGCTGCTGCCATTCTCAGCTTGAAGCCCTCATTTGATGCAAGCAGATGCTCCCAGGTGTGTTCAGCAGCTGTTGCTCAGTGTTGATGCAAAGCTTTTGTGTTCCTCATGGAAGCAAGGAGCCATTGTGACACTGCAGGGGCTCATGGGGTCAAGGAGACAATTGTGACACTACAGAACCTCCTAGAAACAAGACTCCATGATAACACCGTGGGGAATCATGGAACCACATGGAAATGTGTTCCTCATGAGACGCAGCAGGGCCTTGTTGGAACCAAACACACCTCTGCAAAAAGCAGGGTAGCTCACAGAACCAAGGAGTCCATTGTTACAATAGAAAACCTATGGAAGCAAGGAGACCATTATAACACAGTGGGGCCACATGGAAGCCACGGAGCCATTGTGACCCAGTGGGGCCTCATGGAATCAAGGAGACCATGGTGACACAGGTGATTCACATGAAGCCAAGGAGCCATTGTGACCCAGTGGGGCCTCATGGAATCAAGGAGACCATGGTGACACAGGTGATGCACATGAAGCCAAGGAGCCATTGTGACCCAGTGGGGCCTCAGGGAATCAAGGAGACCATGGTGACACAGGTGATGCACATGAAGCCAAGGAGCCATTGTGACACAGCGGGGCTTCTTCCCTTCAGCTCTGCAGCTGGCTGTCCCAGCCCACAGCACCATGTGCCAACTGCTCTCCTCAGGGCTCTGCCTGCACACAGGCCCAGAGAAGTTTTCCTGTTTGTAAGGAAAGAATGGAAAAGCCTGAGCAGGTTCCCTAGACAACCAAACCCACATGCTCAGTCCAGGCTGCCTGCAATGATGTCCCCTTTCTACAAGGGATACTGTGAGCAGCAATGATCTCTGAGAGCAGAATTCTCACAGTCCTTCCACGGAATGCTCTGTCCCTGTCCTTTGCCTGGCTCTCTGTTGCAGATGGAAGCTGCTGGTGCCATTCTCAGCTTGAAGTCCTCTTTTGATGCAAGCAGATGCTCCCAGGTGTGTTCAGCAGCTGTTGCTCAGTGTTGATGCAAAGCTTTTGTGTTCCTCATGGAAGCAAGGAGCCATTGTGACACTGCAGGGGCTCATGGCATCAAGGAGACAATTGTGACACTACAGAACCTCCTAGAAACAAGGCTCCATGGTGACACCGTGGGGAATCATGGAAACACATGGAAATGTGTTCCTCATGAGACACAGCAGGGCCTTGTTGGAACCAAAGACACCTCTGCAAAAAGCAGGGTAGCTCACAGAACCAAGGAGTCCATTGTTACAATAGAAAACCTAAGGAAGCAAGGGGCCATTGTGACACAGTGGGGCCACATGGAAGCCAAGGAGCCATTGTGACCCAGTGGGGCCTCATGGAATCAAGGAGACCATGGTGACACAGGTGATGCACATGAAGCCAAGGAGCCATTGTGACCCAGTGGGGCCTCATGGAATCAAGGAGACCATGGTGACACAGGTGATGCACATGAAGCCAAGGAGCCATTGTGACCCAGTGGGGCCTCATGGAATCAAGGAGACCATGGTGACACAGGTGATTCACATGAAGCCAAGGAGCCATTGTGACCCAGTGGGGCCTCATGGAATCAAGGAGACCATGGTGACACAGGTGATGCACATGAAGCCAAGGAGCCATTGTGACCCAGTGGGGCCTCAGGGAATCAAGGAGACCATGGTGACACAGGTGATGCACATGAAGCCAAGGAGCCATTGTGACACAGCGGGGCTTCTTCCCTTCAGCTCTGCAGCTGGCTCTCCCAGCCCACGGCACCATGTGCCAACTGCTCTCCTCAGGGCTCTGCCTGCACACAGGCCCAGAGAAGTTTTCCTGTTTGTAAGGAAAGAATGAAAAAGCCTGAGCAGGTTCCCTAGACAACCAAACCCACATGCTCAGTCCAGGCTGCCTGCAATGATGTTCCCTTTCTACAAGGGACACTGTGAGCAGGAATGATGTCTGGGAGCAGAATTCTCGCAGTCTTTCCACGGAATTCTCTGTCCCTGTCCTTTCCCTGGCTCTCTGTTGCAGATGGAAGCTGCTGCTGCCATTCTCAGCTTGAAGCCCTCGTTTGATGCAAGGAGACGCTCCCAGGTGTGTTCCACAGCTGTTGCTCAGTGTTGATGCAAAGCCTTTGTGTTCCTCATGGAAGCAAGGCGCCAATGTGACCCAGTGGGGCCTCATGGAATCAAGGAGACCATGGTGACACAGGTGATGCACATGAAGCCAAGGAGCCATTGTGACACAGTGGGGCCTCATGGAATCAAGGAGACCATGGTGACACAGGTGATGCACATGAAGCCAAGGAGCCATTGTGACACAGCGGGGCTTCTTCCCTTCAGCTCTGCAGCTGGGTGTCCCAGCCCACAGCACCATGTGCCAAGTGCTCTCCTCAGGGCTCTGCCTGCACACAGGCCCAGAAAAGTTTTCCTGTTTGTAAGGAAAGAATGAAAAAGCCTGAGCAGGTTCCCTAGACAACCAAACCCACATGCTCAGTCCAGGCTGCCTGCAATGATGTCCCCTTTCTACAAGGGACACTGTGAGCAGGAATGATGTCTGGGAGCAGAATTCTCGCAGTCTTTCCACGGAATTCTCTGTCCCTGTCCTTTCCCTGGCTCTCTGTTGCAGATGGAAGCTGCTGCTGCCTTTCTCAGCTTGAAGCCCTCTTTTGATGCAAGCAGATGCTCCCAGGTGTGTTCAGCAGCTGTTGCTCAGTGTTGATGCAAAGCTTTTGTGTTCCTCATGGAAGCAAGGAGACATTGTGACACTGCAGGGGCTCATGGCATCAAGGAGACAATTGTGACAGTACAGAACCTCCTAGAAACAAGGCTCCATGATGACACCGTGGCGAATCATGGAACCACATGGAAATGTGTTCCTCATGAGACACAGCAGAGCCTTGTTGGAACCAAAGACACCAGTGCAAAAAGCAGGGTAGCTCACAGAACCAAAGAGTCCACTGTTACAATAGAAAACCTATGGAAGCAAGGAGACCATGGTGACACAGTGGGGCCACATGGAAGCCAAGGAGCCATTGTGACCCAGTGGGGCCTCATGGAATCAAGGAGACCATGGTGACACAGGTGATGCACATGAAGCCAAGGAGCCATTGTGACACAGCGGGGCTTCTTCTCTTCAGCTCTGCAGCTGGCTCTCCCAGCCCACGGCACCATGTGCCAAGTGCTCTCCTCAGGGCTCTGCCTGCACACAGGCCCAGAGAAGTTTTCCTGTTTGTAAGGAAAGAATGGAAAAGCCTGAGCAGTTTTCCTAAACAACAAAGCCCACATGCTCAGTCCAGGCTGCCTGCAATGATGTCCCCTTTCTACAAGGGACACTGTGAGCAGGAATGATGTCTGGGAGCAGAATTTTCGCAGTCTTTCCACTGAATTCTCTGTCCCTGTCCTTTCCCTGGCTCTCTGTTGCAGATGGAAGCTGCTGCTGCCATTCTCAGCTTGAAGCCCTCGTTTGATGCAAGCAGATGCTCCCAGGTGTGTTCAGCAGCTGTTGCTCAGTGTTGATGCAAAGCTTTTGTGTTCCTCATGGAAGCAAGGAGCCATTGTGACACTGCAGGGGCTCATGGCATCAAGGAGACAATTGTGACAGTACAGAACCTCCTAGAAACAAGGCTCCATGGTGACACCGTGGGGAATCATGGAACCACATGGAAATGTGTTCCTCATGAGACGCAGCAGGGCCTTGTTGGAACCAAAGACACCTCTGCAAAAAGCAGGGTAGCTCACAGAACCAAGGAGTCCATTGTTACAATAGAAAACCTATGGAAGCAAGGAGACCATTGTGACACAGTGGGGCCACATGGAAGCCACGGAGCCATTGTGACCCAGTGGGGCCTCATGGAATCAAGGAGACCATGGTGACACAGGTGATGCACATGAAGCCAAGGAGCCATTGTGACCCAGTGGGGCCTCATGGAATCAAGGAGACCATGGTGACACAGGTGATGCACATGAAGCCAAGGAGCCATTGTGACCCAGTGGGGCCTCAGGGAATCAAGGAGACCATGGTGACACAGGTGA
Source organism: Corvus hawaiiensis (assembly GCF_020740725.1). Lineage (NCBI taxonomy): Eukaryota > Metazoa > Chordata > Aves > Passeriformes > Corvidae > Corvus > Corvus hawaiiensis. The sequence continues at coordinate 3,798,101 of NC_063243.1, forward strand.
TGCACATGAAGCCAAGGAGCCATTGTGACACAGCGGGGCTTCTTCCCTTCAGCTCTGCAGCTGGCTCTCCCAGCCCACAGCACCATGTGCCAACTGCTCTCCTCAGGGCTCTGCCTGCACACAGGCCCAGGAGAAGTTTTCCTGTTTTAAGGAAAGAATGAAAAAGCCTGAGCAGGTTCCCTAGACAACCAAACCCACATGCTCAGTCCAGGCTGCCTGCAATGATGTCCCCTTTCTACAAGGGATACTGTGAGCAGGAATGATCTCTGGGAGCAGAATTTTCACAGTCCTTCCACGGAATGCTCTGTCCCTGTCCTTTGCCTGGCTCTCTGTTGCAGATGGAAGCTGCTGCTGCCTTTCTCAGCTTGAAGCCCTGGTTTGATGCAAGCAGATGCTCCCAGGTGTGTTCAGCAGCTGTTGCTCAGTGTTGATGCAAAGCTTTTGTGTTCCTCATGGAAGCAAGGAGCCATTGTGACACTGCAGGGGCTCATGGCATCAAGGAGACAATTGTGACACTACAGAACCTCCTAGAAACAAGGCTCCATGGCGACACCGTGGGGAATCATGGAACCACATGGAAATGTGTTCCTCATGAGACACAGCAGGGCCTTGTTGGAACCAAAGACACCAGTGCAAAAAGCAGGGTAGCTCACAGAACCAAGGAGTCCATTGTTACAATAGAAAACCTATGGAAGCAAGGGGCCATTGTGACACAGTGGGGCCACATGGAAGCCAAGGAGCCATTGTGACCCAGTGGGGCCTCATGGAATCAAGGAGACCATGGTGACACAGGTGATGCACATGAAGCCAAGGAGCCATTGTGACACAGTGGGGCCTGATGGAATCAAGGAGACCATGGTGACACAGGTGATGCACATGAAGCCAAGGAGCCATTGTGACACAGCGGGGCTTCTTCCCTTCAGCTCTGCAGCTGGCTGTCCCAGCCCACAGCACCATGTGCCAAGTGCTCTCCTCAGGGCTCTGCCTGCACACAGGCCCAGAGAAGTTTTCCTGTTTGTAAGGAAAGAATGGAAAAGCCTGAGCAGTTTTCCTAAACAACAAAGCCCACATGCTCAGTCCAGGCTGCCTGCAATGATGTCCCCTTTCTACAAGGGACACTGTGAGCAGGAATGATGTCTGGGAGCAGAATTTTCGCAGTCTTTCCACTGAATTCTCTGTCCCTGTCCTTTCCCTGGCTCTCTGTTGCAGATGGAAGCTGCTGCTGCCATTCTCAGCTTGAAGCCCTCGTTTGATGCAAGCAGATGCTCCCAGGTGTGTTCAGCAGCTGTTGCTCAGTGTTGATGCAAAGCTTTTGTGTTCCTCATGGAAGCAAGGAGCCATTGTGACACTGCAGGGGCTCATGGCATCAAGGAGACAATTGTGACACTACAGAACCTCCTAGAAACAAGGCTCCATGGTGACACCGTGGGGAATCATGGAACCACATGGAAATGTGTTCCTCATGAGACGCAGCAGGGCCTTGTTGGAACCAAAGACACCTCTGCAAAAAGCAGGGTAGCTCACAGAACCAAGGAGTCCATTGTTACAATAGAAAACCTATGGAAGCAAGGAGACCATTGTGACACAGTGGGGCCACATGGAAGCCACGGAGCCATTGTGACCCAGTGGGGCCTCATGGAATCAAGGAGACCATGGTGACACAGGTGATGCACATGAAGCCAAGGAGCCATTGTGACCCAGTGGGGCCTCATGGAATCAAGGAGACCATGGTGACACAGGTGATGCACATGAAGCCAAGGAGCCATTGTGACCCAGTGGGGCCTCAGGGAATCAAGGAGACCATGGTGACACAGGTGATGCACATGAAGCCAAGGAGCCATTGTGACACAGCGGGGCTTCTTCCCTTCAGCTCTGCAGCTGGCTCTCCCAGCCCACAGCACCATGTGCCAACTGCTCTCCTCAGGGCTCTGCCTGCACACAGGCCCAGGAGAAGTTTTCCTGTTTTAAGGAAAGAATGAAAAAGCCTGAGCAGGTTCCCTAGACAACCAAACCCACATGCTCAGTCCAGGCTGCCTGCAATGATGTCCCCTTTCTACAAGGGATACTGTGAGCAGGAATGATCTCTGAGAGCAGAATTTTCACAGTCCTTCCACGGAATGCTCTGTCCCTGTCCTTTGCCTGGCTCTCTGTTGCAGATGGAAGCTGCTGCTGCCTTTCTCAGCTTGAAGCCCTGGTTTGATGCAAGCAGATGCTCCCAGGTGTGTTCAGCAGCTGTTGCTCAGTGTTGATGCAAAGCTTTTGTGTTCCTCATGGAAGCAAGGAGCCATTGTGACACTGCAGGGGCTCATGGCATCAAGGAGACAATTGTGACACTACAGAACCTCCTAGAAACAAGGCTCCATGGCGACACCGTGGGGAATCATGGAACCACATGGAAATGTGTTCCTCATGAGACACAGCAGGGCCTTGTTGGAACCAAAGACACCAGTGCAAAAAGCAGGGTAGCTCACAGAACCAAGGAGTCCATTGTTACAATAGAAAACCTATGGAAGCAAGGGGCCATTGTGACACAGTGGGGCCACATGGAAGCCAAGGAGCCATTGTGACCCAGTGGGGCCTCATGGAATCAAGGAGACCATGGTGACACAGGTGATGCACATGAAGCCAAGGAGCCATTGTGACACAGTGGGGCCTCATGGAATCAAGGAGACCATGGTGACACAGGTGATGCACATGAAGCCAAGGAGCCATTGTGACACAGCGGGGCTTCTTCCCTTCAGCTCTGCAGCTGGCTGTCCCAGCCCACAGCACCATGTGCCAACTGCTCTCCTCAGGCCTCTGCCTGAACACAGGCCCAGGAGAAGTTTTCCTGTTTGTAAGGAAAGAATGGAAAAGCCTGAGCAGGTTCCCTAGACAACCAAACCCACATGCTGAGTCCAGGCTGCCTGCAATGATGTCCCCTTTCTACAAGGGATACTGTAAGCAGGAATGATCTCTGAGAGCAGAATTCTCACAGTCCTTCCACGGAATGCTCTGTCCCTGTCCTTTGCCTGGCTCTCTGTTGCAGATGGAAGCTGCTGGTGCCATTCTCAGCTTGAAGCCCTCGTTTGATGCAAGCAGATGCTCTCAGGTGTGTTCAGCAGCTGTTGCTCAGTGTTGATGCAAAGCTTTTGTGTTCCTCATGGAAGCAAGGAGCCATTGTGACACTGCAGGGGCTCATGGCATCAAGGAGACAATTGTGACACTACAGAACCTCCTAGAAACAAGGCTCCATGGTGACACCGTGGGGAATCATGGAAACACATGCAAATGTGTTCCTGATGAGACACAGCAGGGCCTTGTTGGAACCAAAGACACCTCTGCAAAAAGCAGGGTAGCTCACAGAACCAAGGAGTCCATTGTTACAATAGAAAACCTATGGAAGCAAGGGGCCATTGTGACACAGTGGGGCCACATGGAAGCCACGGAGCCATTGTGACCCAGTGGGGCCTCATGGAATCAAGGAGACCATTGTGAGGCAGGTGATGCACATGAAGCCAAGGAGCCATTGTGACCCAGTGGGGCCTCATGGAATCAAGGAGACCATGGTGACACAGGTGATGCACATGAAGCCAAGGAGCCATTGTGACCCAGTGGGGCCTCATGGAATCAAGGAGACCATGGTGACACAGGTGATTCACATGAAGCCAAGGAGCCATTGTGACCCAGTGGGGCCTCATGGAATCAAGGAGACCATGGTGACACAGGTGATGCACAAGAAGCCAAGGAGCCATTGTGACACAGCGGGGCTTCTTCCCTTCAGCTCTGCAGCTGGCTGTCCCAGCCCACAGCACCATGTGCCAAGTGCTCTCCTCAGGGCTCTGCCTGCACACAGGCCCAGAGAAGTTTTCCTGTTTGTAAGGAAAGAATGAAAAAGCCTGAGCAGGTTCCCTAGACAACCAAACCCACATGCTCAGTCCAGGCTGCCTGCAATGATGTCCCCTTTCTACAAGGGACACTGTGAGCAGGAATGATGTCTGGGAGCAGAATTCTCGCAGTCTTTCCACGGAATTCTCTGTCCCTGTCCTTTCCCTGGCTCTCTGTTGCAGATGGAAGCTGCTGCTGCCTTTCTCAGCTTGAAGCCCTCTTTTGATGCAAGTAGATGCTCCCAGGTGTGTTCAGCAGCTGTTGCTCAGTGTTGATGCAAAGCTTTTGTGTTCCTCATGGAAGCAAGGAGCCATTGTGACACTGCAGGGGCTCATGGCATCAAGGAGACAATTGTGACAGTACAGAACCTCCTAGAAACAAGGCTCCATGATGACACCGTGGCGAATCATGGAACCACATGGAAATGTGTTCCTGATGAGACACAGCAGGGCCTTGTTGGAACCAAAGACACCAGTGCAAAAAGCACGGTAGCTCACAGAACCAAGGAGTCCATTGTTACAATAGAAAACCTATGGAAGCAAGGAGACCATGGTGACACAGTGGGGCCACATGGAAGCCAAGGAGCCATTGTGACCCAGTGGGGCCTCATGGAATCAAGGAGACCATGGTGACACAGGTGATGCACATGAAGCCAAGGAGCCATTGTGACACAGCGGGGCTTCTTCTCTTCAGCTCTGCAGCTGGCTCTCCCAGCCCACGGCACCATGTGCCAAGTGCTCTCCTCAGGGCTCTGCCTGCACACAGGCCCAGAGAAGTTTTCCTGTTTGTAAGGAAAGAATGGAAAAGCCTGAGCAGTTTTCCTAAACAACAAAGCCCACATGCTCAGTCCAGGCTGCCTGCAATGATGTCCCCTTTCTACAAGGGACACTGTGAGCAGGAATGATCTCTGAGAGCAGAATTCTCACAGTCTTTCCACTGAATTCTCTGTCCCTGTCCTTTGCCTGGCTCTCTGTTGCAGATGGAAGCTGCTGGTGCCATTCTCAGCTTGAAGCCCTCGTTTGATGCAAGCAGATGCTCCCAGGTGTGTTCAGCAGCTGTTGCTCAGTGTTGATGCAAAGCTTTTGTGTTCCTCATGGAAGCAAGGAGCCATTGTGACACTGAAGGGGCTCATGGCATCAAGGAGACAATTGTGACACTACAGAACCTCCTAGAAACAAGGCTCCATGGTGACACCGTGGGGAATCATGGAACCACATGGAAATGTGTTCCTGATGAGACACAGCAGGGCCTTGTTGGAACCAAAGACACCTCTGCAAAAAGCAGGGTAGCTCATAGAACCAAGGAGTCCATTGTTACAATAGAAAACCTATGGAAGCAAGGGGCCATTGTGACACAGTGGGGCCACATGGAAGCCACGGAGCCATTGTGACCCAGTGGGGCCTCATGGAATCAAGGAGACCATTGTGAGGCAGGTGATGCACATGAAGCCAAGGAGCCATTGTGACCCAGTGGGGCCTCATGGAATCAAGGAGACCATGGTGACACAGGTGATGCACATGAAGCCAAGGAGCCATTGTGACCCAGTGGGGCCTCATGGAATCAAGGAGACCATGGTGACACAGGTGATTCACATGAAGCCAAGGAGCCATTGTGACCCAGTGGGGCCTCATGGAATCAAGGAGACCATGGTGACACAGGTGATGCACAAGAAGCCAAGGAGCCATTGTGACACAGCGGGGCTTCTTCCCTTCAGCTCTGCAGCTGGCTGTCCCAGCCCACAGCACCATGTGCCAAGTGCTCTCCTCAGGGCTCTGCCTGCACACAGGCCCAGAGAAGTTTTCCTGTTTGTAAGGAAAGAATGAAAAAGCCTGAGCAGGTTCCCTAGACAACCAAACCCACATGCTCAGTCCAGGCTGCCTGCAATGATGTCCCCTTTCTACAAGGGACACTGTGAGCAGGAATGATGTCTGGGAGCAGAATTCTCGCAGTCTTTCCACGGAATTCTCTGTCCCTGTCCTTTCCCTGGCTCTCTGTTGCAGATGGAAGCTGCTGCTGCCATTCTCTGCTTGAAGCCCTCTTTTGATGCAAGCAGATGCTCCCAGGTGTGTTCAGCAGCTGTTGCTCAGTGTTGATGCAAAGCTTTTGTGTTCCTCATGGAAGCAAGGAGCCATTGTGACACTGCAGGGGCTCATGGCATCAAGGAGACAATTGTGACAGTACAGAACCTCCTAGAAACAAGGCTCCATGATGACACCGTGGCGAATCATGGAACCACATGGAAATGTGTTCCTCATGAGACACAGCAGAGCCTTTTTGGAACCAAAGACACCAGTGCAAAAAGCAGGGTAGCTCACAGAACCAAGGAGTCCATTGTTACAATAGAAAACCTATGGAAGCAAGGAGACCATGGTGACACAGGTGATGCACATGAAGCCAAGGAGCCATTGTGACCCAGTGGGGCCTCATGGAATCAAGGAGACCATGGTGACACAGGTGATGCACATGAAGCCAAGGAGCCATTGTGACACAGCGGGGCTTCTTCTCTTCAGCTCTGCAGCTGGCTCTCCCAGACCACGACACCATGTGCCAAGTGCTCTCCTCAGGGCTCTGCCTGCACACAGGCCCAGAGAAGTTTTCCTGTTTTAAGGAAAGAATGAAAAAGCCTGAGCAGGTTCCCTAGACAACCAAACCCACATGCTCAGTCCAGGCTGCCTGCAATGATGTCCCCTTTCTACAAGGGATACTGTGAGCAGGAATGATCTCTGAGAGCAGAATTTTCACAGTCCTTCCACGGAATGCTCTGTCCCTGTCCTTTGCCTGGCTCTCTGTTGCAGATGGAAGCTGCTGCTGCCTTTCTCAGCTTGAAGCCCTGGTTTGATGCAAGCAGATCCTCCCAGGTGTGTTCAGCAGCTGTTGCTCAGTGTTGATGCAAAGCTTTTGTTTTCCTCATGGAAGCAAGGAGCCATTGTGACACTGCAGGGGCTCATGGCATCAAGGAGACAATTGTGACACTACAGAACCTCCTAGAAACAAGGCTCCATGGCGACACCGTGGGGAATCATGGAACCACATGGAAATGTGTTCCTCATGAGACACAGCAGGGCCTTGTTGGAACCAAAGACACCAGTGCAAAAAGCAGGGTAGCTCACAGAACCAAGGAGTCCATTGTTACAATAGAAAACCTATGGAAGCAAGGGGCCATTGTGACACAGTGGGGCCACACGGAAGCCAAGGAGCCATTGTGACCCAGTGGGGCCTCATGGAATCAAGGAGACCATGGTGACACAGGTGATGCACATGAAGCCAAGGAGCCATTGTGACCCAGTGGGGCCTCATGGAATCAAGGAGACCATGGTGACACAGGTGATGCACATGAAGCCAAGGAGCCATTGTGACACAGCGGGGCTTCTTCCCTTCAGCTCTGCAGCTGGCTGTCCCAGCCCACAGCACCATGTGCCAACTGCTCTCCTCAGGCCTCTGCCTGAACACAGGCCCAGGAGAAGTTTTCCTGTTTGTAAGGAAAGAATGGAAAAGCCTGAGCAGGTTCCCTAGACAACCAAACCCACATGCTGAGTCCAGGCTGCCTGCAATGATGTCCCCTTTCTACAAGGGATACTGTAAGCAGGAATGATCTCTGAGAGCAGAATTCTCACAGTCCTTCCACGGAATGCTCTGTCCCTGTCCTTTGCCTGGCTCTCTGTTGCAGATGGAAGCTGCTGGTGCCATTCTCAGCTTGAAGCCCTCGTTTGATGCAAGCAGATGCTCCCAGGTGTGTTCAGCAGCTGTTGCTCAGTGTTGATGCAAAGCTTTTGTGTTCCTCATGGAAGCAAGGAGCCATTGTGACACTGCAAGGGCTCATGGCATCAAGGAGACAATTGTGACACTACAGAACCTCCTAGAAACAAGGCTCCATGGTGACACCGTGGGGAATCATGGAAACACATGGAAATGTGTTCCTGATGAGACACAGCAGGGCCTTGTTGGAACCAAAGACACCTCTGCAAAAAGCAGGGTAGCTCACCGAACCAAGGAGTCCATTGTTACAATAGAAAACCTATGGAAGCAAGGGGCCATTGTGACACAGTGGGGCCACATGGAAGCCACGGAGACATTGTGACCCAGTGGGGCCTCATGGAATCAAGGAGACCATTGTGAGGCAGGTGATGCACATGAAGCCAAGGAGCCATTGTGACCCAGTGGGGCCTCATGGAATCAAGGAGACCATGGTGACACAGGTGATGCACATGAAGCCAAGGAGCCATTGTGACCCAGTGGGGCCTCATGGAATCAAGGAGACCATGGTGACACAGGTGATTCACATGAAGCCAAGGAGCCATTGTGACCCAGTGGGGCCTCATGGAATCAAGGAGACCATGGTGACACAGGTGATGCACAAGAAGCCAAGGAGCCATTGTGACACAGCGGGGCTTCTTCCCTTCAGCTCTGCAGCTGGCTGTCCCAGCCCACAGCACCATGTGCCAAGTGCTCTCCTCAGGGCTCTGCCTGCACACAGGCCCAGAGAAGTTTTCCTGTTTGTAAGGAAAGAATGAAAAAGCCTGAGCAGGTTCCCTAGACAACCAAACCCACATGCTCAGTCCAGGCTGCCTGCAATGATGTCCCCTTTCTACAAGGGACACTGTGAGCAGGAATGATGTCTGGGAGCAGAATTCTCGCAGTCTTTCCACGGAATTCTCTGTCCCTGTCCTTTGCCTGGCTCTCTGTTGCAGATGGAAGCTGCTGCTGCCTTTCTCAGCTTGAAGCCCTCTTTTGATGCAAGCAGATGCTCCCAGGTGTGTTCAGCAGCTGTTGCTCAGTGTTGATGCAAAGCTTTTGTGTTCCTCATGGAAGCAAGGAGCCATTGTGACACTGCAGGGGCTCATGGCATCAAGGAGACAATTGTGACAGTACAGAACCTCCTAGAAACAAGGCTCCATGATGACACCGTGGCGAATCATGGAACCGCATGGAAATGTGTTCCTCATGAGACACAGCAGGGCCTTGTTGGAACCAAAGACACCAGTGCAAAAAGCAGGGTAGCTCACAGAACCAAGGAGTCCATTGTTACAATAGAAAACCTATGGAAGCAAGGAGACCATGGTGACACAGTGGGGCCACATGGAAGCCAAGGAGCCATTGTGACACAGTGGGGCCTCATGGAATCAAGGAGACCATGGTGACACAGGTGATGCACATGAAGCCAAGGAGCCATTGTGACCCAGTGGGGCCTCATGGAATCAAGGAGACCATGGTGACACAGGTGATGCACATGAAGCCAAGGAGCCATTGTGACCCAGCGGGGCCTCATGGAATCAAGGAGTCCATGGTGACACAGGTGATTCACATGAAGTCAAGGAGCCATTGTGACACAGTGGGGCCTCATGGAATCAAGGAGACCATTGTGAGGCAGGTGATGCACATGAAGCCAAGGAGCCATTGTGACACAGTGGGGCCTCATGGAATCAAGGAGACCATGGTGACACAGGTGATGCACATGAAGCCAAGGAGCCATTGTGACACAGTGGGGCCTCATGGAATGAAGGAGACCATGGTGACACAGGTGATGCACATGAAGCCAAGGAGCCATTGTGACACAGCGGGGCTTCTTCTCTTCAGCTCTGCAGCTGGCTCTCCCAGCCCACAGCACCATGTGCCAAGTGCTCTCCTCAGGGCTCTGCCTGCACACAGGCCCAGAGAAGTTTTCCTGTTTGTAAGGAAAGAATGAAAAAGCCTGAGCAGGTTCCCTAGACAACCAAACCCACATGCTCAGTCCAGGCTGCCTGCAATGATGTCCCCTTTCTACAAGGGACACTGTGAGCAGGAATGATGTCTGGGAGCAGAATTCTCGCAGTCTTTCCACGGAATTCTCTGTCCCTGTCCTTTCCCTGGCTCTCTGTTGCAGATGGAAGCTGCTGCTGCCTTTCTCAGCTTGAAGCCCTGGTTTGATGCAAGCAGATGCTCCCAGGTGTGTTCAGCAGCTGTTGCTCAGTGTTGATGCAAAGCTTTTGTGTTCCTCATGGAAGCAAGGAGCCATTGTGACACTGCAGGGGCTCATGGCATCAAGGAGACAATTGTGACACTACAGAACCTCCTAGAAACAAGGCTCCATGGTGACACCATGGGGAATCATGGAACCACATGGAAATGTGTTCCTCATGAGACACAGCAGGGCCTTGTTGGAACCAAAGACACCAGTGCAAAAAGCAGGGTAGCTCACAGAACCAAGGAGTCCATTGTTACAATAGAAAACCTATGGAAGCAAGGGGCCATTGTGACACAGTGGGGCCACATGGAAGCCACGGAGCCATTGTGACACAGTGGGGCCTCATGGAATCAAGGAGACCATGGTGACACAGGTGATGCACATGAAGCCAAGGAGCCATTGTGACACAGCGGGGCTTCTTCCCTTCAGCTCTGCAGCTGGCTCTCCCAGCCCACAGCACCATGTGCCAACTGCTCTCCTCAGGGCTCTGCCTGCACACAGGCCCAGGAGAAGTTTTCCTGTTTGTAAGGAAAGAATGGAAAAGCCTGAGCAGGTTCCCTAGACAACCAAACCCACATGCTGAGTCCAGGCTGCCTGCAATGATGTCCCCTTTCTACAAGGGATACTGTGAGCAGAAATGATCTCTGAGAGCAGAATTCTCACAGTCCTTCCACGGAATGCTCTGTCCCTGTCCTTTCCCTGGCTCTCTGTTGCAGATGGAAGCTGCTGCTGCCTTTCTCAGCTTGAAGCCCTCTTTTGATGCAAGCAGATGCTCCCAGGTGTGTTCAGCAGCTGTTGCTCAGTGTTGATGCAAAGCTTTTGTGTTCCTCATGGAAGCAAGGAGCCATTGTGACACTGCAGGGGCTCATGGCATCAAGGAGACAATTGTGACAGTACAGAACCTCCTAGAAACAAGGCTCCATGGTGACACCGTGGGGAATCATGGAACCACATGGAAATGTGTTCCTGATGAGACACAGCAGGGCCTTGTTGGAACCAAAGACACCAGTGCAAAAAGCAGGGTAGCTCACAGAACCAAGGAGTCCATTGTTACAATAGAAAACCTATGGAAGCAAGGGGCCATTGTGACACAGTGGGGCCACATGGAAGCCACGGAGCCATTGTGACACAGTGGGGCCTCATGGAATCAAGGAGACCATGGTGACACAGGTGATGCACATGAAGCAAGGAGCCATTGTGACCCAGTGGGGCCTCATGGAATCAAGGAGACCATGGTGACACAGGTGATGCACATGAAGCCAAGGAGCCATTGTGACCCAGTGGGGCCTCATGGAATCAAGGAGACCATGGTGACACAGGTGATGCACATGAAGCCAAGGAGCCATTGTGACACAGTGGGGCCTCATGGAATCAAGGAGACCATGGTGACACAGGTGATGCACATGAAGCCAAGGAGCCATTGTGACCCAGTGGGGCCTCATGGAATCAAGGAGACCATGGTGACACAGGTGATGCACATGAAGCCAAGGAGCCATTGTGACACAGCGGGGCTTCTTCCCTTCAGCTCTGCAGCTGGCTGTCCCAGCCCACAGCACCATGTGCCAACTGCTCTCCTCAGGGCTCTGCCTGCACACAGGCCCAGGAGAAGTTTTCCTGTTTGTAAGGAAAGAATGAAAAAGCCTGAGCAGGTTCCCTAGACAACCAAACCCACATGCTCAGTCCAGGCTGCCTGCAATGATGTCCCCTTTCTACAAGGGATACTGTGAGCAGGAATGATCTCTGAGAGCAGAATTCTCACAGTCCTTCCACGGAATGCTCTGTCCCTGTCCTTTGCCTGGCTCTCTGTTGCAGATGGAAGCTGCTGCTGCCATTCTCAGCTTGAAGCCCTCTTTTGATGCAAGCAGATGCTCCCAGGTGTGTTCAGCAGCTGTTGCTCAGTGTTGATGCAAAGCTTTTGTGTTCCTCATGGAAGCAAGGAGCCATTGTGACACTGCAGGGGCTCATGGCATCAAGGAGACAATTGTGACAGTACAGAACCTCCTAGAAACAAGGCTCCATGGTGACACCGTGGGGAATCATGGAACCACATGGAAATGTGTTCCTCATGAGACACAGCAGGGCCTTGTTGGAACCAAAGACACCTCTGCAAAAAGCAGGGTAGCTCACAGAACCAAGGAGTCCATTGTTACAATAGAAAACCTATGGAAGCAAGGGGCCATTGTGACACAGTGGGGCCACATGGAAGCCACGGAGCCATTGTGACCCAGTGGGGCCTCATGGATTCAAGGAGACCATTGTGAGGCAGGTGATGCACATGAAGCCAAGGAGCCATTGTGACCCAGTGGGGCCTCATGGAATCAAGGAGACCATGGTGACACAGGTGATGCACATGAAGCCAAGGAGCCATTGTGACCCAGTGGGGCCTCATGGAATCAAGGAGACCATGGTGACACAGGTGATGCACATGAAGCCAAGGAGCCATTGTGACACAGCGGGGCTTCTTCCCTTCAGCTCTGCAGCTGGCTCTCCCAGCCCACGGCACCATGTGCCAAGTGCTCTCCTTAGGGCTCTGCCTGCACACAGGCCCAGAGAAGTTTTCCTGTTTGTAAGGAAAGAATGGAAAAGCCTGAGCAGTTTTCCTAAACAACAAAGCCCACATGCTCAGTCCAGGCTGCCTGCAATGATGTCCCCTTTCTACAAGAGACACTGTGAGCAGGAATGATGTCTGGGAGCAGAATTTTCGCAGTCTTTCCACTGAATTCTCTGTCCCTGTCCTTTGCCTGGCTCTCTGTTGCAGATGGAAGCTGCTGCTGCCATTCTCAGCTTGAAGCCCTCGTTTGATGCAAGCAGATGCTCCCAGGTGTGTTCAGCAGCTGTTGCTCAGTGTTGATGCAAAGCTTTTGTGTTCCTCATGGAAGCAAGGAGCCATTGTGACACTGCAGGGGCTCATGGGATCAAGGAGACAATTGTGACACTACAGAACCTCCTAGAAACAAGACTCCATGATAACACCGTGGGGAATCATGGAACCACATGGAAATGTGTTCCTCATGAGACGCAGCAGGGCCTTGTTGGAACCAAAGACACCTCTGCAAAAAGCAGGGTAGCTCACAGAACCAAGGAGTCCATTGTTACAATAGAAAACCTATGGAAGCAAGGGGCCATTGTGACACAGTGGGGCCACATGGAAGCCAAGGAGCCGTTGTGACCCAGTGGGGCCTCCTGGAATCAAGGAGACCATGGTGACACAGGTGATGTACATGAAGCCAAGGAGCCATTGTGACACAGTGGGGCCTCATGGAATCAAGGAGACCATGGTGACACAGGTGATGCACATGAAGCCAAGGAGCCATTGTGACACAGCGGGGCTTCTTCCCTTCAGCTCTGCAGCTGGCTCTCCCAGCCCACAGCACCATGTGCCAACTGCTCTCCTCAGGCCTCTGCCTGAACACAGGCCCAGGAGAAGTTTTCCTGTTTGTAAGGAAAGAATGGAAAAGCCTGAGCAGGTTCCCTAGACAACCAAACCCACATGCTGAGTCCAGGCTGCCTGCAATGATGTCCCCTTTCTACAAGGGATACTGTAAGCAGGAATGATCTCTGAGAGCAGAATTCTCACAGTCCTTCCACGGAATGCTCTGTCCCTGTCCTTTGCCTGGCTCTCTGTTGCAGATGGAAGCTGCTGCTGCCTTTCTCATCTTGAAGCCCTCGTTTGATGCAAGCAGATGCTCCCAGGTGTGTTCAGCAGCTGTTGCTCAGTGTTGATGCAAAGCTTTTGTGTTCCTCATGGAAGCAAGGAGCCATTGTGACACTGCAGGGGCTCATGGCATCAAGGAGACAATTGTGACAGTACAGAACCTCCTAGAAACAAGGCTCCATGGTGACACCGTGGGGAATCATGGAACCACATGGAAATGTGTTCCTGATGAGACACAGCAGGGCCTTGTTGGAACCAAAGACACCTCTGCAAAAAGCAGGGTAGCTCACAGAACCAAGGAGTCCATTGTTACAATAGAAAACCTATGGAAGCAAGGGGCCATTGTGACACAGTGGGGCCACATGGAAGCCACGGAGCCATTGTGACCCAGTGGGGCCTCATGGAATCAAGGAGACCATTGTGAGGCAGGTGATGCACATGAAGCCAAGGAGCCATTGTGACCCAGTGGGGCCTCATGGAATCAAGGAGACCATGGTGACACAGGTGATGCACATGAAGCCAAGGAGCCATTGTGACCCAGTGGGGCCTCATGGAATCAAGGAGACCATGGTGACACAGGTGATTCACATGAAGCCAAGGAGCCATTGTGACCCAGTGGGGCCTCATGGAATCAAGGAGACCATGGTGACACAGGTGATGCACATGAAGCCAAGGAGCCATTGTGACACAGCGGGGCTTCTTCCCTTCAGCTCTGCAGCTGGCTGTCCCAGCCCACGGCACCATGTGCCAAGTGCTCTCCTCAGGGCTCTGCCTGCACACAGGCCCAGGAGAAGTTTTCCTGTTTGTAAGGAAAGAATGAAAAAGCCTGAGCAGGTTCCCTAGACAACCAAACCCACATGCTCAGTCCAGGCTGCCTGCAATGATGTCCCCTTTCTACAAGGGACACTGTGAGCAGGAATGATCTCTGGCAGCAGAATTCTCGCAGTCTTTCCACGGAATTCTCTGTCCCTGTCTTTTGCCTGGCTCTCTGTTGCAGATGGAAGCTGCTGCTGCCTTTCTCAGCTTGAAGCCCTCTTTTGATGCAAGCAGATGCTCCCAGGTGTGTTCAGCAGCTGTTGCTCAGTGTTGATGCAAAGCTTTTGTGTTCCTCATGGAAGCAAGGAGCCATTGTGACACTGCAGGGCCTCATGGCATCAAGGAGACAATTGTGACACTACAGAACCTCCTAGAAACAAGGCTCCATGATGACACCGTGGCGAATCATGGATCCACATGGAAATGTGTTCCTCATGAGACACAGCAGGGCCTTGTTGGAACCAAAGACACCAGTGCAAAAAGCAGGGTAGCTCACAGAACCAAGGAGTCCATTGTTACAATAGAAAACCTATGGAAGCAAGGAGACCATGGTGACACAGTGGGGCCACATGGAAGCCAAGGAGCCATTGTGACCCAGTGGGGCCTCATGGAATCAAGGAGACCATGGTGACACAGGTGATGCACATGAAGCCAAGGAGCCATTGTGACACAGTGGGGCCTCATGGAATCAAGGAGACCATGGTGACACAGGTGATGCACATGAAGCCAAGGAGCCATTGTGACACAGCGGGGCTTCTTCTCTTCAGCTCTGCAGCTGGCTGTCCCAGCCCACGGCACCATGTGCCAAGTGCTCTCCTCAGGGCTCTGCCTGCACACAGGCCCAGAGAAGTTTTCCTGTTTGTAAGGAAAGAATGGAAAAGCCTGAGCAGTTTTCCTAAACAACAAAGCCCACATGCTCAGTCCAGGCTGCCTGCAATGATGTCCCCTTTCTACAAGGGACACTGTGAGCAGGAATGATGTCTGGGAGCAGAATTTTCGCAGTCTTTCCACTGAATTCTCTGTCCCTGTCCTTTGCCTGGCTCTCTGTTGCAGATGGAAGCTGCTGGTGCCATTCTCAGCTTGAAGCCCTGGTTTGATGCAAGCAGATGCTCCCAGGTGTGTTCAGCAGCTGTTGCTCAGTGTTGATGCAAAGCTTTTGTGTTCCTCATGGAAGCAAGGAGCCATTGTGACACTGCAGGGGCTCATGGGATCAAGGAGACAATTGTGACACTACAGAACCTCCTAGAAACAAGACTCCATGATAACACCGTGGGGAATCATGGAACCACATGGAAATGTGTTCCTCATGAGACGCAGCAGGGCCTTGTTGGAACCAAAGACACCTCTGCAAAAAGCAGGGTAGCTCACAGAACCAAGGAGTCCATTGTTACAATAGAAAACCTATGGAAGCAAGGAGACCATTATGACACAGTGGGGCCACATGGAAGCCACGGAGCCATTGTGACCCAGTGGGGCCTCATGGAATCAAGGAGACCATGGTGACACAGGTGATTCACATGAAGCCAAGGAGCCATTGTGACCCAGTGGGGCCTCATGGAATCAAGGAGACCATGGTGACACAGGTGATGCACATGAAGCCAAGGAGCCATTGTGACCCAGTGGGGCCTCAGGGAATCAAGGAGACCATGGTGACACAGGTGATGCACATGAAGCCAAGGAGCCATTGTGACACAGCGGGGCTTCTTCCCTTCAGCTCTGCAGCTGGCTGTCCCAGCCCACAGCACCATGTGCCAACTGCTCTCCTCAGGGCTCTGCCTGCACACAGGCCCAGGAGAAGTTTTCCTGTTTGTAAGGAAAGAATGAAAAAGCCTGAGCAGGTTCCCTAGACAACCAAACCCACATGCTCAGTCCAGGCTGCCTGCAATGATGTCCCCTTTCTACAAGGGATACTGTGAGCAGGAATGATCTCTGAGAGCAGAATTCTCACAGTCCTTCCACGGAATGCTCTGTCCCTGTCCTTTGCCTGGCTCTCTGTTGCAGATGGAAGCTGCTGCTGCCATTCTCAGCTTGAAGCCCTCTTTTGATGCAAGCAGATGCTCCCAGGTGTGTTCAGCAGCTGTTGCTCAGTGTTGATGCAAAGCTTTTGTGTTCCTCATGGAAGCAAGGAGCCATTGTGACACTGCAGGGGCTCATGGCATCAAGGAGACAATTGTGACAGTACAGAACCTCCTAGAAACAAGGCTCCATGGTGACACCGTGGGGAATCATGGAACCACATGGAAATGTGTTCCTCATGAGACACAGCAGGGCCTTGTTGGAACCAAAGACACCAGTGCAAAAAGCAGGGTAGCTCACAGAACCAAGGAGTCCATTGTTACAATAGAAAACCTATGGAAGCAAGGGGCCATTGTGACACAGTGGGGCCACATGGAAGCCAAGGAGCCATTGTGACCCAGTGGGGCCTCATGGAATCAAGGAGACCATGGTGACACAGGTGATGCACATGAAGCCAAGGAGCCATTGTGACACAGCGGGGCTTCTTCCCTTCAGCTCTGCAGCTGGCTCTCCCAGCCCACGGCACCATGTGCCAAGTGCTCTCCTCAGGGCTCTGCCTGCACACAGGCCCAGAGAAGTTTTCCTGTTTGTAAGGAAAGAATGAAAAAGCCTGAGCAGGTTCCCTAGACAACCAAACCCACATGCTCAGTCCAGGCTGCCTGCAATGATGTCCCCTTTCTACAAGGGACACTGTGAGCAGGAATGATGTCTGAGAGCAGAATTCTCACAGTCCTTCCACGGAATGCTCTGTCCCTGTCCTTTGCCTGGCTCTCTGTTGCAGATGGAAGCTGCTGCTGCCTTTCTCAGCTTGAAGCCCTGGTTTGATGCAAGCAGATGCTCCCAGGTGTGTTCAGCAGCTGTTGCTCAGTGTTGATGCAAAGCTTTTGTGTTCCTCATGGAAGCAAGGAGCCATTGTGACACTGCAGGGGCTCATGGCATCAAGGAGACAATTGTGACAGTACAGAACCTCCTAGAAACAAGGCTCCATGGTGACACCGTGGGGAATCATGGAACCACATGGAAATGTGTTCCTCATGAGACACAGCAGGGCCTTGTTGGAACCAAAGACACCTCTGCAAAAAGCAGGGTAGCTCACAGAACCAAGGAGTCCATTGTTACAATAGAAAATCTATGGAAGCAAGGGGCCATTGTGACACAGTGGGGCCACATGGAAGCCACGGAGCCATTGTGACCCAGTGGGGCCTCATGGAATCAAGGAGACCATGGTGACACAGGTGATGCACATGAAGCCAAGGAGCCATTGTGACCCAGTGGGGCCTCATGGAATCAAGGAGACCATGGTGACACAGGTGATGCACATGAAGCCAAGGAGCCATTGTGACCCAGTGGGGCCTCATGGAATCAAGGAGACCATGGTGACACAGGTGATTCACATGAAGCCAAGGAGCCATTGTGACACAGTGGGGCCTCATGGAATCAAGGAGACCATGGTGACACAGGTGATGCACATGAAGCCAAGGAGCCATTGTGACACAGTGGGGCCTCATGGAATCAAGGAGACCATGGTGACACAGGTGATGCACATGAAGCCAAGGAGCCATTGTGAACACAGTGGGGCTTCTTCCCTTCAGCTCTGCAGCTGGCTCTCCCAGACCGAGGCACCATGTGCCAAGTACTCTCCTCAGGGCTCTGCCTGCACACAGGCCCAGAGAAGTTTTCCTGTTTGTAAGGAAAGAATGAAAAAGCCTGAGCAGGTTCCCTAGACAACCAAACCCACATGCTCAGTCCAGGCTGCCTGCAATGATGTCCCCTTTCTACAAGGGACACTGTGAGCAGGAATGATCTCTGGGAGCAGAATTCTCGCAGTCTTTCCACAGAATGCCCTGTCCCTGTCCTTTCCCTGGCTCTCTGTTGCAGATGGAAGCTGCTGCTGCCTTTCTCAGCTTGAAGCCCTCGTTTGATGCAAGCAGATGCTCCCAGGTGTGTTCAGCAGCTGTTGCTCAGTGTTGATGCAAAGCTTTTGTGTTCCTCATGGAAGCAAGGAGCCATTGTGACACTGCAGGGGCTCATGGCATCAAGGAGACAATTGTGACACTACAGAACCTCCTAGAAACAAGGCTCCATGGTGACACCGTGGGGAATCATGGAACCACATGGAAATGTGTTCCTGATGAGACACAGCAGGGCCTTGTTGGAACCAAAGACACCTCTGCAAAAAGCAGGGTAGCTCACAGAACCAAGGAGTCCATTGTTACAATAGAAAACCTATGGAAGCAAGGGGCCATTGTGACACAGTGGGGCCACATGGAAGCCAAGGAGCCATTGTGACCCAGTGGGGCCTCATGGAATCAAGGAGACCATGGTGACACAGGTGATGCACATGAAGCCAAGGAGCCATTGTGACACAGCGGGGCTTCTTCTCTTCAGCTCTGCAGCTGGCTGTCCCAGCCCACGGCACCATGTGCCAAGTGCTCTCCTCAGGGCTCTGCCTGCACACAGGCCCAGAGAAGTTTTCCTGTTTGTAAGGAAAGAATGGAAAAGCCTGAGCAGTTTTCCTAAACAACAAAGCCCACATGCTCAGTCCAGGCTGCCTGCAATGATGTCCCCTTTCTACAAGGGACACTGTGAGCAGGAATGATGTCTGGGAGCAGAATTTTCGCAGTCTTTCCACTGAATTCTCTGTCCCTGTCCTTTGCCTGGCTCTCTGTTGCAGATGGAAGCTGCTGGTGCCATTCTCAGCTTGAAGCCCTCGTTTGATGCAAGCAGATGCTCCCAGGTGTGTTCAGCAGCTGTTGCTCAGTGTTGATGCAAAGCTTTTGTGTTCCTCATGGAAGCAAGGAGCCATTGTGACACTGCAGGGGCTCATGGGATCAAGGAGACAATTGTGACACTACAGAACCTCCTAGAAACAAGACTCCATGATAACACCGTGGGGAATCATGGAACCACATGGAAATGTGTTCCTCATGAGACGCAGCAGGGCCTTGTTGGAACCAAAGACACCTCTGCAAAAAGCAGGGTAGCTCACAGAACCAAGGAGTCCATTGTTACAATAGAAAACCTATGGAAGCAAGGAGACCATTGTGACACAGTGGGGCCACATGGAAGCCACGGAGCCATTGTGACCCAGTGGGGCCTCATGGAATCAAGGAGACCATGGTGACACAGGTGATTCACATGAAGCCAAGGAGCCATTGTGACCCAGTGGGGCCTCATGGAATCAAGGAGACCATGGTGACACAGGTGATGCACATGAAGCCAAGGAGCCATTGTGACCCAGTGGGGCCTCAGGGAATCAAGGAGACCATGGTGACACAGGTGATGCACATGAAGCCAAGGAGCCATTGTGACACAGCGGGGCTTCTTCCCTTCAGCTCTGCAGCTGGCTGTCCCAGCCCACAGCACCATGTGCCAAGTGCTCTCCTCAGGGTTCTGCCTGCACACAGGCCCAGGAGAAGTTTTCCTGTTTGTAAGGAAAGAATGAAAAAGCCTGAGCAGGTTCCCTAGACAACCAAACCCACATGCTCAGTCCAGGCTGCCTGCAATGATGTCCCCTTTCTACAAGGGATACTGTGAGCAGGAATGATCTCTGAGAGCAGAATTCTCACAGTCCTTCCACGGAATGCTCTGTCCCTGTCCTTTGCCTGGCTCTCTGTTGCAGATGGAAGCTGCTGCTGCCATTCTCAGCTTGAAGCCCTCTTTTGATGCAAGCAGATGCTCCCAGGTGTGTTCAGCAGCTGTTGCTCAGTGTTGATGCAAAGCTTTTGTGTTCCTCATGGAAGCAAGGAGCCATTGTGACACTGCAGGGGCTCATGGCATCAAGGAGACAATTGTGACAGTACAGAACCTCCTAGAAACAAGGCTCCATGGTGACACCGTGGGGAATCATGGAACCACATGGAAATGTGTTCCTCATGAGACACAGCAGGGCCTTGTTGGAACCAAAGACACCAGTGCAAAAAGCAGGGTAGCTCACAGAACCAAGGAGTCCATTGTTACAATAGAAAACCTATGGAAGCAAGGGGCCATTGTGACACAGTGGGGCCACATGGAAGCCAAGGAGCCATTGTGACCCAGTGGGGCCTCATGGAATCAAGGAGACCATGGTGACACAGGTGATGCACATGAAGCCAAGGAGCCATTGTGACACAGCGGGGCTTCTTCCCTTCAGCTCTGCAGCTGGCTCTCCCAGCCCACAGCACCATGTGCCAAGTGCTCTCCTCAGGGCTCTGCCTGCACACAGGCCCAGAGAAGTTTTCCTGTTTGTAAGGAAAGAATGAAAAAGCCTGAGCAGGTTCCCTAGACAACCAAACCCACATGCTCAGTCCAGGCTGCCTGCAATGATGTCCCCTTTCTACAAGGGACACTGTGAGCAGGAATGATGTCTGAGAGCAGAATTCTCACAGTCCTTCCACGGAATGCTCTGTCCCTGTCCTTTGCCTGGCTCTCTGTTGCAGATGGAAGCTGCTGCTGCCTTTCTCAGCTTGAAGCCCTGGTTTGATGCAAGCAGATGCTCCCAGGTGTGTTCAGCAGCTGTTGCTCAGTGTTGATGCAAAGCTTTTGTGTTCCTCATGGAAGCAAGGAGCCATTGTGACACTGCAGGGGCTCATGGCATCAAGGAGACAATTGTGACAGTACAGAACCTCCTAGAAACAAGGCTCCATGGTGACACCGTGGGGAATCATGGAACCACATGGAAATGTGTTCCTCATGAGACACAGCAGGGCCTTGTTGGAACCAAAGACACCTCTGCAAAAAGCAGGGTAGCTCACAGAACCAAGGAGTCCATTGTTACAATAGAAAATCTATGGAAGCAAGGGGCCATTGTGACACAGTGGGGCCACATGGAAGCCACGGAGCCATTGTGACCCAGTGGGGCCTCATGGAATCAAGGAGACCATTGTGAGGCAGGTGATGCACATGAAGCCAAGGAGCCATTGTGACCCAGTGGGGCCTCATGGAATCAAGGAGACCATGGTGACACAGGTGATGCACATGAAGCCAAGGAGCCATTGTGACCCAGTGGGGCCTCATGGAATCAAGGAGACCATGGTGACACAGGTGATTCACATGAAGCCAAGGAGCCATTGTGACACAGTGGGGCCTCATGGAATCAAGGAGACCATGGTGACACAGGTGATGCACATGAAGCCAAGGAGCCATTGTGACACAGTGGGGCCTCATGGAATCAAGGAGACCATGGTGACACAGGTGATGCACATGAAGCCAAGGAGCCATTGTGAACACAGTGGGGCTTCTTCCCTTCAGCTCTGCAGCTGGCTCTCCCAGACCGAGGCACCATGTGCCAAGTACTCTCCTCAGGGCTCTGCCTGCACACAGGCCCAGAGAAGTTTTCCTGTTTGTAAGGAAAGAATGAAAAAGCCTGAGCAGGTTCCCTAGACAACCAAACCCACATGCTCAGTCCAGGCTGCCTGCAATGATGTCCCCTTTCTACAAGGGACACTGTGAGCAGGAATGATCTCTGGGAGCAGAATTCTCGCAGTCTTTCCACGGAATGCCCTGTCCCTGTCCTTTCCCTGGCTCTCTGTTGCAGATGGAAGCTGCTGCTGCCTTTCTCAGCTTGAAGCCCTCGTTTGATGCAAGCAGATGCTCCCAGGTGTGTTCAGCAGCTGTTGCTCAGTGTTGATGCAAAGCTTTTGTGTTCCTCATGGAAGCAAGGAGCCATTGTGACACTGCAGGGGCTCATGGCATCAAGGAGACAATAGTGACACTACAGAACCTCCTAGAAACAAGGCTCCATGGTGACACCGTGGGGAATCATGGAACCACATGGAAATGTGTTCCTGATGAGACACAGCAGGGCCTTGTTGGAACCAAAGACACCTCTGCAAAAAGCAGGGTAGCTCACAGAACCAAGGAGTCCATTGTTACAATAGAAAACCTATGGAAGCAAGGGGCCATTGTGACACAGTGGGGCCACATGGAAGCCACGGAGCCATTGTGACCCAGTGGGGCCTCATGGAATCAAGGAGACCATTGTGAGGCAGGTGATGCACATGAAGCCAAGGAGCCATTGTGACCCAGTGGGGCCTCATGGAATCAAGGAGACCATGGTGACACAGGTGATGCACATGAAGCCAAGGAGCCATTGTGACCCAGTGGGGCCTCATGGAATCAAGGAGACCATGGTGACACAGGTGATTCACATGAAGCCAAGGAGCCATTGTGACACAGTGGGGCCTCATGGAATCAAGGAGACCATTGTGAGGCAGGTGATGCACATGAAGCCAAGGAGCCATTGTGACACAGTGGGGCCTCATGGAATCAAGGAGACCATGGTGACACAGGTGATGCACATGAAGCCAAGGAGCCATTGTGACACAGTGGGGCCTCATGGAATGAAGGAGACCATGGTGACACAGGTGATGCACATGAAGCCAAGGAGCCATTGTGACACAGCGGGGCTTCTTCCCTTCAGCTCTGCAGCTGGCTCTCCCAGCCCACAGCACCATGTGCCAACTGCTCTCCTCAGGGCTCTGCCTGCACACAGGCCCAGAAAAGTTTTCCTGTTTGTAAGGAAAGAATGAAAAAGCCTGAGCAGGTTCCCTAGACAACCAAACCCACATGCTCAGTCCAGGCTGCCTGCAATGATGTCCCCTTTCTACAAGGGACACTGTGAGCAGGAATGATGTCTGGGAGCAGAATTCTCGCAGTCTTTCCACGGAATTCTCTGTCCCTGTCCTTTGCCTGGCTCTCTGTTGCAGATGGAAGCTGCTGCTGCCTTTCTCAGCTTGAAGCCCTCTTTTGATGCAAGCAGATGCTCCCAGGTGTGTTCAGCAGCTGTTGCTCAGTGTTGATGCAAAGCTTTTGTGTTCCTCATGGAAGCAAGGAGCCATTGTGACACTGCAGGGGCTCATGGCATCAAGGAGACAATTGTGACACTACAGAACCTCCTAGAAACAAGGCTCCATGATGACACCGTGGCGAATCATGGAACCACATGGAAATGTGTTCCTCATGAGACACAGCAGGGCCTTGTTGGAACCAAAGACACCTCTGCAAAAAGCAGGGTAGCTCACAGAACCAAGGAGTCCATTGTTACAATAGAAAACCTATGGAAGCAAGGAGACCATGGTGACACAGTGGGGCCACATGGAAGCCAAGGAGCCATTGTGACACAGTGGGGCCTCATGGAATCAAGGAGACCATGGTGACACAGGTGATGCACATGAAGCCAAGGAGCCATTGTGACACAGCGGGGCTTCTTCTCTTCAGCTCTGCAGCTGGCTCTCCCAGCCCACGGCACCATGTGCCAAGTGCTCTCCTCAGGGCTCTGCCTGCACACAGGCCCAGAGAAGTTTTCCTGTTTGTAAGGAAAGAATGAAAAAGCCTGAGCAGGTTCCCTAGACAACCAACCCCACATGCTCAGTCCAGGCTGCCTGCAATGATGTCCCCTTTCTACAAGGGACATTGTGAGCAGGAATGATCTCTGGGAGCAGAATTCTCGCAGTCTTTCCACGGAATGCTCTGTCCCTGTCCTTTCCCTGGCTCTCTGTTGCAGATGGAAGCTGCTGCTACCTTTCTCAGCTTGAAGCCCTCGTTTGATGCAAGCAGATGCTCCCAGGTGTGTTCAGCAGCTGTTGCTCAGTGTTGATGCAAAGCTTTTGTGTTCCTCATGGAAGCAAGGAGCCATTGTGACACTGCAGGGGCTCATGGCATCAAGGAGACAATTGTGACAGTACAGAACCTCCTAGAAACAAGGCTCCATGGTGACACCGTGGGGAATCATGGAACCACATGGAAATGTGTTCCTCATGAGACACAGCAGGGCCTTGTTGGAACCAAAGACACCTCTGCAAAAAGCAGGGTAGCTCACAGAACCAAGGAGTCCATTGTTACAATAGAAAACCTATGGAAGCAAGGGGCCATTGTGACACAGTGGGGCCACATGGAAGCCAAGGAGCCATTGTGACCCAGTGGGGCCTCATGGAATCAAGGAGACCATGGTGACACAGGTGATGCACATGAAGCCAAGGAGCCATTGTGACACAGCGGGGCTTCTTCCCTTCAGCTCTGCAGCTGGCTCTCCCAGCCCACGGCACCATGTGCCAACTGCTCTCCTCAGGGCTCTGCCTGCACACAGGCCCAGGAGAAGTTTTCCTGTTTGTAAGGAAAGAATGGAAAAGCCTGAGCAGGTTCCCTAGACAACCAAACCCACATGCTCAGTCCAGGCTGCCTGCAATGATGTCCCCTTTCTACAAGGGATACTGTGAGCAGAAATGATCTCTGAGAGCAGAATTCTCACAGTCCTTCCACGGAATGCTCTGTCCCTGTCCTTTGCCTGGCTCTCTGTTGCAGATGGAAGCTGCTGCTGCCTTTCTCAGCTTGAAGCCCTGGTTTGATGCAAGCAGATGCTCCCAGGTGTGTTCAGCAGCTGTTGCTCAGTGTTGATGCAAAGCTTTTGTGTTCCTCATGGAAGCAAGGAGCCATTGTGACACTGCAGGGGCTCATGGCATCAAGGAGACAATTGTGACAGTACAGAACCTCCTAGAAACAAGGCTCCATGGTGACACCGTGGGGAATCATGGAACCACATGGAAATGTGTTCCTCATGAGACACAGCAGGGCCTTGTTGGAACCAAAGACACCTCTGCAAAAAGCAGGGTAGCTCACAGAACCAAGGAGTCCATTGTTACAATAGAAAATCTATGGAAGCAAGGGGCCATTGTGACACAGTGGGGCCACATGGAAGCCACGGAGCCATTGTGACCCAGTGGGGCCTCATGGAATCAAGGAGACCATGGTGAGGCAGGTGATGCACATGAAGCCAAGGAGCCATTGTGACCCAGTGGGGCCTCATGGAATCAAGGAGACCATGGTGACACAGGTGATGCACATGAAGCCAAGGAGCCATTGTGACCCAGTGGGGCCTCATGGAATCAAGGAGACCATGGTGACACAGGTGATTCACATGAAGCCAAGGAGCCATTGTGACACAGTGGGGCCTCATGGAATCAAGGAGACCATGGTGACACAGGTGATGCACATGAAGCCAAGGAGCCATTGTGACACAGTGGGGCCTCATGGAATCAAGGAGACCATGGTGACACAGGTGATGCACATGAAGCCAAGGAGCCATTGTGAACACAGTGGGGCTTCTTCCCTTCAGCTCTGCAGCTGGCTCTCCCAGACCGAGGCACCATGTGCCAAGTACTCTCCTCAGGGCTCTGCCTGCACACAGGCCCAGAGAAGTTTTCCTGTTTGTAAGGAAAGAATGAAAAAGCCTGAGCAGGTTCCCTAGACAACCAAACCCACATGCTCAGTCCAGGCTGCCTGCAATGATGTCCCCTTTCTACAAGGGACACTGTGAGCAGGAATGATCTCTGGGAGCAGAATTCTCGCAGTCTTTCCACAGAATGCCCTGTCCCTGTCCTTTCCCTGGCTCTCTGTTGCAGATGGAAGCTGCTGCTGCCTTTCTCAGCTTGAAGCCCTCGTTTGATGCAAGCAGATGCTCCCAGGTGTGTTCAGCAGCTGTTGCTCAGTGTTGATGCAAAGCTTTTGTGTTCCTCATGGAAGCAAGGAGCCATTGTGACACTGCAGGGGCTCATGGCATCAAGGAGACAATTGTGACACTACAGAACCTCCTAGAAACAAGGCTCCATGGTGACACCGTGGGGAATCATGGAACCACATGGAAATGTGTTCCTGATGAGACACAGCAGGGCCTTGTTGGAACCAAAGACACCTCTGCAAAAAGCAGGGTAGCTCACAGAACCAAGGAGTCCATTGTTACAATAGAAAACCTATGGAAGCAAGGGGCCATTGTGACACAGTGGGGCCACATGGAAGCCAAGGAGCCATTGTGACCCAGTGGGGCCTCATGGAATCAAGGAGACCATGGTGACACAGGTGATGCACATGAAGCCAAGGAGCCATTGTGACACAGCAGGGCTTCTTCTCTTCAGCTCTGCAGCTGGCTGTCCCAGCCCACGGCACCATGTGCCAAGTGCTCTCCTCAGGGCTCTGCCTGCACACAGGCCCAGAGAAGTTTTCCTGTTTGTAAGGAAAGAATGGAAAAGCCTGAGCAGTTTTCCTAAACAACAAAGCCCACATGCTCAGTCCAGGCTGCCTGCAATGATGTCCCCTTTCTACAAGGGACACTGTGAGCAGGAATGATGTCTGGGAGCAGAATTTTCGCAGTCTTTCCACTGAATTCTCTGTCCCTGTCCTTTGCCTGGCTCTCTGTTGCAGATGGAAGCTGCTGGTGCCATTCTCAGCTTGAAGCCCTCGTTTGATGCAAGCAGATGCTCCCAGGTGTGTTCAGCAGCTGTTGCTCAGTGTTGATGCAAAGCTTTTGTGTTCCTCATGGAAGCAAGGAGCCATTGTGACACTGCAGGGGCTCATGGGATCAAGGAGACAATTGTGACACTACAGAACCTCCTAGAAACAAGACTCCATGATAACACCGTGGGGAATCATGGAACCACATGGAAATGTGTTCCTCATGAGACGCAGCAGGGCCTTGTTGGAACCAAAGACACCTCTGCAAAAAGCAGGGTAGCTCACAGAACCAAGGAGTCCATTGTTACAATAGAAAACCTATGGAAGCAAGGAGACCATTGTGACACAGTGGGGCCACATGGAAGCCACGGAGCCATTGTGACCCAGTGGGGCCTCATGGAATCAAGGAGACCATGGTGACACAGGTGATTCACATGAAGCCAAGGAGCCATTGTGACCCAGTGGGGCCTCATGGAATCAAGGAGACCATGGTGACACAGGTGATGCACATGAAGCCAAGGAGCCATTGTGACCCAGTGGGGCCTCAGGGAATCAAGGAGACCATGGTGACACAGGTGATGCACATGAAGCCAAGGAGCCATTGTGACACAGCGGGGCTTCTTCCCTTCAGCTCTGCAGCTGGCTGTCCCAGCCCACAGCACCATGTGCCAACTGCTCTCCTCAGGGCTCTGCCTGCACACAGGCCCAGGAGAAGTTTTCCTGTTTGTAAGGAAAGAATGAAAAAGCCTGAGCAGGTTCCCTAGACAACCAAACCCACATGCTCAGTCCAGGCTGCCTGCAATGATGTCCCCTTTCTACAAGGGATACTGTGAGCAGGAATGATCTCTGAGAGCAGAATTCTCACAGTCCTTCCACGGAATGCTCTGTCCCTGTCCTTTGCCTGGCTCTCTGTTGCAGATGGAAGCTGCTGCTGCCATTCTCAGCTTGAAGCCCTCTTTTGATGCAAGCAGATGCTCCCAGGTGTGTTCAGCAGCTGTTGCTCAGTGTTGATGCAAAGCTTTTGTGTTCCTCATGGAAGCAAGGAGCCATTGTGACACTGCAGGGGCTCATGGCATCAAGGAGACAATTGTGACACTACAGAACCTCCTAGAAACAAGGCTCCATGGTGACACCGTGGCGAATCATGGAACCACATGGAAATGTGTTCCTCATGAGACACAGCAGGGCCTTGTTGGAACCAAAGACACCTCTGCAAAAAGCAGGGTAGCTCACAGAACCAAGGAGTCCATTGTTACAATAGAAAATCTATGGAAGCAAGGGGCCATTGTGACACAGTGGGGCCACATGGAAGCCACGGAGCCATTGTGACCCAGTGGGGCCTCATGGAATCAAGGAGACCATTGTGAGGCAGGTGATGCACATGAAGCCAAGGAGCCATTGTGACCCAGTGGGGCCTCATGGAATCAAGGAGACCATGGTGACACAGGTGATGCACATGAAGCCAAGGAGCCATTGTGACCCAGTGGGGCCTCATGGAATCAAGGAGACCATGGTGACACAGGTGATTCACATGAAGCCAAGGAGCCATTGTGACACAGTGGGGCCTCATGGAATCAAGGAGACCATGGTGACACAGGTGATGCACATGAAGCCAAGGAGCCATTGTGAC
The DNA here is from genome assembly GCF_020740725.1 of Corvus hawaiiensis. NCBI lineage: Eukaryota > Metazoa > Chordata > Aves > Passeriformes > Corvidae > Corvus > Corvus hawaiiensis. The sequence continues at coordinate 3,826,229 of NC_063243.1, forward strand.
ACAGTGGGGCCTCATGGAATCAAGGAGACCATGGTGACACAGGTGATGCACATGAAGCCAAGGAGCCATTGTGAACACAGTGGGGCTTCTTCCCTTCAGCTCTGCAGCTGGCTCTCCCAGACCGAGGCACCATGTGCCAAGTACTCTCCTCAGGGCTCTGCCTGCACACAGGCCCAGAGAAGTTTTCCTGTTTGTAAGGAAAGAATGAAAAAGCCTGAGCAGGTTCCCTAGACAACCAAACCCACATGCTCAGTCCAGGCTGCCTGCAATGATGTCCCCTTTCTACAAGGGACACTGTGAGCAGGAATGATCTCTGGGAGCAGAATTCTCGCAGTCTTTCCACGGAATGCCCTGTCCCTGTCCTTTGCCTGGCTCTCTGTTGCAGATGGAAGCTGCTGCTGCCATTCTCAGCTTGAAGCCCTCGTTTGATGCAAGCAGATGCTCCCAGGTGTGTTCAGCAGCTGTTGCTCAGTGTTGATGCAAAGCTTTTGTGTTCCTCATGGAAGCAAGGAGCCATTGTGACACTGCAGGGGCTCATGGCATCAAGGAGACAATTGTGACACTACAGAACCTCCTAGAAACAAGGCTCCATGGTGACACCGTGGGGAATCATGGAACCACATGGAAATGTGTTCCTGATGAGACACAGCAGGGCCTTGTTGGAACCAAAGACACCTCTGCAAAAAGCAGGGTAGCTCACAGAACCAAGGAGTCCATTGTTACAATAGAAAACCTATGGAAGCAAGGGGCCATTGTGACACAGTGGGGCCACATGGAAGCCAAGGAGCCATTGTGACCCAGTGGGGCCTCATGGAATCAAGGAGACCATTGTGAGGCAGGTGATGCACATGAAGCCAAGGAGCCATTGTGACCCAGTGGGGCCTCATGGAATCAAGGAGACCATGGTGACACAGGTGATGCACATGAAGCCAAGGAGCCATTGTGACCCAGTGGGGCCTCATGGAATCAAGGAGACCATGGTGACACAGGTGATTCACATGAAGCCAAGGAGCCATTGTGACACAGTGGGGCCTCATGGAATCAAGGAGACCATTGTGAGGCAGGTGATGCACATGAAGCCAAGGAGCCATTGTGACACAGTGGGGCCTCATGGAATCAAGGAGACCATGGTGACACAGGTGATGCACATGAAGCCAAGGAGCCATTGTGACACAGTGGGGCCTCATGGAATCAAGGAGACCATGGTGACACAGGTGATGCACATGAAGCCAAGGAGCCATTGTGACACAGCGGGGCTTCTTCCCTTCAGCTCTGCAGCTGGCTCTCCCAGCCCACAGCACCATGTGCCAACTGCTCTCCTCAGGGCTCTGCCTGCACACAGGCCCAGAAAAGTTTTCCTGTTTGTAAGGAAAGAATGAAAAAGCCTGAGCAGGTTCCCTAGACAACCAAACCCACATGCTCAGTCCAGGCTGCCTGCAATGATGTCCCCTTTCTACAAGGGACACTGTGAGCAGGAATGATGTCTGGGAGCAGAATTCTCGCAGTCTTTCCACGGAATTCTCTGTCCCTGTCCTTTCCCTGGCTCTCTGTTGCAGATGGAAGCTGCTGCTGCCTTTCTCAGCTTGAAGCCCTCTTTTGATGCAAGCAGATGCTCCCAGGTGTGTTCAGCAGCTGTTGCTCAGTGTTGATGCAAAGCTTTTGTGTTCCTCATGGAAGCAAGGAGCCATTGTGACACTGCAGGGGCTCATGGGATCAAGGAGACAATTGTGACACTACAGAACCTCCTAGAAACAAGGCTCCATGATGACACCGTGGCGAATCATGGAACCACATGGAAATGTGTTCCTCATGAGACACAGCAGGGCCTTGTTGGAACCAAAGACACCAGTGGAAAAAGCAGGGTAGCTCACAGAACCAAGGAGTCCATTGTTACAATAGAAAACCTATGGAAGCAAGGAGACCATGGTGACACAGTGGGGCCACATGGAAGCCAAGGAGCCATTGTGACACAGTGGGGCCTCATGGAATCAAGGAGACCATGGTGACACAGGTGATGCACATGAAGCCAAGGAGCCATTGTGACACAGCGGGGCTTCTTCTCTTCAGCTCTGCAGCTGGCTCTCCCAGCCCACGGCACCATGTGCCAAGTGCTCTCCTCAGGGCTCTGCCTGCACACAGGCCCAGGAGAAGTTTTCCTGTTTGTAAGGAAAGAATGGAAAAGCCTGAGCAGGTTCCCTAGACAACCAAACCCACATGCTGAGTCCAGGCTGCCTGCAATGATGTCCCCTTTCTACAAGGGATACTGTGAGCAGAAATGATCTCTGAGAGCAGAATTCTCACAGTCCTTCCACGGAATGCTCTGTCCCTGTCCTTTGCCTGGCTCTCTGTTGCAGATGGAAGCTGCTGCTGCCTTTCTCAGCTTGAAGCCCTCTTTTGATGCAAGCAGATGCTCCCAGGTGTGTTCAGCAGCTGTTGCTCAGTGTTGATGCAAAGCTTTTGTGTTCCTCATGGAAGCAAGGAGCCATTGTGACACTGCAGGGGCTCATGGCATCAAGGAGACAATTGTGACAGTACAGAACCTCCTAGAAACAAGGCTCCATGGTGACACCGTGGGGAATCATGGAACCACATGGAAATGTGTTCCTCATGAGACACAGCAGGGCCTTGTTGGAACCAAAGACACCAGTGCAAAAAGCAGGGTAGCTCACAGAACCAAGGAGTCCATTGTTACAATAGAAAACCTATGGAAGCAAGGGGCCATTGTGACACAGTGGGGCCACATGGAAGCCACGGAGCCATTGTGACCCAGTGGGGCCTCATGGAATCAAGGAGACCATGGTGACACAGGTGATGCACATGAAGCCAAGGAGCCATTGTGACCCAGTGGGGCCTCATGGAATCAAGGAGACCATGGTGACACAGGTGATGCACATGAAGCCAAGGAGCCATTGTGACCCAGTGGGGCCTCATGGAATCAAGGAGACCATGGTGACACAGGTGATGCACATGAAGCCAAGGAGCCATTGTGACACAGTGGGGCCTCATGGAATCAAGGAGACCATGGTGACACAGGTGATGCACATGAAGCCAAGGAGCCATTGTGACACAGCGGGGCTTCTTCCCTTCAGCTCTGCAGCTGGCTCTCCCAGACCGAGGCACCATGTGCCAACTGCTCTCCTCAGGGCTCTGCCTGCACACAGGCCCAGGAGAAGTTTTCCTGTTTTAAGGAAAGAATGAAAAAGCCTGAGCAGGTTCCCTAGACAACCAAACCCACATGCTCAGTCCAGGCTGCCTGCAATGATGTCCCCTTTCTACAAGGGATACTGTGAGCAGGAATGATCTCTGAGAGCAGAATTTTCACAGTCCTTCCACGGAATGCTCTGTCCCTGTCCTTTGCCTGGCTCTCTGTTGCAGATGGAAGCTGCTGCTGCCTTTCTCAGCTTGAAGCCCTGGTTTGATGCAAGCAGATGCTCCCAGGTGTGTTCAGCAGCTGTTGCTCAGTGTTGATGCAAAGCTTTTGTGTTCCTCATGGAAGCAAGGAGCCATTGTGACACTGCAGGGGCTCATGGCATCAAGGAGACAATTGTGACAGTACAGAACCTCCTAGAAACAAGGCTCCATGGTGACACCGTGGCGAATCATGGAACCACATGGAAATGTGTTCCTCATGAGACACAGCAGGGCCTTGTTGGAACCAAAGACACCAGTGCAAAAAGCAGGGTAGCTCACAGAACCAAGGAGTCCATTGTTACAATAGAAAACCTATGGAAGCAAGGGGCCATTGTGACACAGTGGGGCCACATGGAAGCCAAGGAGCCATTGTGACCCAGTGGGGCCTCATGGAATCAAGGAGACCATTGTGAGGCAGGTGATGCACATGAAGCCAAGGAGCCATTGTGACCCAGTGGGGCCTCATGGAATCAAGGAGACCATGGTGACACAGGTGATGCACATGAAGCCAAGGAGCCATTATGACCCAGTGGGGCCTCATGGAATCAAGGAGACCATGGTGACACAGGTGATGCACATGAAGCCAAGGAGCCATTGTGACCCAGTGGGGCCTCATGGAATCAAGGAGACCATGGTGACACAGGTGATTCACATGAAGCCAAGGAGCCATTGTGACCCAGTGGGGCCTCATGGAATCAAGGAGACCATGGTGACACAGGTGATGCACATGAAGCCAAGGAGCCATTGTGACCCAGTGGGGCCTCAGGGAATCAAGGAGACCATGGTGACACAGGTGATGCACATGAAGCCAAGGAGCCATTGTGACACAGCGGGGCTTCTTCCCTTCAGCTCTGCAGCTGGCTGTCCCAGCCCACAGCACCATGTGCCAAGTGCTCTCCTCAGGGCTCTGCCTGCACACAGGCCCAGGAGAAGTTTTCCTGTTTTAAGGAAAGAATGAAAAAGCCTGAGCAGGTTCCCTAGACAACCAAACCCACATGCTCAGTCCAGGCTGCCTGCAATGATGTCCCCTTTCTACAAGGGACACTGTGAGCAGGAATGATCTCTGAGAGCAGAATTTTCACAGTCCTTCCACGGAATGCTCTGTCCCTGTCCTTTGCCTGGCTCTCTGTTGCAGATGGAAGCTGCTGCTGCCTTTCTCAGCTTGAAGCCCTGGTTTGATGCAAGCAGATGCTCCCAGGTGTGTTCAGCAGCTGTTGCTCAGTGTTGATGCAAAGCTTTTGTGTTCCTCATGGAAGCAAGGAGCCATTGTGACACTGCAGGGGCTCATGGCATCATGGAGACAATTGTGACACTACAGAACCTCCTAGAAACAAGGCTCCATGGCGACACCGTGGGGAATCATGGAACCACATGGAAATGTGTTCCTCATGAGACACAGCAGGGCCTTGTTGGAACCAAAGACACCAGTGCAAAAAGCAGGGTAGCTCACAGAACCAAGGAGTCCATTGTTACAATAGAAAACCTATGGAAGCAAGGAGACCATTGTGACACAGTGGGGCCACATGGAAGCCAAGGAGCCATTGTGACCCAGTGGGGCCTCATGGAATCAAGGAGACCATGGTGACACAGGTGATGCACATGAAGCCAAGGAGCCATTGTGACACAGTGGGGCCTCATGGAATCAAGGAGACCATGGTGACACAGGTGATGCACATGAAGCCAAGGAGCCATTGTGACACAGCGGGGCTTCTTCCCTTCAGCTCTGCAGCTGGCTCTCCCAGCCCACAGCACCATGTGCCAAGTGCTCTCCTCAGGCCTCTGCCTGAACACAGGCCCAGGAGAAGTTTTCCTGTTTGTAAGGAAAGAATGGAAAAGCCTGAGCAGGTTCCCTAGACAACCAAACCCACATGCTGAGTCCAGGCTGCCTGCAATGATGTCCCCTTTCTACAAGGGATACTGTAAGCAGGAATGATCTCTGAGAGCAGAATTCTCACAGTCCTTCCACGGAATGCTCTGTCCCTGTCCTTTGCCTGGCTCTCTGTTGCAGATGGAAGCTGCTGCTGCCTTTCTCAGCTTGAAGCCCTCGTTTGATGCAAGCAGATGCTCCCAGGTGTGTTCAGCAGCTGTTGCTCAGTGTTGATGCAAAGCTTTTGTGTTCCTCATGGAAGCAAGGAGCCATTGTGACACTGCAGGGGCTCATGGCATCAAGGAGACAATTGTGACACTACAGAACCTCCTAGAAACAAGGCTCCATGGTGACACCGTGGGGAATCATGGAAACACATGGAAATGTGTTCCTGATGAGACACAGCAGGGCCTTGTTGGAACCAAAGACACCTCTGCAAAAAGCAGGGTAGCTCACAGAACCAAGGAGTCCATTGTTACAATAGCAAACCTATGGAAGCAAGGGGCCATTGTGACACAGTGGGGCCACATGGAAGCCACGGAGCCATTGTGACCCAGTGGGGCCTCATGGAATCAAGGAGACCATTGTGAGGCAGGTGATGCACATGAAGCCAAGGAGCCATTGTGACCCAGTGGGGCCTCATGGAATCAAGGAGACCATGGTGACACAGGTGATGCACATGAAGCCAAGGAGCCATTGTGACCCAGTGGGGCCTCATGGAATCAAGGAGACCATGGTGACACAGGTGATTCACATGAAGCCAAGGAGCCATTGTGACCCAGTGGGGCCTCATGGAATCAAGGAGACCATGGTGACACAGGTGATGCACATGAAGCCAAGGAGCCATTGTGACACAGCGGGGCTTCTTCCCTTCAGCTCTGCAGCTGGCTGTCCCAGCCCACAGCACCATGTGCCAAGTGCTCTCCTCAGGGCTCTGCCTGCACACAGGCCCAGAAAAGTTTTCCTGTTTGTAAGGAAAGAATGAAAAAGCCTGAGCAGGTTCCCTAGACAACCAAACCCACATGCTCAGTCCAGGCTGCCTGCAATGATGTCCCCTTTCTACAAGGGACACTGTGAGCAGGAATGATGTCTGGGAGCAGAATTCTCGCAGTCTTTCCACGGAATTCTCTGTCCCTGTCCTTTGCCTGGCTCTCTGTTGCAGATGGAAGCTGCTGCTGCCTTTCTCAGCTTGAAGCCCTCTTTTGATGCAAGCAGATGCTCCCAGGTGTGTTCAGCAGCTGTTGCTCAGTGTTGATGCAAAGCTTTTGTGTTCCTCATGGAAGCAAGGAGCCATTGTGACACTGCAGGGGCTCATGGCATCAAGGAGACAATTGTGACACTACAGAACCTCCTAGAAACAAGGCTCCATGATGACACCGTGGCGAATCATGGATCCACATGGACATGTGTTCCTCATGAGACACAGCAGGGCCTTGTTGGAACCAAAGACACCAGTGCAAAAAGCAGGGTAGCTCACAGAACCAAGGAGTCCATTGTTACAATAGAAAACCTATGGAAGCAAGGAGACCATGGTGACACAGTGGGGCCACATGGAAGCCAAGGAGCCATTGTGACCCAGTGGGGCCTCATGGAATCAAGGAGACCATGGTGACACAGGTGATGCACATGAAGCCAAGGAGCCATTGTGACACAGCGGGGCTTCTTCTCTTCAGCTCTGCAGCTGGCTCTCCCAGCCCACGGCACCATGTGCCAAGTGCTCTCCTCAGGGCTCTGCCTGCACACAGGCCCAGAGAAGTTTTCCTGTTTGTAAGGAAAGAATGGAAAAGCCTGAGCAGTTTTCCTAAACAACAAAGCCCACATGCTGAGTCCAGGCTGCCTGCAATGGTGTCCCCTTTCTACAAGGGACACTGTGAGCAGGAATGATGTCTGGGAGCAGAATTTTCGCAGTCTTTCCACTGAATTCTCTGTCCCTGTCCTTTGCCTGGCTCTCTGTTGCAGATGGAAGCTGCTGGTGCCATTCTCAGCTTGAAGCCCTCGTTTGATGCAAGCAGATGCTCCCAGGTGTGTTCAGCAGCTGTTGCTCAGTGTTGATGCAAAGCTTTTGTGTTCCTCATGGAAGCAAGGAGCCATTGTGACACTGCAGGGGCTCATGGGATCAAGGAGACAATTGTGACACTACAGAACCTCCTAGAAACAAGACTCCATGATAACACCGTGGGGAATCATGGAACCACATGGAAATGTGTTCCTCATGAGACGCAGCAGGGCCTTGTTGGAACCAAAGACACCTCTGCAAAAAGCAGGGTAGCTCACAGAACCAAGGAGTCCATTGTTACAATAGAAAACCTATGGAAGCAAGGAGACCATTGTGACACAGTGGGGCCACATGGAAGCCACGGAGCCATTGTGACCCAGTGGGGCCTCATGGAATCAAGGAGACCATGGTGACACAGGTGATTCACATGAAGCCAAGGAGCCATTGTGACCCAGTGGGGCCTCATGGAATCAAGGAGACCATGGTGACACAGGTGATGCACATGAAGCCAAGGAGCCATTGTGACCCAGTGGGGCCTCAGGGAATCAAGGAGACCATGGTGACACAGGTGATGCACATGAAGCCAAGGAGCCATTGTGACACAGCGGGGCTTCTTCCCTTCAGCTCTGCAGCTGGCTGTCCCAGCCCACAGCACCATGTGCCAACTGCTCTCCTCAGGGCTCTGCCTGCACACAGGCCCAGGAGAAGTTTTCCTGTTTGTAAGGAAAGAATGAAAAAGCCTGAGCAGGTTCCCTAGACAACCAAACCCACATGCTCAGTCCAGGCTGCCTGCAATGATGTCCCCTTTCTACAAGGGATACTGTGAGCAGGAATGATCTCTGAGAGCAGAATTCTCACAGTCCTTCCACGGAATGCTCTGTCCCTGTCCTTTGCCTGGCTCTCTGTTGCAGATGGAAGCTGCTGCTGCCATTCTCAGCTTGAAGCCCTCTTTTGATGCAAGCAGATGCTCCCAGGTGTGTTCAGCAGCTGTTGCTCAGTGTTGATGCAAAGCTTTTGTGTTCCTCATGGAAGCAAGGAGCCATTGTGACACTGCAGGGGCTCATGGCATCAAGGAGACAATTGTGACAGTACAGAACCTCCTAGAAACAAGGCTCCATGGTGACACCGTGGCGAATCATGGAACCACATGGAAATGTGTTCCTCATGAGACACAGCAGGGCCTTGTTGGAACCAAAGACACCTCTGCAAAAAGCAGGGTAGCTCACAGAACCAAGGAGTCCATTGTTACAATAGAAAATCTATGGAAGCAAGGGGCCATTGTGACACAGTGGGGCCACATGGAAGCCACGGAGCCATTGTGACCCAGTGGGGCCTCATGGAATCAAGGAGACCATTGTGAGGCAGGTGATGCACATGAAGCCAAGGAGCCATTGTGACCCAGTGGGGCCTCATGGAATCAAGGAGACCATGGTGACACAGGTGATGCACATGAAGCCAAGGAGCCATTGTGACCCAGTGGGGCCTCATGGAATCAAGGAGACCATGGTGACACAGGTGATTCACATGAAGCCAAGGAGCCATTGTGACACAGTGGGGCCTCATGGAATCAAGGAGACCATGGTGACACAGGTGATGCACATGAAGCCAAGGAGCCATTGTGACACAGTGGGGCCTCATGGAATCAAGGAGACCATGGTGACACAGGTGATGCACATGAAGCCAAGGAGCCATTGTGAACACAGTGGGGCTTCTTCCCTTCAGCTCTGCAGCTGGCTCTCCCAGACCGAGGCACCATGTGCCAAGTACTCTCCTCAGGGCTCTGCCTGCACACAGGCCCAGAGAAGTTTTCCTGTTTGTAAGGAAAGAATGAAAAAGCCTGAGCAGGTTCCCTAGACAACCAAACCCACATGCTCAGTCCAGGCTGCCTGCAATGATGTCCCCTTTCTACAAGGGACACTGTGAGCAGGAATGATCTCTGGGAGCAGAATTCTCGCAGTCTTTCCACGGAATGCCCTGTCCCTGTCCTTTCCCTGGCTCTCTGTTGCAGATGGAAGCTGCTGCTGCCTTTCTCAGCTTGAAGCCCTCGTTTGATGCAAGCAGATGCTCCCAGGTGTGTTCAGCAGCTGTTGCTCAGTGTTGATGCAAAGCTTTTGTGTTCCTCATGGAAGCAAGGAGCCATTGTGACACTGCAGGGGCTCATGGCATCAAGGAGACAATTGTGACACTACAGAACCTCCTAGAAACAAGGCTCCATGGTGACACCGTGGGGAATCATGGAACCACATGGAAATGTGTTCCTGATGAGACACAGCAGGGCCTTGTTGGAACCAAAGACACCTCTGCAAAAAGCAGGGTAGCTCACAGAACCAAGGAGTCCATTGTTACAATAGAAAACCTATGGAAGCAAGGGGCCATTGTGACACAGTGGGGCCACATGGAAGCCAAGGAGCCATTGTGACCCAGTGGGGCCTCATGGAATCAAGGAGACCATTGTGAGGCAGGTGATGCACATGAAGCCAAGGAGCCATTGTGACCCAGTGGGGCCTCATGGAATCAAGGAGACCATGGTGACACAGGTGATGCACATGAAGCCAAGGAGCCATTGTGACCCAGTGGGGCCTCATGGAATCAAGGAGACCATGGTGACACAGGTGATTCACATGAAGCCAAGGAGCCATTGTGACACAGTGGGGCCTCATGGAATCAAGGAGACCATTGTGAGGCAGGTGATGCACATGAAGCCAAGGAGCCATTGTGACACAGTGGGGCCTCATGGAATCAAGGAGACCATGGTGACACAGGTGATGCACATGAAGCCAAGGAGCCATTGTGACACAGTGGGGCCTCATGGAATCAAGGAGACCATGGTGACACAGGTGATGCACATGAAGCCAAGGAGCCATTGTGACACAGCGGGGCTTCTTCCCTTCAGCTCTGCAGCTGGCTCTCCCAGCCCACAGCACCATGTGCCAACTGCTCTCCTCAGGGCTCTGCCTGCACACAGGCCCAGAAAAGTTTTCCTGTTTGTAAGGAAAGAATGAAAAAGCCTGAGCAGGTTCCCTAGACAACCAAACCCACATGCTCAGTCCAGGCTGCCTGCAATGATGTCCCCTTTCTACAAGGGACACTGTGAGCAGGAATGATGTCTGGGAGCAGAATTCTCGCAGTCTTTCCACGGAATTCTCTGTCCCTGTCCTTTGCCTGGCTCTCTGTTGCAGATGGAAGCTGCTGCTGCCTTTCTCAGCTTGAAGCCCTCTTTTGATGCAAGCAGATGCTCCCAGGTGTGTTCAGCAGCTGTTGCTCAGTGTTGATGCAAAGCTTTTGTGTTCCTCATGGAAGCAAGGAGCCATTGTGACACTGCAGGGGCTCATGGGATCAAGGAGACAATTGTGACACTACAGAACCTCCTAGAAACAAGGCTCCATGATGACACCGTGGCGAATCATGGAACCACATGGAAATGTGTTCCTCATGAGACACAGCAGGGCCTTGTTGGAACCAAAGACACCAGTGGAAAAAGCAGGGTAGCTCACAGAACCAAGGAGTCCATTGTTACAATAGAAAACCTATGGAAGCAAGGAGACCATGGTGACACAGTGGGGCCACATGGAAGCCAAGGAGCCATTGTGACACAGTGGGGCCTCATGGAATCAAGGAGACCATGGTGACACAGGTGATGCACATGAAGCCAAGGAGCCATTGTGACACAGCGGGGCTTCTTCTCTTCAGCTCTGCAGCTGGCTCTCCCAGCCCACGGCACCATGTGCCAAGTGCTCTCCTCAGGGCTCTGCCTGCACACAGGCCCAGGAGAAGTTTTCCTGTTTGTAAGGAAAGAATGGAAAAGCCTGAGCAGGTTCCCTAGACAACCAAACCCACATGCTGAGTCCAGGCTGCCTGCAATGATGTCCCCTTTCTACAAGGGATACTGTGAGCAGGAATGATCTCTGAGAGCAGAATTCTCACAGTCCTTCCACGGAATGCTCTGTCCCTGTCCTTTGCCTGGCTCTCTGTTGCAGATGGAAGCTGCTGCTGCCTTTCTCAGCTTGAAGCCCTCTTTTGATGCAAGCAGATGCTCCCAGGTGTGTTCAGCAGCTGTTGCTCAGTGTTGATGCAAAGCTTTTGTGTTCCTCATGGAAGCAAGGAGCCATTGTGACACTGCAGGGGCTCATGGCATCAAGGAGACAATTGTGACAGTACAGAACCTCCTAGAAACAAGGCTCCATGGTGACACCGTGGGGAATCATGGAACCACATGGAAATGTGTTCCTCATGAGACACAGCAGGGCCTTGTTGGAACCAAAGACACCAGTGCAAAAAGCAGGGTAGCTCACAGAACCAAGGAGTCCATTGTTACAATAGAAAACCTATGGAAGCAAGGGGCCATTGTGACACAGTGGGGCCACATGGAAGCCACGGAGCCATTGTGACCCAGTGGGGCCTCATGGAATCAAGGAGACCATGGTGACACAGGTGATGCACATGAAGCCAAGGAGCCATTGTGACCCAGTGGGGCCTCATGGAATCAAGGAGACCATGGTGACACAGGTGATGCACATGAAGCCAAGGAGCCATTGTGACCCAGTGGGGCCTCATGGAATCAAGGAGACCATGGTGACACAGGTGATGCACATGAAGCCAAGGAGCCATTGTGACACAGTGGGGCCTCATGGAATCAAGGAGACCATGGTGACACAGGTGATGCACATGAAGCCAAGGAGCCATTGTGACACAGCGGGGCTTCTTCCCTTCAGCTCTGCAGCTGGCTCTCCCAGACCGAGGCACCATGTGCCAACTGCTCTCCTCAGGGCTCTGCCTGCACACAGGCCCAGGAGAAGTTTTCCTGTTTTAAGGAAAGAATGAAAAAGCCTGAGCAGGTTCCCTAGACAACCAAACCCACATGCTCAGTCCAGGCTGCCTGCAATGATGTCCCCTTTCTACAAGGGATACTGTGAGCAGGAATGATCTCTGAGAGCAGAATTTTCACAGTCCTTCCACGGAATGCTCTGTCCCTGTCCTTTGCCTGGCTCTCTGTTGCAGATGGAAGCTGCTGCTGCCTTTCTCAGCTTGAAGCCCTGGTTTGATGCAAGCAGATGCTCCCAGGTGTGTTCAGCAGCTGTTGCTCAGTGTTGATGCAAAGCTTTTGTGTTCCTCATGGAAGCAAGGAGCCATTGTGACACTGCAGGGGCTCATGGCATCAAGGAGACAATTGTGACAGTACAGAACCTCCTAGAAACAAGGCTCCATGGTGACACCGTGGCGAATCATGGAACCACATGGAAATGTGTTCCTCATGAGACACAGCAGGGCCTTGTTGGAACCAAAGACACCAGTGCAAAAAGCAGGGTAGCTCACAGAACCAAGGAGTCCATTGTTACAATAGAAAACCTATGGAAGCAAGGGGCCATTGTGACACAGTGGGGCCACATGGAAGCCAAGGAGCCATTGTGACCCAGTGGGGCCTCATGGAATCAAGGAGACCATTGTGAGGCAGGTGATGCACATGAAGCCAAGGAGCCATTGTGACCCAGTGGGGCCTCATGGAATCAAGGAGACCATGGTGACACAGGTGATGCACATGAAGCCAAGGAGCCATTATGACCCAGTGGGGCCTCATGGAATCAAGGAGACCATGGTGACACAGGTGATGCACATGAAGCCAAGGAGCCATTGTGACCCAGTGGGGCCTCATGGAATCAAGGAGACCATGGTGACACAGGTGATTCACATGAAGCCAAGGAGCCATTGTGACCCAGTGGGGCCTCATGGAATCAAGGAGACCATGGTGACACAGGTGATGCACATGAAGCCAAGGAGCCATTGTGACCCAGTGGGGCCTCAGGGAATCAAGGAGACCATGGTGACACAGGTGATGCACATGAAGCCAAGGAGCCATTGTGACACAGCGGGGCTTCTTCCCTTCAGCTCTGCAGCTGGCTGTCCCAGCCCACAGCACCATGTGCCAAGTGCTCTCCTCAGGGCTCTGCCTGCACACAGGCCCAGGAGAAGTTTTCCTGTTTTAAGGAAAGAATGAAAAAGCCTGAGCAGGTTCCCTAGACAACCAAACCCACATGCTCAGTCCAGGCTGCCTGCAATGATGTCCCCTTTCTACAAGGGACACTGTGAGCAGGAATGATCTCTGAGAGCAGAATTTTCACAGTCCTTCCACGGAATGCTCTGTCCCTGTCCTTTGCCTGGCTCTCTGTTGCAGATGGAAGCTGCTGCTGCCTTTCTCAGCTTGAAGCCCTGGTTTGATGCAAGCAGATGCTCCCAGGTGTGTTCAGCAGCTGTTGCTCAGTGTTGATGCAAAGCTTTTGTGTTCCTCATGGAAGCAAGGAGCCATTGTGACACTGCAGGGGCTCATGGCATCATGGAGACAATTGTGACACTACAGAACCTCCTAGAAACAAGGCTCCATGGCGACACCGTGGGGAATCATGGAACCACATGGAAATGTGTTCCTCATGAGACACAGCAGGGCCTTGTTGGAACCAAAGACACCAGTGCAAAAAGCAGGGTAGCTCACAGAACCAAGGAGTCCATTGTTACAATAGAAAACCTATGGAAGCAAGGAGACCATTGTGACACAGTGGGGCCACATGGAAGCCAAGGAGCCATTGTGACCCAGTGGGGCCTCATGGAATCAAGGAGACCATGGTGACACAGGTGATGCACATGAAGCCAAGGAGCCATTGTGACACAGTGGGGCCTCATGGAATCAAGGAGACCATGGTGACACAGGTGATGCACATGAAGCCAAGGAGCCATTGTGACACAGCGGGGCTTCTTCCCTTCAGCTCTGCAGCTGGCTCTCCCAGCCCACAGCACCATGTGCCAACTGCTCTCCTCAGGCCTCTGCCTGAACACAGGCCCAGGAGAAGTTTTCCTGTTTGTAAGGAAAGAATGGAAAAGCCTGAGCAGGTTCCCTAGACAACCAAACCCACATGCTGAGTCCAGGCTGCCTGCAATGATGTCCCCTTTCTACAAGGGATACTGTAAGCAGGAATGATCTCTGAGAGCAGAATTCTCACAGTCCTTCCACGGAATGCTCTGTCCCTGTCCTTTGCCTGGCTCTCTGTTGCAGATGGAAGCTGCTGCTGCCTTTCTCAGCTTGAAGCCCTCGTTTGATGCAAGCAGATGCTCCCAGGTGTGTTCAGCAGCTGTTGCTCAGTGTTGATGCAAAGCTTTTGTGTTCCTCATGGAAGCAAGGAGCCATTGTGACACTGCAGGGGCTCATGGCATCAAGGAGACAATTGTGACACTACAGAACCTCCTAGAAACAAGGCTCCATGGTGACACCGTGGGGAATCATGGAAACACATGGAAATGTGTTCCTGATGAGACACAGCAGGGCCTTGTTGGAACCAAAGACACCTCTGCAAAAAGCAGGGTAGCTCACAGAACCAAGGAGTCCATTGTTACAATAGCAAACCTATGGAAGCAAGGGGCCATTGTGACACAGTGGGGCCACATGGAAGCCACGGAGCCATTGTGACCCAGTGGGGCCTCATGGAATCAAGGAGACCATTGTGAGGCAGGTGATGCACATGAAGCCAAGGAGCCATTGTGACCCAGTGGGGCCTCATGGAATCAAGGAGACCATGGTGACACAGGTGATGCACATGAAGCCAAGGAGCCATTGTGACCCAGTGGGGCCTCATGGAATCAAGGAGACCATGGTGACACAGGTGATTCACATGAAGCCAAGGAGCCATTGTGACCCAGTGGGGCCTCATGGAATCAAGGAGACCATGGTGACACAGGTGATGCACATGAAGCCAAGGAGCCATTGTGACACAGCGGGGCTTCTTCCCTTCAGCTCTGCAGCTGGCTGTCCCAGCCCACAGCACCATGTGCCAAGTGCTCTCCTCAGGGCTCTGCCTGCACACAGGCCCAGAAAAGTTTTCCTGTTTGTAAGGAAAGAATGAAAAAGCCTGAGCAGGTTCCCTAGACAACCAAACCCACATGCTCAGTCCAGGCTGCCTGCAATGATGTCCCCTTTCTACAAGGGACACTGTGAGCAGGAATGATGTCTGGGAGCAGAATTCTCGCAGTCTTTCCACGGAATTCTCTGTCCCTGTCCTTTGCCTGGCTCTCTGTTGCAGATGGAAGCTGCTGCTGCCTTTCTCAGCTTGAAGCCCTCTTTTGATGCAAGCAGATGCTCCCAGGTGTGTTCAGCAGCTGTTGCTCAGTGTTGATGCAAAGCTTTTGTGTTCCTCATGGAAGCAAGGAGCCATTGTGACACTGCAGGGGCTCATGGCATCAAGGAGACAATTGTGACACTACAGAACCTCCTAGAAACAAGGCTCCATGATGACACCGTGGCGAATCATGGATCCACATGGACATGTGTTCCTCATGAGACACAGCAGGGCCTTGTTGGAACCAAAGACACCAGTGCAAAAAGCAGGGTAGCTCACAGAACCAAGGAGTCCATTGTTACAATAGAAAACCTATGGAAGCAAGGAGACCATGGTGACACAGTGGGGCCACATGGAAGCCAAGGAGCCATTGTGACCCAGTGGGGCCTCATGGAATCAAGGAGACCATGGTGACACAGGTGATGCACATGAAGCCAAGGAGCCATTGTGACACAGCGGGGCTTCTTCTCTTCAGCTCTGCAGCTGGCTCTCCCAGCCCACGGCACCATGTGCCAAGTGCTCTCCTCAGGGCTCTGCCTGCACACAGGCCCAGAGAAGTTTTCCTGTTTGTAAGGAAAGAATGGAAAAGCCTGAGCAGTTTTCCTAAACAACAAAGCCCACATGCTGAGTCCAGGCTGCCTGCAATGGTGTCCCCTTTCTACAAGGGACACTGTGAGCAGGAATGATGTCTGGGAGCAGAATTTTCGCAGTCTTTCCACGGAATTCTCTGTCCCTGTCCTTTGCCTGGCTCTCTGTTGCAGATGGAAGCTGCTGGTGCCATTCTCAGCTTGAAGCCCTCGTTTGATGCAAGCAGATGCTCCCAGGTGTGTTCAGCAGCTGTTGCTCAGTGTTGATGCAAAGCTTTTGTGTTCCTCATGGAAGCAAGGAGCCATTGTGACACTGCAGGGGCTCATGGCATCAAGGAGACAATTGTGACACTACAGAACCTCCTAGAAACAAGGCTCCATGGTGACACCGTGGGGAATCATGGAAACACATGGAAATGTGTTCCTGATGAGACACAGCAGGGCCTTGTTGGAACCAAAGACACCTCTGCAAAAAGCAGGGTAGCTCACAGAACCAAGGAGTCCATTGTTACAATAGCAAACCTATGGAAGCAAGGGGCCATTGTGACACAGTGGGGCCACATGGAAGCCACGGAGCCATTGTGACACAGTGGGGCCTCATGGAATCAAGGAGACCATTGTGAGGCAGGTGATGCACATGAAGCCAAGGAGCCATTGTGACCCAGTGGGGCCTCATGGAATCAAGGAGACCATGGTGACACAGGTGATGCACATGAAGCCAAGGAGCCATTGTGACCCAGTGGGGCCTCATGGAATCAAGGAGACCATGGTGACACAGGTGATTCACATGAAGCCAAGGAGCCATTGTGACACAGTGGGGCCTCATGGAATCAAGGAGACCATGGTGACACAGGTGATGCACATGAAGCCAAGGAGCCATTGTGACACAGCGGGGCTTCTTCCCTTCAGCTCTGCAGCTGGCTGTCCCAGCCCACAGCACCATGTGCCAAGTGCTCTCCTCAGGGCTCTGCCTGCACACAGGCCCAGAAAAGTTTTCCTGTTTGTAAGGAAAGAATGAAAAAGCCTGAGCAGGTTCCCTAGACAACCAAACCCACATGCTCAGTCCAGGCTGCCTGCAATGATGTCCCCTTTCTACAAGGGACACTGTGAGCAGGAATGATGTCTGGGAGCAGAATTCTCGCAGTCTTTCCACGGAATTCTCTGTCCCTGTCCTTTGCCTGGCTCTCTGTTGCAGATGGAAGCTGCTGCTGCCATTCTCAGCTTGAAGCCCTCTTTTGATGCAAGCAGATGCTCCCAGGTGTGTTCAGCAGCTGTTGCTCAGTGTTGATGCAAAGCTTTTGTGTTCCTCATGGAAGCAAGGAGCCATTGTGACACTGCAGGGGCTCATGGCATCAAGGAGACAATTGTGACACTACAGAACCTCCTAGAAACAAGGCTCCATGATGACACCGTGGCGAATCATGGATCCACATGGACATGTGTTCCTCATGAGACACAGCAGGGCCTTGTTGGAACCAAACACACCTCTGCAAAAAGCAGGGTAGCTCACAGAACCAAGGAGTCCATTGTTACAATAGAAAACCTATGGAAGCAAGGAGACCATGGTGACACAGTGGGGCCACATGGAAGCCAAGGAGCCATTGTGACACAGTGGGGCCTCATGGAATCAAGGAGACCATGGTGACACAGGTGATGCACATGAAGCCAAGGAGCCATTGTGACACAGCGGGGCTTCTTCTCTTCAGCTCTGCAGCTGGCTCTCCCAGCCCACGGCACCATGTGCCAAGTGCTCTCCTCAGGGCTCTGCCTGCACACAGGCCCAGAGAAGTTTTCCTGTTTGTAAGGAAAGAATGGAAAAGCCTGAGCAGTTTTCCTAAACAACAAAGCCCACATGCTGAGTCCAGGCTGCCTGCAATGATGTCCCCTTTCTACAAGGGACACTGTGAGCAGGAATGATGTCTGGGAGCAGAATTTTCGCAGTCTTTCCACGGAATTCTCTGTCCCTGTCCTTTGCCTGGCTCTCTGTTGCAGATGGAAGCTGCTGGTGCCATTCTCAGCTTGAAGCCCTCGTTTGATGCAAGCAGATGCTCCCAGGTGTGTTCAGCAGCTGTTGCTCAGTGTTGATGCAAAGCTTTTGTGTTCCTCATGGAAGCAAGGAGCCATTGTGACACTGCAGGGGCTCATGGCATCAAGGAGACAATTGTGACACTACAGAACCTCCTAGAAACAAGACTCCATGATAACACCGTGGGGAATTATGGAACCACATGGAAATGTGTTCCTCATGAGACGCAGCAGGGCCTTGTTGGAACCAAAGACACCTCTGCAAAAAGCAGGGTAGCTCACAGAACCAAGGAGTCCATTGTTACAATAGAAAACCTATGGAAGCAAGGAGACCATTGTGACACAGTGGGGCCACATGGAAGCCACGGAGCCATTGTGACCCAGTGGGGCCTCATGGAATCAAGGAGACCATGGTGACACAGGTGATTCACATGAAGCCAAGGAGCCATTGTGACCCAGTGGGGCCTCATGGAATCAAGGAGACCATGGTGACACAGGTGATGCACATGAAGCCAAGGAGCCATTGTGACCCAGTGGGGCCTCAGGGAATCAAGGAGACCATGGTGACACAGGTGATGCACATGAAGCCAAGGAGCCATTGTGACACAGCGGGGCTTCTTCCCTTCAGCTCTGCAGCTGGCTCTCCCAGCCCACGGCACCATGTGCCAAGTGCTCTCCTCAGGGCTCTGCCTGCACACAGGCCCAGGAGTTTTCCTGTTTGTAAGGAAAGAATGAAAAAGCCTGAGCAGGTTCCCTAGACAACCAAACCCACATGCTCAGTCCAGGCTGCCTGCAATGATGTCCCCTTTCTACAAGGGATACTGTGAGCAGGAATGATCTCTGAGAGCAGAATTCTCACAGTCCTTCCACGGAATGCTCTGTCCCTGTCCTTTGCCTGGCTCTCTGTTGCAGATGGAAGCTGCTGGTGCCATTCTCAGCTTGAAGCCCTGTTTTGATGCAAGCAGATGCTCCCAGGTGTGTTCAGCAGCTGTTGCTCAGTGTTGATGCAAAGCTTTTGTGTTCCTCATGGAAGCAAGGAGCCATTGTGACACTGCAGGGGCTCATGGCATCAAGGAGACAATTGTGACACTACAGAACCTCCTAGAAACAAGGCTCCATGGTGACACCGTGGGGAATCATGGAACCACATGGAAATGTGTTCCTCATGAGACACAGCAGGGCCTTGTTGGAACCAAAGACACCAGTGCAAAAAGCAGGGTAGCTCACAGAACCAAGGAGTCCATTGTTACAATAGAAAACCTATGGAAGCAAGGGGCCATTGTGACACAGTGGGGCCACATGGAAGCCAAGGAGCCATTGTGACCCAGTGGGGCCTCATGGAATCAAGGAGACCATGGTGACACAGGTGATGCACATGAAGCCAAGGAGCCATTGTGACACAGCGGGGCTTCTTCCCTTCAGCTCTGCAGCTGGCTCTCCCAAGCCCACGGCACCATGTGCCAAGTGCTCTCCTCAGGGCTCTGCCTGCACACAGGCCCAGAGAAGTTTTCCTGTTTGTAAGGAAAGAATGAAAAAGCCTGAGCACGTTCCCTAGACAACCAAACCCACATGCTCAGTCCAGGCTGCCTGCAATGATGTCCCCTTTCTACAAGGGACACTGTGAGCAGGAATGATGTCTGGGAGCAGAATTCTCGCAGTCTTTCCACGGAATTCTCTCTCCCTGTCCTTTGCCTGGCTCTCTGTTGCAGATGGAAGCTGCTGCTGCCTTTCTCAGCTTGAAGCCCTCTTTTGATGCAAGCAGATGCTCCCAGGTGTGTTCAGCAGCTGTTGCTCAGTGTTGATGCAAAGCTTTTGTGTTCCTCATGGAAGCAAGGAGCCATTGTGACACTGCAGGGGCTCATGGCATCAAGGAGACAATTGTGACACTACAGAACCTCCTAGAAACAAGGCTCCATGGTGACACCGTGGGGAATCATGGAACCACATGGAAATGTGTTCCTGATGAGACACAGCAGGGCCTTGTTGGAACCAAAGACACCTCTGCAAAAAGCAGGGTAGCTCACAGAACCAAGGAGTCCATTGTTACAATAGAAAACCTATGGAAGCAAGGGGCCATTGTGACACAGTGGGGCCACATGGAAGCCAAGGAGCCATTGTGACCCAGTGGGGCCTCATGGAATCAAGGAGACCATGGTGACACAGGTGATGCACATGAAGCCAAGGAGCCATTGTGACCCAGTGGGGCCTCATGGAATCAAGGAGACCATGGTGACACAGGTGATTCACATGAAGCCAAGGAGCCATTGTGACACAGTGGGGCCTCATGGAATCAAGGAGACCATTGTGAGGCAGGTGATGCACATGAAGCCAAGGAGCCATTGTGACACAGTGGGGCCTCATGGAATCAAGGAGACCATGGTGACACAGGTGATGCACATGAAGCCAAGGAGCCATTGTGACACAGTGGGGCCTCATGGAATCAAGGAGACCATGGTGACACAGGTGATGCACATGAAGCCAAGGAGCCATTGTGACACAGCGGGGCTTCTTCCCTTCAGCTCTGCAGCTGGCTCTCCCAGCCCACAGCACCATGTGCCAACTGCTCTCCTCAGGGCTCTGCCTGCACACAGGCCCAGAAAAGTTTTCCTGTTTGTAAGGAAAGAATGAAAAAGCCTGAGCAGGTTCCCTAGACAACCAAACCCACATGCTCAGTCCAGGCTGCCTGCAATGATGTCCCCTTTCTACAAGGGACACTGTGAGCAGGAATGATGTCTGGGAGCAGAATTCTCGCAGTCTTTCCACGGAATTCTCTGTCCCTGTCCTTTCCCTGGCTCTCTGTTGCAGATGGAAGCTGCTGCTGCCTTTCTCAGCTTGAAGCCCTCTTTTGATGCAAGCAGATGCTCCCAGGTGTGTTCAGCAGCTGTTGCTCAGTGTTGATGCAAAGCTTTTGTGTTCCTCATGGAAGCAAGGAGCCATTGTGACACTGCAGGGGCTCATGGGATCAAGGAGACAATTGTGACACTACAGAACCTCCTAGAAACAAGGCTCCATGATGACACCGTGGCGAATCATGGAACCACATGGAAATGTGTTCCTCATGAGACACAGCAGGGCCTTGTTGGAACCAAAGACACCAGTGGAAAAAGCAGGGTAGCTCACAGAACCAAGGAGTCCATTGTTACAATAGAAAACCTATGGAAGCAAGGAGACCATGGTGACACAGTGGGGCCACATGGAAGCCAAGGAGCCATTGTGACACAGTGGGGCCTCATGGAATCAAGGAGACCATGGTGACACAGGTGATGCACATGAAGCCAAGGAGCCATTGTGACACAGCGGGGCTTCTTCTCTTCAGCTCTGCAGCTGGCTCTCCCAGCCCACGGCACCATGTGCCAAGTGCTCTCCTCAGGGCTCTGCCTGCACACAGGCCCAGGAGAAGTTTTCCTGTTTGTAAGGAAAGAATGGAAAAGCCTGAGCAGGTTCCCTAGACAACCAAACCCACATGCTGAGTCCAGGCTGCCTGCAATGATGTCCCCTTTCTACAAGGGATACTGTGAGCAGAAATGATCTCTGAGAGCAGAATTCTCACAGTCCTTCCACGGAATGCTCTGTCCCTGTCCTTTGCCTGGCTCTCTGTTGCAGATGGAAGCTGCTGCTGCCTTTCTCAGCTTGAAGCCCTCTTTTGATGCAAGCAGATGCTCCCAGGTGTGTTCAGCAGCTGTTGCTCAGTGTTGATGCAAAGCTTTTGTGTTCCTCATGGAAGCAAGGAGCCATTGTGACACTGCAGGGGCTCATGGCATCAAGGAGACAATTGTGACAGTACAGAACCTCCTAGAAACAAGGCTCCATGGTGACACCGTGGGGAATCATGGAACCACATGGAAATGTGTTCCTCATGAGACACAGCAGGGCCTTGTTGGAACCAAAGACACCAGTGCAAAAAGCAGGGTAGCTCACAGAACCAAGGAGTCCATTGTTACAATAGAAAACCTATGGAAGCAAGGGGCCATTGTGACACAGTGGGGCCACATGGAAGCCACGGAGCCATTGTGACCCAGTGGGGCCTCATGGAATCAAGGAGACCATGGTGACACAGGTGATGCACATGAAGCCAAGGAGCCATTGTGACCCAGTGGGGCCTCATGGAATCAAGGAGACCATGGTGACACAGGTGATGCACATGAAGCCAAGGAGCCATTGTGACCCAGTGGGGCCTCATGGAATCAAGGAGACCATGGTGACACAGGTGATGCACATGAAGCCAAGGAGCCATTGTGACACAGTGGGGCCTCATGGAATCAAGGAGACCATGGTGACACAGGTGATGCACATGAAGCCAAGGAGCCATTGTGACACAGCGGGGCTTCTTCCCTTCAGCTCTGCAGCTGGCTCTCCCAGACCGAGGCACCATGTGCCAACTGCTCTCCTCAGGGCTCTGCCTGCACACAGGCCCAGGAGAAGTTTTCCTGTTTTAAGGAAAGAATGAAAAAGCCTGAGCAGGTTCCCTAGACAACCAAACCCACATGCTCAGTCCAGGCTGCCTGCAATGATGTCCCCTTTCTACAAGGGATACTGTGAGCAGGAATGATCTCTGAGAGCAGAATTTTCACAGTCCTTCCACGGAATGCTCTGTCCCTGTCCTTTGCCTGGCTCTCTGTTGCAGATGGAAGCTGCTGCTGCCTTTCTCAGCTTGAAGCCCTGGTTTGATGCAAGCAGATGCTCCCAGGTGTGTTCAGCAGCTGTTGCTCAGTGTTGATGCAAAGCTTTTGTGTTCCTCATGGAAGCAAGGAGCCATTGTGACACTGCAGGGGCTCATGGCATCAAGGAGACAATTGTGACAGTACAGAACCTCCTAGAAACAAGGCTCCATGGTGACACCGTGGCGAATCATGGAACCACATGGAAATGTGTTCCTCATGAGACACAGCAGGGCCTTGTTGGAACCAAAGACACCAGTGCAAAAAGCAGGGTAGCTCACAGAACCAAGGAGTCCATTGTTACAATAGAAAACCTATGGAAGCAAGGGGCCATTGTGACACAGTGGGGCCACATGGAAGCCAAGGAGCCATTGTGACCCAGTGGGGCCTCATGGAATCAAGGAGACCATTGTGAGGCAGGTGATGCACATGAAGCCAAGGAGCCATTGTGACCCAGTGGGGCCTCATGGAATCAAGGAGACCATGGTGACACAGGTGATGCACATGAAGCCAAGGAGCCATTATGACCCAGTGGGGCCTCATGGAATCAAGGAGACCATGGTGACACAGGTGATGCACATGAAGCCAAGGAGCCATTGTGACCCAGTGGGGCCTCATGGAATCAAGGAGACCATGGTGACACAGGTGATTCACATGAAGCCAAGGAGCCATTGTGACCCAGTGGGGCCTCATGGAATCAAGGAGACCATGGTGACACAGGTGATGCACATGAAGCCAAGGAGCCATTGTGACCCAGTGGGGCCTCAGGGAATCAAGGAGACCATGGTGACACAGGTGATGCACATGAAGCCAAGGAGCCATTGTGACACAGCGGGGCTTCTTCCCTTCAGCTCTGCAGCTGGCTGTCCCAGCCCACAGCACCATGTGCCAAGTGCTCTCCTCAGGGCTCTGCCTGCACACAGGCCCAGGAGAAGTTTTCCTGTTTTAAGGAAAGAATGAAAAAGCCTGAGCAGGTTCCCTAGACAACCAAACCCACATGCTCAGTCCAGGCTGCCTGCAATGATGTCCCCTTTCTACAAGGGACACTGTGAGCAGGAATGATCTCTGAGAGCAGAATTTTCACAGTCCTTCCACGGAATGCTCTGTCCCTGTCCTTTGCCTGGCTCTCTGTTGCAGATGGAAGCTGCTGCTGCCTTTCTCAGCTTGAAGCCCTGGTTTGATGCAAGCAGATGCTCCCAGGTGTGTTCAGCAGCTGTTGCTCAGTGTTGATGCAAAGCTTTTGTGTTCCTCATGGAAGCAAGGAGCCATTGTGACACTGCAGGGGCTCATGGCATCATGGAGACAATTGTGACACTACAGAACCTCCTAGAAACAAGGCTCCATGGCGACACCGTGGGGAATCATGGAACCACATGGAAATGTGTTCCTCATGAGACACAGCAGGGCCTTGTTGGAACCAAAGACACCAGTGCAAAAAGCAGGGTAGCTCACAGAACCAAGGAGTCCATTGTTACAATAGAAAACCTATGGAAGCAAGGAGACCATTGTGACACAGTGGGGCCACATGGAAGCCAAGGAGCCATTGTGACCCAGTGGGGCCTCATGGAATCAAGGAGACCATGGTGACACAGGTGATGCACATGAAGCCAAGGAGCCATTGTGACACAGTGGGGCCTCATGGAATCAAGGAGACCATGGTGACACAGGTGATGCACATGAAGCCAAGGAGCCATTGTGACACAGCGGGGCTTCTTCCCTTCAGCTCTGCAGCTGGCTCTCCCAGCCCACAGCACCATGTGCCAAGTGCTCTCCTCAGGCCTCTGCCTGAACACAGGCCCAGGAGAAGTTTTCCTGTTTGTAAGGAAAGAATGGAAAAGCCTGAGCAGGTTCCCTAGACAACCAAACCCACATGCTGAGTCCAGGCTGCCTGCAATGATGTCCCCTTTCTACAAGGGATACTGTAAGCAGGAATGATCTCTGAGAGCAGAATTCTCACAGTCCTTCCACGGAATGCTCTGTCCCTGTCCTTTGCCTGGCTCTCTGTTGCAGATGGAAGCTGCTGCTGCCTTTCTCAGCTTGAAGCCCTCGTTTGATGCAAGCAGATGCTCCCAGGTGTGTTCAGCAGCTGTTGCTCAGTGTTGATGCAAAGCTTTTGTGTTCCTCATGGAAGCAAGGAGCCATTGTGACACTGCAGGGGCTCATGGCATCAAGGAGACAATTGTGACACTACAGAACCTCCTAGAAACAAGGCTCCATGGTGACACCGTGGGGAATCATGGAAACACATGGAAATGTGTTCCTGATGAGACACAGCAGGGCCTTGTTGGAACCAAAGACACCTCTGCAAAAAGCAGGGTAGCTCACAGAACCAAGGAGTCCATTGTTACAATAGCAAACCTATGGAAGCAAGGGGCCATTGTGACACAGTGGGGCCACATGGAAGCCACGGAGCCATTGTGACCCAGTGGGGCCTCATGGAATCAAGGAGACCATTGTGAGGCAGGTGATGCACATGAAGCCAAGGAGCCATTGTGACCCAGTGGGGCCTCATGGAATCAAGGAGACCATGGTGACACAGGTGATGCACATGAAGCCAAGGAGCCATTGTGACCCAGTGGGGCCTCATGGAATCAAGGAGACCATGGTGACACAGGTGATTCACATGAAGCCAAGGAGCCATTGTGACCCAGTGGGGCCTCATGGAATCAAGGAGACCATGGTGACACAGGTGATGCACATGAAGCCAAGGAGCCATTGTGACACAGCGGGGCTTCTTCCCTTCAGCTCTGCAGCTGGCTGTCCCAGCCCACAGCACCATGTGCCAAGTGCTCTCCTCAGGGCTCTGCCTGCACACAGGCCCAGAAAAGTTTTCCTGTTTGTAAGGAAAGAATGAAAAAGCCTGAGCAGGTTCCCTAGACAACCAAACCCACATGCTCAGTCCAGGCTGCCTGCAATGATGTCCCCTTTCTACAAGGGACACTGTGAGCAGGAATGATGTCTGGGAGCAGAATTCTCGCAGTCTTTCCACGGAATTCTCTGTCCCTGTCCTTTGCCTGGCTCTCTGTTGCAGATGGAAGCTGCTGCTGCCTTTCTCAGCTTGAAGCCCTCTTTTGATGCAAGCAGATGCTCCCAGGTGTGTTCAGCAGCTGTTGCTCAGTGTTGATGCAAAGCTTTTGTGTTCCTCATGGAAGCAAGGAGCCATTGTGACACTGCAGGGGCTCATGGCATCAAGGAGACAATTGTGACACTACAGAACCTCCTAGAAACAAGGCTCCATGATGACACCGTGGCGAATCATGGATCCACATGGACATGTGTTCCTCATGAGACACAGCAGGGCCTTGTTGGAACCAAAGACACCAGTGCAAAAAGCAGGGTAGCTCACAGAACCAAGGAGTCCATTGTTACAATAGAAAACCTATGGAAGCAAGGAGACCATGGTGACACAGTGGGGCCACATGGAAGCCAAGGAGCCATTGTGACCCAGTGGGGCCTCATGGAATCAAGGAGACCATGGTGACACAGGTGATGCACATGAAGCCAAGGAGCCATTGTGACACAGCGGGGCTTCTTCTCTTCAGCTCTGCAGCTGGCTCTCCCAGCCCACGGCACCATGTGCCAAGTGCTCTCCTCAGGGCTCTGCCTGCACACAGGCCCAGAGAAGTTTTCCTGTTTGTAAGGAAAGAATGGAAAAGCCTGAGCAGTTTTCCTAAACAACAAAGCCCACATGCTGAGTCCAGGCTGCCTGCAATGGTGTCCCCTTTCTACAAGGGACACTGTGAGCAGGAATGATGTCTGGGAGCAGAATTTTCGCAGTCTTTCCACTGAATTCTCTGTCCCTGTCCTTTGCCTGGCTCTCTGTTGCAGATGGAAGCTGCTGGTGCCATTCTCAGCTTGAAGCCCTCGTTTGATGCAAGCAGATGCTCCCAGGTGTGTTCAGCAGCTGTTGCTCAGTGTTGATGCAAAGCTTTTGTGTTCCTCATGGAAGCAAGGAGCCATTGTGACACTGCAGGGGCTCATGGGATCAAGGAGACAATTGTGACACTACAGAACCTCCTAGAAACAAGACTCCATGATAACACCGTGGGGAATCATGGAACCACATGGAAATGTGTTCCTCATGAGACGCAGCAGGGCCTTGTTGGAACCAAAGACACCTCTGCAAAAAGCAGGGTAGCTCACAGAACCAAGGAGTCCATTGTTACAATAGAAAACCTATGGAAGCAAGGAGACCATTGTGACACAGTGGGGCCACATGGAAGCCACGGAGCCATTGTGACCCAGTGGGGCCTCATGGAATCAAGGAGACCATGGTGACACAGGTGATTCACATGAAGCCAAGGAGCCATTGTGACCCAGTGGGGCCTCATGGAATCAAGGAGACCATGGTGACACAGGTGATGCACATGAAGCCAAGGAGCCATTGTGACCCAGTGGGGCCTCAGGGAATCAAGGAGACCATGGTGACACAGGTGATGCACATGAAGCCAAGGAGCCATTGTGACACAGCGGGGCTTCTTCCCTTCAGCTCTGCAGCTGGCTGTCCCAGCCCACAGCACCATGTGCCAACTGCTCTCCTCAGGGCTCTGCCTGCACACAGGCCCAGGAGAAGTTTTCCTGTTTGTAAGGAAAGAATGAAAAAGCCTGAGCAGGTTCCCTAGACAACCAAACCCACATGCTCAGTCCAGGCTGCCTGCAATGATGTCCCCTTTCTACAAGGGATACTGTGAGCAGGAATGATCTCTGAGAGCAGAATTCTCACAGTCCTTCCACGGAATGCTCTGTCCCTGTCCTTTGCCTGGCTCTCTGTTGCAGATGGAAGCTGCTGCTGCCATTCTCAGCTTGAAGCCCTCTTTTGATGCAAGCAGATGCTCCCAGGTGTGTTCAGCAGCTGTTGCTCAGTGTTGATGCAAAGCTTTTGTGTTCCTCATGGAAGCAAGGAGCCATTGTGACACTGCAGGGGCTCATGGCATCAAGGAGACAATTGTGACAGTACAGAACCTCCTAGAAACAAGGCTCCATGGTGACACCGTGGCGAATCATGGAACCACATGGAAATGTGTTCCTCATGAGACACAGCAGGGCCTTGTTGGAACCAAAGACACCTCTGCAAAAAGCAGGGTAGCTCACAGAACCAAGGAGTCCATTGTTACAATAGAAAATCTATGGAAGCAAGGGGCCATTGTGACACAGTGGGGCCACATGGAAGCCACGGAGCCATTGTGACCCAGTGGGGCCTCATGGAATCAAGGAGACCATTGTGAGGCAGGTGATGCACATGAAGCCAAGGAGCCATTGTGACCCAGTGGGGCCTCATGGAATCAAGGAGACCATGGTGACACAGGTGATGCACATGAAGCCAAGGAGCCATTGTGACCCAGTGGGGCCTCATGGAATCAAGGAGACCATGGTGACACAGGTGATTCACATGAAGCCAAGGAGCCATTGTGACACAGTGGGGCCTCATGGAATCAAGGAGACCATGGTGACACAGGTGATGCACATGAAGCCAAGGAGCCATTGTGACACAGTGGGGCCTCATGGAATCAAGGAGACCATGGTGACACAGGTGATGCACATGAAGCCAAGGAGCCATTGTGAACACAGTGGGGCTTCTTCCCTTCAGCTCTGCAGCTGGCTCTCCCAGACCGAGGCACCATGTGCCAAGTACTCTCCTCAGGGCTCTGCCTGCACACAGGCCCAGAGAAGTTTTCCTGTTTGTAAGGAAAGAATGAAAAAGCCTGAGCAGGTTCCCTAGACAACCAAACCCACATGCTCAGTCCAGGCTGCCTGCAATGATGTCCCCTTTCTACAAGGGACACTGTGAGCAGGAATGATCTCTGGGAGCAGAATTCTCGCAGTCTTTCCACGGAATGCCCTGTCCCTGTCCTTTCCCTGGCTCTCTGTTGCAGATGGAAGCTGCTGCTGCCTTTCTCAGCTTGAAGCCCTCGTTTGATGCAAGCAGATGCTCCCAGGTGTGTTCAGCAGCTGTTGCTCAGTGTTGATGCAAAGCTTTTGTGTTCCTCATGGAAGCAAGGAGCCATTGTGACACTGCAGGGGCTCATGGCATCAAGGAGACAATTGTGACACTACAGAACCTCCTAGAAACAAGGCTCCATGGTGACACCGTGGGGAATCATGGAACCACATGGAAATGTGTTCCTGATGAGACACAGCAGGGCCTTGTTGGAACCAAAGACACCTCTGCAAAAAGCAGGGTAGCTCACAGAACCAAGGAGTCCATTGTTACAATAGAAAACCTATGGAAGCAAGGGGCCATTGTGACACAGTGGGGCCACATGGAAGCCAAGGAGCCATTGTGACCCAGTGGGGCCTCATGGAATCAAGGAGACCATTGTGAGGCAGGTGATGCACATGAAGCCAAGGAGCCATTGTGACCCAGTGGGGCCTCATGGAATCAAGGAGACCATGGTGACACAGGTGATGCACATGAAGCCAAGGAGCCATTGTGACCCAGTGGGGCCTCATGGAATCAAGGAGACCATGGTGACACAGGTGATTCACATGAAGCCAAGGAGCCATTGTGACACAGTGGGGCCTCATGGAATCAAGGAGACCATTGTGAGGCAGGTGATGCACATGAAGCCAAGGAGCCATTGTGACACAGTGGGGCCTCATGGAATCAAGGAGACCATGGTGACACAGGTGATGCACATGAAGCCAAGGAGCCATTGTGACACAGTGGGGCCTCATGGAATCAAGGAGACCATGGTGACACAGGTGATGCACATGAAGCCAAGGAGCCATTGTGACACAGCGGGGCTTCTTCCCTTCAGCTCTGCAGCTGGCTCTCCCAGCCCACAGCACCATGTGCCAACTGCTCTCCTCAGGGCTCTGCCTGCACACAGGCCCAGAAAAGTTTTCCTGTTTGTAAGGAAAGAATGAAAAAGCCTGAGCAGGTTCCCTAGACAACCAAACCCACATGCTCAGTCCAGGCTGCCTGCAATGATGTCCCCTTTCTACAAGGGACACTGTGAGCAGGAATGATGTCTGGGAGCAGAATTCTCGCAGTCTTTCCACGGAATTCTCTGTCCCTGTCCTTTGCCTGGCTCTCTGTTGCAGATGGAAGCTGCTGCTGCCTTTCTCAGCTTGAAGCCCTCTTTTGATGCAAGCAGATGCTCCCAGGTGTGTTCAGCAGCTGTTGCTCAGTGTTGATGCAAAGCTTTTGTGTTCCTCATGGAAGCAAGGAGCCATTGTGACACTGCAGGGGCTCATGGGATCAAGGAGACAATTGTGACACTACAGAACCTCCTAGAAACAAGGCTCCATGATGACACCGTGGCGAATCATGGAACCACATGGAAATGTGTTCCTCATGAGACACAGCAGGGCCTTGTTGGAACCAAAGACACCAGTGGAAAAAGCAGGGTAGCTCACAGAACCAAGGAGTCCATTGTTACAATAGAAAACCTATGGAAGCAAGGAGACCATGGTGACACAGTGGGGCCACATGGAAGCCAAGGAGCCATTGTGACACAGTGGGGCCTCATGGAATCAAGGAGACCATGGTGACACAGGTGATGCACATGAAGCCAAGGAGCCATTGTGACACAGCGGGGCTTCTTCTCTTCAGCTCTGCAGCTGGCTCTCCCAGCCCACGGCACCATGTGCCAAGTGCTCTCCTCAGGGCTCTGCCTGCACACAGGCCCAGGAGAAGTTTTCCTGTTTGTAAGGAAAGAATGGAAAAGCCTGAGCAGGTTCCCTAGACAACCAAACCCACATGCTGAGTCCAGGCTGCCTGCAATGATGTCCCCTTTCTACAAGGGATACTGTGAGCAGGAATGATCTCTGAGAGCAGAATTCTCACAGTCCTTCCACGGAATGCTCTGTCCCTGTCCTTTGCCTGGCTCTCTGTTGCAGATGGAAGCTGCTGCTGCCTTTCTCAGCTTGAAGCCCTCTTTTGATGCAAGCAGATGCTCCCAGGTGTGTTCAGCAGCTGTTGCTCAGTGTTGATGCAAAGCTTTTGTGTTCCTCATGGAAGCAAGGAGCCATTGTGACACTGCAGGGGCTCATGGCATCAAGGAGACAATTGTGACAGTACAGAACCTCCTAGAAACAAGGCTCCATGGTGACACCGTGGGGAATCATGGAACCACATGGAAATGTGTTCCTCATGAGACACAGCAGGGCCTTGTTGGAACCAAAGACACCAGTGCAAAAAGCAGGGTAGCTCACAGAACCAAGGAGTCCATTGTTACAATAGAAAACCTATGGAAGCAAGGGGCCATTGTGACACAGTGGGGCCACATGGAAGCCACGGAGCCATTGTGACCCAGTGGGGCCTCATGGAATCAAGGAGACCATGGTGACACAGGTGATGCACATGAAGCCAAGGAGCCATTGTGACCCAGTGGGGCCTCATGGAATCAAGGAGACCATGGTGACACAGGTGATGCACATGAAGCCAAGGAGCCATTGTGACCCAGTGGGGCCTCATGGAATCAAGGAGACCATGGTGACACAGGTGATGCACATGAAGCCAAGGAGCCATTGTGACACAGTGGGGCCTCATGGAATCAAGGAGACCATGGTGACACAGGTGATGCACATGAAGCCAAGGAGCCATTGTGACACAGCGGGGCTTCTTCCCTTCAGCTCTGCAGCTGGCTCTCCCAGACCGAGGCACCATGTGCCAACTGCTCTCCTCAGGGCTCTGCCTGCACACAGGCCCAGGAGAAGTTTTCCTGTTTTAAGGAAAGAATGAAAAAGCCTGAGCAGGTTCCCTAGACAACCAAACCCACATGCTCAGTCCAGGCTGCCTGCAATGATGTCCCCTTTCTACAAGGGATACTGTGAGCAGGAATGATCTCTGAGAGCAGAATTTTCACAGTCCTTCCACGGAATGCTCTGTCCCTGTCCTTTGCCTGGCTCTCTGTTGCAGATGGAAGCTGCTGCTGCCTTTCTCAGCTTGAAGCCCTGGTTTGATGCAAGCAGATGCTCCCAGGTGTGTTCAGCAGCTGTTGCTCAGTGTTGATGCAAAGCTTTTGTGTTCCTCATGGAAGCAAGGAGCCATTGTGACACTGCAGGGGCTCATGGCATCAAGGAGACAATTGTGACAGTACAGAACCTCCTAGAAACAAGGCTCCATGGTGACACCGTGGCGAATCATGGAACCACATGGAAATGTGTTCCTCATGAGACACAGCAGGGCCTTGTTGGAACCAAAGACACCAGTGCAAAAAGCAGGGTAGCTCACAGAACCAAGGAGTCCATTGTTACAATAGAAAACCTATGGAAGCAAGGGGCCATTGTGACACAGTGGGGCCACATGGAAGCCAAGGAGCCATTGTGACCCAGTGGGGCCTCATGGAATCAAGGAGACCATTGTGAGGCAGGTGATGCACATGAAGCCAAGGAGCCATTGTGACCCAGTGGGGCCTCATGGAATCAAGGAGACCATGGTGACACAGGTGATGCACATGAAGCCAAGGAGCCATTATGACCCAGTGGGGCCTCATGGAATCAAGGAGACCATGGTGACACAGGTGATGCACATGAAGCCAAGGAGCCATTGTGACCCAGTGGGGCCTCATGGAATCAAGGAGACCATGGTGACACAGGTGATTCACATGAAGCCAAGGAGCCATTGTGACCCAGTGGGGCCTCATGGAATCAAGGAGACCATGGTGACACAGGTGATGCACATGAAGCCAAGGAGCCATTGTGACCCAGTGGGGCCTCAGGGAATCAAGGAGACCATGGTGACACAGGTGATGCACATGAAGCCAAGGAGCCATTGTGACACAGCGGGGCTTCTTCCCTTCAGCTCTGCAGCTGGCTGTCCCAGCCCACAGCACCATGTGCCAAGTGCTCTCCTCAGGGCTCTGCCTGCACACAGGCCCAGGAGAAGTTTTCCTGTTTTAAGGAAAGAATGAAAAAGCCTGAGCAGGTTCCCTAGACAACCAAACCCACATGCTCAGTCCAGGCTGCCTGCAATGATGTCCCCTTTCTACAAGGGACACTGTGAGCAGGAATGATCTCTGAGAGCAGAATTTTCACAGTCCTTCCACGGAATGCTCTGTCCCTGTCCTTTGCCTGGCTCTCTGTTGCAGATGGAAGCTGCTGCTGCCTTTCTCAGCTTGAAGCCCTGGTTTGATGCAAGCAGATGCTCCCAGGTGTGTTCAGCAGCTGTTGCTCAGTGTTGATGCAAAGCTTTTGTGTTCCTCATGGAAGCAAGGAGCCATTGTGACACTGCAGGGGCTCATGGCATCATGGAGACAATTGTGACACTACAGAACCTCCTAGAAACAAGGCTCCATGGCGACACCGTGGGGAATCATGGAACCACATGGAAATGTGTTCCTCATGAGACACAGCAGGGCCTTGTTGGAACCAAAGACACCAGTGCAAAAAGCAGGGTAGCTCACAGAACCAAGGAGTCCATTGTTACAATAGAAAACCTATGGAAGCAAGGAGACCATTGTGACACAGTGGGGCCACATGGAAGCCAAGGAGCCATTGTGACCCAGTGGGGCCTCATGGAATCAAGGAGACCATGGTGACACAGGTGATGCACATGAAGCCAAGGAGCCATTGTGACACAGTGGGGCCTCATGGAATCAAGGAGACCATGGTGACACAGGTGATGCACATGAAGCCAAGGAGCCATTGTGACACAGCGGGGCTTCTTCCCTTCAGCTCTGCAGCTGGCTCTCCCAGCCCACAGCACCATGTGCCAACTGCTCTCCTCAGGCCTCTGCCTGAACACAGGCCCAGGAGAAGTTTTCCTGTTTGTAAGGAAAGAATGGAAAAGCCTGAGCAGGTTCCCTAGACAACCAAACCCACATGCTGAGTCCAGGCTGCCTGCAATGATGTCCCCTTTCTACAAGGGATACTGTAAGCAGGAATGATCTCTGAGAGCAGAATTCTCACAGTCCTTCCACGGAATGCTCTGTCCCTGTCCTTTGCCTGGCTCTCTGTTGCAGATGGAAGCTGCTGCTGCCTTTCTCAGCTTGAAGCCCTCGTTTGATGCAAGCAGATGCTCCCAGGTGTGTTCAGCAGCTGTTGCTCAGTGTTGATGCAAAGCTTTTGTGTTCCTCATGGAAGCAAGGAGCCATTGTGACACTGCAGGGGCTCATGGCATCAAGGAGACAATTGTGACACTACAGAACCTCCTAGAAACAAGGCTCCATGGTGACACCGTGGGGAATCATGGAAACACATGGAAATGTGTTCCTGATGAGACACAGCAGGGCCTTGTTGGAACCAAAGACACCTCTGCAAAAAGCAGGGTAGCTCACAGAACCAAGGAGTCCATTGTTACAATAGCAAACCTATGGAAGCAAGGGGCCATTGTGACACAGTGGGGCCACATGGAAGCCACGGAGCCATTGTGACCCAGTGGGGCCTCATGGAATCAAGGAGACCATTGTGAGGCAGGTGATGCACATGAAGCCAAGGAGCCATTGTGACCCAGTGGGGCCTCATGGAATCAAGGAGACCATGGTGACACAGGTGATGCACATGAAGCCAAGGAGCCATTGTGACCCAGTGGGGCCTCATGGAATCAAGGAGACCATGGTGACACAGGTGATTCACATGAAGCCAAGGAGCCATTGTGACCCAGTGGGGCCTCATGGAATCAAGGAGACCATGGTGACACAGGTGATGCACATGAAGCCAAGGAGCCATTGTGACACAGCGGGGCTTCTTCCCTTCAGCTCTGCAGCTGGCTGTCCCAGCCCACAGCACCATGTGCCAAGTGCTCTCCTCAGGGCTCTGCCTGCACACAGGCCCAGAAAAGTTTTCCTGTTTGTAAGGAAAGAATGAAAAAGCCTGAGCAGGTTCCCTAGACAACCAAACCCACATGCTCAGTCCAGGCTGCCTGCAATGATGTCCCCTTTCTACAAGGGACACTGTGAGCAGGAATGATGTCTGGGAGCAGAATTCTCGCAGTCTTTCCACGGAATTCTCTGTCCCTGTCCTTTGCCTGGCTCTCTGTTGCAGATGGAAGCTGCTGCTGCCTTTCTCAGCTTGAAGCCCTCTTTTGATGCAAGCAGATGCTCCCAGGTGTGTTCAGCAGCTGTTGCTCAGTGTTGATGCAAAGCTTTTGTGTTCCTCATGGAAGCAAGGAGCCATTGTGACACTGCAGGGGCTCATGGCATCAAGGAGACAATTGTGACACTACAGAACCTCCTAGAAACAAGGCTCCATGATGACACCGTGGCGAATCATGGATCCACATGGACATGTGTTCCTCATGAGACACAGCAGGGCCTTGTTGGAACCAAAGACACCAGTGGAAAAAGCAGGGTAGCTCACAGAACCAAGGAGTCCATTGTTACAATAGAAAACCTATGGAAGCAAGGAGACCATGGTGACACAGTGGGGCCACATGGAAGCCAAGGAGCCATTGTGACCCAGTGGGGCCTCATGGAATCAAGGAGACCATGGTGACACAGGTGATGCACATGAAGCCAAGGAGCCATTGTGACACAGCGGGGCTTCTTCTCTTCAGCTCTGCAGCTGGCTCTCCCAGCCCACGGCACCATGTGCCAAGTGCTCTCCTCAGGGCTCTGCCTGCACACAGGCCCAGAGAAGTTTTCCTGTTTGTAAGGAAAGAATGGAAAAGCCTGAGCAGTTTTCCTAAACAACAAAGCCCACATGCTGAGTCCAGGCTGCCTGCAATGGTGTCCCCTTTCTACAAGGGACACTGTGAGCAGGAATGATGTCTGGGAGCAGAATTTTCGCAGTCTTTCCACGGAATTCTCTGTCCCTGTCCTTTGCCTGGCTCTCTGTTGCAGATGGAAGCTGCTGGTGCCATTCTCAGCTTGAAGCCCTCGTTTGATGCAAGCAGATGCTCCCAGGTGTGTTCAGCAGCTGTTGCTCAGTGTTGATGCAAAGCTTTTGTGTTCCTCATGGAAGCAAGGAGCCATTGTGACACTGCAGGGGCTCATGGCATCAAGGAGACAATTGTGACACTACAGAACCTCCTAGAAACAAGGCTCCATGGTGACACCGTGGGGAATCATGGAAACACATGGAAATGTGTTCCTGATGAGACACAGCAGGGCCTTGTTGGAACCAAAGACACCTCTGCAAAAAGCAGGGTAGCTCACAGAACCAAGGAGTCCATTGTTACAATAGCAAACCTATGGAAGCAAGGGGCCATTGTGACACAGTGGGGCCACATGGAAGCCACGGAGCCATTGTGACCCAGTGGGGCCTCATGGAATCAAGGAGACCATTGTGAGGCAGGTGATGCACATGAAGCCAAGGAGCCATTGTGACCCAGTGGGGCCTCATGGAATCAAGGAGACCATGGTGACACAGGTGATGCACATGAAGCCAAGGAGCCATTGTGACCCAGTGGGGCCTCATGGAATCAAGGAGACCATGGTGACACAGGTGATTCACATGAAGCCAAGGAGCCATTGTGACCCAGTGGGGCCTCATGGAATCAAGGAGACCATGGTGACACAGGTGATGCACATGAAGCCAAGGAGCCATTGTGACACAGCGGGGCTTCTTCCCTTCAGCTCTGCAGCTGGCTGTCCCAGCCCACAGCACCATGTGCCAAGTGCTCTCCTCAGGGCTCTGCCTGCACACAGGCCCAGAAAAGTTTTCCTGTTTGTAAGGAAAGAATGAAAAAGCCTGAGCAGGTTCCCTAGACAACCAAACCCACATGCTCAGTCCAGGCTGCCTGCAATGATGTCCCCTTTCTACAAGGGACACTGTGAGCAGGAATGATGTCTGGGAGCAGAATTCTCGCAGTCTTTCCACGGAATTCTCTGTCCCTGTCCTTTGCCTGGCTCTCTGTTGCAGATGGAAGCTGCTGCTGCCATTCTCAGCTTGAAGCCCTCTTTTGATGCAAGCAGATGCTCCCAGGTGTGTTCAGCAGCTGTTGCTCAGTGTTGATGCAAAGCTTTTGTGTTCCTCATGGAAGCAAGGAGCCATTGTGACACTGCAGGGGCTCATGGCATCAAGGAGACAATTGTGACACTACAGAACCTCCTAGAAACAAGGCTCCATGATGACACCGTGGCGAATCATGGATCCACATGGACATGTGTTCCTCATGAGACACAGCAGGGCCTTGTTGGAACCAAACACACCTCTGCAAAAAGCAGGGTAGCTCACAGAACCAAGGAGTCCATTGTTACAATAGAAAACCTATGGAAGCAAGGAGACCATGGTGACACAGTGGGGCCACATGGAAGCCAAGGAGCCATTGTGACACAGTGGGGCCTCATGGAATCAAGGAGACCATGGTGACACAGGTGATGCACATGAAGCCAAGGAGCCATTGTGACACAGCGGGGCTTCTTCTCTTCAGCTCTGCAGCTGGCTCTCCCAGCCCACGGCACCATGTGCCAAGTGCTCTCCTCAGGGCTCTGCCTGCACACAGGCCCAGAGAAGTTTTCCTGTTTGTAAGGAAAGAATGGAAAAGCCTGAGCAGTTTTCCTAAACAACAAAGCCCACATGCTGAGTCCAGGCTGCCTGCAATGATGTCCCCTTTCTACAAGGGACACTGTGAGCAGGAATGATGTCTGGGAGCAGAATTTTCGCAGTCTTTCCACGGAATTCTCTGTCCCTGTCCTTTGCCTGGCTCTCTGTTGCAGATGGAAGCTGCTGGTGCCATTCTCAGCTTGAAGCCCTCGTTTGATGCAAGCAGATGCTCCCAGGTGTGTTCAGCAGCTGTTGCTCAGTGTTGATGCAAAGCTTTTGTGTTCCTCATGGAAGCAAGGAGCCATTGTGACACTGCAGGGGCTCATGGCATCAAGGAGACAATTGTGACACTACAGAACCTCCTAGAAACAAGACTCCATGATAACACCGTGGGGAATTATGGAACCACATGGAAATGTGTTCCTCATGAGACGCAGCAGGGCCTTGTTGGAACCAAAGACACCTCTGCAAAAAGCAGGGTAGCTCACAGAACCAAGGAGTCCATTGTTACAATAGAAAACCTATGGAAGCAAGGAGACCATTGTGACACAGTGGGGCCACATGGAAGCCACGGAGCCATTGTGACCCAGTGGGGCCTCATGGAATCAAGGAGACCATGGTGACACAGGTGATTCACATGAAGCCAAGGAGCCATTGTGACCCAGTGGGGCCTCATGGAATCAAGGAGACCATGGTGACACAGGTGATGCACATGAAGCCAAGGAGCCATTGTGACCCAGTGGGGCCTCAGGGAATCAAGGAGACCATGGTGACACAGGTGATGCACATGAAGCCAAGGAGCCATTGTGACACAGCGGGGCTTCTTCCCTTCAGCTCTGCAGCTGGCTCTCCCAGCCCACGGCACCATGTGCCAAGTGCTCTCCTCAGGGCTCTGCCTGCACACAGGCCCAGGAGTTTTCCTGTTTGTAAGGAAAGAATGAAAAAGCCTGAGCAGGTTCCCTAGACAACCAAACCCACATGCTCAGTCCAGGCTGCCTGCAATGATGTCCCCTTTCTACAAGGGATACTGTGAGCAGGAATGATCTCTGAGAGCAGAATTCTCACAGTCCTTCCACGGAATGCTCTGTCCCTGTCCTTTGCCTGGCTCTCTGTTGCAGATGGAAGCTGCTGGTGCCATTCTCAGCTTGAAGCCCTGTTTTGATGCAAGCAGATGCTCCCAGGTGTGTTCAGCAGCTGTTGCTCAGTGTTGATGCAAAGCTTTTGTGTTCCTCATGGAAGCAAGGAGCCATTGTGACACTGCAGGGGCTCATGGCATCAAGGAGACAATTGTGACACTACAGAACCTCCTAGAAACAAGGCTCCATGGTGACACCGTGGGGAATCATGGAACCACATGGAAATGTGTTCCTCATGAGACACAGCAGGGCCTTGTTGGAACCAAAGACACCAGTGCAAAAAGCAGGGTAGCTCACAGAACCAAGGAGTCCATTGTTACAATAGAAAACCTATGGAAGCAAGGGGCCATTGTGACACAGTGGGGCCACATGGAAGCCAAGGAGCCATTGTGACCCAGTGGGGCCTCATGGAATCAAGGAGACCATGGTGACACAGGTGATGCACATGAAGCCAAGGAGCCATTGTGACACAGCGGGGCTTCTTCCCTTCAGCTCTGCAGCTGGCTCTCCCAAGCCCACGGCACCATGTGCCAAGTGCTCTCCTCAGGGCTCTGCCTGCACACAGGCCCAGAGAAGTTTTCCTGTTTGTAAGGAAAGAATGAAAAAGCCTGAGCACGTTCCCTAGACAACCAAACCCACATGCTCAGTCCAGGCTGCCTGCAATGATGTCCCCTTTCTACAAGGGACACTGTGAGCAGGAATGATGTCTGGGAGCAGAATTCTCGCAGTCTTTCCACGGAATTCTCTCTCCCTGTCCTTTGCCTGGCTCTCTGTTGCAGATGGAAGCTGCTGCTGCCTTTCTCAGCTTGAAGCCCTCTTTTGATGCAAGCAGATGCTCCCAGGTGTGTTCAGCAGCTGTTGCTCAGTGTTGATGCAAAGCTTTTGTGTTCCTCATGGAAGCAAGGAGCCATTGTGACACTGCAGGGGCTCATGGCATCAAGGAGACAATTGTGACACTACAGAACCTCCTAGAAACAAGGCTCCATGGTGACACCGTGGGGAATCATGGAACCACATGGAAATGTGTTCCTGATGAGACACAGCAGGGCCTTGTTGGAACCAAAGACACCTCTGCAAAAAGCAGGGTAGCTCACAGAACCAAGGAGTCCATTGTTACAATAGAAAACCTATGGAAGCAAGGGGCCATTGTGACACAGTGGGGCCACATGGAAGCCAAGGAGCCATTGTGACCCAGTGGGGCCTCATGGAATCAAGGAGACCATGGTGACACAGGTGATGCACATGAAGCCAAGGAGCCATTGTGACACAGCGGGGCTTCTTCCCTTCAGCTCTGCAGCTGGCTGTCCCAGCCCACAGCACCATGTGCCAACTGCTCTCCTCAGGGCTCTGCCTGCACACAGGCCCAGGAGAAGTTTTCCTGTTTGTAAGGAAAGAATGGAAAAGCCTGAGCAGGTTCCCTAGACAACCAAACCCACATGCTCAGTCCAGGCTGCCTGCAATGATGTCCCCTTTCTACAAGGGACACTGTGAGCAGGAATGATGTCTGGGAGCAGAATTCTCGCAGTCCTTCCACGGAATGCTCTGTCCCTGTCCTTTGCCTGGCTCTCTGTTGCAGATGGAAGCTGCTGCTGCCTTTCTCAGCTTGAAGCCCTGGTTTGATGCAAGCAGATGCTCCCAGGTGTGTTCAGCAGCTGTTGCTCAGTGTTGATGCAAAGCTTTTGTGTTCCTCATGGAAGCAAGGAGCCATTGTGACACTGCAGGGGCTCATGGCATCAAGGAGACAATTGTGACAGTACAGAACCTCCTAGAAACAAGGCTCCATGGTGACACCGTGGGGAATCATGGAACCACATGGAAATGTGTTCCTGATGAGACACAGCAGGGCCTTGTTGGAACCAAAGACACCAGTGCAAAAAGCAGGGTAGCTCACAGAACCAAGGAGTCCATTGTTACAATAGAAAACCTATGGAAGCAAGGGGCCATTGTGACACAGTGGGGCCACATGGAAGCCACGGAGCCATTGTGACCCAGTGGGGCCTCATGGAATCAAGGAGACCATTGTGAGGCAGGTGATGCACATGAAGCCAAGGAGCCATTGTGACCCAGTGGGGCCTCATGGAATCAAGGAGACCATGGTGACACAGGTGATGCACATGAAGCCAAGGAGCCATTGTGACACAGTGGGGCCTCATGGAATCAAGGAGACCATGGTGACACAGGTGATTCACATGAAGCCAAGGAGCCATTGTGACCCAGTGGGGCCTCATGGAATCAAGGAGACCATGGTGACACAGGTGATGCACATGAAGCCAAGGAGCCATTGTGACACAGCGGGGCTTCTTCCCTTCAGCTCTGCAGCTGGCTCTCCCAGACCGAGGCACCATGTGCCAAGTACTCTCCTCAGGGCTCTGCCTGCACACAGGCCCAGAGAAGTTTTCCTGTTTGTAAGGAAAGAATGAAAAAGCCTGAGTAGGTTCCCTAGACAACCAAACCCACATGCTCAGTCCAGGCTGCCTGCAATGATGTCCCCTTTCTACAAGGGACACTGTGAGCAGGAATGATCTCTGGGAGCAGAATTCTCGCAGTCTTTCCACGGAATGCCCTGTCCCTGTCCTTTCCCTGGCTCTCTGTTGCAGATGGAAGCTGCTGCTGCCTTTCTCAGCTTGAAGCCCTCGTTTGATGCAAGCAGATGCTCCCAGGTGTGTTCAG
The DNA here is from genome assembly GCF_020740725.1 of Corvus hawaiiensis. Classification (NCBI taxonomy): domain Eukaryota; kingdom Metazoa; phylum Chordata; class Aves; order Passeriformes; family Corvidae; genus Corvus; species Corvus hawaiiensis. The sequence continues at coordinate 3,867,048 of NC_063243.1, forward strand.
CAGCTGTTGCTCAGTGTTGATGCAAAGCTTTTGTGTTCCTCATGGAAGCAAGGAGCCATTGTGACACTGCAGGGGCTCATGGCATCAAGGAGACAATTGTGACACTACAGAACCTCCTAGAAACAAGGCTCCATGGTGACACCGTGGGGAATCATGGAACCACATGGAAATGTGTTCCTCATGAGACACAGCAGGGCCTTGTTGGAACCAAAGACACCTCTGCAAAAAGCAGGGTAGCTCACAGAACCAAGGAGTCCATTGTTACAATAGAAAACCTATGGAAGCAAGGGGCCATTGTGACACAGTGGGGCCACATGGAAGCCAAGGAGCCATTGTGACCCAGTGGGGCCTCATGGAATCAAGGAGACCATGGTGACACAGGTGATGCACATGAAGCCAAGGAGCCATTGTGACCCAGCGGGGCCTCATGGAATCAAGGAGACCATGGTGACACAGGTGATTCACATGAAGCCAAGGAGCCATTGTGACACAGTGGGGCCTCATGGAATCAAGGAGACCATTGTGACACAGGTGATGCACATGAAGCCAAGGAGCCATTGTGACACAGTGGGGCCTCATGGAATCAAGGAGACCATGGTGACACAGGTGATGCACATGAAGCCAAGGAGCCATTGTGACACAGTGGGGCCTCATGGAATCAAGGAGACCATGGTGACACAGGTGATGCACATGAAGCCAAGGAGCCATTGTGACACAGCGGGGCTTCTTCCCTTCAGCTCTGCAGCTGGCTCTCCCAGCCCACAGCACCATGTGCCAAGTGCTCTCCTCAGGGCTCTGCCTGCACACAGGCCCAGAGAAGTTTTCCTGTTTGTAAGGAAAGAATGAAAAAGCCTGAGCAGGTTCCCTAGACAACCAAACCCACATGCTCAGTCCAGGCTGCCTGCAATCATGTCCCCTTTCTACAAGGGACACTGTGAGCAGGAATGATGTCTGGGAGCAGAATTCTCGCAGTCTTTCCACGGAATTCTCTGTCCCTGTCCTTTGCCTGGCTCTCTGTTGCAGATGGAAGCTGCTGCTGCCTTTCTCAGCTTGAAGCCCTCTTTTGATGCAAGCAGATGCTCCCAGGTGTGTTCAGCAGCTGTTGCTCAGTGTTGATGCAAAGCTTTTGTGTTCCTCATGGAAGCAAGGAGCCATTGTGACACTGCAGGGGCTCATGGCATCAAGGAGACAATTGTGACACTACAGAACCTCCTAGAAACAAGGCTCCATGATGACACCGTGGGGAATCATGGAACCACATGGAAATGTGTTCCTCATGAGACACAGCAGGGCCTTGTTGGAACCAAACACACCTCTGCAAAAAGCAGGGTAGCTCACAGAACCAAGGAGTCCATTGTTACAATAGAAAACCTATGGAAGCAAGGAGACCATGGTGACACAGTGGGGCCACATGGAAGCCAAGGAGCCATTGTGACACAGTGGGGCCTCATGGAATCAAGGAGACCATGGTGACACAGGTGATGCACATGAAGCCAAGGAGCCATTGTGACACAGCGGGGCTTCTTCTCTTCAGCTCTGCAGCTGGCTCTCCCAGCCCACGGCACCATGTGCCAAGTGCTCTCCTCAGGGCTCTGCCTGCACACAGGCCCAGAGAAGTTTTCCTGTTTGTAAGGAAAGAATGAAAAAGCCTGAGCAGGTTCCCTAGACAACCAAACCCACATGCTCAGTCCAGGCTGCCTGCAATGATGTCCCCTTTCTACAAGGGACACTGTGAGCAGGAATGATCTCTGGGAGCAGAATTCTCGCAGTCTTTCCACGGAATTCCCTGTCCCTGTCCTTTGCCTGGCTCTCTGTTGCAGATGGAAGCTGCTGCTGCCTTTCTCACCTTGAAGCCCTCTTTTGATGCAAGCAGATGCTCCCAGGTGTGTTCAGCAGCTGTTGCTCAGTGTTGATGCAAAGCTTTTGTGTTCCTCATGGAAGCAAGGAGCCATTGTGACACTGCAGGGGCTCATGGCATCAAGGAGACAATTGTGACACTACAGAACCTCCTAGAAACAAGGCTCCATGGTGACACCGTGGGGAATCATGGAACCACATGGAAATGTGTTCCTCATGAGACACAGCAGGGCCTTGTTGGAACCAAAGACACCTCTGCAAAAAGCAGGGTAGCTCACAGAACCAAGGAGTCCATTGTTACAATAGAAAACCTATGGAAGCAAGGGGCCATTGTGACACAGTGGGGCCACATGGAAGCCAAGGAGCCATTGTGACCCAGTGGGGCCTCATGGAATCAAGGAGACCATGGTGACACAGGTGATGCACATGAAGCCAAGGAGCCATTGTGACCCAGCGGGGCCTCATGGAATCAAGGAGACCATGGTGACACAGGTGATTCACATGAAGCCAAGGAGCCATTGTGACACAGTGGGGCCTCATGGAATCAAGGAGACCATTGTGACACAGGTGATGCACATGAAGCCAAGGAGCCATTGTGACACAGTGGGGCCTCATGGAATCAAGGAGACCATGGTGACACAGGTGATGCACATGAAGCCAAGGAGCCATTGTGACACAGTGGGGCCTCATGGAATCAAGGAGACCATGGTGACACAGGTGATGCACATGAAGCCAAGGAGCCATTGTGACACAGCGGGGCTTCTTCCCTTCAGCTCTGCAGCTGGCTCTCCCAGCCCACAGCACCATGTGCCAAGTGCTCTCCTCAGGGCTCTGCCTGCACACAGGCCCAGAGAAGTTTTCCTGTTTGTAAGGAAAGAATGAAAAAGCCTGAGCAGGTTCCCTAGACAACCAAACCCACATGCTCAGTCCAGGCTGCCTGCAATGATGTCCCCTTTCTACAAGGGACACTGTGAGCAGGAATGATGTCTGGGAGCAGAATTCTCGCAGTCTTTCCACGGAATTCTCTGTCCCTGTCCTTTGCCTGGCTCTCTGTTGCAGATGGAAGCTGCTGCTGCCTTTCTCAGCTTGAAGCCCTCTTTTGATGCAAGCAGATGCTCCCAGGTGTGTTCAGCAGCTGTTGCTCAGTGTTGATGCAAAGCTTTTGTGTTCCTCATGGAAGCAAGGAGCCATTGTGACACTGCAGGGGCTCATGGCATCAAGGAGACAATTGTGACAGTACAGAACCTCCTAGAAACAAGGCTCCATGATGACACCGTGGGGAATCATGGAACCACATGGAAATGTGTTCCTCATGAGACACAGCAGGGCCTTGTTGGAACCAAAGACACCTCTGCAAAAAGCAGGGTAGCTCACAGAACCAAGGAGTCCATTGTTACAATAGAAAACCTATGGAAGCAAGGGGCCATTGTGACACAGTGGGGCCACATGGAAGCCACGGAGCCATTGTGACCCAGTGGGGCCTCATGGAATCAAGGAGACCATTGTGAGGCAGGTGATGCACATGAAGCCAAGGAGCCATTGTGACCCAGTGGGGCCTCATGGAATCAAGGAGACCATGGTGACACAGGTGATTCACATGAAGCCAAGGAGCCATTGTGACACAGTGGGGCCTCATGGAATCAAGGAGACCATGGTGACACAGGTGATGCACATGATGCCAAGGAGCCATTGTGACACAGTGGGGCCTCATGGAATGAAGGAGACCATGGTGACATAGGTGATGCACATGAAGCCAAGGAGCCATTGTGACACAGCGGGGCTTCTTCCCTTCAGCTCTGCAGCTGGCTCTCCCAGCCCACAGCACCATGTGCCAACTGCTCTCCTCAGGGCTCTGCCTGCACACAGGCCCAGAGAAGTTTTCCTGTTTGTAAGGAAAGAATGAAAAAGCCTGAGCAGGTTCCCTAGACAACCAAACCCACATGCTCAGTCCAGGCTGCCTGCAATGATGTCCCCTTTCTACAAGGGACACTGTGAGCAGGAATGATGTCTGGGAGCAGAATTCTCGCAGTCTTTCCACGGAATTCTCTGTCCCTGTCCTTTGCCTGGCTCTCTGTTGCAGATGGAAGCTGCTGCTGCCATTCTCAGCTTGAAGCCCTCGTTTGATGCAAGCAGATGCTCCCAGGTGTGTTCAGCAGCTGTTGCTCAGTGTTGATGCAAAGCTTTTGTGTTCCTCATGGAAGCAAGGAGCCATTGTGACACTGCAGGGGCTCATGGCATCAAGGAGACAATTGTGACAGTACAGAACCTCCTAGAAACAAGGCTCCATGGTGACACCGTGGGGAATCATGGAACCACATGGAAATGTGTTCCTGATGAGACACAGCAGGGCCTTGTTGGAACCAAAGACACCAGTGCAAAAAGCACGGTAGCTCACAGAACCAAGGAGTCCATTGTTACAATAGAAAACCTATGGAAGCAAGGAGACCATGGTGACACAGTGGGGCCACATGGAAGCCAAGGAGCCATTGTGACCCAGTGGGGCCTCATGGAATCAAGGAGACCATGGTGACACAGGTGATGCACATGAAGCCAAGGAGCCATTGTGACACAGCGGGGCTTCTTCTCTTCAGCTCTGCAGCTGGCTGTCCCAGCCCACGGCACCATGTGCCAAGTGCTCTCCTCAGGGCTCTGCCTGCACACAGGCCCAGAGAAGTTTTCCTGTTTGTAAGGAAAGAATGAAAAAGCCTGAGCAGGTTCCCTAGACAACCAAACCCACATGCTCAGTCCAGGCTGCCTGCAATGATGTCCCCTTTCTACAAGGGACACTGTGAGCAGGAATGATCTCTGGGAGCAGAATTCTCGCAGTCTTTCCACGGAATTCTCTGTCCCTGTCCATTGCCTGGCTCTCTGTTGCAGATGGAAGCTGCTGCTGCCATTCTCAGCTTGAAGCCCTGGTTTGATGCAAGCAGATGCTCCCAGGTGTGTTCAGCAGCTGTTGCTCAGTGTTGATGCAAAGCTTTTGTGTTCCTCATGGAAGCAAGGAGCCATTGTGACACTGCAGGGGCTCATGGCCTCAAGGAGACAATTGTGACACTACAGAACCTCCTAGAAACAAGGCTCCATGGTGACACCGTGGGGAATCATGGAACCACATGGAAATGTGTTCCTGATGAGACACAGCAGGGCCTTGTTGGAACCAAAGACACCTCTGCAAAAAGCAGGGTAGCTCACAGAACCAAGGAGTCCATTGTTACAATAGAAAACCTATGGAAGCAAGGGGCCATTGTGACACAGTGGGGCCACATGGAATCAAGGAGACCATGGTGACACAGGTGATGCACATGAAGCCAAGGAGCCATTGTGACCCAGTGGGGCCTCATGGAATCAAGGAGACCATGGTGACACAGGTGATGCACATGAAGCCAAGGAGCCATTGTGACACAGCGGGGCTTCTTCCCTTCAGCTCTGCAGCTGGCTGTCCCAGCCCACAGCACCATGTGCCAACTGCTCTCCTCAGGGCTCTGCCTGCACACAGGCCCAGGAGAAGTTTTCCTGTTTGTAAGGAAAGAATGGAAAAGCCTGAGCAGGTTCCCTAGACAACCAAACCCACATGCTCAGTCCAGGCTGCCTGCAATCATGTCCCCTTTCTACAAGGGACACTGTGAGCAGGAATGATGTCTGGGAGCAGAATTCTCGCAGTCTTTCCACGGAATTCTCTGTCCCTGTCCTTTGCCTGGCTCTCTGTTGCAGATGGAAGCTGCTGCTGCCTTTCTCAGCTTGAAGCCCTCTTTTGATGCAAGCAGATGCTCCCAGGTGTGTTCAGCAGCTGTTGCTCAGTGTTGATGCAAAGCTTTTGTGTTCCTCATGGAAGCAAGGAGCCATTGTGACACTGCAGGGGCTCATGGCATCAAGGAGACAATTGTGACACTACAGAACCTCCTAGAAACAAGGCTCCATGATGACACCGTGGGGAATCATGGAACCACATGGAAATGTGTTCCTCATGAGACACAGCAGGGCCTTGTTGGAACCAAACACACCTCTGCAAAAAGCAGGGTAGCTCACAGAACCAAGGAGTCCATTGTTACAATAGAAAACCTATGGAAGCAAGGAGACCATGGTGACACAGTGGGGCCACATGGAAGCCAAGGAGCCATTGTGACACAGTGGGGCCTCATGGAATCAAGGAGACCATGGTGACACAGGTGATGCACATGAAGCCAAGGAGCCATTGTGACACAGCGGGGCTTCTTCTCTTCAGCTCTGCAGCTGGCTCTCCCAGCCCACGGCACCATGTGCCAAGTGCTCTCCTCAGGGCTCTGCCTGCACACAGGCCCAGAGAAGTTTTCCTGTTTGTAAGGAAAGAATGAAAAAGCCTGAGCAGGTTCCCTAGACAACCAAACCCACATGCTCAGTCCAGGCTGCCTGCAATGATGTCCCCTTTCTACAAGGGACACTGTGAGCAGGAATGATCTCTGGGAGCAGAATTCTCGCAGTCTTTCCACGGAATTCCCTGTCCCTGTCCTTTGCCTGGCTCTCTGTTGCAGATGGAAGCTGCTGCTGCCTTTCTCACCTTGAAGCCCTCTTTTGATGCAAGCAGATGCTCCCAGGTGTGTTCAGCAGCTGTTGCTCAGTGTTGATGCAAAGCTTTTGTGTTCCTCATGGAAGCAAGGAGCCATTGTGACACTGCAGGGGCTCATGGCATCAAGGAGACAATTGTGACACTACAGAACCTCCTAGAAACAAGGCTCCATGGTGACACCGTGGGGAATCATGGAACCACATGGAAATGTGTTCCTCATGAGACACAGCAGGGCCTTGTTGGAACCAAAGACACCAGTGCAAAAAGCAGGGTAGCTCACAGAACCAAGGAGTCCATTGTTACAATAGAAAACCTATGGAAGCAAGGGGCCATTGTGACACAGTGGGGCCACATGGAAGCCAAGGAGCCATTGTGACCCAGTGGGGCCTCATGGAATCAAGGAGACCATGGTGACACAGGTGATGCACATGAAGCCAAGGAGCCTGTTCCGGTTTGGCCAAATTTAGAAATATATATATATTCTGAGAGAAGGCACAACCACCCCTCCCCCCACCAGGTTCGGGAAAAAAAAAATAAATTTTCCTCGAAGGAAAGTGAAGAAGATAAAACTATTTATTTAACAAGCACACGGGAAAGGAAAATAATGTTAAATGGTAAAATCTTTCGCTGTAGAGGAAAAACCTGGGAAAGTGTTCGAGTCCTCCCTTTGGTCTCCTCGGAGCTGGGGCTTGGCCCAGGGCCAGGCCCTCTGTGCCCGGTGGAAAGTCCTCCCGATGTGCTCTGATGTTACAGCAATCAGGCAGTCCAGTAGAAAAGGGAGAAAATCCGAAATTCCAGAGAAGGAAAAGTTCAGCTCTCAGCCTCTCTCCAGAGAACAAGGAACTGGAAAAAAACTGGCCAAAAACTGACTGGAAAAGCTGCCAGCCGGGTGCTTCCTCGCTCCCCCCTGCCCCAGCTGGAAAAAAACCCCTGCTATCTTTATGTGACCTTGAACAAGTTTCAAACTGCTTTGAGAAAGTTTTGCTCAGTTTTTCTTCCCCCTCTCAGGCTCAGTTCAGAGGCATAGAAAGGCCAATAATTAATTTCTGGGCATAGGCAGCGATATGGGATACACATCATAAGGTCACCCCAAGACATTCCACCCCTTATCCCATATTGTTGGCTCAATGTCCAAACTAAGATATTCTAATTCTCCACACACACATTAATACATAAACTTATATATATACACAGCTATGTACGAACAGTGACAGTGACACTCAGCAAGCAAGGGTATTCTGGCATTTCACACTACAGGTGGTTTTCACACAACAATCAGATCTCCCTGTGGTACACAACGTGTTGTGCCATCTTTCTGCATTACCCACCATGTGCAACCAGGTCCCTGAGCAAAGACAACCCCACGGATGGGTTTGTCTGTACTCGAGGCAGAATTTATCCACACAGTCTTTCCTAACAGACCTCTGACATGCACTACTGGGACCTTATCTCCATCTGTTGTATGCAGGGATTCAGATTGGGCTGGACCAGCTCTATTGGTGGAACCTCGGGTATTAACTAACCAGGTGGCCTTTGCTAGATTCTGTTCCCAATTTTTGAAAGTTCCCCCACCCAGTGCCTTCAAAGTGGTTTTCAACAATCCATTGCACCGTTCCACTTTGCCTGCAGCTGGTGCATGGTAAGGGATGTGGTACACCCACTCAATGCCATGTTCTCTAGCCCAGGTATTAATAAGGCTATTCTTAAAATGAGTCCCATTGTCAGACTCGATTCTCTCAGGGGTGCCATGCCTCCAAAGGACTTGCTTTTCAAGGCCCAGGATGGTGTTTCGGGCAGTAGCGTGAGGCACAGGGTAGGTCTCCAGCCATCCAGTGGTGGCTTCTACCATTGTGAGCACATAGCGCTTGCCTTGGCGAGTTTGAGGCAGTGTGATGTAATCAATCTGCCAGGCTTCCCCATACTTGTATTTGGACCATCGCCCGCCATACCACAGAGGCTTCACCCGCTTGGCCTGCTTGATCGCAGCGCATGTCTCACAGTCATGGATAACCTGGGAGATACTGTCCATGGTTAGATCCACCCCTCGGTCTCGTGCCCACTTATAGGTGGCATCTCTGCCCTGATGGCCTGAGGCATCATGGGCCCATCGAGCTAGGAACAACTCTCCCTTGTGTTTCCAGTCCAAGTCTACCTGTGACACTTCTATCTTTGCAGCCTGATCTACCTGCTTGTTGTTTTGGTGTTCCTCATTAGCCCTACTCTTGGGGACGTGAGCATCCACATGGCGGACTCTCACAGCCAGCTTTCTTACTCGGGCAGCGATGTTTTTCCACTCTGCAGCAGCCCAGATTGGTTTTCCCCTACGCTGCCAATTAGCTTTTTCCCACTTTTCTAACCATCCCCACAGAGCATTGGCTACCATCCATGAATCAGTGTAGAGGTAGAGCTTTGGCCACTTCTCCCTTTCAGCAATGTCCAGAGCTAGTTGAACAGCTTTGAGTTCAGCGAGTTGGCTTGATCCACCTTCTCCTTCAGTAGCTTCTGCAACCCGTCGTGTGGGGCTCCATACGGCTGCTTTCCACTTTCGTTTCATCCCTACGATGCGACAAGAACCATCGGTGAAAAGAGCGTAGCGTGTGTCTTCTGATGGCAGTTGGTTGTACGGTGGAGCTTCTTCAGCGCGTGTCACTTGTTCTTCATCAGCAAGACCAAAGTTTTCACCTTCAGGCCAGTTGGTAATTATTTCCAAAATCCCAGGGCGATTCAGTTTTCCGATTCGGGCGCGCTGTGTGATGAGAGCAATCCATTTGCTCCATGTGGCATTGGTGGCATGGTGGGTAGAGGGAACCTCTGCTTTGAACATCCACCCCAGCACCGGTAGTCGGGGTGCCAGGAGGAGTTGTGCCTCAGTGCCAATTACCTCTGAGACGGCTTGGATTCCTTCATAGGCTGCCAAGATCTCCTTTTCTGTTGGGGTGTAGTTGGCCTCAGACCCTCTGTAGCTTCGGCTCCAGAATCCCAGTGGTCGACCTCGAGTCTCACCAGGCACCTTCTGCCAGAGGCTCCAGGACAGGCCATGGCTTCCGGCTGCAGAATAGAGCACGTTCTTCACTTCGGGTCCTGTCCTAACTGGGCCAAGGGCTACCGCATGAGCGATTTCCTGCTTGATTTGGGCAAAAGCTTGTTGCTGTTCAGGGCCCCAATGGAAATCGTTCTTCTTGCGGGTAACCAGGTAAAGAGGACTCACAATCTGGCTGTACTCGGGAATGTGCATCCTCCAGAAACCTATAGCACCTAGGAAAGCTTGTGTTTCCTTCTTGTTGGTCGGTGGAGACATTACTGTGATCTTATTGATGACCTCAGTGGGAATCTGACGCCGTCCATCTTGCCACTTTACTCCCAGGAACTGGATCTCTTGGGCAGGTCCCTTGACTTTGCTCTTCTTAATGGCGAAACCAGCTTCCAGGAGAATCCGGATAACTTTCTCTCCTTTCTCAAACACTTCTGTTGCAGTGTTCCCCCACACAATGATGTCATCAATGTACTGCAAATGTTCTGGAGCCTCACCCTTTTCTAGTGCAGTCTGGATCAGTCCATGGCAGATGGTGGGACTGTGCTTCCACCCCTGGGGCAGTCGGTTCCAGGTGTACTGCACGCCCCTCCAGGTGAAGGCAAACTGAGGCCTGCACTCTGCTGCCAGAGGAATGGAGAAGAATGCATTGGCAATGTCAATAGTGGCGTACCACTTCGCTGCTTTGGACTCCAGCTCATACTGGAGCTCCAACATGTCTGGCACGGCAGCGCTCAGCGGTGGAGTCACTTCATTCAGGGCACGATAGTCCACAGTCAATCTCCATTCTCCTTCCGATTTGCGCACAGGCCAGATGGGGCTGTTGAAGGGTGAGTGGGTCTTGCTGACCACCCCTTGGCTCTCCATCTCGCGGATCATCTTGTGGATGGGGATCACAGCATCTCGAGTTGTCCGGTACTGTCGGCGATGCACTGTCGAGGTAGCAATTGGTACTCTTTGTTCTTCCACCTTCAGAAGGCCAACTGCAGACGGGTTCTCTGATAGCCCAGGCAAAGTGTTCAATTGCTTAATGCCCTCTGTCTCCACAGCAGCTATTCCAAAAGCCCACCTGAGTCCCTTTGGGTCTCTAAAATACCCGTTCCGGAGGAAGTCTATGCCCAAAATGCACGGGGCCTCTGGGCCAGTCACAATGAGATGTCTCTTCCACTCATTTCCAGTCAGGCTCACCTCAGCTTCCACCAAGGTCAAATTTTGTGATCCACCTGTTACACCAGAAATAGAAACAGATTCTACCCCCACATGCTGCGATGGAATTATTGTACACTGCGCACCAGTGTCAACCAAGGCATCATATTTTTGTGGTTCTGATGTACCAGGCCAACGAATCCACACAGTCCAAAAAACACGGTTTTCCCTGACCTCCACCTGGCTAGAGGCAGGGCCCCTCTATGCCTGGTTATCCTTCTTTCCCTGGGCCTGCACCTTAGAGGTTCCTTCATGGGAATTGGACATGCCGTCGTCTTTTCCATCATTTCCAGCAATTTGGCTACAGGCAACTGGAGCTACTTCCTTTTTGGTAGATCCTCCTTTCTGAGACTTGCGCTCCTTCAATTCACTCACTCGTGCTGCCAGAGCAGAAGTGGGTTGTCCACCCCACTTCCTCATGTTTTCCCCACTGTCACACAGGAAATTCCACAGCTCACTTCGTGGGATGTACCTTCTCTCTGGGGAACGTCCACGGAGAAGGCACTCTTTAATCTCCTGGAGACTCTTTTTCATTTCATCTTCCATTTTCTGCATATGTGTTTCCACAGCTGCGATTCTTGCATGTGTTGGGCCATGCACAGAGTCTGCATATGCTCTGAGCTTCACTGCCATATCCCGCACGGTCTCATTCGCACCGTAGTCTGGTTTCATTATTGCTAAAGCAGAAGCGTATTCTGGTGGCCCAAGCTGTATGAGTTTTCGCCACATGTATGGAATAACTCTGGCCCGGTCTGGACTCCTCAATCCTGGGTCATGTGTGAAGACAACCTCTACCACCCCTAGTTCTCTCAGGCGTTGGATCCCTTGTTCTATGGTCTTCCACGGCGTTTGCTGCATGTAGAGATCATCTCCACACATATATCTTTCCATCACGCCTGTCAAAACTCGTCTCCAGAGACTGGTAGAGTTAGCCTCCCTTTTCATCTCTTGGTCGATCACTGGATCTTGTGACAGGGATCCCAAATGCCTCGCTTCAGCACCGTCCAGCATCACATCGTCACCTGCCGCATCCCAAATACGGACCATCCAACTTATTATGGATTCATCGGACCGTCGGGTGTAATCCTTTCTTAGGCTGTGAAGGTCCTTTATGGACATGGACTCAGTAATGGTTTCTATGCCTGAGTCCGTTGGTGGTTTTGAGGTTCCTTCCCCTGCATCTTTTGAGGTTCCTTCCCCTGCATCATCATCATCTTTCACTGGGCGATCAGTTTTGGTTGTGTGCTTTTTCCTCGTGACAGGAGCCACTGTCAGTGGCTTAGACTCTCCATCTGTTTTGGGCTGGCTGTCTGGTTTATCTGCAGCCTGAGTGACTGGGGTGTCTGCAGGCTTTGCTGATTGATCTTCTTGCCTCTCTACCTTTACTTGCTGCTGCAGTGTGCGATAGGCATATGCCAAAGCCCAACATATTGCAAGGAGCTTGTTCTCATTAGAATTGTCATTGTATCTCTCTTTCAGATATTTTCCCACCTCAGCTGGTTTCTGAATTTGTTCAGATGGGAAATCCCAAACTATCGGGTCAGAGAATTTCTTTAGGGTTTGGCCGATGTCCTCCCATTCCCCACACCACTCAGGATTTTCCACCTCTGGGTCAGGTGTCTCAGCAGTCACCCTGGAAATCTGAGCTCTTATTCTAGACAAGCTGTGAATCATATAGAGGAAGATTACCAGATTAAATACCAGGAGGGTGGTCTCTTTAACATCCAGGGGATACTGAACATTCTCAAAAGATAACCTGTCAAATTTAAAGGCAAGGGAAACCCCATCTCCTCCTCCTCTAACAATCTGGGTGCAATTACTAATAAATTCCCAAAACAGGCTACTGAAGCTAGGACTGGGGTTAGGACGGAGAAACCACTTATCATACACACCTCGAACAGCTGCCTGTACCTCTATCAACTTCTTATAAATCATTATCACTGAGCACAGCAAAATAGAAATCCTGATTCGTCTCCCTTCTCTGTAAAATTTACATACCAGGGACAAGATTGGAGCAAGTTGTGGATAGGCAAACAACCCTAGGGACCAAAAAAGCACTAGTACCTCAATGAAGCCTAAGGACCAGAAAGACATGAGTACATCGAGCCAGAGAGACATTATGAACTCAACCAGCATGGTGACTACTTTACTCCAACACAGAATAAGTAAATTCAACCCAAAATGTAATTAGCACAAGTTATTTCACTTTCCTTCGAGCCACACAGTTGGGCGCCACTAAATTTGTTCCGGTTTGGCCAAATTTAGAAATATATATATATTCTGAGAGAAGGCACAACCACCCCTCCCCCCACCAGGTTCGGGAAAAAAAAAATAAATTTTCCTCGAAGGAAAGTGAAGAAGATAAAACTATTTATTTAACAAGCACACGGGAAAGGAAAATAATGTTAAATGGTAAAATCTTTCGCTGTAGAGGAAAAACCTGGGAAAGTGTTCGAGTCCTCCCTTTGGTCTCCTCGGAGCTGGGGCTTGGCCCAGGGCCAGGCCCTCTGTGCCCGGTGGAAAGTCCTCCCGATGTGCTCTGATGTTACAGCAATCAGGCAGTCCAGTAGAAAAGGGAGAAAATCCGAAATTCCAGAGAAGGAAAAGTTCAGCTCTCAGCCTCTCTCCAGAGAACAAGGAACTGGAAAAAAACTGGCCAAAAACTGACTGGAAAAGCTGCCAGCCGGGTGCTTCCTCGCTCCCCCCTGCCCCAGCTGGAAAAAAACCCCTGCTATCTTTATGTGACCTTGAACAAGTTTCAAACTGCTTTGAGAAAGTTTTGCTCAGTTTTTCTTCCCCCTCTCAGGCTCAGTTCAGAGGCATAGAAAGGCCAATAATTAATTTCTGGGCATAGGCAGCGATATGGGATACACATCATAAGGTCACCCCAAGACAGAGCCATTGTGACCCAGTGGGGCCTCATGGAATCAAGGAGACCATGGTGACACAGGTGATGCACATGAAGCCAAGGAGCCATTGTGACACAGTGGGGCCTCAGGGAATCAAGGAGACCATGGTGACACAGGTGATGCACATGAAGCCAAGGAGCCATTGTGACCCAGTGGGGCCTCATGGAATCAAGGAGACCATGGTGACACAGGTGATGCACATGAAGCCAAGGAGCCATTGTGACACAGCTGGGCTTCTTCCCTTCAGCTCTGCAGCTGGCTGTCCCAGCCCACAGCACCATGTGCCAACTGCTCTCCTCAGGGCTCTGCCTGCACACAGGCCCAGAGAAGTTTTCCTGTTTGTAAGGAAAGAATGAAAAAGCCTGAGCAGGTTCCCTAGACAACCAAACCCACATGCTCAGTCCAGGCTGCCTGCAATCATGTCCCCTTTCTACAAGGGACACTGTGAGCAGGAATGATGTCTGGGAGCAGAATTCTCACAGTCCTTCCACGGAATGCTCTGTCCCTGTCCTTTGCCTGGCTCTCTGTTGCAGATGGAAGCTGCTGCTGCCTTTCTCAGCTTGAAGCCCTCTTTTGATGCAAGCAGATGCTCCCAGGTGTGTTCAGCAGCTGTTGCTCAGTGTTGATGCAAAGCTTTTGTGTTCCTCATGGAAGCAAGGAGCCATTGTGACACTGCAGGGGCTCATGGCATCAAGGAGACAATTGTGACACTACAGAACCTCCTAGAAACAAGGCTCCATGATGACACCGTGGGGAATCATGGAACCACATGGAAATGTGTTCCTGATGAGACGCAGCAGGGCCTTGTTGGAACCAAAGACACCTCTGCAAAAAGCAGGGTAGCTCACAGAACCAAGGAGTCCATTGTTACAATAGAAAACCTATGGAAGCAAGGAGACCATTTTGACACAGTGGGGCCACATGGAAGCCAAGGAGCCATTGTGACCCAGTGGGGCCTCATGGAATCAAGGAGACCATGGTGACACAGGTGATGCACATGAAGCCAAGGAGCCATTGTGACACAGCGGGGCTTCTTCCCTTCAGCTCTGCAGCTGGCTCTCCCAGCCCACGGCACCATGTGCCAAGTGCTCTCCTCAGGGCTCTGCCTGCACACAGGCCCAGAGAAGTTTTCCTGTTTGTAAGGAAAGAATGGAAAAGCCTGAGCAGGTTTCCTAAACAACCAAACCCACATGCTCAGTCCAGGCTGCCTGCAATGATGTCCCCTTTCTACAAGGGACACTGTGAGCAGGAATGATGTCTGGGAGCAGAATTTTCGCAGTCTTTCCACGGAATTCTCTGTCCCTGTCCTTTCCCTGGCTCTCTGTTGCAGATGGAAGCTGCTGGTGCCATTCTCAGCTTGAAGCCCTCATTTGATGCAAGCAGATGCTCCCAGGTGTGTTCAGCAGCTGTTGCTCAGTGTTGATACAAAGCTTTTGTGTTCCTCATGGAAGCAAGGAGCCATTGTGACCCAGTGGGGCCTCATGGAATCAAGGAGACCATGGTGACACAGGTGATGCACATGAAGCCAAGGAGCCATTGTGACACAGCGGGGCTTCTTCCCTTCAGCTCTGCAGCTGGCTCTCCCAGCCCACAGCACCATGTGCCAACTGCTCTCCTCAGGGCTCTGCCTGCACACAGGCCCAGGAGAAGTTTTCCTGTTTGTAAGGAAAGAATGGAAAAGCCTGAGCAGGTTCCCTAGACAACCAAACCCACATGCTGAGTCCAGGCTGCCTGCAATGATGTCCCCTTTCTACAAGGGATACTGTGAGCAGAAATGATCTCTGAGAGCAGAATTCTCACAGTCCTTCCACGGAATGCTCTGTCCCTGTCCTTTCCCTGGCTCTCTGTTGCAGATGGAAGCTGCTGCTGCCTTTCTCAGCTTGAAGCCCTCGTTTGATGCAAGCAGATGCTCCCAGGTGTGTTCAGCAGCTGTTGCTCAGTGTTGATGCAAAGCTTTTGTGTTCCTCATGGAAGCAAGGAGCCATTGTGACACTGCAGGGGCTCATGGCATCAAGGAGACAATTGTGACACTACAGAACCTCCTAGAAACAAGGCTCCATGGTGACACCGTGGGGAATCATGGAACCACATGGAAATGTGTTCCTCATGAGACACAGCAGGGCCTTGTTGGAACCAAAGACACCTCTGCAAAAAGCAGGGTAGCTCACAGAACCAAGGAGTCCATTGTTACAATAGAAAACCTATGGAAGCAAGGGGCCATTGTGACACAGTGGGGCCACATGGAAGCCACGGAGCCATTGTGACCCAGTGGGGCCTCATGGAATCAAGGAGACCATGGTGACACAGGTGATGCACATGAAGCCAAGGAGCCATTGTGACCCAGTGGGGCCTCATGGAATCAAGGAGACCATGGTGACACAGGTGATGCACATGAAGCCAAGGAGCCATTGTGACACAGTGGGGCCTCATGGAATCAAGGAGACCATGGTGACACAGGTGATGCACATGAAGCCAAGGAGCCATTGTGACCCAGTGGGGCCTCATGGAATCAAGGAGACCATGGTGACACAGGTGATGCACATGAAGCCAAGGAGCCATTGTGACCCAGTGGGGCCTCATGGAATCAAGGAGACCATGGTGACACAGGTGATGCACATGAAGCCAAGGAGCCATTGTGACACAGTGGGGCCTCATGGAATCAAGGAGACCATGGTGACACAGGTGATGCACATGAAGCCAAGGAGCCATTGTGACCCAGTGGGGCCTCATGGAATCAAGGAGACCATGGTGACACAGGTGATGCACATGAAGCCAAGGAGCCATTGTGACACAGCTGGGCTTCTTCCCTTCAGCTCTGCAGCTGGCTGTCCCAGCCCACAGCACCATGTGCCAACTGCTCTCCTCAGGGCTCTGCCTGCACACAGGCCCAGAGAAGTTTTCCTGTTTGTAAGGAAAGAATGAAAAAGCCTGAGCAGGTTCCCTAGACAACCAAACCCACATGCTCAGTCCAGGCTGCCTGCAATCATGTCCCCTTTCTACAAGGGACACTGTGAGCAGGAATGATGTCTGGGAGCAGAATTCTCACAGTCCTTCCAAGGAATGCTCTGTCCCTGTCCTTTGCCTGGCTCTCTGTTGCAGATGGAAGCTGCTGCTGCCTTTCTCAGCTTGAAGCCCTCTTTTGATGCAAGCAGATGCTCCCAGGTGTGTTCAGCAGCTGTTGCTCAGTGTTGATGCAAAGCTTTTGTGTTCCTCATGGAAGCAAGGAGCCATTGTGACACTGCAGGGGCTCATGGCATCAAGGAGACAATTGTGACACTACAGAACCTCCTAGAAACAAGGCTCCATGATGACACCGTGGGGAATCATGGAACCACATGGAAATGTGTTCCTGATGAGACACAGCAGGGCCTTGTTGGAACCAAAGACACCTCTGCAAAAAGCAGGGTAGCTCACAGAACCAAGGAGTCCATTGTTACAATAGAAAACCTATGGAAGCAAGGAGACCATTTTGACACAGTGGGGCCACATGGAAGCCAAGGAGCCATTGTGACCCAGTGGGGCCTCATGGAATCAAGGAGACCATGGTGACACAGGTGATGCACATGAAGCCAAGGAGCCATTGTGACACAGCGGGGCTTCTTCCCTTCAGCTCTGCAGCTGGCTCTCCCAGCCCACGGCACCATGTGCCAAGTGCTCTCCTCAGGGCTCTGCCTGCACACAGGCCCAGAGAAGTTTTCCTGTTTGTAAGGAAAGAATGGAAAAGCCTGAGCAGGTTTCCTAAACAACCAAACCCACATGCTCAGTCCAGGCTGCCTGCAATGATGTCCCCTTTCTACAAGGGACACTGTGAGCAGGAATGATGTCTGGGAGCAGAATTTTCGCAGTCTTTCCACGGAATTCTCTGTCCCTGTCCTTTCCCTGGCTCTCTGTTGCAGATGGAAGCTGCTGGTGCCATTCTCAGCTTGAAGCCCTCATTTGATGCAAGCAGATGCTCCCAGGTGTGTTCAGCAGCTGTTGCTCAGTGTTGATACAAAGCTTTTGTGTTCCTCATGGAAGCAAGGAGCCATTGTGACCCAGTGGGGCCTCATGGAATCAAGGAGACCATGGTGACACAGGTGATGCACATGAAGCCAAGGAGCCATTGTGACACAGCGGGGCTTCTTCCCTTCAGCTCTGCAGCTGGCTCTCCCAGCCCACAGCACCATGTGCCAACTGCTCTCCTCAGGGCTCTGCCTGCACACAGGCCCAGGAGAAGTTTTCCTGTTTGTAAGGAAAGAATGGAAAAGCCTGAGCAGGTTCCCTAGACAACCAAACCCACATGCTGAGTCCAGGCTGCCTGCAATGATGTCCCCTTTCTACAAGGGATACTGTGAGCAGAAATGATCTCTGAGAGCAGAATTCTCACAGTCCTTCCACGGAATGCTCTGTCCCTGTCCTTTCCCTGGCTCTCTGT
This sequence comes from Corvus hawaiiensis, assembly GCF_020740725.1. Classification (NCBI taxonomy): domain Eukaryota; kingdom Metazoa; phylum Chordata; class Aves; order Passeriformes; family Corvidae; genus Corvus; species Corvus hawaiiensis. Next base: position 3,885,008 of record NC_063243.1, read on the forward strand.
TGCAGATGGAAGCTGCTGCTGCCATTCTCAGCTTGAAGCCCTCTTTTGATGCAAGCAGATGCTCCCAGGTGTGTTCAGCAGCTGTTGCTCAGTGTTGATGCAAAGCTTTTGTGTTCCTCATGGAAGCAAGGAGCCATTGTGACACTGCAGGGGCTCATGGCATCAAGGAGACAATTGTGACAGTACAGAACCTCCTAGAAACAAGGCTCCATGGTGACACCGTGGGGAATCATGGAACCACATGGAAATGTGTTCCTGATGAGACACAGCAGGGCCTTGTTGGAACCAAAGACACCAGTGCAAAAAGCAGGGTAGCTCACAGAACCAAGGAGTCCATTGTTACAATAGAAAACCTATGGAAGCAAGGGGCCATTGTGACACAGTGGGGCCACATGGAAGCGACGGAGCCATTGTGACCCAGTGGGGCCTCATGGAATCAAGGAGACCATGGTGACACAGGTGATGCACATGAAGCCAAGGAGCCATTGTGACCCAGTGGGGCCTCATGGAATCAAGGAGACCATGGTGACACAGGTGATGCACATGAAGCCAAGGAGCCATTGTGACCCAGTGGGGCCTCATGGAATCAAGGAGACCATGGTGACACAGGTGATGCACATGAAGCCAAGGAGCCATTGTGACCCAGTGGGGCCTCATGGAATCAAGGAGACCATGGTGACACAGGTGATGCACATGAAGCCAAGGAGCCATTGTGACCCAGTGGGGCCTCATGGAATCAAGGAGACCATGGTGACACAGGTGATGCACATGAAGCCAAGGAGCCATTGTGACACAGTGGGGCCTCATGGAATCAAGGAGACCATGGTGACACAGGTGATGCACATGAAGCCAAGGAGCCATTGTGACCCAGTGGGGCCTCATGGAATCAAGGAGACCATGGTGACACAGGTGATGCACATGAAGCCAAGGAGCCATTGTGACACAGCGGGGCTTCTTCCCTTCAGCTCTGCAGCTGGCTCTCCCAGCCCACGGCACCATGTGCCAAGTGCTCTCCTCAGGGCTCTGCCTGCACACAGGCCCAGAGAAGTTTTCCTGTTTGTAAGGAAAGAATGGAAAAGCCTGAGCAGGTTTCCTAAACAACAAAGCCCACATGCTCAGTCCAGGCTGCCTGCAATGATGTCCCCTTTCTACAAGGGACACTGTGAGCAGGAATGATGTCTGGGAGCAGAATTCTCGCAGTCTTTCCACGGAATTCTCTGTCCCTGTCCTTTGCCTGGCTCTCTGTTGCAGATGGAAGCTGCTGCTGCCATTCTCAGCTTGAAGCCCTCGTTTGATGCAAGCAGATGCTCCCAGGTGTGTTCAGCAGCTGTTGCTCAGTGTTGATGCAAAGCTTTTGTGTTCCTCATGGAAGCAAGGAGCCATTGTGACACTGCAGGGGCTCATGGCATCAAGGAGACAATTGTGACACTACAGAACCTCCTAGAAACAAGGCTCCATGATGACACCGTGGGGAATCATGGAACCACATGGAAATGTGTTCCTGATGAGACGCAGCAGGGCCTTGTTGGAACCAAAGACACCTCTGCAAAAAGCAGGGTAGCTCACAGAACCAAGGAGTCCATTGTTACAATAGAAAACCTATGGAAGCAAGGAGACCATGGTGACACAGTGGGGCCACATGGAAGCCAAGGAGCCATTGTGACCCAGTGGGGCCTCATGGAATCAAGGAGACCATGGTGACACAGGTGATGCACATGAAGCCAAGGAGCCATTGTGACACAGCGGGGCTTCTTCCCTTCAGCTCTGCAGCTGGCTCTCCCAGCCCACGGCACCATGTGCCAAGTGCTCTCCTCAGGGCTCTGCCTGCACACAGGCCCAGAGAAGTTTTCCTGTTTGTAAGGAAAGAATGGAAAAGCCTGAGCAGGTTTCCTAAACAACAAAGCCCACATGCTCAGTCCAGGCTGCCTGCAATGATGTCCCCTTTCTACAAGGGACACTGTGAGCAGGAATGATGTCTGGGAGCAGAATTTTCGCAGTCTTTCCACGGAATTCTCTGTCCCTGTCCTTTGCCTGGCTCTCTGTTGCAGATGGAAGCTGCTGCTGCCTTTCTCACCTTGAAGCCCTCATTTGATGCAAGCAGATGCTCCCAGGTGTGTTCAGCAGCTGTTGCTCAGTGTTGATACAAAGCTTTTGTGTTCCTCATGGAAGCAAGGAGCCATTGTGACACAGTGGGGCCTCATGGAATCAAGGAGACCATGGTGACACAGGTGATGCACATGAAGCCAAGGAGCCATTGTGACCCAGTGGGGCCTCATGGAATCAAGGAGACCATGGTGACACAGGTGATGCACATGAAGCCAAGGAGCCATTGTGACACAGTGGGGCCTCATGGAATCAAGGAGACCATGGTGACACAGGTGATGCACATGAAGCCAAGGAGCCATTGTGACACAGTGGGGCCTCATGGAATCAAGGAGACCATGGTGACACAGGTGATGCACATGAAGCCAAGGAGCCATTGTGACACAGCGGGGCTTCTTCCCTTCAGCTCTGCAGCTGGCTCTCCCAGCCCACAGCACCATGTGCCAAGTGCTCTCCTCAGGGCTCTGCCTGCACACAGGCCCAGAGAAGTTTTCCTGTTTGTAAGGAAAGAATGAAAAAGCCTGAGCAGGTTCCCTAGACAACCAAACCCACATGCTCAGTCCAGGCTGCCTGCAATGATGTCCCCTTTCTACAAGGGATACTGTGAGCAGGAATGATCTCTGGGAGCAGAATTCTCGCAGTCTTTCCACGGAATTCTCTGTCCCTGTCCTTTCCCTGGCTCTCTGTTGCAGATGGAAGCTGCTGCTGCCTTTCTCAGCTTGAAGCCCTCGTTTGATGCAAGCAGATGCTCCCAGGTGTGTTCAGCAGCTGTTGCTCAGTGTTGATGCAAAGCTTTTGTGTTCCTCATGGAAGCAAGGAGCCATTGTGACACTGCAGGGGCTCATGGCATCAAGGAGACAATTGTGACACTACAGAACCTCCTAGAAACAAGGCTCCATGATGACACCGTGGCGAATCATGGAACCACATGGAAATGTGTTCCTCATGAGACACAGCAGGGCCTTGTTGGAACCAAAGACACCAGTGCAAAAAGCAGGGTAGCTCACAGAACCAAGGAGTCCATTGTTACAATAGAAAACCTATGGAAGCAAGGAGACCATGGTGACACAGTGGGGCCACATGGAAGCCAAGGAGCCATTGTGACCCAGTGGGGCCTCATGGAATCAAGGAGACCATGGTGACACAGGTGATTCACATGAAGCCAAGGAGCCATTGTGACCCAGTGGGGCCTCATGGAATCAAGGAGACCATGGTGACACAGGTGATGCACATGAAGCCAAGGAGCCATTGTGACCCAGTGGGGCCTCAGGGAATCAAGGAGACCATGGTGACACAGGTGATGCACATGAAGCCAAGGAGCCATTGTGACACAGTGGGGCTTCTTCCCTTCAGCTCTGCAGCTGGCTGTCCCAGCCCACAGCACCATGTGCCAACTGCTCTCCTCAGGGCTCTGCCTGCACACAGGCCCAGAGAAGTTTTCCTGTTTGTAAGGAAAGAATGAAAAAGCCTGAGCAGGTTCCCTAGACAACCAAACCCACATGCTGAGTCCAGGCTGCCTGCAATGATGTCCCCTTTCTACAAGGGATACTGTGAGCAGGAATGATCTCTGAGAGCAGAATTCTCACAGTCCTTCCACGGAATGCTCTGTCTCTGTCCTTTGCCTGGCTCTCTGTTGCAGATGGAAGCTGCTGGTGCCATTCTCAGCTTGAAGCCCTCGTTTGATGCAAGCAGATGCTCCCAGGTGTGTTCAGCAGCTGTTGCTCAGTGTTGATGCAAAGCTTTTGTGTTCCTCATGGAAGCAAGGAGCCATTGTGACACTGCAGGGGCTCATGGCATCAAGGAGACAATTGTGACACTACAGAACCTCCTAGAAACAAGGCTCCATGGTGACACCGTGGGGAATCATGGAACCACATGGAAATGTGTTCCTGATGAGACACAGCAGGGCCTTGTTGGAACCAAAGACACCAGTGCAAAAAGCAGGGTAGCTCACAGAACCAAGGAGTCCATTGTTACAATAGAAAACCTATGGAAGCAAGGGGCCATTGTGACACAGTGGGGCCACATGGAAGCCAAGGAGCCATTGTGACCCAGTGGGGCCTCATGGAATCAAGGAGACCATGGTGACACAGGTGATGCACATGAAGCCAAGGAGCCATTGTGACCCAGTGGGGCCTCATGGAATCAAGGAGACCATGGTGACACAGGTGATGCACATGAAGCCAAGGAGCCATTGTGACCCAGTGGGGCCTCATGGAATCAAGGAGACCATGGTGACACAGGTGATGCACATGAAGCCAAGGAGCCATTGTGACACAGCGGGGCTTCTTCCCTTCAGCTCTGCAGCTGGCTGTCCCAGCCCACAGCACCATGTGCCAACTGCTCTCCTCAGGGCTCTGCCTGCACACAGGCCCAGGAGAAGTTTTCCTGTTTGTAAGGAAAGAATGGAAAAGCCTGAGCAGGTTCCCTAGACAACCAAACCCACATGCTCAGTCCAGGCTGCCTGCAATGATGTCCCCTTTCTACAAGGGATACTGTGAGCAGGAATGATCTCTGGGAGCAGAATTCTCACAGTCCTTCCACGGAATGCTCTGTCCCTGTCCTTTCCCTGGCTCTCTGTTGCAGATGGAAGCTGCTGCTGCCTTTCTCAGCTTGAAGCTCTCGTTTGATGCAAGCAGATGCTCCCAGGTGTGTTCAGCAGCTGTTGCTCAGTGTTGATGCAAAGCTTTTGTGCTCCTCATGGAAGCAAGGAGCCATTGTGACACTGCAGGGGCTCATGGCATCAAGGAGACAATTGTGACAGTACAGAACCTCCTAGAAACAAGGCTCCATGGTGACACCGTGGGGAATCATGGAACCACATGGAAATGTGTTCCTGATGAGACACAGCAGGGCCTTGTTGGAACCAAAGACACCAGTGCAAAAAGCAGGGTAGCTCACAGAACCAAGGAGTCCATTGTTACAATAGAAAACCTATGGAAGCAAGGAGACCATGGTGACACAGTGGGGCCACATGGAAGCCAAGGAGCCATTGTGACCCAGTGGGGCCTCATGGAATCAAGGAGACCATGGTGACACACGTGATGCACATGAAGCCAAGGAGCCATTGTGACACAGCGGGGCTTCTTCTCTTCAGCTCTGCAGCTGGCTCTCCCAGCCCACGGCACCATGTGCCAAGTGCTCTCCTCAGGGCTCTGCCTGCACACAGGCCCAGAGAAGTTTTCCTGTTTGTAAGGAAAGAATGGAAAAGCCTGAGCAGTTTTCCTAAACAACAAAGGCCACATGCTCAGTCCAGGCTGCCTGCAATGATGTCCCCTTTCTACAAGGGACACTCTGAGCAGGAATGATGTCTGGGAGCAGAATTTTCGCAGTCTTTCCACTGAATTCTCTGTCCCTGTCCTTTGCCTGGCTCTCTGTTGCAGATGGAAGCTGCTGGTGCCATTCTCAGCTTGAAGCCCTCGTTTGATGCAAGCAGATGCTCCCAGGTGTGTTCAGCAGCTGTTGCTCAGTGTTGATGCAAAGCTTTTGTGTTCCTCATGGAAGCAAGGAGCCATTGTGACACTGCAGGGGCTCATGGGATCAAGGAGACAATTGTGACACTACAGAACCTCCTAGAAACAAGACTCCATGATAACACCATGGGGAATCATGGAACCACATGGAAATGTGTTCCTCATGAGACGCAGCAGGGCCTTGTTGGAACCAAACACACCTCTGCAAAAAGCAGGGTAGCTCACAGAACCAAGGAGTCCATTGTTACAATAGAAAACCTATGGAAGCAAGGAGACCATTGTGACACAGTGGGGCCACATGGAAGCCACGGAGCCATTGTGACCCAGTGGGGCCTCATGGAATCAAGGAGACCATGGTGACACAGGTGATTCACATGAAGCCAAGGAGCCATTGTGACCCAGTGGGGCCTCATAGAATCAAGGAGACCATGGTGACACAGGTGATGCACATGAAGCCAAGGAGCCATTGTGACCCAGTGGGGCCTCAGGGAATCAAGGAGACCATGGTGACACAGGTGATGCACATGAAGCCAAGGAGCCATTGTGACACAGCGGGGCTTCTTCCCTTCAGCTCTGCAGCTGGCTGTCCCAGCCCACAGCACCATGTGCCAACTGCTCTCCTCAGGGCTCTGCCTGCACACAGGCCCAGGAGAAGTTTTCCTGTTTGTAAGGAAAGAATGAAAAAGCCTGAGCAGGTTCCCTAGACAACCAAACCCACATGCTCAGTCCAGGCTGCCTGCAATGATGTCCCCTTTCTACAAGGGATACTGTGAGCAGGAATGATCTCTGAGAGCAGAATTCTCACAGTCCTTCCACGGAATGCTCTGTCCCTGTCCTTTGCCTGGCTCTCTGTTGCAGATGGAAGCTGCTGGTGCCATTCTCAGCTTGAAGCCCTCGTTTGATGCAAGCAGATGCTCCCAGGTGTGTTCAGCAGCTGTTGCTCAGTGTTGATGCAAAGCTTTTGTGTTCCTCATGGAAGCAAGGAGCCATTGTGACACTGCAGGGGCTCATGGCATCAAGGAGACAATTGTGACAGTACAGAACCTCCTAGAAACAAGGCTCCATGGTGACACCGTGGGGAATCATGGAACCACATGGAAATGTGTTCCTGATGAGACACAGCAGGGCCTTGTTGGAACCAAAGACACCAGTGCAAAAAGCAGGGTAGCTCACAGAACCAAGGAGTCCATTGTTACAATAGAAAACCTATGGAAGCAAGGGGCCATTGTGACACAGTGGGGCCACATGGAAGCCAAGGAGCCATTGTGACCCAGTGGGGCCTCATGGAATCAAGGAGACCATGGTGACACAGGTGATGCACATGAAGCCAAGGAGCCATTATGACCCAGTGGGGCCTCATGGAATCAAGGAGACCATGGTGACACAGGTGATGCACATGAAGCCAAGGAGCCATTGTGACCCAGCGGGGCCTCATGGAATCAAGGAGACCATGGTGACACAGTGGGGCCACATGGAAGCCAAGGAGCCATTGTGACCCAGTGGGGCCTCATGGAATCAAGGAGACCATGGTGACACAGGTGATGCACATGAAGCCAAGGAGCCATTGTGACACAGCGGGGCTTCTTCCCTTCAGCTCTGCAGCTGGCTCTCCCAGCCCACAGCACCATGTGCCAACTGCTCTCCTCAGGGCTCTGCCTGCACACAGGCCCAGGAGAAGTTTTCCTGTTTGTAAGGAAAGAATGGAAAAGCCTGAGCAGGTTCCCTAGACAACCAAACCCACATGCTCAGTCCAGGCTGCCTGCAATGATGTCCCCTTTCTACAAGGGATACTGTGAGCAGAAATGATCTCTGAGAGCAGAATTCTCACAGTCCTTCCACAGAATTCTCTGTCCCTGTCCTTTGCCTGGCTCTCTGTTGCAGATGGAAGCTGCTGCTGCCATTCTCAGCTTGAAGCCCTCGTTTGATGCAAGCAGATGCTCCCAGGTGTGTTCAGCAGCTGTTGCTCAGTGTTGATGCAAAGCTTTTGTGTTCCTCATGGAAGCAAGGAGCCATTGTGACACTGCAGGGGCTCATGGCATCAAGGAGACAATTGTGACAGTACAGAACCTCCTAGAAACAAGGCTCCATGGTGACACCGTGGGGAATCATGGAACCACATGGAAATGTGTTCCTCATGAGACACAGCAGGGCCTTGTTGGAACCAAAGACACCAGTGCAAAAAGCAGGGTAGCTCACAGAACCAAGGAGTCCATTGTTACAATAGAAAACCTATGGAAGCAAGGGGCCATTGTGACACAGTGGGGCCACATGGAAGCCACGGAGCCATTGTGACCCAGTGGGGCCTCATGGAATCAAGGAGACCATTGTGAGGCAGGTGATGCACATGAAGCCAAGGAGCCATTGTGACCCAGTGGGGCTTCTTCCCTTCAGCTCTGCAGCTGGCTGTCCCAGCCCACAGCACCATGTGCCAACTGCTCTCCTCAGGGCTCTGCCTGCACACAGGCCCAGAGAAGTTTTCCTGTTTGTAAGGAAAGAATGAAAAAGCCTGAGCAGGTTCCCTAGACAACCAAACCCACATGCTGAGTCCAGGCTGCCTGCAATGATGTCCCCTTTCTACAAGGGATACTGTGAGCAGAAATGATCTCTGAGAGCAGAATTCTCACAGTCCTTCCACGGAATGCTCTGTCTCTGTCCTTTGCCTGGCTCTCTGTTGCAGATGGAAGCTGCTGGTGCCATTCTCAGCTTGAAGCCCTGGTTTGATGCAAGCAGATGCTCCCAGGTGTGTTCAGCAGCTGTTGCTCAGTGTTGATGCAAAGCTTTTGTGTTCCTCATGGAAGCAAGGAGCCATTGTGACACTGCAGGGGCTCATGGCATCAAGGAGACAATTGTGACACTACAGAACCTCCTAGAAACAAGGCTCCATGGTGACACCGTGGGGAATCATGGAACCACATGGAAATGTGTTCCTGATGAGACACAGCAGGGCCTTGTTGGAACCAAAGACACCAGTGCAAAAAGCAGGGTAGCTCACAGAACCAAGGAGTCCATTGTTACAATAGAAAACCTATGGAAGCAAGGGGCCATTGTGACACAGTGGGGCCACATGGAAGCCAAGGAGCCATTGTGACCCAGTGGGGCCTCATGGAATCAAGGAGACCATGGTGACACAGGTGATGCACATGAAGCCAAGGAGCCATTGTGACCCAGTGGGGCCTCATGGAATCAAGGAGACCATGGTGACACAGGTGATGCACATGAAGCCAAGGAGCCATTGTGACCCAGTGGGGCCTCATGGAATCAAGGAGACCATGGTGACACAGGTGATGCACATGAAGCCAAGGAGCCATTGTGACACAGCGGGGCTTCTTCCCTTCAGCTCTGCAGCTGGCTGTCCCAGCCCACAGCACCATGTGCCAACTGCTCTCCTCAGGGCTCTGCCTGCACACAGGCCCAGGAGAAGTTTTCCTGTTTGTAAGGAAAGAATGGAAAAGCCTGAGCAGGTTCCCTAGACAACCAAACCCACATGCTCAGTCCAGGCTGCCTGCAATGATGTCCCCTTTCTACAAGGGATACTGTGAGTAGGAATGATCTCTGGGAGCAGAATTCTCACAGTCCTTCCACGGAATGCTCTGTCCCTGTCCTTTGCCTGGCTCTCTGTTGCAGATGGAAGCTGCTGCTGCCTTTCTCAGCTTGAAGCTCTCGTTTGATGCAAGCAGATGCTCCCAGGTGTGTTCAGCAGCTGTTGCTCAGTGTTGATGCAAAGCTTTTGTGCTCCTCATGGAAGCAAGGAGCCATTGTGACACTGCAGGGGCTCATGGCATCAAGGAGACAATTGTGACAGTACAGAACCTCCTAGAAACAAGGCTCCATGGTGACACCGTGGCGAATCATGGAACCACATGGAAATGTGTTCCTGATGAGACACAGCAGGGCCTTGTTGGAACCAAAGACACCAGTGCAAAAAGCAGGGTAGCTCACAGAACCAAGGAGTCCATTGTTACAATAGAAAACCTATGGAAGCAAGGAGACCATGGTGACACAGTGGGGCCACATGGAAGCCAAGGAGCCATTGTGACCCAGTGGGGCCTCATGGAATCAAGGAGACCATGGTGACACACGTGATGCACATGAAGCCAAGGAGCCATTGTGACACAGCGGGGCTTCTTCTCTTCAGCTCTGCAGCTGGCTCTCCCAGCCCACGGCACCATGTGCCAAGTGCTCTCCTCCGGGCTCTGCCTGCACACAGGCCCAGAGAAGTTTTCCTGTTTGTAAGGAAAGAATGGAAAAGCCTGAGCAGTTTTCCTAAACAACAAAGGCCACATGCTCAGTCCAGGCTGCCTGCAATGATGTCCCCTTTCTACAAGGGACACTCTGAGCAGGAATGATGTCTGGGAGCAGAATTTTCGCAGTCTTTCCACTGAATTCTCTGTCCCTGTCCTTTGCCTGGCTCTCTGTTGCAGATGGAAGCTGCTGGTGCCATTCTCAGCTTGAAGCCCTCGTTTGATGCAAGCAGATGCTCCCAGGTGTGTTCAGCAGCTGTTGCTCAGTGTTGATGCAAAGCTTTTGTGTTCCTCATGGAAGCAAGGAGCCATTGTGACACTGCAGGGGCTCATGGGATCAAGGAGACAATTGTGACACTACAGAACCTCCTAGAAACAAGACTCCATGATAACACCATGGGGAATCATGGAACCACATGGAAATGTGTTCCTCATGAGACGCAGCAGGGCCTTGTTGGAACCAAACACACCTCTGCAAAAAGCAGGGTAGCTCACAGAACCAAGGAGTCCATTGTTACAATAGAAAACCTATGGAAGCAAGGAGACCATTGTGACACAGTGGGGCCACATGGAAGCCACGGAGCCATTGTGACCCAGTGGGGCCTCATGGAATCAAGGAGACCATGGTGACACAGGTGATTCACATGAAGCCAAGGAGCCATTGTGACCCAGTGGGGCCTCATAGAATCAAGGAGACCATGGTGACACAGGTGATGCACATGAAGCCAAGGAGCCATTGTGACCCAGTGGGGCCTCAGGGAATCAAGGAGACCATGGTGACACAGGTGATGCACATGAAGCCAAGGAGCCATTGTGACACAGCGGGGCTTCTTCCCTTCAGCTCTGCAGCTGGCTGTCCCAGCCCACAGCACCATGTGCCAACTGCTCTCCTCAGGGCTCTGCCTGCACACAGGCCCAGGAGAAGTTTTCCTGTTTGTAAGGAAAGAATGAAAAAGCCTGAGCAGGTTCCCTAGACAACCAAACCCACATGCTCAGTCCAGGCTGCCTGCAATGATGTCCCCTTTCTACAAGGGATACTGTGAGCAGGAATGATCTCTGAGAGCAGAATTCTCACAGTCCTTCCACGGAATGCTCTGTCCCTGTCCTTTGCCTGGCTCTCTGTTGCAGATGGAAGCTGCTGGTGCCATTCTCAGCTTGAAGCCCTCGTTTGATGCAAGCAGATGCTCCCAGGTGTGTTCAGCAGCTGTTGCTCAGTGTTGATGCAAAGCTTTTGTGTTCCTCATGGAAGCAAGGAGCCATTGTGACACTGCAGGGGCTCATGGCATCAAGGAGACAATTGTGACAGTACAGAACCTCCTAGAAACAAGGCTCCATGGTGACACCGTGGGGAATCATGGAACCACATGGAAATGTGTTCCTGATGAGACACAGCAGGGCCTTGTTGGAACCAAAGACACCAGTGCAAAAAGCAGGGTAGCTCACAGAACCAAGGAGTCCATTGTTACAATAGAAAACCTATGGAAGCAAGGGGCCATTGTGACACAGTGGGGCCACATGGAAGCCAAGGAGCCATTGTGACCCAGTGGGGCCTCATGGAATCAAGGAGACCATGGTGACACAGGTGATGCACATGAAGCCAAGGAGCCATTATGACCCAGTGGGGCCTCATGGAATCAAGGAGACCATGGTGACACAGGTGATGCACATGAAGCCAAGGAGCCATTGTGACCCAGCGGGGCCTCATGGAATCAAGGAGACCATGGTGACACAGTGGGGCCACATGGAAGCCAAGGAGCCATTGTGACCCAGTGGGGCCTCATGGAATCAAGGAGACCATGGTGACACAGGTGATGCACATGAAGCCAAGGAGCCATTGTGACACAGCGGGGCTTCTTCCCTTCAGCTCTGCAGCTGGCTCTCCCAGCCCACAGCACCATGTGCCAACTGCTCTCCTCAGGGCTCTGCCTGCACACAGGCCCAGGAGAAGTTTTCCTGTTTGTAAGGAAAGAATGGAAAAGCCTGAGCAGGTTCCCTAGACAACCAAACCCACATGCTGAGTCCAGGCTGCCTGCAATGATGTCCCCTTTCTACAAGGGATACTGTGAGCAGGAATGATCTCTGAGAGCAGAATTCTCACAGTCCTTCCACAGAATTCTCTGTCCCTGTCCTTTGCCTGGCTCTCTGTTGCAGATGGAAGCTGCTGCTGCCATTCTCAGCTTGAAGCCCTCGTTTGATGCAAGCAGATGCTCCCAGGTGTGTTCAGCAGCTGTTGCTCAGTGTTGATGCAAAGCTTTTGTGTTCCTCATGGAAGCAAGGAGCCATTGTGACACTGCAGGGGCTCATGGCATCAAGGAGACAATTGTGACAGTACAGAACCTCCTAGAAACAAGGCTCCATGGTGACACCGTGGGGAATCATGGAACCACATGGAAATGTGTTCCTCATGAGACACAGCAGGGCCTTGTTGGAACCAAAGACACCAGTGCAAAAAGCAGGGTAGCTCACAGAACCAAGGAGTCCATTGTTACAATAGAAAACCTATGGAAGCAAGGGGCCATTGTGACACAGTGGGGCCACATGGAAGCCAAGGAGCCATTGTGACCCAGTGGGGCCTCATGGAATCAAGGAGACCATTGTGAGGCAGGTGATGCACATGAAGCCAAGGAGCCATTGTGACCCAGTGGGGCCTCATGGAATCAAGGAGACCATGGTGACACAGGTGATGCACATGAAGCCAAGGAGCCATTGTGACCCAGTGGGGCCTCATGGAATCAAGGAGACCATGGTGACACAGGTGATGCACATGAAGCCAAGGAGCCATTGTGACACAGTGGGGCCTCATGGAATCAAGGAGACCATGGTGACACAGGTGATGCACATGAAGCCAAGGAGCCATTGTGACACAGTGGGGCCTCATGGAATCAAGGAGACCATGGTGACACAGGTGATGCACATGAAGCCAAGGAGCCATTGTGACACAGCGGGGCTTCTTCCCTTCAGCTCTGCAGCTGGCTGTCCCAGCCCACAGCACCATGTGCCAACTGCTCCCCTCAGGGCTCTGCCTGCACACAGGCCCAGAGAAGTTTTCCTGTTTGTAAGGAAAGAATGAAAAAGCCTGAGCAGGTTCCCTAGACAACCAAACCCACATGCTCAGTCCAGGCTGCCTGCAATGATGTCCCCTTTCTACAAGGGACACTGTGAGCAGGAATGATCTCTGGGAGCAGAATTCTCGCAGTCTTTCCACTGAATTCTCTGTCCCTGTCCTTTCCCTGGCTCTCTGTTGCAGATGGAAGCTGCTGCTGCCTTTCTCAGCTTGAAGCCCTCTTCTGATGCAAGCAGATGCTCCCAGGTGTGTTCAGCAGCTGTTGCTCAGTGTTGATTCAAAGCTTTTGTGTTCCTCATGGAAGCAAGGAGCCATTGTGACACTGTAGGGGCTCATGGGATCAAGGAGACAATTGTGACAGTACAGAACCTCCTAGAAACAAGGCTCCATGATGACACCGTGGGGAATCATGGAACCACATGGAAATGTGTTCCTGATGAGACGCAGCAGGGCCTTGTTGGAACCAAAGACACCAGTGCAAAAAGCAGGGTAGCTCACAGAACCAAGGAGTCCATTGTTACAATAGAAAACCTATGGAAGCAAGGAGACCATGGTGACACAGTGGGGCCACATGGAAGCCAAGGAGCCATTGTGACCCAGTGGGGCCTCATGGAATCAAGGAGACCATGGTGACACAGGTGATGCACATGAAGCCAAGGAGCCATTGTGACACAGCGGGGCTTCTTCCCTTCAGCTCTGCAGCTGGCTCTCCCAGCCCACGGCACCATGTGCCAAGTGCTCTCCTCAGGGCTCTGCCTGCACACAGGCCCAGAGAAGTTTTCCTGTTTGTAAGGAAAGAATGGAAAAGCCTGAGCAGGTTTCCTAAACAACAAAGCCCACATGCTCAGTCCAGGCTGCCTGCAATGATGTCCCCTTTCTACAAGGGACACTGTGAGCAGGAATGATGTCTGGGAGCAGAATTTTCGCAGTCTTTCCACGGAATTCTCTGTCCCTGTCCTTTGCCTGGCTCTCTGTTGCAGATGGAAGCTGCTGCTGCCTTTCTCAGCTTGAAGCCCTCATTTGATGCAAGCAGATGCTCCCAGGTGTGTTCAGCAGCTGTTGCTCAGTGTTGATACAAAGCTTTTGTGTTCCTCATGGAAGCAAGGAGCCATTGTGACACAGTGGGGCCTCATGGAATCAAGGAGACCATGGTGACACAGGTGATGCACATGAAGCCAAGGAGCCATTGTGACCCAGTGGGGCCTCATGGAATCAAGGAGACCATGGTGACACAGGTGATGCACATGAAGCCAAGGAGCCATTGTGACACAGTGGGGCCTCATGGAATCAAGGAGACCATGGTGACACAGGTGATGCACATGAAGCCAAGGAGCCATTGTGACACAGCGGGGCTTCTTCCCTTCAGCTCTGCAGCTGGCTCTCCCAGCCCACAGCACCATGTGCCAAGTGCTCTCCTCAGGGCTCTGCCTGCACACAGGCCCAGAGAAGTTTTCCTGTTTGTAAGGAAAGAATGAAAAAGCCTGAGCAGGTTCCCTAGACAACCAAACCCACATGCTCAGTCCAGGCTGCCTGCAATGATGTCCCCTTTCTACAAGGGACACTCTGAGCAGGAATGATCTCTGGGAGCAGAATTCTCGCAGTCTTTCCACGGAATTCTCTGTCCCTGTCCTTTCCCTGGCTCTCTGTTGCAGATGGAAGCTGCTGCTGCCTTTCTCAGCTTGAAGCCCTCGTTTGATGCAAGCAGATGCTCCCAGGTGTGTTCAGCAGCTGTTGCTCAGTGTTGATGCAAAGCTTTTGTGTTCCTCATGGAAGCAAGGAGCCATTGTGACACTGCAGGGGCTCATGGCATCAAGGAGACAATTGTGACAGTACAGAACCTCCTAGAAACAAGGCTCCATGATGACACCGTGGCGAATCATGGAACCACATGGAAATGTGTTCCTCATGAGACACAGCAGGGCCTTGTTGGAACCAAAGACACCAGTGCAAAAAGCAGGGTAGCTCACAGAACCAAGGAGTCCATTGTTACAATAGAAAACCTATGGAAGCAAGGAGACCATGGTGACACAGTGGGGCCACATGGAAGCCAAGGAGCCATTGTGACCCAGTGGGGCCTCATGGAATCAAGGAGACCATGGTGACACAGGTGATGCACATGAAGCCAAGGAGCCATTGTGACACAGCGGGGCTTCTTCTCTTCAGCTCTGCAGCTGGCTCTCCCAACCCACGGCACCATGTGCCAAGTGCTCTCCTCAGGGCTCTGCCTGCACACAGGCCCAGAGAAGTTTTCCTGTTTGTAAGGAAAGAATGGAAAAGCCTGAGCAGTTTTCCTAAACAACAAAGCCCACATGCTCAGTCCAGGCTGCCTGCAATGATGTCCCCTTTCTACAAGGGACACTGTGAGCAGGAATGATGTCTGGGAGCAGAATTTTCGCAGTCTTTCCACGGAATTCTCTGTCCCTGTCCTTTGCCTGGCTCTCTGTTGCAGATGGAAGCTGCTGCTGCCATTCTCTGCTTGAAGCCCTGGTTTGATGCAAGCAGATGCTCCCAGGTGTGTTCAGCAGCTGTTGCTCAGTGTTGATGCAAAGCTTTTGTGTTCCTCATGGAAGCAAGGAGCCATTGTGACACTGCAGGGGCTCATGGCATCAAGGAGACAATTGTGACACTACAGAACCTCCTAGAAACAAGACTCCATGATAACACCGTGGGGAATCATGGAACCACATGGAAATGTGTTCCTCATGAGACGCAGCAGGGCCTTGTTGGAACCAAAGACACCAGTGCAAAAAGCAGGGTAGCTCACAGAACCAAGGAGTCCATTGTTACAATAGAAAACCTATGGAAGCAAGGAGACCATTGTGACACAGTGGGGCCACATGGAAGCCACGGAGCCATTGTGACCCAGTGGGGCCTCATGGAATCAAGGAGACCATGGTGACACAGGTGATTCACATGAAGCCAAGGAGCCATTGTGACCCAGTGGGGCCTCATGGAATCAAGGAGACCATGGTGACACAGGTGATGCACATGAAGCCAAGGAGCCATTGTGACCCAGTGGGGCCTCAGGGAATCAAGGAGACCATGGTGACACAGGTGATGCACATGAAGCCAAGGAGCCATTGTGACACAGTGGGGCTTCTTCCCTTCAGCTCTGCAGCTGGCTGTCCCAGCCCACAGCACCATGTGCCAACTGCTCTCCTCAGGGCTCTGCCTGCACACAGGCCCAGAGAAGTTTTCCTGTTTGTAAGGAAAGAATGAAAAAGCCTGAGCAGGTTCCCTAGACAACCAAACCCACATGCTGAGTCCAGGCTGCCTGCAATGATGTCCCCTTTCTACAAGGGATACTGTGAGCAGGAATGATCTCTGAGAGCAGAATTCTCACAGTCCTTCCACGGAATGCTCTGTCTCTGTCCTTTGCCTGGCTCTCTGTTGCAGATGGAAGCTGCTGGTGCCATTCTCAGCTTGAAGCCCTCGTTTGATGCAAGCAGATGCTCCCAGGTGTGTTCAGCAGCTGTTGCTCAGTGTTGATGCAAAGCTTTTGTGTTCCTCATGGAAGCAAGGAGCCATTGTGACACTGCAGGGGCTCATGGCATCAAGGAGACAATTGTGACACTACAGAACCTCCTAGAAACAAGGCTCCATGGTGACACCGTGGGGAATCATGGAACCACATGGAAATGTGTTCCTGATGAGACACAGCAGGGCCTTGTTGGAACCAAAGACACCAGTGCAAAAAGCAGGGTAGCTCACAGAACCAAGGAGTCCATTGTTACAATAGAAAACCTATGGAAGCAAGGGGCCATTGTGACACAGTGGGGCCACATGGAAGCCAAGGAGCCATTGTGACCCAGTGGGGCCTCATGGAATCAAGGAGACCATGGTGACACAGGTGATGCACATGAAGCCAAGGAGCCATTGTGACCCAGTGGGGCCTCATGGAATCAAGGAGACCATGGTGACACAGGTGATGCACATGAAGCCAAGGAGCCATTGTGACCCAGTGGGGCCTCATGGAATCAAGGAGACCATGGTGACACAGGTGATGCACATGAAGCCAAGGAGCCATTGTGACCCAGTGGGGCTTCTTCCCTTCAGCTCTGCAGCTGGCTGTCCCAGCCCACAGCACCATGTGCCAACTGCTCTCCTCAGGGCTCTGCCTGCACACAGGCCCAGGAGAAGTTTTCCTGTTTGTAAGGAAAGAATGGAAAAGCCTGAGCAGGTTCCCTAGACAACCAAACCCACATGCTCAGTCCAGGCTGCCTGCAATGATGTCCCCTTTCTACAAGGGATACTGTGAGCAGGAATGATCTCTGGGAGCAGAATTCTCACAGTCCTTCCACGGAATGCTCTGTCCCTGTCCTTTCCCTGGCTCTCTGTTGCAGATGGAAGCTGCTGCTGCCTTTCTCAGCTTGAAGCTCTCGTTTGATGCAAGCAGATGCTCCCAGGTGTGTTCAGCAGCTGTTGCTCAGTGTTGATGCAAAGCTTTTGTGCTCCTCATGGAAGCAAGGAGCCATTGTGACACTGCAGGGGCTCATGGCATCAAGGAGACAATTGTGACAGTACAGAACCTCCTAGAAACAAGGCTCCATGGTGACACCGTGGGGAATCATGGAACCACATGGAAATGTGTTCCTGATGAGACACAGCAGGGCCTTGTTGGAACCAAAGACACCAGTGCAAAAAGCAGGGTAGCTCACAGAACCAAGGAGTCCATTGTTACAATAGAAAACCTATGGAAGCAAGGAGACCATGGTGACACAGTGGGGCCACATGGAAGCCAAGGAGCCATTGTGACCCAGTGGGGCCTCATGGAATCAAGGAGACCATGGTGACACACGTGATGCACATGAAGCCAAGGAGCCATTGTGACACAGCGGGGCTTCTTCTCTTCAGCTCTGCAGCTGGCTCTCCCAGCCCACGGCACCATGTGCCAAGTGCTCTCCTCCGGGCTCTGCCTGCACACAGGCCCAGAGAAGTTTTCCTGTTTGTAAGGAAAGAATGGAAAAGCCTGAGCAGTTTTCCTAAACAACAAAGGCCACATGCTCAGTCCAGGCTGCCTGCAATGATGTCCCCTTTCTACAAGGGACACTCTGAGCAGGAATGATGTCTGGGAGCAGAATTTTCGCAGTCTTTCCACTGAATTCTCTGTCCCTGTCCTTTGCCTGGCTCTCTGTTGCAGATGGAAGCTGCTGGTGCCATTCTCAGCTTGAAGCCCTCGTTTGATGCAAGCAGATGCTCCCAGGTGTGTTCAGCAGCTGTTGCTCAGTGTTGATGCAAAGCTTTTGTGTTCCTCATGGAAGCAAGGAGCCATTGTGACACTGCAGGGGCTCATGGGATCAAGGAGACAATTGTGACACTACAGAACCTCCTAGAAACAAGACTCCATGATAACACCATGGGGAATCATGGAACCACATGGAAATGTGTTCCTCATGAGACGCAGCAGGGCCTTGTTGGAACCAAACACACCTCTGCAAAAAGCAGGGTAGCTCACAGAACCAAGGAGTCCATTGTTACAATAGAAAACCTATGGAAGCAAGGAGACCATTGTGACACAGTGGGGCCACATGGAAGCCACGGAGCCATTGTGACCCAGTGGGGCCTCATGGAATCAAGGAGACCATGGTGACACAGGTGATTCACATGAAGCCAAGGAGCCATTGTGACCCAGTGGGGCCTCATAGAATCAAGGAGACCATGGTGACACAGGTGATGCACATGAAGCCAAGGAGCCATTGTGACCCAGTGGGGCCTCAGGGAATCAAGGAGACCATGGTGACACAGGTGATGCACATGAAGCCAAGGAGCCATTGTGACACAGCGGGGCTTCTTCCCTTCAGCTCTGCAGCTGGCTGTCCCAGCCCACAGCACCATGTGCCAACTGCTCTCCTCAGGGCTCTGCCTGCACACAGGCCCAGGAGAAGTTTTCCTGTTTGTAAGGAAAGAATGAAAAAGCCTGAGCAGGTTCCCTAGACAACCAAACCCACATGCTCAGTCCAGGCTGCCTGCAATGATGTCCCCTTTCTACAAGGGATACTGTGAGCAGGAATGATCTCTGAGAGCAGAATTCTCACAGTCCTTCCACGGAATGCTCTGTCCCTGTCCTTTGCCTGGCTCTCTGTTGCAGATGGAAGCTGCTGGTGCCATTCTCAGCTTGAAGCCCTCGTTTGATGCAAGCAGATGCTCCCAGGTGTGTTCAGCAGCTGTTGCTCAGTGTTGATGCAAAGCTTTTGTGTTCCTCATGGAAGCAAGGAGCCATTGTGACACTGCAGGGGCTCATGGCATCAAGGAGACAATTGTGACAGTACAGAACCTCCTAGAAACAAGGCTCCATGGTGACACCGTGGGGAATCATGGAACCACATGGAAATGTGTTCCTGATGAGACACAGCAGGGCCTTGTTGGAACCAAAGACACCAGTGCAAAAAGCAGGGTAGCTCACAGAACCAAGGAGTCCATTGTTACAATAGAAAACCTATGGAAGCAAGGGGCCATTGTGACACAGTGGGGCCACATGGAAGCCAAGGAGCCATTGTGACCCAGTGGGGCCTCATGGAATCAAGGAGACCATGGTGACACAGGTGATGCACATGAAGCCAAGGAGCCATTATGACCCAGTGGGGCCTCATGGAATCAAGGAGACCATGGTGACACAGGTGATGCACATGAAGCCAAGGAGCCATTGTGACACAGCGGGGCCTAATGGAATCAAGGAGACCATGGTGACACAGTGGGGCCACATGGAAGCCAAGGAGCCATTGTGACCCAGTGGGGCCTCATGGAATCAAGGAGACCATGGTGACACAGGTGATGCACATGAAGCCAAGGAGCCATTGTGACACAGCGGGGCTTCTTCCCTTCAGCTCTGCAGCTGGCTCTCCCAGCCCACAGCACCATGTGCCAACTGCTCTCCTCAGGGCTCTGCCTGCACACAGGCCCAGGAGAAGTTTTCCTGTTTGTAAGGAAAGAATGGAAAAGCCTGAGCAGGTTCCCTAGACAACCAAACCCACATGCTCAGTCCAGGCTGCCTGCAATGATGTCCCCTTTCTACAAGGGATACTGTGAGCAGGAATGATCTCTGAGAGCAGAATTCTCACAGTCCTTCCACAGAATTCTCTGTCCCTGTCCTTTGCCTGGCTCTCTGTTGCAGATGGAAGCTGCTGCTGCCATTCTCAGCTTGAAGCCCTCGTTTGATGCAAGCAGATGCTCCCAGGTGTGTTCAGCAGCTGTTGCTCAGTGTTGATGCAAAGCTTTTGTGTTCCTCATGGAAGCAAGGAGCCATTGTGACACTGCAGGGGCTCATGGCATCAAGGAGACAATTGTGACAGTACAGAACCTCCTAGAAACAAGGCTCCATGGTGACACCGTGGGGAATCATGGAACCACATGGAAATGTGTTCCTCATGAGACACAGCAGGGCCTTGTTGGAACCAAAGACACCAGTGCAAAAAGCAGGGTAGCTCACAGAACCAAGGAGTCCATTGTTACAATAGAAAACCTATGGAAGCAAGGGGCCATTGTGACACAGTGGGGCCACATGGAAGCCACGGAGCCATTGTGACCCAGTGGGGCCTCATGGAATCAAGGAGACCATTGTGAGGCAGGTGATGCACATGAAGCCAAGGAGCCATTGTGACCCAGTGGGGCCTCATGGAATCAAGGAGACCATGGTGACACAGGTGATGCACATGAAGCCAAGGAGCCATTGTGACCCAGTGGGGCCTCATGGAATCAAGGAGACCATGGTGACACAGGTGATGCACATGAAGCCAAGGAGCCATTGTGACACAGTGGGGCCTCATGGAATCAAGGAGACCATGGTGACACAGGTGATGCACATGAAGCCAAGGAGCCATTGTGACACAGTGGGGCCTCATGGAATCAAGGAGACCATGGTGACACAGGTGATGCACATGAAGCCAAGGAGCCATTGTGACACAGCGGGGCTTCTTCCCTTCAGCTCTGCAGCTGGCTGTCCCAGCCCACAGCACCATGTGCCAACTGCTCTCCTCAGGGCTCTGCCTGCACACAGGCCCAGAGAAGTTTTCCTGTTTGTAAGGAAAGAATGAAAAAGCCTGAGCAGGTTCCCTAGACAACCAAACCCACATGCTGAGTCCAGGCTGCCTGCAATGATGTCCCCTTTCTACAAGGGACACTGTGAGCAGGAATGATCTCTGGGAGCAGAATTCTCGCAGTCTTTCCACTGAATTCTCTGTCCCTGTCCTTTCCCTGGCTCTCTGTTGCAGATGGAAGCTGCTGCTGCCTTTCTCAGCTTGAAGCCCTCTTCTGATGCAAGCAGATGCTCCCAGGTGTGTTCAGCAGCTGTTGCTCAGTGTTGATTCAAAGCTTTTGTGTTCCTCATGGAAGCAAGGAGCCATTGTGACACTGTAGGGGCTCATGGGATCAAGGAGACAATTGTGACACTACAGAACCTCCTAGAAACAAGGCTCCATGGTGACACCGTGGGGAATCATGGAACCACATGGAAATGTGTTCCTGATGAGACACAGCAGGGCCTTGTTGGAACCAAAGACACCAGTGCAAAAAGCAGGGTAGCTCACAGAACCAAGGAGTCCATTGTTACAGTAGAAAACCTATG
The DNA here is from genome assembly GCF_020740725.1 of Corvus hawaiiensis. Classification (NCBI taxonomy): domain Eukaryota; kingdom Metazoa; phylum Chordata; class Aves; order Passeriformes; family Corvidae; genus Corvus; species Corvus hawaiiensis. The sequence continues at coordinate 3,906,449 of NC_063243.1, forward strand.
GAATCAAGGGGCCATTGTGACACAGTGGGGCCACATGGAAGACAAGGAGCCATTGTGACCCAGTGGGGCCTCATGGAATCAAGGAGACCATGGTGACACAGGTGATGCACATGAAGCCAAGGAGCCATTGTGACCCAGTGGGGCCTCATGGAATCAAGGAGACCATGGTGACACAGGTGATGCACATGAAGCCAAGGAGCCATTGTGACACAGTGGGGCCTCATGGAATCAAGGAGACCATGGTGACACAGGTGATGCACATGAAGCCAAGGAGCCATTGTGACACAGTGGGGCCTCATGGAATCAAGGAGACCATGGTGACACAGGTGATGCACATGAAGCCAAGGAGCCATTGTGACACAGCGGGGCTTCTTCCCTTCAGCTCTGCAGCTGGCTGTCCCAGCCCACAGTACCATGTGCCAAGTGCTCTCCTCAGGGCTCTGCCTGCACACAGGCCCAGAGAAGTTTTCCTGTTTGTAAGGAAAGAATGGAAAAGCCTGAGCAGGTTCCCTAGACAACCAAACCCACATGCTGAGTCCAGGCTGCCTGCAATGATGTCCCCTTTCTACAAGGGACACTGTGAGCAGGAATGATGTCTGGGAGCAGAATTCTCGCAGTCTTTCCACGGAATTCTCTGTCCCTGTCCTTTCCCTGGCTCTCTGTTGCAGATGGAAGCTGCTGCTGCCTTTCTCAGCTTGAAGCCCTCTTCTGATGCAAGCAGATGCTCCCAGGTGTGTTCAGCAGCTGTTGCTCAGTGTTGATGCAAAGCTTTTGTGTTCCTCATGGAAGCAAGAAGCCATTGTGACACTGCAGGGGCTCATGGCATCAAGGAGACAATTGTGACACTACAGAACCTCCTAGAAACAAGGCTCCATGATGACACCGTGGCGAATCATGGAACCACATGGAAATGTGTTCCTCATGAGACACAGCAGGGCCTTGTTGGAACCAAAGACACCTCTGCAAAAAGCAGGGTAGCTCACAGAACCAAGGAGTCCATTGTTACAATAGAAAACCTATGGAAGCAAGGAGACCATGGTGACACAGTGGGGCCACATGGAAGCCAAGGAGCCATTGTGACCCAGTGGGGCCTCATGGAATCAAGGAGACCATGGTGACACACGTGATGCACATGAAGCCAAGGAGCCATTGTGACACAGCGGGGCTTTTTCTCTTCAGCTCTGCAGCTGGCTCTCCCAGCCCACGGCACCATGTGCCAAGTGCTCTCCTCAGGGCTCTGCCTGCACACAGGCCCAGAGAAGTTTTCCTGTTTGTAAGGAAAGAATGGAAAAGCCTGAGCAGGTTCCCTAGACAACCAACCCCACATGCTCAGTCCAGGCTGCCTGCAATGATGTCCCCTTTCTACAAGGGACACTGTGAGCAGGAATGATGTCTGGGAGCAGAATTTTCGCAGTCTTTCCACTGAATTCTCTGTCCCTGTCCTTTGCCTGGCTCTCTGTTGCAGATGGAAGCTGCTGCTGCCATTCTCAGCTTGAAGCCCTCGTTTGATGCAAGCAGATGCTCCCAGGTGTGTTCAGCAGCTGTTGCTCAGTGTTGATGCAAAGCTTTTGTGTTCCTCATGGAAGCAAGGAGCCATTGTGACACTGCAGGGGCTCATGGCATCAAGGAGACAATTGTGACACTACAGAACCTCCTAGAAACAAGATTCCATGATAACACCATGGGGAATCATGGAACCACATGGAAATGTGTTCCTCATGAGACGCAGCAGGGCCTTGTTGGAACCAAACACACCTCTGCAAAAAGCAGGGTAGCTCACAGAACCAAGGAGTCCATTGTTACAATAGAAAACCTATGGAAGCAAGGAGACCATTGTGACACAGTGGGGCCACATGGAAGCCACGGAGCCATTGTGACCCAGTGGGGCCTCATGGAATCAAGGAGACCATGGTGACACAGGTGATGCACATGAAGCCAAGGAGCCATTGTGACCCAGTGGGGCCTCATGGAATCAAGGAGACCATGGTGACACAGGTGATGCACATGAAGCCAAGGAGCCATTGTGACACAGCGGGGCTTCTTCCCTTCAGCTCTGCAGCTGGCTCTCCCAGCCCACAGCACCATGTGCCAACTGCTCTCCTCAGGGCTCTGCCTGCACACAGGCCCAGGAGAAGTTTTCCTGTTTGTAAGGAAAGAATGGAAAAGCCTGAGCAGGTTCCCTAGACAACCAAACCCACATGCTGAGTCCAGGCTGCCTGCAATGATGTCCCCTTTCTACAAGGGATACTGTGAGCAGGAATGATCTCTGAGAGAAGAATTCTCACAGTCCTTCCACAGAATTCTCTGTCCCTGTCCTTTGCCTGGCTCTCTGTTGCAGATGGAAGCTGCTGGTGCCATTCTCAGCTTGAAGCCCTCTTCTGATGCAAGCAGATGCTCCCAGGTGTGTTCAGCAGCTGTTGCTCAGTGTTGATGCAAAGCTTTTGTGTTCCTCATGGAAGCAAGGAGCCATTGTGACACTGCAGGGGCTCATGGCATCAAGGAGACAATTGTGACAGTACAGAACCTCCTAGAAACAAGGCTCCATGGTGACACCGTGGCGAATCATGGAACCACACGGAAATGTGTTCCTGATGAGACACAGCAGGGCCTTGTTGGAACCAAAGACACCTCTGCAAAAAGCAGGGTAGCTCACAGAACCAAGGAGTCCATTGTTACAATAGAAAACCTATGGAAGCAAGGGGCCATTGTGACACAGTGGGGCCACATGGAAGCCACGGAGCCATTGTGACCCAGTGGGGCCTCATGGAATCAAGGAGACCATTGTGAGGCAGGTGATGCACATGAAGCCAAGGAGCCATTGTGACCCAGTGGGGCCTCATGGAATCAAGGAGACCATGGTGACACAGGTGATGCACATGAATCCAAGGAGCCATTGTGACACAGTGGGGCCTCATGGAATCAAGGAGACCATGGTGACACAGGTGATGCACATGAAGCCAAGGAGCCATTGTGACACAGTGGGGCCTCATGGAATCAAGGAGACCATGGTGACACAGGTGATGCACATGAAGCCAAGGAGCCATTGTGACACAGTGGGGCCTCATGGAATCAAGGAGACCATGGTGACACAGGTGATGCACATGAAGCCAAGGAGCCATTGTGACACAGTGGGGCCTCATGGAATCAAGGAGACCATGGTGACACAGGTGATGCACATGAAGCCAAGGAGCCATTGTGACACAGTGGGGCCTCATGGAATCAAGGAGACCATGGTGACACAGGTGATGCACATGAAGCCAAGGAGCCATTGTGACACTGTGGGGCTTCTTCCCTTCAGCTCTGCAGCTGGCTGTCCCAGCCCACAGCACCATGTGCCAACTGCTCTCCTCAGGGCTCTGCCTGCACACAGGCCCAGAGAAGTTTTCCTGTTTGTAAGGAAAGAATGAAAAAGCCTGAGCAGGTTCCCTAGACAACCAACCCCACATGCTCAGTCCAGGCTGCCTGCAATGATGTCCCCTTTCTACAAGGGACACTGTGAGCAGGAATGATGTCTGGCAGCAGAATTCCCGCAGTCTTTCCACTGAATTCTCTGTCCCTGTCCTTTCCCTGGCTCTCTGTTGCAGATGGAAGCTGCTGCTGCCTTTCTCAGCTTGAAGCCCTCTTCTGATGCAAGCAGATGCTCCCAGGTGTGTTCAGCAGCTGTTGCTCAGTGTTGATGCAAAGCTTTTGTGTTCCTCATGGAAGCAAGGAGCCATTGTGACACTGCAGGGGCTCATGGCATCAAGGAGACAATTGTGACACTACAGAACCTCCTAGAAACAAGGCTCCATGGTGACACCGTGGGGAATCATGGAACCACATGGAAATGTGTTCCTCATGAGACACAGCAGGGCCTTGTTGGAACCAAAGACACCAGTGCAAAAAGCAGGGTAGCTCACAGAACCAAGGAGTCCATTGTTACAATAGAAAACCTATGGAATCAAGGGGCCATTGTGACACAGTGGGGCCACATGGAAGACAAGGAGCCATTGTGACCCAGTGGGGCCTCATGGAATCAAGGAGACCATGGTGACACAGGTGATGCACATGAAGCCAAGGAGCCATTGTGACCCAGTGGGGCCTCATGGAATCAAGGAGACCATGGTGACACAGGTGATGCACATGAAGCCAAGGAGCCATTGTGACCCAGTGGGGCCTCATGGAATCAAGGAGACCATGGTGACACAGGTGATGCACATGAAGCCAAGGAGCCATTGTGACACAGTGGGGCCTCATGGAATCAAGGAGACCATGGTGACACAGGTGATGCACATGAAGCCAAGGAGCCATTGTGACACAGTGGGGCCTCATGGAATCAAGGAGACCATGGTGACACAGGTGATGCACATGAAGCCAAGGAGCCATTGTGACACAGCGGGGCTTCTTCCCTTCAGCTCTGCAGCTGGCTGTCCCAGCCCACAGTACCATGTGCCAAGTGCTCTCCTCAGGGCTCTGCCTGCACACAGGCCCAGAGAAGTTTTCCTGTTTGTAAGGAAAGAATGGAAAAGCCTGAGCAGGTTCCCTAGACAACCAAACCCACATGCTGAGTCCAGGCTGCCTGCAATGATGTCCCCTTTCTACAAGGGACACTGTGAGCAGGAATGATGTCTGGGAGCAGAATTCTCGCAGTCTTTCCACGGAATTCTCTGTCCCTGTCCTTTCCCTGGCTCTCTGTTGCAGATGGAAGCTGCTGCTGCCTTTCTCAGCTTGAAGCCCTCTTCTGATGCAAGCAGATGCTCCCAGGTGTGTTCAGCAGCTGTTGCTCAGTGTTGATGCAAAGCTTTTGTGTTCCTCATGGAAGCAAGAAGCCATTGTGACACTGCAGGGGCTCATGGCATCAAGGAGACAATTGTGACACTACAGAACCTCCTAGAAACAAGGCTCCATGATGACACCGTGGCGAATCATGGAACCACATGGAAATGTGTTCCTCATGAGACACAGCAGGGCCTTGTTGGAACCAAAGACACCTCTGCAAAAAGCAGGGTAGCTCACAGAACCAAGGAGTCCATTGTTACAATAGAAAACCTATGGAAGCAAGGAGACCATGGTGACACAGTGGGGCCACATGGAAGCCAAGGAGCCATTGTGACCCAGTGGGGCCTCATGGAATCAAGGAGACCATGGTGACACACGTGATGCACATGAAGCCAAGGAGCCATTGTGACACAGCGGGGCTTTTTCTCTTCAGCTCTGCAGCTGGCTCTCCCAGCCCACGGCACCATGTGCCAAGTGCTCTCCTCAGGGCTCTGCCTGCACACAGGCCCAGAGAAGTTTTCCTGTTTGTAAGGAAAGAATGGAAAAGCCTGAGCAGGTTCCCTAGACAACCAACCCCACATGCTCAGTCCAGGCTGCCTGCAATGATGTCCCCTTTCTACAAGGGACACTGTGAGCAGGAATGATGTCTGGGAGCAGAATTTTCGCAGTCTTTCCACTGAATTCTCTGTCCCTGTCCTTTGCCTGGCTCTCTGTTGCAGATGGAAGCTGCTGCTGCCATTCTCAGCTTGAAGCCCTCGTTTGATGCAAGCAGATGCTCCCAGGTGTGTTCAGCAGCTGTTGCTCAGTGTTGATGCAAAGCTTTTGTGTTCCTCATGGAAGCAAGGAGCCATTGTGACACTGCAGGGGCTCATGGCATCAAGGAGACAATTGTGACACTACAGAACCTCCTAGAAACAAGACTCCATGATAACACCATGGGGAATCATGGAACCACATGGAAATGTGTTCCTCATGAGACGCAGCAGGGCCTTGTTGGAACCAAACACACCTCTGCAAAAAGCAGGGTAGCTCACAGAACCAAGGAGTCCATTGTTACAATAGAAAACCTATGGAAGCAAGGAGACCATTGTGACACAGTGGGGCCACATGGAAGCCACGGAGCCATTGTGACCCAGTGGGGCCTCATGGAATCAAGGAGACCATGGTGACACAGGTGATGCACATGAAGCCAAGGAGCCATTGTGACCCAGTGGGGCCTCATGGAATCAAGGAGACCATGGTGACACAGGTGATGCACATGAAGCCAAGGAGCCATTGTGACACAGCGGGGCTTCTTCCCTTCAGCTCTGCAGCTGGCTCTCCCAGCCCACAGCACCATGTGCCAACTGCTCTCCTCAGGGCTCTGCCTGCACACAGGCCCAGGAGAAGTTTTCCTGTTTGTAAGGAAAGAATGGAAAAGCCTGAGCAGGTTCCCTAGACAACCAAACCCACATGCTGAGTCCAGGCTGCCTGCAATGATGTCCCCTTTCTACAAGGGATACTGTGAGCAGGAATGATCTCTGAGAGAAGAATTCTCACAGTCCTTCCACAGAATTCTCTGTCCCTGTCCTTTGCCTGGCTCTCTGTTGCAGATGGAAGCTGCTGGTGCCATTCTCAGCTTGAAGCCCTCTTCTGATGCAAGCAGATGCTCCCAGGTGTGTTCAGCAGCTGTTGCTCAGTGTTGATGCAAAGCTTTTGTGTTCCTCATGGAAGCAAGGAGCCATTGTGACACTGCAGGGGCTCATGGCATCAAGGAGACAATTGTGACAGTACAGAACCTCCTAGAAACAAGGCTCCATGGTGACACCGTGGCGAATCATGGAACCACACGGAAATGTGTTCCTGATGAGACACAGCAGGGCCTTGTTGGAACCAAAGACACCTCTGCAAAAAGCAGGGTAGCTCACAGAACCAAGGAGTCCATTGTTACAATAGAAAACCTATGGAAGCAAGGGGCCATTGTGACACAGTGGGGCCACATGGAAGCCACGGAGCCATTGTGACCCAGTGGGGCCTCATGGAATCAAGGAGACCATTGTGAGGCAGGTGATGCACATGAAGCCAAGGAGCCATTGTGACCCAGTGGGGCCTCATGGAATCAAGGAGACCATGGTGACACAGGTGATGCACATGAATCCAAGGAGCCATTGTGACACAGTGGGGCCTCATGGAATCAAGGAGACCATGGTGACACAGGTGATGCACATGAAGCCAAGGAGCCATTGTGACACAGTGGGGCCTCATGGAATCAAGGAGACCATGGTGACACAGGTGATGCACATGAAGCCAAGGAGCCATTGTGACACAGTGGGGCCTCATGGAATCAAGGAGACCATGGTGACACAGGTGATGCACATGAAGCCAAGGAGCCATTGTGACACAGTGGGGCCTCATGGAATCAAGGAGACCATGGTGACACAGGTGATGCACATGAAGCCAAGGAGCCATTGTGACACAGTGGGGCCTCATGGAATCAAGGAGACCATGGTGACACAGGTGATGCACATGAAGCCAAGGAGCCATTGTGACACTGTGGGGCTTCTTCCCTTCAGCTCTGCAGCTGGCTGTCCCAGCCCACAGCACCATGTGCCAACTGCTCTCCTCAGGGCTCTGCCTGCACACAGGCCCAGAGAAGTTTTCCTGTTTGTAAGGAAAGAATGAAAAAGCCTGAGCAGGTTCCCTAGACAACCAACCCCACATGCTCAGTCCAGGCTGCCTGCAATGATGTCCCCTTTCTACAAGGGACACTGTGAGCAGGAATGATGTCTGGCAGCAGAATTCCCGCAGTCTTTCCACTGAATTCTCTGTCCCTGTCCTTTCCCTGGCTCTCTGTTGCAGATGGAAGCTGCTGCTGCCTTTCTCAGCTTGAAGCCCTCTTCTGATGCAAGCAGATGCTCCCAGGTGTGTTCAGCAGCTGTTGCTCAGTGTTGATGCAAAGCTTTTGTGTTCCTCATGGAAGCAAGGAGCCATTGTGACACTGCAGGGGCTCATGGCATCAAGGAGACAATTGTGACACTACAGAACCTCCTAGAAACAAGGCTCCATGGTGACACCGTGGCGAATCATGGAACCACATGGAAATGTGTTCCTCATGAGACACAGCAGGGCCTTGTTGGAACCAAAGACACCTCTGCAAAAAGCAGGGTAGCTCACAGAACCAAGGAGTCCATTGTTACAATAGAAAACCTATGGAATCAAGGGGCCATTGTGACACAGTGGGGCCACATGGAAGACAAGGAGCCATTGTGACCCAGTGGGGCCTCATGGAATCAAGGAGACCATGGTGACACAGGTGATGCACATGAAGCCAAGGAGCCATTGTGACCCAGTGGGGCCTCATGGAATCAAGGAGACCATGGTGACACAGGTGATGCACATGAAGCCAAGGAGCCATTGTGACCCAGTGGGGCCTCATGGAATCAAGGAGACCATGGTGACACAGGTGATGCACATGAAGCCAAGGAGCCATTGTGACACAGCGGGGCTTCTTCCCTTCAGCTCTGCAGCTGGCTCTCCCAGCCCACGGCACCATGTGCCAAGTGCTCTCCTCAGGGCTCTGCCTGCACACAGGCCCAGAGAAGTTTTCCTGTTTGTAAGGAAAGAATGAAAAAGCCTGAGCAGGTTCCCTAGACAACCAAACCCACATGCTCAGTCCAGGCTGCCTGCAATGATGTCCCCTTTCTACAAGGGACACTGTGAGCAGGAATGATGTCTGGGAGCAGAATTCTCGCAGTCTTTCCACGGAATTCTCTGTCCCTGTCCTTTGCCTGGCTCTCTGTTGCAGATGGAAGCTGCTGCTGCCATTCTCAGCTTGAAGCCCTCTTCTGATGCAAGCAGATGCTCCCAGGTGTGTTCAGCAGCTGTTGCTCAGTGTTGATGCAAAGCTTTTGTGTTCCTCATGGAAGCAAGGAGCCATTGTGACACTGCAGGGGCTCATGGCATCAAGGAGACAATTGTGACAGTACAGAACCTCCTAGAAACAAGGCTCCATGGTGACACCGTGGGGAATCATGGAACCACATGGAAATGTGTTCCTCATGAGACACAGCAGGGCCTTGTTGGAACCAAAGACACCAGTGCAAAAAGCAGGGTAGCTCACAGAACCAAGGAGTCCATTGTTACAATAGAAAACCTATGGAAGCAAGGGGCCATTGTGACACAGTGGGGCCACATGGAAGCCACGGAGCCATTGTGACCCAGTGGGGCCTCATGGAATCAAGGAGACCATGGTGACACAGGTGATGCACATGAAGCCAAGGAGCCATTGTGACCCAGTGGGGCCTCATGGAATCAAGGAGACCATGGTGACACAGGTGATGCACATGAAGCCAAGGAGCCATTGTGACCCAGTGGGGCCTCATGGAATCAAGGAGACCATTGTGAGGCAGGTGATGCACATGAAGCCAAGGAGCCATTGTGACACAGCGGGGCTTCTTCCCTTCAGCTCTGCAGCTGGCTGTCCCAGCCCACAGCACCATGTGCCAAGTGCTCTCCTCAGGGCTCTCCCTCCACACAGGCCCAGAGAAGTTTTCCTGTTTGTAAGGAAAGAATGAAAAAGCCTGAGCAGGTTCCCTAGACAACCAAACCCACATGCTCAGTCCAGGCTGCCTGCAATGATGTCCCCTTTCTACAAGGGACACTGTGAGCAGGAATGATGTCTGGGAGCAGAATTCTCGCAGTCTTTCCACTGAATTCTCTGTCCCTGTCCTTTCCCTGGCTCTCTGTTGCAGATGGAAGCTGCTGCTGCCATTCTCAGCTTGAAGCCCTCTTTTGATGCAAGCAGATGCTCCCAGGTGTGTTCCGCAGCTGTTGCTCAGTGTTGATGCAAAGCTTTTGTGTTCCTCATGGAAGCAAGGAGCCATTGTGACACAGTGGGGCCTCATGGAATCAAGGAGACCGTGGTGACACAGGTGATGCACATGAAGCCAAGGAGCCATTGTGACCCAGTGGGGCCTCATGGAATCAAGGAGACCATGGTGACACAGGTGATGCACATGAAGCCAAGGAGCCATTGTGACCCAGTGGGGCCTCATGGAATCAAGGAGACCATGGTGACACAGGTGATTCACATGAAGCCAAGGAGCCATTGTGACCCAGTGGGGCCTCATGGAATCAAGGAGACCATGGTGACACAGGTGATGCACATGAAGCCAAGGAGCCATTGTGACACAGCGGGGCTTCTTCCCTTCAGCTCTGCAGCTGGCTGTCCCAGCCCACAGCACCATGTGCCAAGTGCTCTCCTCAGGGCTCTGCCTGCACACAGGCCCAGAGAAGTTTTCCTGTTTGTAAGGAAAGAATGAAAAAGCCTGAGCAGGTTCCCTAGACAACCAAACCCACATGCTGAGTCCAGGCTGCCTGCAATGATGTCCCCTTTCTACAAGGGACACTGTGAGCAGGAATGATGTCTGGGAGCAGAATTCTCGCAGTCTTTCCACGGAATTCTCTGTCCCTGTCCTTTCCCTGGCTCTCTGTTGCAGATGGAAGCTGCTGCTGCCATTCTCAGCTTGAAGCCCTCTTTTGATGCAAGCAGATGCTCCCAGGTGTGTTCCGCAGCTGTTGCTCAGTGTTGATGCAAAGCTTTTGTGTTCCTCATGGAAGCAAGGAGCCATTGTGACCCAGTGGGGCGTCATGGAATCAAGGAGACCGTGGTGACACAGGTGATGCACATGAAGCCAAGGAGCCATTGTGACCCAGTGGGGCCTCATGGAATCAAGGAGACCATGGTGACACAGGTGATGCACATGAAGCCGAGCCATTGTGACACAGTGGGGCCTCATGGAATCAAGGAGACCATGGTGACACAGGTGATGCACATGAAGCCAAGGAGCCATTGTGACCCAGTGGGGCCTCATGGAATCAAGGAGACCATTGTGAGGCAGGTGATGCACATGAAGCCAAGGAGCCATTGTGACACAGCGGGGCTTCTTCCCTTCAGCTCTGCAGCTGGCTGTCCCAGCCCACAGCACCATGTGCCAAGTGCTCTCCTCAGGGCTCTGCCTGCACACAGGCCCAGAGAAGTTTTCCTGTTTGTAAGGAAAGAATGAAAAAGCCTGAGCAGGTTCCCTAGACAACCAAACCCACATTCTCAGTCCAGGCTGCCTGCAATGATGTCCCCTTTCTACAAGGGACACTGTGAGCAGGAATGATGTCTGGGAGCAGAATTCTCGCACTCTTTCCACTGAATTCTCTGTCCCTGTCCTTTGCCTGGCTCTCTGTTGCAGATGGAAGCTGCTGCTGCCATTCTCAGCTTGAAGCCCTGGTTTGATGCAAGCAGATGCTCCCAGGTGTGTTCCGCAGCTGTTGCACAGTGTTGATGCAAAGCTTTTGTGTTCCTCATGGAAGCAAGGAGCCATTGTGACCCAGTGGGGCCTCATGGAATCAAGGAGACCGTGGTGACACAGGTGATGCACATGAAGCCAAGGAGCCATTGTGACCCAGTGGGGCCTCATGGAATCAAGGAGACCATGGTGACACAGGTGATGCACATGAAGCCAAGGAGCCATTGTGACACAGTGGGGCCTCATGGAATCAAGGAGACCATGGTGAGGCAGGTGATGCACATGAAGCCAAGGAGCCATTGTGACACAGCGGGGCTTCTTCCCTTCAGCTCTGCAGCTGGCTCTCCCAGCCCACAGCACCATGTGCCAACTGCTCTCCTCAGGGCTCTGCCTGCACACAGGCCCAGGAGAAGTTTTCCTGTTTGTAAGGAAAGAATGGAAAAGCCTGAGCAGGTTCCCTAGACAACCAAACCCACATGCTCAGTCCAGGCTGCCTGCAATGATGTCCCCTTTCTACAAGGGATACTGTGAGCAGGAATGATCTCTGAGAGCAGAATTCTCACAGTCCTTCCAAGGAATGCTCTGTCCCTGTCCTTTGCCTGGCTCTCTGTTGCAGATGGAAGATGCTGGTGCCATTCTCAGCTTGAAGCCCTCGTTTGATGCAAGCAGATGCTCCCAGGTGTGTTCCGCAGCTGTTGCTCAGTGTTGATGCAAAGCTTTTGTGTTCCTCATGGAAGCAAGGAGCCATTGTGACACTGCAGGGGCTCATGGCATCAAGGAGACCATTGTGACACTACAGAACCTCCTAGAAACAAGGCTCCATGGTGACACCGTGGGGAATCATGGAACCACATGGAAATGTGTTCCTGATGAGACACAGCAGGGCCTTGTTGGAACCAAAGACACCAGTGCAAAAAGCAGGGTAGCTCACAGAACCAAGGAGTCCATTGTTACAATAGAAAACCTATGGAAGCAAGGGGCCATTGTGACACAGTGGGGCCACATGGAAGCCACGGAGCCATTGTGACCCAGTGGGGCCTCATGGAATCAAGGAGACCATGGTGACACAGGTGATGCACATGAAGCCAAGGAGCCATTGTGACCCAGTGGGGCCTCATGGAATCAAGGAGACCATGGTGACACAGGTGATGCACATGAAGCCAAGGAGCCATTGTGACCCAGTGGGGCCTCATGGAATCAAGGAGACCATGGTGACACAGGTGATGCACATGAAGCCAAGGAGCCATTGTGACCCAGTGGGGCCTCATGGAATCAAGGAGACCATGGTGACACAGGTGATGCACATGAAGCCAAGGAGCCATTGTGACACAGTGGGGCCTCATGGAATCAAGGAGACCATGGTGACACAGGTGATGCACATGAAGCCAAGGAGCCATTGTGACACAGCGGGGCTTCTTCCCTTCAGCTCTGCAGCTGGCTGTCCCAGCCCACAGTACCATGTGCCAAGTGCTCTCCTCAGGGCTCTGCCTGCACACAGGCCCAGAGAAGTTTTCCTGTTTGTAAGGAAAGAATGAAAAAGCCTGAGCAGGTTCCCTAGACAACCAAACCCACATGCTCAGTCCAGGCTGCCTGCAATGATGTCCCCTTTCTACAAGGGACACTGTGAGCAGGAATGATGTCTGGGAGCAGAATTCTCGCAGTCTTTCCACGGAATTCTCTGTCCCTGTCCTTTCCCTGGCTCTCTGTTGCAGATGGAAGCTGCTGCTGCCTTTCTCACCTTGAAGCCCTCTTTTGATGCAAGCAGATGCTCCCAGGTGTGTTCAGCAGCTGTTGCTCAGTGTTGATGCAAAGCTTTTGTGTTCCTCATGGAAGCAAGAAGCCATTGTGACACTGCAGGGGCTCATGGCATCAAGGAGACAATTGTGACACTACAGAACCTCCTAGAAACAAGGCTCCATGATGACACCGTGGCGAATCATGGAACCACATGGAAATGTGTTCCTCATGAGACACAGCAGGGCCTTGTTGGAACCAAAGACACCTCTGCAAAAAGCAGGGTAGCTCACAGAACCAAGGAGTCCATTGTTACAATAGAAAACCTATGGAAGCAAGGAGCCATTGTGACACAGGTGATGCACATGAAGCCAAGGAGCCATTGTGACCCAGTGGGGCCTCATGGAATCAAGGAGACCATTGTGAGGCAGGTGATGCACATGAAGCCAAGGAGCCATTGTGACCCAGTGGGGCCTCATGGAATCAAGGAGACCATGGTGACACAGGTGATGCACATGAAGCCAAGGAGCCATTGTGACACAGTGGGGCCTCATGGAATCAAGGAGACCATGGTGACACAGGTGATGCACATGAAGCCAAGGAGCCATTGTGACACAGCTGGGCTTCTTCCCTTCAGCTCTGCAGCTGGCTCTCCCAGACCGAGGCACCATGTGCCAAGTACTCTCCTCAGGGCTCTGCCGGCACACAGGCCCAGAGAAGTTTTCCTGTTTGTAAGGAAAGAATGAAAAAGCCTGAGCAGGTTCCCTAGACAACCAAACCCACATGCTCAGTCCAGGCTGCCTGCAATGATGTCCCCTTTCTACAAGGGACACTGTGAGCAGGAATGATGTCTGGGAGCAGAATTCTCGCAGTCTTTCCACGGAATTCTCTGTCCCTGTCCTTTCCCTGGCTCTCTGTTGCAGACGGAAGCTGCTGCTGCCATTCTCAGCTTGAAGCCCTCTTTTGATGCAAGCAGATGCTCCCAGGTGTGTTCCGCAGCTGTTGTTCAGTGTTGATGCAAAGCTTTTGTGTTCCTCATGGAAGCAAGGAGCCATTGTGACCCAGTGGGGCCTCATGGAATCAAGGAGACCATGGTGACACAGGTGATGCACATATAGCCAAGGAGCCATTGTGACCCAGTGGGGCCTCATGGAATCAAGGAGACCATGGTGACACAGGTGATGCACATGAAGCCAAGGAGCCATTGTGACCCAGTGGGGCCTCATGGAATCAAGGAGACCATGGTGACACAGGTGATGCACATGAAGCCAAGGAGCCATTGTGACACAGTGGGGCCTCATGGAATCAAGGAGACCATGGTGACACAGGTGATGCACATGAAGCCAAGGAGCCATTGTGACCCAGTGGGGCCTCATGGAATCAGGGAGACCATGGTGACACAGGTGATGCACATGAAGCCAAGGAGCCTTTGTGACCCAGCGGGGCCTCATGGAATTAAGGAGACCATGGTGACACAGTGGGGCCACATGGAAGCCAAGGAGCCATTGTGACCCAGTGGGGCCTCATGGAATCAAGGAGACCATGGTGACACAGGTGATGCACATGAAGCCAAGGAGCCATTGTGACACAGTGGGGCCTCATGGAATCAAGGAGACCATGGTGACACAGGTGATGCACATGAAGCCAAGGAGCCATTGTGACACAGCGGGGCTTCTTCCCTTCAGCTCTGCAGCTGGCTCTCCCAGCCCACAGCACCATGTGCCAGCTGCTCTCCTCAGGGCTCTGCCTGCACACAGGCCCAGGAGAAGTTTTCCTGTTTGTAAGGAAAGAATGGAAAAGCCTGAGCAGGTTCCCTAGACAACCAAACCCACATGCTCAGTCCAGGCTGCCTGCAATGATGTCCCCTTTCTACAAGGGATACTGTGAGCAGCAATGATCTCTGAGAGCAGAATTCTCACAGTCCTTCCACGGAATGCTCTGTCCCTGTCCTTTGCCTGGCTCTCTGTTGCAGATGGAAGCTGCTGGTGCCATTCTCAGCTTGAAGCCCTCGTTTGATGCAAGCAGATGCTCCCAGGTGTGTTCAGCAGCTGTTGCTCAGTGTTGATGCAAAGCTTTTGTGTTCCTCATGGAAGCAAGGAGCCATTGTGACACTGCAGGGGCTCATGGCATCAAGGAGACAATTGTGACACGACAGAACCTCCTAGAAACAAGGCTCCATGGTGACACTGTGGGGAATCATGGAACCACATGGAAATGTGTTCCTGATGAGACACAGCAGGGCCTTGTTGGAACCAAAGACACCTCTGCAAAAAGCAGGGTAGCTCACAGAACCAAGGAGTCCATTGTTACAATAGAAAACCTATGGAAGCAAGGGGCCATTGTGACACAGTGGGGCCACATGGAAGCCAAGGAGCCATTGTGACCCAGTGGGGCCTCATGGAATCAAGGAGACCATTGTGAGGCAGGTGATGCACATGAAGCCAAGGAGCCATTGTGACCCAGTGGGGCCTCATGGAATCAAGGAGACCATGGTGACACAGGTGATGCACATGAAGCCAAGGAGCCATTGTGACCCAGTGGGGCCTCATGGAATCAAGGAGACCATGGTGACACAGGTGATGCACATGAAGCCAAGGAGCCATTGTGACACAGTGGGGCCTCATGGAATCAAGGAGACCATGGTGACACAGGTGATGCACATGAAGCCAAGGAGCCATTGTGACACAGTGGGGCCTCATGGAATCAAGGAGACCATGGTGACACAGGTGATGCACATGAAGCCAAGGAGCCATTGTGACACAGCGGGGCTTCTTCCCTTCAGCTCTGCAGCTGGCTCTCCCAGCCCACGGCACCATGTGCCAACTGCTCTCCTCAGGGCTCTGCCTGCACACAGGCCCAGAGAAGTTTTCCTGTTTGTAAGGAAAGAATGAAAAAGCCTGAGCAGCTTTCCTAAACAACCAACACCACATGCTCAGTCCAGGCTGCCTGCAATGATGTCCCCTTTCTACAAGGGACACTGTGAGCAGGAATGATGTCTGGTAGCAGAATTCTCGCAGTCTTTCCACTGAATTCTCTGTCCCTGTCCTTTGCCTGGCTCTCTGTTGCAGATGGAAGCTGCTGCTGCCATTCTCAGCTTGAAGCCCTGGTTTGATGCAAGCAGATGCTCCCAGGTGTGTTCAGCAGCTGTTGCTCAGTGTTGATGCAAAGCTTTTGTGTTCCTCATGGAAGCAAGGAGCCATTGTGACCCAGTGGGGCCTCATGGAATCAAGGAGACCGTGGTGACACAGGTGATGCACATGAAGCCAAGGAGCCATTGTGACACAGTGGGGCCTCATGGAATCAAGGAGACCATGGTGACACAGGTGATGCACATGAAGCCAAGGAGCCATTGTGACACAGTGGGGCCTCATGGAATCAAGGAGACCATGGTGACACAGGTGATGCACATGAAGCCAAGGAGCCATTGTGACACAGCGGGGCTTCTTCCCTTCAGCTCTGCAGCTGGCTCTCCCAGCCCACAGCACCATGTGCCAACTGCTCTCCTCAGGGCTCTGCCTGCACACAGGCCGAGGAGAAGTTTTCCTGTTTGTAAGGAAAGAATGGAAAAGCCTGAGCAGGTTCCCTAGACAACCAAACCCACATGCTCAGTCCAGGCTGCCTGCAATGATGTCCCCTTTCTACAAGGGATACTGTGAGCAGGAATGATCTCTGAGAGCAGAATTCTCACAGTCCTTCCAAGGAATGCTCTGTCCCTGTCCTTTGCCTGGCTCTCTGTTGCAGATGGAAGATGCTGGTGCCATTCTCAGCTTGAAGCCCTCGTTTGATGCAAGCAGATGCTCCCAGGTGTGTTCAGCAGCTGTTGCTCAGTGTTGATGCAAAGCTTTTGTGTTCCTCATGGAAGCAAGGAGCCATTGTGACACTGCAGGGGCTCATGGCATCAAGGAGACAATTGTGACACTACAGAACCTCCTAGAAACAAGGCTCCATGGTGACACCGTGGGGAATCATGGAACCACATGGAAATGTGTTCCTCATGAGACACAGCAGGGCCTTGTTGGAACCAAAGACACCTCTGCAAAAAGCAGGGTAGCTCACAGAACCAAGGAGTCCATTGTTACAATAGAAAACCTATGGAAGCAAGGGGCCATTGTGACACAGTGGGGCCACATGGAAGCCACGGAGCCATTGTGACCCAGTGGGGCCTCATGGAATCAAGGAGACCATGGTGACACAGGTGATGCACATGAAGCCAAGGAGCCATTGTGACCCAGTGGGGCCTCATGGAATCAAGGAGACCATGGTGACACAGGTGATGCACATGAAGCCAAGGAGCCATTGTGACCCAGTGGGGCCTCATGGAATCAAGGAGACCATGGTGACACAGGTGATGCACATGAAGCCAAGGAGCCATTGTGACCCAGTGGGGCCTCATGGAATCAAGGAGACCATGGTGACACAGGTGATGCACATGAAGCCAAGGAGCCATTGTGACACAGTGGGGCCTCATGGAATCAAGGAGACCATGGTGACACAGGTGATGCACATGAAGCCAAGGAGCCATTGTGACACAGCGGGGCTTCTTCCCTTCAGCTCTGCAGCTGGCTGTCCCAGCCCACAGTACCATGTGCCAAGTGCTCTCCTCAGGGCTCTGCCTGCACACAGGCCCAGAGAAGTTTTCCTGTTTGTAAGGAAAGAATGAAAAAGCCTGAGCAGGTTCCCTAGACAACCAAACCCACATGCTCAGTCCAGGCTGCCTGCAATGATGTCCCCTTTCTACAAGGGACACTGTGAGCAGGAATGATGTCTGGGAGCAGAATTCTCGCAGTCTTTCCACGGAATTCTCTGTCCCTGTCCTTTCCCTGGCTCTCTGTTGCAGATGGAAGCTGCTGCTGCCTTTCTCACCTTGAAGCCCTCTTTTGATGCAAGCAGATGCTCCCAGGTGTGTTCAGCAGCTGTTGCTCAGTGTTGATGCAAAGCTTTTGTGTTCCTCATGGAAGCAAGAAGCCATTGTGACACTGCAGGGGCTCATGGCATCAAGGAGACAATTGTGACACTACAGAACCTCCTAGAAACAAGGCTCCATGATGACACCGTGGCGAATCATGGAACCACATGGAAATGTGTTCCTCATGAGACACAGCAGGGCCTTGTTGGAACCAAAGACACCTCTGCAAAAAGCAGGGTAGCTCACAGAACCAAGGAGTCCATTGTTACAATAGAAAACCTATGGAAGCAAGGAGCCATTGTGACACAGGTGATGCACATGAAGCCAAGGAGCCATTGTGACCCAGTGGGGCCTCATGGAATCAAGGAGACCATTGTGAGGCAGGTGAGGCACATGAAGCCAAGGAGCCATTGTGACCCAGTGGGGCCTCATGGAATCAAGGAGACCATGGTGACACAGGTGATGCACATGAAGCCAAGGAGCCATTGTGACACAGTGGGGCCTCATGGAATCAAGGAGACCATGGTGACACAGGTGATGCACATGAAGCCAAGGAGCCATTGTGACACAGCTGGGCTTCTTCCCTTCAGCTCTGCAGCTGGCTCTCCCAGACCGAGGCACCATGTGCCAAGTACTCTCCTCAGGGCTCTGCCGGCACACAGGCCCAGAGAAGTTTTCCTGTTTGTAAGGAAAGAATGAAAAAGCCTGAGCAGGTTCCCTAGACAACCAAACCCACATGCTCAGTCCAGGCTGCCTGCAATGATGTCCCCTTTCTACAAGGGACACTGTGAGCAGGAATGATCTCTGGCAGCAGAATTCTCGCAGTCTTTCCACGGAATTCTCTGTCCCTGTCCTTTCCCTGGCTCTCTGTTGCAGACGGAAGCTGCTGCTGCCATTCTCAGCTTGAAGCCCTCTTTTGATGCAAGCAGATGCTCCCAGGTGTGTTCCGCAGCTGTTGCTCAGTGTTGATGCAAAGCTTTTGTGTTCCTCATGGAAGCAAGGAGCCATTGTGACCCAGTGGGGCCTCATGGAATCAAGGAGACCATGGTGACACAGGTGATGCACATGAAGCCAAGGAGCCATTGTGACCCAGTGGGGCCTCATGGAATCAAGGAGACCATGGTGACACAGGTGATGCACATGAAGCCAAGGACCCATTGTGACCCAGTGGGGCCTCATGGAATCAAGGAGACCATGGTGACACAGGTGATGCACATGAAGCCAAGGAGCCATTGTGACACAGTGGGGCCTCATGGAATCAAGGAGACCATGGTGACACAGGTGATGCACATGAAGCCAAGGAGCCATTGTGACCCAGTGGGGCCTCATGGAATCAAGGAGACCATGGTGACACAGGTGATGCACATGAAGCCAAGGAGCCTTTGTGACCCAGCGGGGCCTCATGGAATTAAGGAGACCATGGTGACAGAGTGGGGCCACATGGAAGCCAAGGAGCCATTGTGACCCAGTGGGGCCTCATGGAATCAAGGAGACCATGGTGACACAGGTGATGCACATGAAGCCAAGGAGCCATTGTGACCCAGTGGGGCCTCATGGAATCAAGGAGACCATGGTGACACAGGTGATGCACATGAAGCCAAGGAGCCATTGTGACACAGCGGGGCTTCTTCCCTTCAGCTCTGCAGCTGGCTCTCCCAGCCCACAGCACCATGTGCCAACTGCTCTCCTCAGGGCTCTGCCTGCACACAGGCCCAGGAGAAGTTTTCCTGTTTGTAAGGAAAGAATGGAAAAGCCTGAGCAGGTTCCCTAGACAACCAAACCCACATGCTCAGTCCAGGCTGCCTGCAATGATGTCCCCTTTCTACAAGGGATACTGTGAGCAGGAATGATCTCTGAGAGCAGAATTCTCACAGTCCTTCCAAGGAATGCTCTGTCCCTGTCCTTTGCCTGGCTCTCTGTTGCAGATGGAAGATGCTGGTGCCATTCTCAGCTTGAAGCCCTCGTTTGATGCAAGCAGATGCTCCCAGGTGTGTTCAGCAGCTGTTGCTCAGTGTTGATGCAAAGCTTTTGTGTTCCTCATGGAAGCAAGGAGCCATTGTGACACTGCAGGGGCTCATGGCATCAAGGAGACAATTGTGACACTACAGAACCTCCTAGAAACAAGGCTCCATGGTGACACCGTGGGGAATCATGGAACCACATGGAAATGTGTTCCTGATGAGACACAGCAGGGCCTTGTTGGAACCAAAGACACCAGTGCAAAAAGCAGGGTAGCTCACAGAACCAAGGAGTCCATTGTTACAATAGAAAACCTATGGAAGCAAGGGGCCATTGTGACACAGTGGGGCCACATGGAAGCCACGGAGCCATTGTGACCCAGTGGGGCCTCATGGAATCAAGGAGACCATGGTGACACAGGTGATGCACATGAAGCCAAGGAGCCATTGTGACCCAGTGGGGCCTCATGGAATCAAGGAGACCATGGTGACACAGGTGATGCACATGAAGCCAAGGAGCCATTGTGACACAGTGGGGCCTCATGGAATCAAGGAGACCATGGTGACACAGGTGATGCACATGAAGCCAAGGAGCCATTGTGACCCAGTGGGGCCTCATGGAATCAAGGAGACCATGGTGACACAGGTGATGCACATGAAGCCAAGGAGCCATTGTGACACAGTGGGGCCTCATGGAATCAAGGAGACCATGGTGACACAGGTGATGCACATGAAGCCAAGGAGCCATTGTGACACAGCGGGGCTTCTTCCCTTCAGCTCTGCAGCTGGCTGTCCCAGCCCACAGTACCATGTGCCAAGTGCTCTCCTCAGGGCTCTGCCTGCACACAGGCCCAGAGAAGTTTTCCTGTTTGTAAGGAAAGAATGAAAAAGCCTGAGCAGGTTCCCTAGACAACCAAACCCACATGCTCAGTCCAGGCTGCCTGCAATGATGTCCCCTTTCTACAAGGGACACTGTGAGCAGGAATGATGTCTGGGAGCAGAATTCTCGCAGTCTTTCCACGGAATTCTCTGTCCCTGTCCTTTCCCTGGCTCTCTGTTGCAGATGGAAGCTGCTGCTGCCTTTCTCACCTTGAAGCCCTCTTTTGATGCAAGCAGATGCTCCCAGGTGTGTTCAGCAGCTGTTGCTCAGTGTTGATGCAAAGCTTTTGTGTTCCTCATGGAAGCAAGAAGCCATTGTGACACTGCAGGGGCTCATGGCATCAAGGAGACAATTGTGACACTACAGAACCTCCTAGAAACAAGGCTCCATGATGACACCGTGGCGAATCATGGAACCACATGGAAATGTGTTCCTCATGAGACACAGCAGGGCCTTGTTGGAACCAAAGACACCTCTGCAAAAAGCAGGGTAGCTCACAGAACCAAGGAGTCCATTGTTACAATAGAAAACCTATGGAAGCAAGGAGCCATTGTGACACAGGTGATGCACATGAAGCCAAGGAGCCATTGTGACCCAGTGGGGCCTCATGGAATCAAGGAGACCATTGTGAGGCAGGTGAGGCACATGAAGCCAAGGAGCCATTGTGACCCAGTGGGGCCTCATGGAATCAAGGAGACCATGGTGACACAGGTGATGCACATGAAGCCAAGGAGCCATTGTGACACAGTGGGGCCTCATGGAATCAAGGAGACCATGGTGACACAGGTGATGCACATGAAGCCAAGGAGCCATTGTGACACAGCTGGGCTTCTTCCCTTCAGCTCTGCAGCTGGCTCTCCCAGACCGAGGCACCATGTGCCAAGTACTCTCCTCAGGGCTCTGCCGGCACACAGGCCCAGAGAAGTTTTCCTGTTTGTAAGGAAAGAATGAAAAAGCCTGAGCAGGTTCCCTAGACAACCAAACCCACATGCTCAGTCCAGGCTGCCTGCAATGATGTCCCCTTTCTACAAGGGACACTGTGAGCAGGAATGATGTCTGGGAGCAGAATTCTCGCAGTCTTTCCACGGAATTCTCTGTCCCTGTCCTTTCCCTGGCTCTCTGTTGCAGACGGAAGCTGCTGCTGCCATTCTCAGCTTGAAGCCCTCTTTTGATGCAAGCAGATGCTCCCAGGTGTGTTCCGCAGCTGTTGCTCAGTGTTGATGCAAAGCTTTTGTGTTCCTCATGGAAGCAAGGAGCCATTGTGACCCAGTGGGGCCTCATGGAATCAAGGAGACCATGGTGACACAGGTGATGCACATGAAGCCAAGGAGCCATTGTGACCCAGTGGGGCCTCATGGAATCAAGGAGACCATGGTGACACAGGTGATGCACATGAAGCCAAGGACCCATTGTGACCCAGTGGGGCCTCATGGAATCAAGGAGACCATGGTGACACAGGTGATGCACATGAAGCCAAGGAGCCATTGTGACACAGCGGGGCCTCATGGAATTAAGGAGACCATGGTGACACAGTGGGGCCACATGGAAGCCAAGGAGCCATTGTGACCCAGTGGGGCCTCATGGAATCAAGGAGACCATGGTGACACAGGTGATGCACATGAAGCCAAGGAGCCATTGTGACACAGTGGGGCCTCATGGAATGAAGGAGACCATGGTGACACAGGTGATGCACATGAAGCCAAGGAGCCATTGTGACACAGCGGGGCTTCTTCCCTTCAGCTCTGCAGCTGGCTCTCCCAGCCCACAGCACCATGTGCCAACTGCTCTCCTCAGGGCTCTGCCTGCACACAGGCCCAGGAGAAGTTTTCCTGTTTGTAAGGAAAGAATGGAAAAGCCTGAGCAGGTTCCCTAGACAACCAAACCCACATGCTCAGTCCAGGCTGCCTGCAATGATGTCCCCTTTCTACAAGGGATACTGTGAGCAGGAATGATCTCTGAGAGCAGAATTCTCACAGTCCTTCCACGGAATGCTCTGTCCCTGTCCTTTGCCTGGCTCTCTGTTGCAGATGGAAGCTGCTGGTGCCATTCTCAGCTTGAAGCCCTCGTTTGATGCAAGCAGATGCTCCCAGGTGTGTTCAGCAGCTGTTGCTCAGTGTTGATGCAAAGCTTTTGTGTTCCTCATGGAAGCAAGGAGCCATTGTGACACTGCAGGGGCTCATGGCATCAAGGAGACAATTGTGACACGACAGAACCTCCTAGAAACAAGGCTCCATGGTGACACTGTGATGAATCATGGAACCACATGGAAATGTGTTCCTGATGAGACACAGCAGGGCCTTGTTGGAACCAAAGACACCTCTGCAAAAAGCAGGGTAGCTCACAGAACCAAGGAGTCCATTGTTACAATAGAAAACCTATGGAAGCAAGGGGCCATTGTGACACAGTGGGGCCACATGGAAGCCACGGAGCCATTGTGACCCAGTGGGGCCTCATGGAATCAAGGAGACCATGGTGACACAGGTGATGCACATGAAGCCAAGGAGCCATTGTGACACAGTGGGGCCTCATGGAATCAAGGAGACCATGGTGACACAGGTGATGCACATGAAGCCAAGGAGCCATTGTGACACAGCGGGGCTTCTTCCCTTCAGCTCTGCAGCTGGCTCTCCCAGCCCGCGGCACCATGTGCCAACTGCTCTCCTCAGGGCTCTGCCTGCACACAGGCCCAGAGAAGTTTTCCTGTTTGTAAGGAAAGAATGAAAAAGCCTGAGCAGGTTCCCTAGACAACCAAACCCACATGCTGAGTCCAGGCTGCCTGCAATGATGTCCCCTTTCTACAAGGGACACTGTGAGCAGGAATGATGTCTGGGAGCAGAATTCTCGCAGTCTTTCCACTGAATTCTCTGTCCCTGTCCTTTCCCTGGCTCTCTGTTGCAGATGGAAGCTGCTGCTGCCTTTCTCAGCTTGAAGCCCTCTTCTGATGCAAGCAGATGCTCCCAGGTGTGTTCAGCAGCTGTTGCTCAGTGTTGATGCAAAGCTTTTGTGTTCCTCATGGAAGCAAGGAGCCATTGTGACACTGCAGGGGCTCATGGCATCAAGGAGACAATTGTGACAGTACAGAACCTCCTAGAAACAAGGCTCCATGATGACACCGTGGCGAATCATGGAACCACATGGAAATGTGTTCCTCATGAGACACAGCAGGGCCTTGTTGGAACCAAAGACACCAGTGCAAAAAGCAGGGTAGCTCACAGAACCAAGGAGTCCATTGTTACAATAGAAAACCTATGGAATCAAGGGGCCATTGTGACACAGTGGGGCCACATGGAAGACAAGGAGCCACTGTGACCCAGTGGGGCCTCATGGAATCAAGGAGACCATGGTGACACAGGTGATGCACATGAAGCCAAGGAGCCATTATGACACAGCGGGGATTCTTCCCTTCAGCTCTGCAGCTGGCTGTCCCACACCGAGGCACCATGTGCCAACTGCTCTCTTCAGGCCTCTGCCTGCACACAGGCCCAGAGAAGTTTTCCTGTTTGTAAGGAAAGAATGAAAAAGCCTGAGCAGGTTCCCTAGACAACCAAACCCACATGCTCAGTCCAGGCTGCCTGCAATGATGTCCCCTTTCTACAAGGGACACTGTGAGCAGGAATGATGTCTGGGAGCAGAATTCTCGCAGTCTTTCCACGGAATTCTCTGTCCCTGTCCTTTGCCTGGCTCTCTGTTGCAGATGGAAGCTGCTGCTGCCATTCTCAGCTTGAAGCCCTCGTTTGATGCAAGCAGATGCTCCCAGGTGTGTTCAGCAGCTGTTGCTCAGTGTTGATGCAAAGCTTTTGTGTTCCTCATGGAAGCAAGGAGCCATTGTGACACTGCAGGGGCTCATGGGATCAAGGAGACAATTGTGACACTACAGAACCTCCTAGAAACAAGGCTCCATGGTGACACCGTGGGGAATCATGGAACCACATGGAAATGTGTTCCTGATGAGACACAGCAGGGCCTTGTTGGAACCAAAGACACCTCTGCAAAAAGCAGGGTAGCTCACAGAACCAAGGAGTCCATTGTTACAATAGAAAACCTATGGAAGCAAGGGGCCATTGTGACACAGTGGGGCCACATGGAAGCCACGGAGCCATTGTGACCCAGTGGGGCCTCATGGAATCAAGGAGACCATGGTGACACAGGTGATGCACACGAAGCCAAGGAGCCATTGTGACACAGCGGGGCCTCATGGAATCAAGGAGACCATGGTGACACAGGTGATGCACATGAAGCCAAGGAGCCATTGTGACCCAGTGGGGCCTCATGGAATCAAGGAGACCATGGTGACACATGTGATGCACATGAAGCCAAGGAGCCATTGTGACCCAGTGGGGCCTCATGGAATCAAGGAGACCATGTTGACACAGGTGATTCACATGAAGCCAAGGAGCCATTGTGACCCAGTGGGGCCTCATGGAATCAAGGAGACCATGGTGACACAGGTGATGCACATGAAGCCAAGGAGCCATTGTGACACAGCGGGGCTTCTTCCCTTCAGCTCTGCAGCTGGCTGTCCCAGACCGAGGCACCATGTGCCAAGTGCTCTCCTCAGGGCTCTCCCTGCACACAGGCCCAGAGAAGTTTTCCTGTTTGTAAGGAAAGAATGAAAAAGCCTGAGCAGCTTTCCTAAACAACCAACACCACATGCTCAGTCCAGGCTGCCTGCAATGATGTCCCCTTTCTACAAGGGACACTGTGAGCAGGAATGATGTCTGGGAGCAGAATTCTCGCAGTCTTTCCACGGAATTCTCTGTCCCTGTCTCTTGCCTGGCTCTCTGTTGCAGATGGAAGCTGCTGCTGCCATTCTCAGCTTGAAGCCCTGGTTTGATGCAAGCAGATGCTCCCAGGTGTGTTCAGCAGCTGTTGCTCAGTGTTGATGCAAAGCTTTTGTGTTCCTCATGGAAGCAAGGAGCCATTGTGACACAGTGGGGCCTCATGGAATCAAGGAGACCATTTTGAGGCAGGTGATGCACATGAAGCCAAGGAGCCATTGTGACACAGCAGGGCCTCATGGAATCAAGGAGACCATGGTGACACAGGTGATGCACATGAAGCCAAGGAGCCATTGTGACACAGCGGGGCTTCTTCCCTTCAGCTCTGCAGCTGGCTGTCCCAGCCCACAGCACCATGTGCCAAGTGCTCTCCTCAGGGCTCTGCCTGCACACAGGCCCAGAGAAGTTTTCCTGTTTGTAAGGAAAGAATGGAAAAGCCTGAGCAGCTTTCCTAAACAACCAACCCCACATGCTCCGTCCAGGCTGCCTGCAATGATGTCCCCTTTCTACAAGGGACACTGTGAGCAGGAATGATCTCTGGGAGCAGAATTCCCGCAGTCTTTCCACGGAATTCTCTGTCCCTGTCCTTTGCCTGGCTCTCTGTTGCAGATGGAAGCTGCTGCTGCCATTCTCAGCTTGAAGCCCTCGTTTGATGCAAGCAGATGCTCCCAGGTGTGTTCAGCAGCTGTTGCTCAGTGTTGATGCAAAGCTTTTGTGTTCCTCATGGAAGCAAGGAGCCATTGTGACACTGCAGAGGCTCATGGCATCAAGGAGACAATTGTGACAGTACAGAACCTCCTAGAAACAAGGCTCCATGGTGACACCGTGGGGAATCATGGAACCACATGGAAATGTGTTCCTCATGAGAAACAGCAGGGCCTTGTTGGAACCAAAGACACCTCTGGAAAAAGCAGGGTAGCTCACAGAACCAAGGAGTCCATTGTTACAATAGAAAACCTATGGAAGCAAGGAGCCATTGTGACACAGGTGATGCACATGAAGCCAAGGAGCCATTGTGACCCAGTGGGGCCTCATGGAATCAAGGAGACCATGGTGACACAGGTGATGCACATGAAGCCAAGGAGCCATTGTGACACAGTGGGGGCTCATGGAATCAAGGAGACCATGGTGACACAGGTGATGCACATGAAGCCAAGGAGCCTTTGTGACCCAGCGGGGCCTCATGGAATCAAGGAGACCATGGTGACACAGTGGGGCCACATGGAATCCAAGGAGCCATTGTGACCCAGTGGGGCCTCATGGAATCAAGGAGACCATGGTGACACAGGTGATGCACATGAAGCCAAGGAGCCATTGTGACCCAGTGGGGCCTCATGGAATCAAGGAGACCATGGTGACACAGGTGATGCACATGAAGCCAAGGAGCCATTGTGACACAGCGGGGCTTCTTCCCTTCAGCTCTGCAGCTGGCTGTCCCAGCCCACAGCACCATGTGCCAACTGCTCTCCTCAGGGCTCTGCCTGCACACAGGCCCAGGAGAAGTTTTCCTGTTTGTAAGGAAAGAATGGAAAAGCCTGAGCAGGTTCCCTAGACAACCAAACCCACATGCTGAGTCCAGGCTGCCTGCAATGATGTCCCCTTTCTACAAGGGATACTGTGAGCAGGAATGATCTCTGAGAGCAGAATTCTCACAGTCCTTCCACGGAATGCTCTGTCCCTGTCCTTTGCCTGGCTCTCTGTTGCAGATGGAAGCTGCTGCTGCCTTTCTCAGCTTGAAGCCCTCGTTTGATGCAAGCAGATGCTCCCAGGTGTGTTCAGCAGCTGTTGCTCAGTGTTGATGCAAAGCTTTTGTGTTCCTCATGGAAGCAAGGAGCCATTGTGACACTGCAGGGGCTCATGGCATCAAGGAGACAATTGTGACAGTACAGAACCTCCTAGAAACAAGGCTCCATGGTGACACCGTGGGGAATCATGGAACCACATGGAAATGTGTTCCTCATGAGACACAGCAGGGCCTTGTTGGAACCAAAGACACCTCTGCAAAACCAGGGTAGCTCACAGAACCAAGGAGTCCATTGTTACAATAGAAAACCTATGGAAGCAAGGGGCCATTGTGACACAGTGGGGCCACATGGAAGCCACGGAGCCATTGTGACCCAGTGGGGCCTCATGGAATCAAGGAGACCATTGTGAGGCAGGTGATGCACATGAAGCCAAGGAGCCATTGTGACCCAGTGGGGCCTCATGGAATCAAGGAGACCATGGTGACACAGGTGATGCACATGAAGCCAAGGAGCCATTGTGACCCAGTGGGGCCTCATGGAATCAAGGAGACCATGGTGACACAGGTGATTCACATGAAGCCAAGGAGCCATTGTGACACAGTGGGGCCTCATGGAATCAAGGAGACCATTGTGAGGCAGGTGACGCACATGAAGCCAAGGAGCCATTGTGACACAGTGGGGCCTCATGGAATCAAGGACACCATGGTGACACAGGTGATGCACATGAAGCCAAGGAGCCATTGTGACACAGTGGGGCCTCATGGAATCAAGGAGACCATGGTGACACAGGTGATGCACATGAAGCCAAGGAGCCATTGTGACACAGCGGGGCTTCTTCCCTTCAGCTCTGCAGCTGGCTCTCCCAGCCCACAGCACCATGTGCCAACTGCTCTCCTCAGGGCTCTGCCTGCACACAGGCCCAGGAGAAGTTTTCCTGTTTGTAAGGAAAGAATGGAAAAGCCTGAGCAGGTTCCCTAGACAACCAAACCCACATGCTCAGTCCAGGCTGCCTGCAATGATGTCCCCTTTCTACAAGGGATACTGTGAGCAGGAATGATCTCTGAGAGCAGAATTCTCACAGTCCTTCCACGGAATGCTCTGTCCCTGTCCTTTGCCTGGCTCTCTGTTGCAGATGGAAGCTGCTGGTGCCATTCTCAGCTTGAAGCCCTCGTTTGATGCAAGCAGATGCTCCCAGGTGTGTTCAGCAGCTGTTGCTCAGTGTTGATGCAAAGCTTTTGTGTTCCTCATGGAAGCAAGGAGCCATTGTGACACTGCAGGGGCTCATGGCATCAAGGAGACAATTGTGACACTACAGAACCTCCTAGAAACAAGGCTCCATGGTGACACCGTGGGGAATCATGGAACCACATGGAAATGTGTTCCTCATGAGACACAGCAGGGCCTTGTTGGAACCAAAGACACCAGTGCAAAAAGCAGGGTAGCTCACAGAACCAAGGAGTCCATTGTTACAATAGAAAACCTATGGAAGCAAGGGGCCATTGTGACACAGTGGGGCCACATGGAAGCCAAGGAGCCATTGTGACCCAGTGGGGCCTCATGGAATCAAGGAGACCATTGTGAGGCAGGTGATGCACATGAAGCCAAGGAGCCATTGTGACCCAGTGGGGCCTCATGGAATCAAGGAGACCATGGTGACACAGGTGATGCACATGAAGCCAAGGAGCCATTGTGACCCAGTGGGGCCTCATGGAATCAAGGAGACCATGGTGACACAGGTGATGCACATGAAGCCAAGGAGCCATTGTGACCCAGTGGGGCCTCATGGAATCAAGGAGACCATGGTGACACAGGTGATGCACATGAAGCCAAGGAGCCATTGTGACACAGTGGGGCCTCATGGAATCAAGGAGACCATGGTGACACAGGTGATGCACATGAAGCCAAGGAGCCATTGTGACACAGTGGGGCCTCATGGAATCAAGGAGACCATGGTGACACAGGTGATGCACATGAAGCCAAGGAGCCATTGTGACACAGCGGGGCTTCTTCCCTTCAGCTCTGCAGCTGGCTCTCCCAGCCCACGGCACCATGTGCCAACTGCTCTCCTCAGGGCTCTGCCTGCACACAGGCCCAGAGAAGTTTTCCTGTTTGTAAGGAAAGAAAGGAAAAGCCTGAGCAGGTTCCCTAGACAACCAAACCCACATGCTCAGTCCAGGCTGCCTGCAATGATGTCCCCTTTCTACAAGGGACACTGTGAGCAGGAATGATGTCTGGGAGCAGAATTCTCGCAGTCTTTCCACTGAATTCTCTGTCCCTGTCCTTTCCCTGGCTCTCTGTTGCAGATGGAAGCTGCTGCTGCCTTTCTCAGCTTGAAGCCCTCTTCTGATGCAAGCAGATGCTCCCAGGTGTGTTCAGCAGCTGTTGCTCAGTGTTGATGCAAAGCTTTTGTGTTCCTCATGGAAGCAAGGAGCCATTGTGACACTGCAGGGGCTCATGGGATCAAGGAGACAATTGTGACAGTACAGAACCTCCTAGAAACAAGGCTCCATGGTGACACCGTGGGGAATCATGGAACCACATGGAAATGTGTTCCTCATGAGACACAGCAGGGCCTTGTTGGAACCAAAGACACCAGTGCAAAAAGCAGGGTAGCTCACAGAACCAAGGAGTCCATTGTTACAATAGAAAACCTATGGAATCAAGGGGCCATTGTGACACAGTGGGGCCACATGGAAGACAAGGAGCCATTGTGACCCAGTGGGGCCTCATGGAATCAAGGAGACCATGGTGACACAGGTGATGCACATGAAGCCAAGGAGCCATTGTGACCCAGTGGGGCCTCATGGAATCAAGGAGACCATGGTGACACAGGTGATGCACATGAAGCCAAGGAGCCATTGTGACACAGCGGGGCTTCTTCCCTTCAGCTCTGCAGCTGGCTGTCCCAGCCCACAGCACCATGTGCCAACTGCTCTCCTCAGGGCTCTGCCTGCACACAGGCCCAGGAGAAGTTTTCCTGTTTGTAAGGAAAGAATGGAAAAGCCTGAGCAGGTTCCCTAGACAACCAAACCCACATGCTGAGTCCAGGCTGCCTGCAATGATGTCCCCTTTCTACAAGGGATACTGTGAGCAGGAATGATCTCTGAGAGCAGAATTCTCACAGTCCTTCCACGGAATGCTCTGTCCCTGTCCTTTGCCTGGCTCTCTGTTGCAGATGGAAGCTGCTGCTGCCTTTCTCAGCTTGAAGCCCTCGTTTGATGCAAGCAGATGCTCCCAGGTGTGTTCAGCAGCTGTTGCTCAGTGTTGATGCAAAGCTTTTGTGTTCCTCATGGAAGCAAGGAGCCATTGTGACACTGCAGGGGCTCATGGCATCAAGGAGACAATTGTGACACTACAGAACCTCCTAGAAACAAGGCTCCATGGTGACACCGTGGGGAATCATGGAACCACATGGAAATGTGTTCCTCATGAGACACAGCAGGGCCTTGTTGGAACCAAAGACACCTCTGCAAAACCAGGGTAGCTCACAGAACCAAGGAGTCCATTGTTACAATAGAAAACCTATGGAAGCAAGGGGCCATTGTGACACAGTGGGGCCACATGGAAGCCACGGAGTCATTGTGACCCAGTGGGGCCTCATGGAATCAAGGAGACCATTGTGAGGCAGGTGATGCACATGAAGCCAAGGAGCCATTGTGACCCAGTGGGGCCTCACGGAATCAAGGAGACCATGGTGACACAGGTGATGCACATGAAGCCAAGGAGCCATTGTGACCCAGTGGGGCCTCATGGAATCAAGGAGACCATGGTGACACAGGTGATGCACATGAAGCCAAGGAGCCATTGTGACACAGCTGGGCTTCTTCCCTTCAGCTCTGCAGCTGGCTCTCCCAGCCCACGGCACCATGTGCCAACTGCTCTCCTCAGGGCTCTGCCTGCACACAGGCCCAGAGAAGTTTTCCTGTTTGTAAGGAAAGAAAGGAAAAGCCTGAGCAGGTTCCCTAGACAACCAAACCCACATGCTCAGTCCAGGCTGCCTGCAATGATGTCCCCTTTCTACAAGGGACACTGTGAGCAGGAATGATGTCTGGGAGCAGAATTCTCGCAGTCTTTCCACGGAATTCTCTGTCTCTGTCTCTTGCCTGGCTCTCTGTTGCAGATGGAAGCTGCTGCTGCCATTCTCAGGTTGAAGCCCTGGTTTGATGCAAGCAGATGCTCCCAGGTGTGTTCAGCAGCTGTTGCTCAGTGTTGATGCAAAGCTTTTGTGTTCCTCATGGAAGCAAGGAGCCATTGTGACACAGTGGGGCCTCATGGAATCAAGGAGACCATTGTGAGGCAGGTGATGCACATGAAGCCAAGGAGCCATTGTGACACAGCAGGGCCTCATGGAATCAAGGAGACCATGGTGACACAGGTGATGCACATGAAGCCAAGGAGCCATTGTGACACAGCGGGGCTTCTTCCCTTCAGCTCTGCAGCTGGCTGTCCCGGCCCACAGCACCATGTGCCAACTGCTCTCCTCAGGGCTCTGCCTGCACACAGGCCCAGAGAAGTTTTCCTGTTTGTAAGGAAAGAATGGAAAAGCCTGAGCAGCTTTCCTAAACAACCAACCCCACATGCTCCGTCCAGGCTGCCTGCAATGATGTCCCCTTTCTACAAGGGACACTGTGAGCAGGAATGATCTCTGGGAGCAGAATTCCCGCAGTCTTTCCACGGAATTCTCTGTCCCTGTCCTTTGCCTGGCTCTCTGTTGCAGATGGAAGCTGCTGCTGCCATTCTCAGCTTGAAGCCCTCGTTTGATGCAAGCAGATGCTCCCAGGTGTGTTCAGCAGCTGTTGCTCAGTGTTGATGCAAAGCTTTTGTGTTCCTCATGGAAGCAAGGAGCCATTGTGACACTGCAGAGGCTCATGGCATCAAGGAGACAATTGTGACAGTACAGAACCTCCTAGAAACAAGGCTCCATGGTGACACCGTGGGGAATCATGGAACCACATGGAAATGTGTTCCTCATGAGAAACAGCAGGGCCTTGTTGGAACCAAAGACACCTCTGCAAAAAGCAGGGTAGCTCACAGAACCAAGGAGTCCATTGTTACAATAGAAAACCTATGGAAGCAAGGGGCCATTGTGACACAGTGGGGCCACATGGAAGCCACGGAGCCATTGTGACCCAGTGGGGCCTCATGGAATCAAGGAGACCATGGTGACACAGGTGATGCACATGAAGCCAAGGAGCCATTGTGACACAGTGGCGCCTCATGGAATCAAGGAGACCATGGTGACACAGGTGATGCACATGAAGCCAAGGAGCCATTGTGACACAGCGGGGCTTCTTCCCTTCAGCTCTGCAGCTGGCTGTCCCACACCGAGGCACCATGTGCCAACTGCTCTCTTCAGGCCTCTGCCTGCACACAGGCCCAGAGAAGTTTTCCTGTTTGTAAGGAAAGAATGAAAAAGCCTGAGCAGGTTCCCTAGACAACCAAACCCACATGCTGAGTCCAGGCTGCCTGCAATGATGTCCCCTTTCTACAAGGGACACTGTGAGCAGGAATGATGTCTGGGAGCAGAATTCTCGCAGTCTTTCCACGGAATTCTCTGTCCCTGTCCTTTGCCTGGCTCTCTGTTGCAGATGGAAGCTGCTGCTGCCATTCTCAGCTTGAAGCCCTGGTTTGATGCAAGCAGATGCTCCCAGGTGTGTTCAGCAGCTGTTGCTCAGTGTTGATGCAAAGCTTTTGTGTTCCTCATGGAAGCAAGGAGCCATTGTGACACTGCAGGGGCTCATGGCATCAAGGAGACAATTGTGACACTACAGAACCTCCTAGAAACAAGGCTCCATGGTGACACCGTGGGGAATCATGGAACCACATGGAAATGTGTTCCTGATGAGACACAGCAGGGCCTTGTTGGAACCAAAGACACCTCTGCAAAAAGCAGGGTAGCTCACAGAACCAAGGAGTCCATTGTTACAATAGAAAACCTATGGAAGCAAGGGGCCATTGTGACACAGTGGGGCCACATGGAAGCCACGGAGCCATTGTGACCCAGTGGGGCCTCATGGAATCAAGGAGACCATTGTGAGGCAGGTGAC
Organism: Corvus hawaiiensis; assembly: GCF_020740725.1. Classification (NCBI taxonomy): domain Eukaryota; kingdom Metazoa; phylum Chordata; class Aves; order Passeriformes; family Corvidae; genus Corvus; species Corvus hawaiiensis. The sequence continues at coordinate 3,939,533 of NC_063243.1, forward strand.
GCACATGAAGCCAAGGAGCCATTGTGACACAGTGGGGCCTCATGGAATCAAGGAGACCATGGTGACACAGGTGATGCACATGAAGCCAAGGAGCCATTGTGACCCAGTGGGGCCTCATGGAATCAAGGAGACCATGGTGAAACAGGTGATGCACATGAAGCCAAGGAGCCATTGTGACACAGCGGGGCTTCTTCCCTTCAGCTCTGCAGCTGGCTGTCCCAGCCCACAGCACCATGTGCCAACTGCTCTCCTCAGGGCTCTGCCTGAACACAGGCCCAGGAGAAGTTTTCCTGTTTGTAAGGAAAGAATGGAAAAGCCTGAGCAGGTTTTCTAAACAACCAACCCCACATGCTCAGTCCAGGCTGCCTGCAATGATGTCCCCTTTCTACAAGGGACAATGTGAGCAGGAATGATCTCTGGGAGCAGAATTCTCGCAGTCTTTCCACGAAATTCTCTATCTCTGTCCTTTGCCTGGCTCTCTGTTGCAGATGGAAGCTGCTGCTGCCATTCTCATCTTGAAGCCCTCGTTTGATGCAAGCAGATGCTCCCAGGTGTGTTCAGCAGCTGTTGCTCAGTGTTGATGCAAAGCTTTTGTGTTCCTCATGGAAGCAAGGAGCCATTGTGACACTGCAGGGGCTCATGGCATCAAGGAGACAATTGTGACAGTACAGAACCTCCTAGAAACAAGGCTCCATGGTGACACCGTGATGAATCATGGAACCACATGGAAATGTGTTCCTCATGAGACACAGCAGGGCCTTGTTGGAACCAAAGACACCTCTGCAAAAAGCAGGGTAGCTCACAGAACCAAGGAGTCCATTGTTACAATAGAAAACCTATGGAAGCAAGGAGCCATGGTGACACAGTGGGGCCACATGGAAGCCAAGGAGCCATTGTGACCCAGTGGGGCCTCATGGAATCAAGGAGACCATGGTGACACAGGTGATGCACATGAAGCCAAGGAGCCATTGTGACCCAGTGGGGCCTCATGGAATCAAGGAGACCATGGTGACACAGGTGATGCACATGAAGCCAAGGAGCCATTGTGACACAGCGGGGCTTCTTCCCTTCAGCTCTGCAGCTGGCTGTCCCGGCCCACAGCACCATGTGCCAAGTGCTCTCCTCAGGGCTCTGCCTGCACACAGGCCCAGAGAAGTTTTCCTGTTTGTAAGGAAAGAATGGAAAAGCCTGAGCAGCTTTCCTAAACAACCAACCCCACATGCTCCGTCCAGGCTGCCTGCAATGATGTCCCCTTTCTACAAGGGACACTGTGAGCAGGAATGATCTCTGGGAGCAGAATTCCCGCAGTCTTTCCACGGAATTCTCTGTCCCTGTCCTTTGCCTGGCTCTCTGTTGCAGATGGAAGCTGCTGCTGCCATTCTCAGCTTGAAGCCCTCGTTTGATGCAAGCAGATGCTCCCAGGTGTGTTCAGCAGCTGTTGCTCAGTGTTGATGCAAAGCTTTTGTGTTCCTCATGGAAGCAAGGAGCCATTGTGACACTGCAGGGGCTCATGGAATCAAGGAGACAATTGTGACAGTACAGAACCTCCTAGAAACAAGGCTCCATGGTGACACCGTGGGGAATCATGGAACCACATGGAAATGTGTTCCTCATGAGACGCAGCAGGGCCTTGTTGGAACCAAAGACACCTCTGCAAAAAGCAGGGTAGCTCACAGAACCAAGGAGTCCATTATTACAACAGAAAACCTATGGAAGCAAGGCGATATTGTGACACAGTGGGGCCACATGGAATCAAGGAGACCATTGTGACACAGGTGATTCACATGAAGCAAAGGAGCCATTGTGACACAGTGGGGGCTCATGGAATCAAGGAGACCATGGTGACACAGGTGATGCACATGAAGCCAAGGAGCCATTGTGACCCAGTGGGGCCTCATGGAATCAAGGAGACCATTGTCAGGCAGGTGAGGCACATGAAGCCAAGGAGCCATTGTGACACAGCGGGGCCTCATGGAATCAAGGAGACCATGGTGACACAGGTGATGCACATGAAGCCAAGGAGCCATTGTGACACAGCGGGGCTTCTTCCCTTCAGCTCTGCAGCTGGCTGTCCCAGCCCTAGGCACCATGTGCCATCTGCTCTCCTCAGGGCTCTGCCTGCACACAGGCCCAGAGAAGTTTTCCTGTTTGTAAGGAAAGAATGAAAAAGCCTGAGCAGGTTCCCTAGACAACCAAACCCACATGCTCAGTCCAGGCTGCCTGCAATGATGTCCCCTTTCTACAAGGGACACTGTGAGCAGGAATGATGTCTGGGAGCAGAATTCTCGCAGTCTTTCCACGGAATTCTCTGTCCCTGTCCTTTCCCTGGCTCTCTGTTGCAGATGGAAGCTGCTGCTGCCATTCTCAGCTTGAAGCCCTCTTTTGATGCAAGCAGATGCTCCCAGGTGTGTTCAGCAGCTGTTGCTCAGTGTTGATGCAAAGCTTTTGTGTTCCTCATGGAAGCAAGGAGCCATTGTGACACTGCAGGGGCTCATGGCATCAAGGAGACAATTGTGACAGTACAGAACCTCCTAGAAACAAGGCTCCATGGTGACACCATGATGAATCATGGAACCACATGGAAATGTGTTCCTGATGAGACACAGCAGGGCCTTGTTGGAACCAAAGACACCTCTGCAAAAAGCAGGGTAGCTCACAGAACCAAGGAGTCCATTGTTACAATAGAAAACCTATGGAAGCAAGGGGCCATTGTGACACAGTGGGGCCACATGGAAGCCACGGAGCCATTGTGACCCAGTGGGGCCTCATGGAATCAAGGAGACCATGGTGACACAGGTGACGCACATGAAGCCAAGGAGCCATTGTGACACAGTGGGGCCTCATGGAATCAAGGAGACCATGGTGACACAGGTGATGCACATGAAGCCAAGGAGCCATTGTGACCCAGTGGGGCCTCATGGAATCAAGGAGACCATGGTGACACAGGTGATGCACATGAAGCCAAGGAGCCATTGTGACACAGCGGGGCTTCTTCCCTTCAGCTCTGCAGCTGGCTGTCCCAGCCCACAGCACCATGTGCCAAGTGCTCTCCTCAGGGCTCTGCCTGCACACAGGCCCAGAGAAGTTTTCCTGTTTGTAAGGAAAGAATGGAAAAGCCTGAGCAGGTTCCCTAGACAACCAAACCCACATGCTGAGTCCAGGCTGCCTGCAATGATGTCCCCTTTCTACAAGGGACACTGTGAGCAGGAATGCTCTATGGGAGCAGAATTCTCGCAGTCTTTCCACGGAATTCTCTGTCCCTGTCCTTTGCCTGGCTCTCTGTTGCAGATGGAAGCTGCTGGTGCCTTTCTCAGCTTGAAGCCCTTGTTTGATGCAAGCAGATGCTCCCAGGTGTGTTCAGCAGCTGTTGCTCAGTGTTGATGCAAAGCTTTTGTGTTCCTCATGGAAGCAAGGAGCCATTGTGACACTGCAGGGGCTCATGGCATCAAGGAGACAATTGTGACACTACAGAACCTCCTAGAAACAAGACTCCATGATGACACCGTGGGGAATCATGGAACCACATGGAAATGTGTTCCTCATGAGACGCAGCAGGGCATTGTTGGAACCAAAGACACCTCTGCAAAAAGCAGGGTAGCTCACAGAACCAAGGAGTCCATTGTTACAATAGAAAACCTATGGAATCAAGGAGCCATTGTGACACAGTGGGGCCACATGGAAGCCAAGGAGCCATTGTGACCCAGTGGGGCCTCATGGAATCAAGGAGACCATGGTGACACAGTGGGGCCACATGGAAGCCAAGGAGCCATTGTGACCCAGTGGGGCCTCATGGAATCAAGGAGACCATGGTGACACAGGTGATGCACATGAAGCCAAGGAGCCATTGTGACACAGCGGGGCTTCTTCCCTTCAGCTCTGCAGCTGGCTGTCCCAGACCGAGGCACCATGTGCCAAGTGCTCTCCTCAGGGCTCTGCCTGCACACAGGCCCAGAGAAGTTTTCCTGTTTGTAAGGAAAGAATGAAAAAGCCTGAGCAGCTTTCCTAAACAACCAACACCACATGCTCAGTCCAGGCTGCCTGCAATGATGTCCCCTTTCTACAAGGGACACTGTGAGCAGGAATGATGTCTGGGAGCAGAATTCTCGCAGTCTTTCCACGGAATTCTCTGTCCCTGTCTCTTGCCTGGCTCTCTGTTGCAGATGGAAGCTGCTGCTGCCTTTCTCAGCTTGAAGCCCTGGTTTGATGCAAGCAGATGCTCCCAGGTGTGTTCAGCAGCTGTTGCTCAGTGTTGATGCAAAGCTTTTGTGTTCCTCATGGAAGCAAGGAGCCATTGTGACACAGTGGGGCCTCATGGAATCAAGGAGACCATTGTGAGGCAGGTGATGCACATGAAGCCAAGGAGCCATTGTGACACAGCGGGGCTTCTTCCCTTCAGCTCTGCAGCTGGCTGTCCCAGCCCACAGCACCATGTGCCAAGTGCTCTCCTCAGGGCTCTGCCTGCACACAGGCCCAGAGAAGTTTTCCTGTTTGTAAGGGAAGAATGGAAAAGCCTGAGCAGCTTTCCTAAACAACCAACCCCACATGCTCAGTCCAGGCTGCCTGCAATGATGTCCCCTTTCTACAAGGGACACTGTGAGCAGGAATGATGTCTGGGAGCAGAATTCCCGCAGTCTTTCCACGGAATTCTCTGTCCCTGTCCTTTGCCTGGCTCTCAGTGTCAGATGGAAGCTGCTGCTGCCATTCTCAGCTTGAAGCCCTCGTTTGATGCAAGCAGATGCTCCCAGGTGTGTTCAGCAGCTGTTGCTCAGTGTTGATGCAAAGCTTTTGTGTTCCTCATGGAAGCAAGGAGCCATTGTGACACTGCAGGGGCTCATGGCATCAAGGAGACAATTGTGACAGTACAGAACCTCCTAGAAACAAGGCTCCATGGTGACACCGTGGGGAATCATGGAACCACATGGAAATGTGTTCCTCATGAGAAACAGCAGGGCCTTGTTGGAACCAAAGACACCTCTGCAAAAAGCAGGGTAGCTCACAGAACCAAGGAGTCCATTGTTACAATAGAAAACCTATGGAAGCAAGGAGACCATTGTGACACAGTGGGGCCACATGGAAGCCACGGAGCCATTGTGACCCAGTGGGGCCTCATGGAATCAAGGAGACCATGGTGACACAGGTGATGCACATGAAGCCAAGGAGCCATTGTGACACAGTGGGGCCTCATGGAATCAAGGAGACCATGGTGACACAGGTGATGCACATGAAGCCAAGGAGCCATTGTGACACAGCGGGGCTTCTTCCCTTCAGCTCTGCAGCTGGCTCTCCCACACCGAGGCACCATGTGCCAACTGCTCTCTTCAGGCCTCTGCCTGCACACAGGCCCAGAGAAGTTTTCCTGTTTGTAAGGAAAGAATGAAAAAGCCTGAGCAGGTTCCCTAGACAACCAAACCCACATGCTCAGTCCAGGCTGCCTGCAATGATGTCCCCTTTCTACAAGGGACACTGTGAGCAGGAATGATGTCTGGGAGCAGAATTCTCGCAGTCTTTCCACGGAATTCTCTGTCCCTGTCCTTTGCCTGGCTCTCTGTTGCAGATGGAAGCTGCTGCTGCCATTCTCAGCTTGAAGCCCTGGTTTGATGCAAGCAGATGCTCCCAGGTGTGTTCAGCAGCTGTTGCTCAGTGTTGATGCAAAGCTTTTGTGTTCCTCATGGAAGCAAGGAGCCATTGTGACACTGCAGGGGCTCATGGCATCAAGGAGACAATTGTGACAGTACAGAACCTCCTAGAAACAAGGCTCCATGGTGACACCGTGGGGAATCATGGAACCACATGGAAATGTGTTCCTGATGAGACACAGCAGGGCCTTGTTGGAACCAAAGACACCTCTGCAAAAAGCAGGGTAGCTCACAGAACCAAGGAGTCCATTGTTACAATAGAAAACCTATGGAAGCAAGGGGCCATTGTGACACAGTGGGGCCACATGGAAGCCACGGAGCCATTGTGACCCAGTGGGGCCTCATGGAATCAAGGAGACCATGGTGACACAGGTGATGCACACGAAGCCAAGGAGCCATTGTGACACAGCGGGGCCTCATGGAATCAAGGAGACCATGGTGACACAGGTGATGCACATGAAGCCAAGGAGCCATTGTGACCCAGTGGGGCCTCATGGAATCAAGGAGACCATGGTGACACATGTGATGCACATGAAGCCAAGGAGCCATTGTGACACAGTGGGGCATCATGGAATCAAGGAGACCATGTTGACACAGGTGATGCACATGAAGCCAAGGAGCCATTGTGACACAGTGGGGCCTCATGGAATCAAGGAGACCATTGTGACACAGGTGATTCACATGAAGCCAAGGAGCCATTGTGACCCAGTGGGGCCTCATGGAATCAAGGAGACCATGGTGACACAGGTGATGCACATGAAGCCAAGGAGCCATTGTGACACAGTGGGGCCTCATGGAATCAAGGAGACCATGGTGACACAGGTGATGCACATGAAGCCAAGGAGCCATTGTGACCCAGTGGGGCCTCATGGAATCAAGGAGACCATGGTGACACAGGTGATGCACATGAAGCCAAGGAGCCATTGTGACACAGCAGGGCCTCATGGAATCAAGGAGACCATGGTGACACAGGTGATGCACATGAAGCCAAGGAGCCATTGTGACCCAGTGGGGCCTCATGGAATCAAGGAGACCATGGTGACACAGGTGATGCACATGAAGCCAAGGAGCCATTGTGACACAGCGGGGCTTCTTCCCTTCAGCTCTGCAGCTGGCTGTCCCAGCCCACAGCACCATGTGCCAACTGCTCTCCTCAGGGCTCTGCCTGAACACAGGCCCAGGAGAAGTTTTCCTGTTTGTAAGGAAAGAATGGAAAAGCCTGAGCAGGTTTTCTAAACAACCAACCCCACATGCTCAGTCCAGGCTGCCTGCAATGATGTCCCCTTTCTACAAGGGACACTGTGAGCAGGAATGATGTCTGGGAGCAGAATTCTCGCAGTCTTTCCACGGAATTCTCTGTCCCTGTCTCTTGCCTGGCTCTCTGTTGCAGATGGAAGCTGCTGCTGCCATTCTCAGCTTGAAGCCCTCGTTTGATGCAAGCAGATGCTCCCAGGTGTGTTCAGCAGCTGTTGCTCAGTGTTGATGCAAAGCTTTTGTGTTCCTCATGGAAGCAAGGAGCCATTGTGACACTGCAGGGGCTCATGGCATCAAGGAGACAATTGTGACACTACAGAACCTCCTAGAAACAAGGCTCCATGGTGACACCGTGATGAATCATGGAACCACATGGAAATGTGTTCCTGATGAGACACAGCAGGGCCTTGTTGGAACCAAAGACACCTCTGCAAAAAGCAGGGTAGCTCACAGAACCAAGGAGTCCATTATTACAACAGAAAACCTATGGAAGCAAGGCGATATTGTGACACAGTGGGGCCACATGGAATCAAGGAGACCATTGTGACACAGGTGATTCACATGAAGCAAAGGAGCCATTGTGACACAGTGGGGGCTCATGGAATCAAGGAGACCATGGTGACACAGGTGATGCACATGAAGCCAAGGAGCCATTGTGACCCAGTGGGGCCTCATGGAATCAAGGAGACCATTGTCAGGCAGGTGAGGCACATGAAGCCAAGGAGCCATTGTGACACAGCGGGGCCTCATGGAATCAAGGAGACCATGGTGACACAGGTGATGCACATGAAGCCAAGGAGCCATTGTGACACAGCGGGGCTTCTTCCCTTCAGCTCTGCAGCTGGCTGTCCCAGCCCTAGGCACCATGTGCCATCTGCTCTCCTCAGGGCTCTGCCTGCACACAGGCCCAGAGAAGTTTTCCTGTTTGTAAGGAAAGAATGAAAAAGCCTGAGCAGGTTCCCTAGACAACCAAATCCACATGCTCAGTCCAGGCTGCCTGCAATGATGTCCCCTTTCTACAAGGGACACTGTGAGCAGGAATGATGTCTGGGAGCAGAATTCTCGCAGTCTTTCCACGGAATTCTCTGTCCCTGTCCTTTGCCTGGCTCTCTGTTGCAGATGGAAGCTGCTGCTGCCATTCTCAGCTTGAAGCCCTGGTTTGATGCAAGCAGATGCTCCCAGGTGTGTTCAGCAGCTGTTGCTCAGTGTTGATGCAAAGCTTTTGTGTTCCTCATGGAAGCAAGGAGCCATTGTGACACTGCAGGGGCTCATGGCATCAAGGAGACAATTGTGACACTACAGAACCTCCTAGAAACAAGGCTCCATGGTGACACCGTGGGGAATCATGGAACCACATGGAAATGTGTTCCTGATGAGACACAGCAGGGCCTTGTTGGAACCAAAGACACCTCTGCAAAAAGCAGGGTAGCTCACAGAACCAAGGAGTCCATTGTTACAATAGAAAACCTATGGAAGCAAGGGGCCATTGTGACACAGTGGGGCCACATGGAAGCCAAGGAGCCATTGTGACCCAGTGGGGCCTCATGGAATCAAGGAGACCATGGTGACACAGGTGACGCACATGAAGCCAAGGAGCCATTGTGACCCAGTGGGGCCTCATGGAATCAAGGAGACCATGGTGACACAGGTGATGCACATGAAGCCAAGGAGCCATTGTGACACAGTGGGGCCTCATGGAATCAAGGAGACCATGTTGACACAGGTGATGCACATGAAGCCAAGGAGCCAATGTGACAAAGTGGGGCCTCATGGAATCAAGGAGACCATGGTGACACAGGTGATGCACATGAAGCCAAGGAGCCATTGTGACCCAGTGGGGCCTCATGGAATCAAGGAGACCATGGTGACACAGGTGATGCACATGAAGCCAAGGAGCCATTGTGACACAGAGGGGCTTCTTCCCTTCAGCTCTGCAGCTGGCTGTCCCAGCCCACAGCACCATGTGCCAACTGCTCTCCTCAGGGCTCTGCCTGAACACAGGCCCAGGAGAAGTTTTCCTGTTTGTAAGGAAAGAATGGAAAAGCCTGAGCAGGTTTTCTAAACAACCAACCCCACGTGATCAGTCCAGGCTGCCTGCAATGATGTCCCCTTTCTACAAGGGACACTGTGAGCAGGAATGATCTCTGGGAGCAGAATTCCCGCAGTCTTTCCACGGAATTCTCTGTCTCTGTCCTTTGCCTGGCTCTCTGTTGCAGATGGAAGCTGCTGCTGCCATTCTCAGCTTGAAGCCCTCTTTTGATGCAAGCAGATGCTCCCAGGTGTGTTCAGCAGCTGTTGCTCAGTGTTGATGCAAAGCTTTTGTGTTCCTCATGGAAGCAAGGAGCCATTGTGACACTGCAGGGGCTCATGGCATCAAGGAGACAATTGTGACAGTACAGAACCTCCTAGAAACAAGGCTCCATGGTGACACCATGATGAATCATGGAACCACATGGAAATGTGTTCCTGATGAGACACAGCAGGGCCTTGTTGGAACCAAAGACACCTCTGCAAAAAGCAGGGTAGCTCACAGAACCAAGGAGTCCATTGTTACAATAGAAAACCTATGGAAGCAAGGAGCCATTGTGACACAGTGGGGCCACATGGAAGCCAAGGAGCCATTGTGACCCAGTGGGGCCTCATGGAATCAAGGAGACCATTGTGACACAGCTGATGCACATGAAGCCAAGGAGCCATTGTGACCCAGTGGGGCCTCATAGAATCAAGGAGACCATGGTGACACAGGTGATGCACATGAAGCCAAGGAGCCATTGTGACCCAGTGGGGCCTCATGGAATCAAGGAGACCATTGTGACACAGGTGATGCACATGAAGCCAAGGAGCCATTGTGACACAGCGGGGCTTCTTCCCTTCAGCTCTGCAGCTGGCTGTCCCGGCCCACAGCACCATGTGCCAAGTGCTCTCCTCAGGGCTCTGCCTGCACACAGGCCCAGAGAAGTTTTCCTGTTTGTAAGGAAAGAATGGAAAAGCCTGAGCAGTTTTCCTAAACAACAAAGCCCACATACTCAGTCCAGGCTGCCTGCAATGATGTCCCCTTTCTACAAGGGACACTGTGAGCAGGAATGATGTCTGGGAGCAGAATTCCCGCAGTCTTTCCACGGAATTCTCTGTCCCTGTCCTTTGCCTGGCTCTCAGTGTCAGATGGAAGCTGCTGCTGCCATTCTCAGCTTGAAGCCCTCGTTTGATGCAAGCAGATGCTCCCAGGTGTGTTCAGCAGCTGTTGCTCAGTGTTGATGCAAAGCTTTTGTGTTCCTCATGGAAGCAAGGAGCCATTGTGACACTGCAGGGGCTCATGGCATCAAGGAGACAATTGTGACAGTACAGAACCTCCTAGAAACAAGGCTCCATGATGACACCGTGGGGAATCATGGAACCACATGGAAATGTGTTCCTGATGAGACACAGCAGGGCCTTGTTGGAACCAAAGACACCTCTGCAAAAAGCAGGGTAGCCCACAGAACCAAGGAGTCCATTGTTACAATAGAAAACCTATGGAAGCAAGGGGCCATTGTGACACAGTGGGGCCACATGGAAGCCAAGGAGCCATTGTGACCCAGTGGGGCCTCATGGAATCAAGGAGACCATGGTGACACAGGTGATGCACATGAAGCCAAGGAGCCATTGTGACACAGCGGGGCCTCATGGAATCAAGGAGACCATGGTGACACAGGTGATTCACATGAAGCCAAGGAGCCATTGTGACACAGTGGGGGCTCATGGAATCAAGGAGACCATGGTGACACAGGTGATGCACATGAAGCCAAGGAGCCATTGTGACCCAGTGGGGCCTCATGGAATCAAGGAGACCATGGTGACACAGGTGATGCACATGAAGCCAAGGAGCCATTGTGACCCAGTGGGGCCTCATGGAATCAAGGAGACCATGGTGACACAGGTGATGCACATGAAGCCTAGGGGCCATTGTGACCCAGTGGGGCCTCATGGAATCAAGGAGACCATGGTGACACAGGTGATGCACATGAAGCCAAGGAGCCATTGTGACACAGTGGGGCCTCATGGAATCAAGGAGACCATGGTGACACAGGTGATGCACATGAAGCCAAGGAGCCATTGTGACCCAGTGGGGCCTCATGGAATCAAGGAGACCATGGTGACACAGGTGATGCACATGAAGTCAAGGAGCCATTGTGACACAGCGGGGCTTCTTCCCTTCAGCTCTGCAGCTGGCTGTCCCAGCCCACAGCACCATGTGCCAAGTGCTCTCCTCAGGGCTCTGCCTGCACACAGGCCCAGAGAAGTTTTCCTGTTTGTAAGGAAAGAATGAAAAAGCCTGAGCAGGTTCCCTAGACAACCAAATCCACATGCTCAGTCCAGGCTGCCTGCAATGATGTCCCCTTTCTACAAGGGACACTGTGAGCAGGAATGATGTCTGGGAGCAGAATTCTCGCAGTCTTTCCACAGAATTCTCTGTCCCTGGCCTTTGCCTGGCTCTCTGTTGCAGATGGAAGCTGCCGCTGCCATTCTCTGCTTGAAGCCCTCTTTTGATGCAAGCAGATGCTCCCAGGTGTGTTCAGCAGCTGTTGCTCAGTGTTGATGCAAAGCTTTTGTGTTCCTCATGGAAGCAAGGAGCCATTGTGACACTGCAGGGGCTCATGGCATCAAGGAGACAATTGTGACAGTACAGAACCTCCTAGAAACAAGGCTCCATGGTGACACCGTGGGGAATCATGGAACCACATGGAAATGTGTTCCTGATGAGACACAACAGGGCCTTGTTGGAACCAAAGACACCTCTGCAAAAAGCAGGGTAGCTCACAGAACCAAGGAGTCCATTGTTACAATAGAAAACGTATGGAAGCAAAGAGACCATTGTGACACAGTGGGGCCACATGGAAGCCACGGAGCCATTGTGACCCAGTGGGGCCTCATGGAATCAAGGAGACCATGGTGACACAGGTGATGCACATGAAGCCAAGGAGCCATTGTGACACAGTGGGGCCTCATGGAATCAAGGAGACCATGGTGACACAGGTGATGCACATGAAGCCAAGGAGCCATTGTGACACAGCGGGGCCTCATGGAATCAAGGAGACCATGGTGACACAGGTGATGCACATGAAGCCAAGGAGCCATTGTGACACAGCGGGGCTTCTTCCCTTCAGCTCTGCAGCTGGCTGTCCCACACCGAGGCACCATGTGCCGAGTGCTCTCCTCAGGCCTCTGCCTGCACACAGGCCCAGAGAAGTTTTCCTGTTTGTAAGGAAAGAATGGAAAAGCCTGAGCAGGTTCCCTAGACAACCAAACCCACATGCTCAGTCCAGGCTGCCTGCAATGATGTCCCCTTTCTACAAGGGACACTGTGAGCAGGAATGCTCTCTGGGAGCAGAATTCTCGCAGTCTTTCCACGGAATTCTCTGTCCCTGTCCTTTGCCTGGCTCTCTGTTGCAGATGGAAGCTGCTGGTGCCTTTCTCTGCTTGAAGCCCTCGTTTGATGCAAGCAGATGCTCCCAGGTGTGTTCAGCAGCTGTTGCTCAGTGTTGATGCAAAGCTTTTGTGTTCCTCATGGAAGCAAGGAGCCATTGTGACACTGCAGGGGCTCATGGCATCAAGGAGACAATTGTGACACTACAGAACCTCCTAGAAACAAGACTCCATGGTGACACCGTGGCGAATCATGGAACCACATGGAAATGTGTTCCTCATGAGACGCAGCAGGGCATTGTTGGAACCAAAGACACCTCTGCAAAAAGCAGGGTAGCTCACAGAACCAAGGAGTCCATTGCTACAATAGAAAACCTATGGAAGCAAGGAGACCATTGTGACACAGTGGGGCCACATGGAAGCCACGGAGCCATTGTGACCCAGTGGGGCCTCATGGAATCAAGGAGACCATGGTGACACAGGTGATGCACATGAAGCCAAGGAGCCATTGTGACACAGTGGGGCCTCATGGAATCAAGGAGACCATGGTGACACAGGTGATGCACATGAAGCCAAGGAGCCATTGTGACCCAGTGGGGCCTCATGGAATCAAGGAGACCATGGTGACACAGGTGATGCACATGAAGTCAAGGAGCCATTGTGACACAGTGGGGCCTCATGGAATCAAGGAGACCATGGTGACACAGGTGATGCACATGAAGTCAAGGAGCCATTGTGACCCAGTGGGGCCTCATGGAATCAAGGAGACCATGGTGACACAGGTGATGCACATGAAGCCAAGGAGCCATTGTGACACAGCGGGGCTTCTTCCCTTCAGCTCTGCAGCTGGCTGTCCCACACCGAGGCACCATGTGCCAAGTGCTCTCCTCAGGGCTCTGCCTGCACACAGGCCCAGAGAAGTTTTCCTGTTTGTAAGGAAAGAATGAAAAAGCCTGAGCAGGTTCCCCTGACAACCAAACCCACATGCTCAGTCCAGGCTGCCTGCAATGATGTCCCCTTTCTACAAGGGATACTGTGAGCAGGAATGATCTCTGGGAGCAGAATTCTCGCAGTCTTTCCACGGAATTCTCTGTCCCTGTCCTTTGCCTGGCTCTCTGTTGCAGATGGAAGCTGCTGGTGCCATTCTCAGCTTGAAGCCCTCGTTTGATGCAAGCAGATGATCCCAGGTGTGTTCAGCAGCTGTTGCTCAGTGTTGATGCAAAGCTTTTGTGTTCCTCATGTAATCAAGGGGACCATGGTGACACAGGTGATGCACATGAAGCCAAGGAGCCATTGTGACCCAGTGGGGCCTCATGGAATCAAGGAGACCATGGTGACACAGGTGATGCACATGAAGCCAAGGAGCCATTGTGATACAGCGGGGCTTCTTCCCTTCAGCTCTGCAGCTGGCTGTCCCACACCGAGGCACCATGTGCCAAGTGCTCTCCTCAGGGCTCTGCCTGCACACAGGCCCAGAGAAGTTTTCCTGTTTGTAAGGAAAGAATGAAAAAGCCTGAGCAGGTTCCCCTGACAACCAACCCCACATGCTCAGTCCAGGCTGCCTGCAATGATGTCCCCTTTCTACAAGGGACACTGTGAGCAGGAATGATCTCTGGGAGCAGAATTCCCGCAGTCTTTCCACGGAATTCTCTGTCCCTGTCCTTTGCCTGGCTCTCTGTTGCAGATGGAAGCTGCTGCTGCCATTCTCAGCTTGAAGCCCTCGTTTGATGCAAGCAGATGCTCCCAGGTGTGTTCAGCAGCTGTTGCTCAGTGTTGATGCAAAGCTTTTGTGTTCCTCATGGAAGCAAGGAGCCATTGTGACACTGCAGGGGCTCATGGCATCAAGGAGACAATTGTGACACTACAGAACCTCCTAGAAACAAGGCTCCATGGTGACACCGTGGGGAATCATGGAACCACATGGAAATGTGTTCCTGATGAGACACAGCAGGGCCTTGTTGGAACCAAAGACACCTCTGCAAAAAGCAGGGTAGCTCACAGAACCAAGGAGTCCATTGTTACAATAGAAAACGTATGGAAGCAAAGAGACCATTGTGACACAGTGGGGCCACATGGAAGCCACGGAGCCATTGTGACCCAGTGGGGCCTCATGGAATCAAGGAGACCATGGTGACACAGGTGATGCACATGAAGCCAAGGAGCCATTGTGACACAGTGGGGCCTCATGGAATCAAGGAGACCATGGTGACACAGGTGATGCACATGAAGCCAAGGAGCCATTGTGACACAGCGGGGCCTCATGGAATCAAGGAGACCATGGTGACACAGGTGATGCACATGAAGCCAAGGAGCCATTGTGACACAGCGGGGCTTCTTCCCTTCAGCTCTGCAGCTGGCTGTCCCACACCGAGGCACCATGTGCCGAGTGCTCTCCTCAGGCCTCTGCCTGCACACAGGCCCAGAGAAGTTTTCCTGTTTGTAAGGAAAGAATGGAAAAGCCTGAGCAGGTTCCCTAGACAACCAAACCCACATGCTCAGTCCAGGCTGCCTGCAATGATGTCCCCTTTCTACAAGGGACACTGTGAGCAGGAATGCTCTCTGGGAGCAGAATTCTCGCAGTCTTTCCACGGAATTCTCTGTCCCTGTCCTTTGCCTGGCTCTCTGTTGCAGATGGAAGCTTCTGGTGCCTTTCTCTGCTTGAAGCCCTCGTTTGATGCAAGCAGATGCTCCCAGGTGTGTTCAGCAGCTGTTGCTCAGTGTTGATGCAAAGCTTTTGTGTTCCTCATGGAAGCAAGGAGCCATTGTGACACTGCAGGGGCTCATGGCATCAAGGAGACCATGGTGACACAGGTGATGCACATGAAGCCAAGGAGCCATTGTGACACAGCGGGGCCTCATGGAATCAAGGAGACCATGGTGACACAGGTGATGCACATGAAGCCAAGGAGCCATTGTGACACAGCGGGGCTTCTTCCCTTCAGCTCTGCAGCTGGCTGTCCCACACCGAGGCACCATGTGCCGAGTGCTCTCCTCAGGCCTCTGCCTGCACACAGGCCCAGAGAAGTTTTCCTGTTTGTAAGGAAAGAATGGAAAAGCCTGAGCAGGTTCCCTAGACAACCAAACCCACATGCTCAGTCCAGGCTGCCTGCAATGATGTCCCCTTTCTACAAGGGACACTGTGAGCAGGAATGCTCTCTGGGAGCAGAATTCTCGCAGTCTTTCCACGGAATTCTCTGTCCCTGTCCTTTGCCTGGCTCTCTGTTGCAGATGGAAGCTGCTGGTGCCTTTCTCTGCTTGAAGCCCTCGTTTGATGCAAGCAGATGCTCCCAGGTGTGTTCAGCAGCTGTTGCTCAGTGTTGATGCAAAGCTTTTGTGTTCCTCATGGAAGCAAGGAGCCATTGTGACACTGCAGGGGCTCATGGCATCAAGGAGACAATTGTGACAGTACAGAACCTCCTAGAAACAAGACTCCATGGTGACACCGTGGCGAATCATGGAACCACATGGAAATGTGTTCCTCATGAGACGCAGCAGGGCATTGTTGGAACCAAAGACACCTCTGCAAAAAGCAGGGTAGCTCACAGAACCAAGGAGTCCATTGCTACAATAGAAAACCTATGGAAGCAAGGAGACCATTGTGACACAGTGGGGCCACATGGAAGCCACGGAGCCATTGTGACCCAGTGGGGCCTCATGGAATCAAGGAGACCATGGTGACACAGGTGATGCACATGAAGCCAAGGAGCCATTGTGACACAGTGGGGCCTCATGGAATCAAGGAGACCATGGTGACACAGGTGATGCACATGAAGCCAAGGAGCCATTGTGACCCAGTGGGGCCTCATGGAATCAAGGAGACCATGGTGACACAGGTGATGCACATGAAGTCAAGGAGCCATTGTGACACAGTGGGGCCACATGGAATCAAGGAGACCATGGTGACACAGGTGATGCACATGAAGCCAAGGAGCCATTGTGACCCAGTGGGGCCTCATGGAATGAAGGAGACCATGGTGACACAGGTGATGCACATGAAGCCAAGGAGCCATTGTGACACAGCGGGGCTTCTTCCCTTCAGCTCTGCAGCTGGCTGTCCCAGCCCACAGCACCATGTGCCAAGTGCTCTCCTCAGGGCTCTGCCTGCACACAGGCCCAGAGAAGTTTTCCTGTTTGTAAGGAAAGAATGGAAAAGCCTGAGCAAGTTTCCTAAACAACCAACCCCACATGCTCAGTCCAGGCTGCCTGCAATGATGTCCCCTTTCTACAAGGGACACTGTGAGCAGGAATGATCTCTGGGAGCAGAATTCCCGCAGTCTTTCCACTGAATTCTCTGTCCCTGTCCTTTGCCTGGCTCTCTGTTGCAGATGGAAGCTGCTGCTGCCATTCTCAGCTTGAAGCCCTGGTTTGATGCAAGCAGATGTTCCAGGTGTGTTCAGCAGCTGTTGCTCAGTGTTGATGCAAAGCTTTTGTGTTCCTCATGGAAGCAAGGAGCCATTGTGACACTGCAGGGGCTCATGGCATCAAGGAGACAATTGTGACAGTACAGAACCTCCTAGAAACAAGGCTCCATGGTGACACCGTGATGAATCATGGAACCACATGGAAATGTGTTCCTGATGAGACGCAGCAGGGCCTTCTGGAACCAAAGACACCTCTGCAAAAAGCAGGGTAGCTCACAGAACCAAGGAGTCCATTGTTACAATAGAAAACCTATGGAAGCAAGGAGCCATTGTGACACAGTGGGGCCACATGGAAGCCAAGGAGCCATTGTGACCCAGTGGGGCCTCATGGAATCAAGGAGACCATGGTGACACAGGTGATGCACATGAAGCCAAGGAGCCATTGTGACCCAGTGGGGCCTCATGGAATCAAGGAGACCATTGTGACACAGGTGATGCACATGAAGCCAAGGAGCCATTGTGACACAGCGGGGCTTCTTCCCTTCAGCTCTGCAGCTGGCTGTCCCAGCCCACAGCACCATGTGCCAAGTGCTCTCCTCAGGGCTCTGCCTGCACACAAGCCCAGGAGAAGTTTTCCTGTTTGTAAGGAAAGAATGGAAAAGCCTGAGCAGGTTTTCTAAACAACCAACCCCACATGCTCAGTCCAGGCTGCCTGCAATGATGTCCCCTTTCTACAAGGGACACTGTGAGCAGGAATGATCTCTGGGAGCAGAATTCCCGCAGTCTTTCCACGGAATTCTCTGTCTCTGTCCTTTGCCTGGCTCTCTGTTGCAGATGGAAGCTGCTGCTGCCATTCTCAGCTTGAAGCCCTGGTTTGATGCAAGCAGATGCTCCCAGGTGTGTTCAGCAGCTGTTGCTCAGTGTTGATGCAAAGCTTTTGTGTTCCTCATGGAAGCAAGGAGCCATTGTGACACTGCAGGGGCTCATGGGATCAAGGAGGCAATTGTGACAGTACAGAACCTCCTAGAAACAAGGCTCCATGGTGACACTGTGATGAATCATGGAACCACATGGAAATGTGTTCCTGATGAGACGCAGCAGGGCCTTGTTGGAACCAAAGACACCTCTGCAAAAAGCAGGGTAGCTCACAGAACCAAGGAGTCCATTGTTACAATAGAAAACCTATGGAAGCAAGGAGCCATTGTGACACAGTGGGGCCACATGGAAGCCAAGGAGCCATTGTGACCCAGTGGGGCCTCATGGAATCAAGGAGACCATGGTGACACAGTGGGGCCACATGGAAGCCAAGGAGCCATTGTGACCCAGTGGGGCCTCATGGAATCAAGGAGACCATGGTGACACAGGTGATGCACATGAAGCCAAGGAGCCATTGTGACACAGCGGGGCTTCTTCCCTTCAGCTCTGCAGCTGGCTGTCCCAGACCGAGGCACCATGTGCCAAGTGCTCTCCTCAGGGCTCTGCCTGCACACAGGCCCAGAGAAGTTTTCCTGTTTGTAAGGAAAGAATGAAAAAGCCTGAGCAGCTTTCCTAAACAACCAACACCACATGCTCAGTCCAGGCTGCCTGCAATGATGTCCCCTTTCTACAAGGGACACTGTGAGCAGGAATGATGTCTGGGAGCAGAATTCTCGCAGTCTTTCCACGGAATTCTCTGTCCCTGTCTCTTGCCTGGCTCTCTGTTGCAGATGGAAGCTGCTGCTGCCATTCTCAGCTTGAAGCCCTGGTTTGATGCAAGCAGATGCTCCCAGGTGTGTTCAGCAGCTGTTGCTCAGTGTTGATGCAAAGCTTTTGTGTTCCTCATGGAAGCAAGGAGCCATTGTGACACAGTGGGGCCTCATGGAATCAAGGAGACCATTGTGAGGCAGGTGATGCACATGAAGCCAAGGAGCCATTGTGACACAGCAGGGCCTCATGGAATCAAGGAGACCATGGTGACACAGGTGATGCACATGAAGCCAAGGAGCCATTGTGACACAGCGGGGCTTCTTCCCTTCAGCTCTGCAGCTGGCTTTCCCAGCCCACAGCACCATGTGCCAAGTGCTCTCCTCAGGGCTCTGCCTGCACACAGGCCCAGAGAAGTTTTCCTGTTTGTAAGGAAAGAATGGAAAAGCCTGAGCAGCTTTCCTAAACAACCAACCCCACATGCTCCGTCCAGGCTGCCTGCAATGATGTCCCCTTTCTACAAGGGACACTGTGAGCAGGAATGATGTCTGGGAGCAGAATTCCCGCAGTCTTTCCACGGAATTCTCTGTCCCTGTCCTTTGCCTGGCTCTCAGTGTCAGATGGAAGCTGCTGCTGCCATTCTCAGCTTGAAGCCCTCGTTTGATGCAAGCAGATGCTCCCAGGTGTGTTCAGCAGCTGTTGCTCAGTGTTGATGCAAAGCTTTTGTGTTCCTCATGGAAGCAAGGAGCCATTGTGACACTGCAGAGGCTCATGGCATCAAGGAGACAATTGTGACAGTACAGAACCTCCTAGAAACAAGGCTCCATGGTGACACCGTGATGAATCATGGAACCACATGGAAATGTGTTCCTGATGAGACGCAGCAGGGCCTTGTTGGAACCAAAGACACCTCTGCAAAAAGCAGGGTAGCTCACAGAACCAAGGAGTCCATTGTTACAATAGAAAACCTATGGAAGCAAGGAGCCATTGTGACACAGTGGGGCCACATGGAAGCCAAGGAGCCATTGTGACCCAGTGGGGCCTCATGGAATCAAGGAGACCATGGTGACACAGTGGGGCCACATGGAAGCCAAGGAGCCATTGTGACCCAGTGGGGCCTCATGGAATCAAGGAGACCATG
Organism: Corvus hawaiiensis; assembly: GCF_020740725.1. Lineage (NCBI taxonomy): Eukaryota > Metazoa > Chordata > Aves > Passeriformes > Corvidae > Corvus > Corvus hawaiiensis. The sequence goes on from NC_063243.1 coordinate 3,959,011, forward strand.
GTGACACAGGTGATGCACATGAAGCCAAGGAGCCATTGTGACACAGCGGGGCTTCTTCCCTTCAGCTCTGCAGCTGGCTGTCCCACACCGAGGCACCATGTGCCAAGTGCTCTCCTCAGGGCTCTCCCTCCACACAGGCCCAGAGAAGTTTTCCTGTTTGTAAGGAAAGAATGAAAAAGCCTGAGCAGCTTTCCTAAACAACCAACACCACATGCTCAGTCCAGGCTGCCTGCAATGATGTCCCCTTTCTACAAGGGACACTGTGAGCAGGAATGATGTCTGGGAGCAGAATTCTCGCAGTCTTTCCACGGAATTCTCTGTCCCTGTCTCTTGCCTGACTCTCTGTTGCAGATGGAAGCTGCTGCTGCCATTCTCAGCTTGAAGCCCTGGTTTGATGCAAGCAGATGCTCCCAGGTGTGTTCAGAAGCTGTTGCTCAGTGTTGATGCAAAGCTTTTGTGTTCCTCATGGAAGCAAGGAGCCATTGTGACACAGTGGGGCCTCATGGAATCAAGGAGACCATTGTGAGGCAGGTGATGCACATGAAGCCAAGGAGCCATTGTGACACAGCAGGGCCTCATGGAATCAAGGAGACCATGGTGACACAGGTGATGCACATGAAGCCAAGGAGCCATTGTGACACAGCGGGGCTTCTTCCCTTCACCTCTGCAGCTGGCTTTCCCAGCCCACAGCACCATGTGCCAAGTGCTCTCCTCAGGGCTCTGCCTGCACACAGGCCCAGAGAAGTTTTCCTGTTTGTAAGGAAAGAATGGAAAAGCCTGAGCAGCTTTCCTAAACAACCAACCCCACATGCTCCGTCCAGGCTGCCTGCAATGATGTCCCCTTTCTACAAGGGACACTGTGAGCAGGAATGATCTCTGGGAGCAGAATTCTCGCAGTCTTTCCACGGAATTCTCTGTCCCTGTCCTTTGCCTGGCTCTCTGTTGCAGATGGAAGCTGCTGCTGCCATTCTCAGCTTGAAGCCCTCGTTTGATGCAAGCAGATGCTCCCAGGTGTGTTCAGCAGCTGTTGCTCAGTGTTGATGCAAAGCTTTTGTGTTCCTCATGGAAGCAAGGAGCCATTGTGACACTGCAGAGGCTCATGGCATCAAGGAGACAATTGTGACAGTACAGAACCTCCTAGAAACAAGGCTCCATGGTGACACCGTGATGAATCATGGAACCACATGGAAATGTGTTCCTCATGAGACGCAGCAGGGCCTTGTTGGAACCAAAGACACCTCTGCAAAAAGCAGGGTAGCTCACAGAACCAAGGAGTCCATTGTTACAATAGAAAACCTATGGAAGCAAGGAGCCATTGTGACACAGTGGGGCCACATGGAAGCCAAGGAGCCATTGTGACCCAGTGGGGCCTCATGGAATCAAGGAGACCATGGTGACACAGTGGGGCCACATGGAAGCCAAGGAGCCATTGTGACCCAGTGGGGCCTCATGGAATCAAGGAGACCATGGTGACACAGGTGATGCACATGAAGCCAAGGAGCCATTGTGACACAGCGGGGCTTCTTCCCTTCAGCTCTGCAGCTGGCTGTCCCACACCGAGGCACCATGTGCCAAGTGCTCTCCTCAGGGCTCTCCCTCCACACAGGCCCAGAGAAGTTTTCCTGTTTGTAAGGAAAGAATGAAAAAGCCTGAGCAGCTTTCCTAAACAACCAAAACCACATGCTCAGTCGAGGCTGCCTGCAATGATGTCCCCTTTCTACAAGGGACACTGTGAGCAGGAATGATGTCTGGGAGCAGAATTCTCGCAGTCTTTCCACGGAATTCTCTGTCCCTGTCTCTTGCCTGGCTCTCTGTTGCAGATGGAAGCTGCTGCTGCCATTCTCAGCTTGAAGCCCTGGTTTGATGCAAGCAGATGCTCCCAGGTGTGTTCAGCAGCTGTTGCTCAGTGTTGATGCAAAGCTTTTGTGTTCCTCATGGAAGCAAGGAGCCATTGTGACACAGTGGGGCCTCATGGAATCAAGGAGACCATGGTGACACAGGTGATGCACACGAAGCCAAGGAGCCATTGTGACCCAGTGGGGCCTCATGGAATCAAGGAGACCATGGTGACACACGTGACGCACATGAATCCAAGGAGCCATTGTGACACAGTGGGGCCTCATGGAATCAAGGAGACCATGGTGACACAGGTGATGCACATGAAGCCAAGGAGCCATTGTGACCCAGTGGGGCCTCATGGAATCAAGGAGACCATGGTGACACAGGTGATGCACATGAAGCCAAGAAGCCATTGTGACACAGCAGGGCCTCATGGAATCAAGGAGACCATGGTGACACAGGTGATGCACATGAAGCCAAGGAGCCATTGTGACACAGCGGGGCTTCTTCCCTTCAGCTCTGCAGCTGGCTTTCCCAGCCCACAGCACCATGTGCCAAGTGCTCTCCTCAGGGCTCTGCCTGCACACAGGCCCAGAGAAGTTTTCCTGTTTGTAAGGAAAGAATGGAAAAGCCTGAGCAGCTTTCCTAAACAACCAACTCCACATGCTCCGTCCAGGCTGCCTGCAATGATGTCCCCTTTCTACAAGGGACACTGTGAGCAGGAATGATCTCTGGGAGCAGAATTCCCGCAGTCTTTCCACGGAATTCTCTGTCCCTGTCCTTTGCCTGGCTCTCTGTTGCAGATGGAAGCTGCTGCTGCCATTCTCAGCTTGAAGCCCTGGTTTGATGCAAGCAGATGCTCCCAGGTGTGTTCAGCAGCTGTTGCTCAGTGTTGATGCAAAGCTTTTGTGTTCCTCATGGAAGCAAGGAGCCATTGTGACACAGTGGGGCCTCATGGAATCAAGGAGACCATGGTGACACAGGTGATGCACACGAAGCCAAGGAGCCATTGTGACCCAGTGGGGCCTCATGGAATCAAGGAGACCATGGTGACACAGGTGATGCACATGAATCCAAGGAGCCATTGTGACACAGTGGGGCCTCATGGAATCAAGGAGACCATGGTGACACAGGTGATGCACATGAAGCCAAGGAGCCATTGTGACCCAGTGGGGCCTCATGGAATCAAGGAGACCATGGTGACACAGGTGATGCACATGAAGCCAAGGAGCCATTGTGACACAGCGGGGCTTCTTCCCTTCACCTCTGCAGCTGGCTGTCCCAGCCCACAGCACCATGTGCCAAGTGCTCTCCTCAGGGCTCTGCCTGCACACAGGCCCAGAGAAGTTTTCCTGTTTGTAAGGAAAGAATGAAAAAGCCTGAGCAGCTTTCCTAAACAACCAACCCCACATGCTCCGTCCAGGCTGCCTGCAATGATGTCCCCTTTCTACAAGGGACACTGTGAGCAGGAATGATCTCTGGGAGCAGAATTCTCGCAGTCTTTCCACGGAATTCTCTGTCCCTGTCCTTTGCCTGGCTCTCTGTTGCAGATGGAAGCTGCTGCTGCCATTCTCAGCTTGAAGCCCTGGTTTGATGCAAGCAGATGCTCCCAGGTGTGTTCAGCAGCTGTTGCTCAGTGTTGATGCAAAGCTTTTGTGTTCCTCATGGAAGCAAGGAGCCATTGTGACACTGCAGGGGCTCATGGCATCAAGGAGACAATTGTGACAGTACAGAACCTCCTAGAAACAAGGCTCCATGGTGACACCGTGATGAATCATGGAACCACATGGAAATGTGTTCCTGATGAGACGCAGCAGGGCCTTCTGGAACCAAAGACACCTCTGCAAAAAGCAGGGTAGCTCACAGAACCAAGGAGTCCATTGTTACAATAGAAAACCTATGGAAGCAAGGAGCCATTGTGACACAGTGGGGCCACATGGAAGCCAAGGAGCCATTGTGACCCAGTGGGGCCTCATGGAATCAAGGAGACCATGGTGACACAGGTGATGCACATGAAGCCAAGGAGCCATTGTGACCCAGTGGGGCCTCATGGAATCAAGGAGACCATGGTGACACAGGTGATGCACATGAAGCCAAGGAGCCATTGTGACCCAGTGGGGCCTCATGGAATCAAGGAGACCACGGTGACACAGGTGATGCACATGAAGCCAAGGAGCCATTGTGACACAGCGGGGCCTCATGGAATCAAGGAGACCATGGTGACACAGGTGATTCACATGAAGCCAAGGAGCCATTGTGACACAGTGGGGGCTCATGGAATCAAGGAGACCATGGTGACACAGGTGATGCACATGAAGCCAAGGAGCCATTGTGACCCAGTGGGGCCTCATGGAATCAAGGAGACCATGGTGACACAGGTGATGCACATGAAGCCAAGGAGCCATTGTGACCCAGTGGGGCCTCATGGAATCAAGGAGACCATGGTGACACAGGTGATGCACATGAAGCCAAGGAGCCATTGTGACCCAGTGGGGCCTCATGGAATCAAGGAGACCATGGTGACACAGGTGATGCACATGAAGCCAAGGAGCCATTGTGACCCAGTGGGGCCTCATGGAATCAAGGAGACCATGGTGACACAGGTGATGCACATGAAGCCAAGGAGCCATTGTGACACAGTGGGGCCTCATGGAATCAAGGAGACCATGGTGACACAGGTGATGCAAATGAAGTCAAGGAGCCATTGTGACACAGTGGGGCCTCATGGAATCAAGGAGACCATGGTGACACAGGTGATGCACATGAAGTCAAGGAGGCATTGTGACACAGCGGGGCTTCTTCCCTTCAGCTCTGCAGCTGGCTGTCCCAGCCCACAGCACCATGTGCCAAGTGCTCTCCTCAGGGCTCTGCCTGCACACAGGCCCAGAGAAGTTTTCCTGTTTGTAAGGAAAGAATGAAAAAGCCTGAGCAGGTTCCCTAGACAACCAAATCCACATGCTCAGTCCAGGCTGCCTGCAATGATGTCCCCTTTCTACAAGGGACACTGTGAGCAGGAATGATGTCTGGGAGCAGAATTCTCGCAGTCTTTCCACGGAATTCTCTGTCCCTGTCCTTTGCCTGGCTCTCTGTTGCAGATGGAAGCTGCCGCTGCCATTCTCAGCTTGAAGCCCTCGTTTGATGCAAGCAGATGCTCCCAGGTGTGTTCAGCAGCTGTTGCTCAGTGTTGATGCAAAGCTTTTGTGTTCCTCATGGAAGCAAGGAGCCATTGTGACACTGCAGGGGCTCATGGCATCAAGGAGACAATTGTGACAGTACAGAACCTCCTAGAAACAAGGCTCCATGGTGACACCGTGGGGAATCATGGAACCACATGGAAATGTGTTCCTGATGAGACACAACAGGGCCTTGTTGGAACCAAAGACACCTCTGCAAAAAGCAGGGTAGCTCACAGAACCAAGGAGTCCATTGTTACAATAGAAAACGTATGGAAGCAAAGAGACCATTGTGACACAGTGGGGCCACATGGAAGCCACGGAGCCATTGTGACCCAGTGGGGCCTCATGGAATCAAGGAGACCATGGTGACACAGGTGATGCACATGAAGCCAAGGAGCCATTGTGACACAGTGGGGCCTCATGGAATCAAGGAGACCATGGTGACACAGGTGATGCACATGAAGCCAAGGAGCCATTGTGACACAGCGGGGCCTCATGGAATCAAGGAGACCATGGTGACACAGGTGATGCACATGAAGCCAAGGAGCCATTGTGACACAGCGGGGCTTCTTCCCTTCAGCTCTGCAGCTGGCTGTCCCACACCGAGGCACCATGTGCCGAGTGCCCTCCTCAGGCCTCTGCCTGCACACAGGCCCAGAGAAGTTTTCCTGTTTGTAAGGAAAGAATGGAAAAGCCTGAGCAGGTTCCCTAGACAACCAAACCCACATGCTCAGTCCAGGCTGCCTGCAATGATGTCCCCTTTCTACAAGAGACACTGTGAGCAGGAATGCTCTCTGGGAGCAGAATTCTCGCAGTCTTTCCACGGAATTCTCTGTCCCTGTCCTTTGCCTGGCTCTCTGTTGCAGATGGAAGCTGCTGGTGCCTTTCTCTGCTTGAAGCCCTCGTTTGATGCAAGCAGATGCTCCCAGGTGTGTTCAGCAGCTGTTGCTCAGTGTTGATGCAAAGCTTTTGTGTTCCTCATGGAAGCAAGGAGCCATTGTGACACTGCAGGGGCTCATGGCATCAAGGAGACAATTGTGACACTACAGAACCTCCTAGAAACAAGACTCCATGGTGACACCGTGGCGAATCATGGAACCACATGGAAATGTGTTCCTGATGAGACGCAGCAGGGCATTGTTGGAACCAAAGACACCTCTGCAAAAAGCAGGGTAGCTCACAGAACCAAGGAGTCCATTGCTACAATAGAAAACCTATGGAAGCAAGGAGACCATTGTGACACAGTGGGGCCACATGGAAGCCACGGAGCCATTGTGACCCAGTGGGGCCTCATGGAATCAAGGAGACCATGGTGACACAGGTGATGCACATGAAGCCAAGGAGCCATTGTGACACAGTGGGGCCTCATGGAATCAAGGAGACCATGGTGACACAGGTGATGCACATGAAGCCAAGGAGCCATTGTGACACAGTGGGGCCTCATGGAATCAAGGAGACCATGGTGACACAGGTGATGCACATGAAGTCAAGGAGCCATTGTGACACAGTGGGGCCTCATGGAATCAAGGAGACCATGGTGACACAGGTGATGCACATGAAGTCAAGGAGCCATTGTGACCCAGTGGGGCCTCATGGAATCAAGGAGACCATGGTGACACAGGTGATGCACATGAAGCCAAGGAGCCATTGTGACACAGCGGGGCTTCTTCCCTTCAGCTCTGCAGCTGGCTGTCCCACACCGAGGCACCATGTGCCAAGTGCTCTCCTCAGGGCTCTGCCTGCACACAGGCCCAGAGAAGTTTTCCTGTTTGTAAGGAAAGAATGAAAAAGCCTGAGCAGGTTCCCCTGACAACCAAACCCACATGCTCAGTCCAGGCTGCCTGCAATGATGTCCCCTTTCTACAAGGGATACTGTGAGCAGGAATGATCTCTGGGAGCAGAATTCTCGCAGTCTTTCCACTGAATTCTCTGTCCCTGTCCTTTCCCTGGCTCTCTCTTGCAGATGGAAGCTGCTGGTGCCATTCTCAGCTTGAAGCCCTCGTTTGATGCAAGCAGATGATCCCAGGTGTGTTCAGCAGCTGTTGCTCAGTGTTGATGCAAAGCTTTTGTGTTCCTCATGTAATCAAGGGGACCATGGTGACACAGGTGATGCACATGAAGCCAAGGAGCCATTGTGACACAGTGGGGCCTCATGGAATCAAGGAGACCATGGTGACACAGGTGATGCACATGAAGCCAAGGAGCCATTGTGATACAGCGGGGCTTCTTCCCTTCAGCTCTGCAGCTGGCTGTCCCACACCGAGGCACCATGTGCCAAGTGCTCTCCTCAGGGCTCTGCCTGCACACAGGCCCAGAGAAGTTTTCCTGTTTGTAAGGAAAGAATGAAAAAGCCTGAGCAGGTTCCCCTGACAACCAACCCCACATGCTCAGTCCAGGCTGCCTGCAATGATGTCCCCTTTCTACAAGGGACACTGTGAGCAGGAATGATCTCTGGGAGCAGAATTCCCGCAGTCTTTCCACGGAATTCTCTGTCCCTGTCCTTTGCCTGGCTCTCTGTTGCAGATGGAAGCTGCTGCTGCCATTCTCAGCTTGAAGCCCTCGTTTGATGCAAGCAGATGCTCCCAGGTGTGTTCAGCAGCTGTTGCTCAGTGTTGATGCAAAGCTTTTGTGTTCCTCATGGAAGCAAGGAGCCATTGTGACACTGCAGGGGCTCATGGCATCAAGGAGACAATTGTGACAGTACAGAACCTCCTAGAAACAAGGCTCCATGGTGACACCGTGGGGAATCATGGAAACACATGGAAATGTGTTCCTCATGAGACACAGCAGGGCCTTGTTGGAACCAAAGACACCTCTGCAAAAAGCAGGGTAGCTCACAGAACCAAGGAGTCCATTGTTACAATAGAAAACCTATGGAAGCAAAGAGACCATTGTGACACAGTGGGGCCACATGGAAGCCACGGAGCCATTGTGACCCAGTGGGGCCTCATGGAATCAAGGAGACCATGGTGACACAGGTGATGCACATGAAGCCAAGGAGCCATTGTGACACAGTGGGGCCTCATGGAATCAAGGAGACCATGGTGACACAGGTGATGCACATGAAGCCAAGGAGCCATTGTGACACAGCGGGGCCTCATGGAATCAAGGAGACCATGGTGACACAGGTGATGCACATGAAGCCAAGGAGCCATTGTGACACAGCGGGGCTTCTTCCCTTCAGCTCTGCAGCTGGCTGTCCCACACCGAGGCACCATGTGCCGAGTGCTCTCCTCAGGCCTCTGCCTGCACACAGGCCCAGAGAAGTTTTCCTGTTTGTAAGGAAAGAATGGAAAAGCCTGAGCAGGTTCCCTAGACAACCAAACCCACATGCTCAGTCCAGGCTGCCTGCAATGATGTCCCCTTTCTACAAGGGACACTGTGAGCAGGAATGCTCTCTGGGAGCAGAATTCTCGCAGTCTTTCCACGGAATTCTCTGTCCCTGTCCTTTGCCTGGCTCTCTGTTGCAGATGGAAGCTGCTGGTGCCTTTCTCTGCTTGAAGCCCTCGTTTGATGCAAGCAGATGCTCCCAGGTGTGTTCAGCAGCTGTTGCTCAGTGTTGATGCAAAGCTTTTGTGTTCCTCATGGAAGCAAGGAGCCATTGTGACACTGCAGGGGCTCATGGCATCAAGGAGACAATTGTGACAGTACAGAACCTCCTAGAAACAAGACTCCATGGTGACACCGTGGCGAATCATGGAACCACATGGAAATGTGTTCCTCATGAGACGCAGCAGGGCATTGTTGGAACCAAAGACACCTCTGCAAAAAGCAGGGTAGCTCACAGAACCAAGGAGTCCATTGCTACAATAGAAAACCTATGGAAGCAAGGAGACCATTGTGACACAGTGGGGCCACATGGAAGCCACGGAGCCATTGTGACCCAGTGGGGCCTCATGGAATCAAGGAGACCATGGTGACACAGGTGATGCACATGAAGCCTAGGGGCCATTGTGACCCAGTGGGGCCTCATGGAATCAAGGAGACCATGGTGACACAGGTGATGCACATGAAGCCAAGGAGCCATTGTGACCCAGTGGGGCCTCATGGAATCAAGGAGACCATGGTGACACAGGTGATGCACATGAAGTCAAGGAGCCATTGTGACACAGTGGGGCCTCATGGAATCAAGGAGACCATGGTGACACAGGTGATGCACATGAAGTCAAGGAGCCATTGTGACCCAGTGGGGCCTCATGGAATCAAGGAGACCATGGTGACACAGGTGATGCACATGAAGCCAAGGAGCCATTGTGACCCAGCGGGGCCTCATGGAATCAAGGAGACCATGGTGACACAGGTGATGCACATGAAGCCAAGGAGCCATTGTGACACAGCGGGGCTACTTCCCTTCAGCTCTGCAGCTGGCTGTCCCAGCCCACAGCACCATGTGCCAAGTGCTCTCCTCAGGGCTCTGCCTGCACACAGGCCCAGAGAAGTTTTCCTGTTTGTAAGGAAAGAATGGAAAAGCCTGAGCAAGTTTCCTAAACAACCAACCCCACATGCTCCGTCCAGGCTGCCTGCAATGATGTCCCCTTTCTACAAGGGACACTGTGAGCAGGAATGATGTCTGGGAGCAGAATTCCCGCAGTCTTTCCACTGAATTCTCTGTCCCTGTCCTTTGCCTGGCTCTCTGTTGCAGATGGAAGCTGCTGGTGCCATTCTCAGCTTGAAGCCCTGGTTTGATGCAAGCAGATGCTCCCAGGTGTGTTCAGCAGCTGTTGCTCAGTGTTGATGCAAAGCTTTTGTGTTCCTCATGGAAGCAAGGAGCCATTGTGACACTGCAGGGGCTCATGGCATCAAGGAGACAATTGTGACAGTACAGAACCTCCTAGAAACAAGGCTCCATGGTGACACCGTGATGAATCATGGAACCACATGGAAATGTGTTCCTGATGAGACGCAGCAGGGCCTTCTGGAACCAAAGACACCTCTGCAAAAAGCAGGGTAGCTCACAGAACCAAGGAGTCCATTGTTACAATAGAAAACCTATGGAAGCAAGGAGCCATTGTGACACAGTGGGGCCACATGGAAGCCAAGGAGCCATTGTGACCCAGTGGGGCCTCATGGAATCAAGGAGACCATGGTGACACAGGTGATGCACATGAAGCCAAGGAGCCATTGTGACACAGTGGGGCCTCATGGAATCAAGGAGACCATTGTGACACAGGTGATGCACATGAAGCCAAGGAGCCATTGTGACACAGCGGGGCTTCTTCCCTTCAGCTCTGCAGCTGGCTGTCCCAGCCCACAGCACCATGTGCCAAGTGCTCTCCTCAGGGCTCTGCCTGCACACAAGCCCAGGAGAAGTTTTCCTGTTTGTAAGGAAAGAATGGAAAAGCCTGAGCAGGTTTTCTAAACAACCAACCCCACATGCTCAGTCCAGGCTGCCTGCAATGATGTCCCCTTTCTACAAGGGACACTGTGAGCAGGAATGATCTCTGGGAGCAGAATTCCCGCAGTCTTTCCACGGAATTCTCTGTCTCTGTCCTTTGCCTGGCTCTCTGTTGCAGATGGAAGCTGCTGCTGCCATTCTCAGCTTGAAGCCCTCGTTTGATGCAAGCAGATGCTCCCAGGTGTGTTCAGCAGCTGTTGCTCAGTGTTGATGCAAAGCTTTTGTGTTCCTCATGGAAGCAAGGAGCCATTGTGACACTGCAGGGGCTCATGGGATCAAGGAGGCAATTGTGACAGTACAGAACCTCCTAGAAACAAGGCTCCATGGTGACACCGTGATGAATCATGGAACCACATGGAAATGTGTTCCTGATGAGACACAGCAGGGCCTTGTTGGAACCAAAGACACCTCTGCAAAAAGCAGGGTAGCTCACAGAACCAAGGAGTCCATTGTTACAATAGAAAACCTATGGAATCAAGGAGCCATTGTGACACAGTGGGGACACATGGAAGCCAAGGAGCCATTGTGACCCAGTGGGGCCTCATGGAATCAAGGAGACCATGGTGACACAGGTGATGCACATGAAGCCAAGGAGCCATTGTGACCCAGTGGGGCCTCATGGAATCAAGGAGACCATGGTGACACAGGTGATGCACATGAAGCCAAGGAGCCATTGTGACACAGCAGGGCTTCTTCCCTTCAGCTCTGCAGCTGGCTGTCCCAGCCCACAGCACCATGTGCCAACTGCTCTCCTCAAGGCTCTGCCTGAACACAGGCCCAGGAGAAGTTTTCCTGTTTGTAAGGAAAGAATGGAAAAGCCTGAGCAGATTTTCTAAACAACCAACCCCACATGCTCAGTCCAGGCTGCCTGCAATGATGTCTCCTTTCTACAAGGGACACTGTGAGCAGGAATGATCTCTGGGAGCAGAATTCCCGCAGTCTTTCCACTGAATTCTCTGTCCCTGTCCTTTGCCTGGCTCTCTGTTGCAGATGGAAGCTGCTGCTGCCATTCTCAGCTTGAAGCCCTCGTTTGATGCAAGCAGATGCTCCCAGGTGTGTTCAGCAGCTGTTGCTCAGTGTTGATGCAAAGCTTTTGTGTTCCTCATGGAAGCAAGGAGCCATTGTGACACTGCAGGGGCTCATGGCATCAAGGAGACAATTGTGACACTACAGAACCTCCTAGAAACAAGGCTCCATGGTGACACTGTGATGAATCATGGAACCACATGGAAATGTGTTCCTGATGAGACGCAGCAGGGCCTTGTTGGAACCAAAGACACCTCTGCAAAAAGCAGGGTAGCTCACAGAACCAAGGAGTCCATTGTTACAATAGAAAACCTATGGAAGCAAGGAGCCATTGTGACACAGTGGGGCCACATGGAAGCCAAGGAGCCATTGTGACCCAGTGGGGCCTCATGGAATCAAGGAGACCATGGTGACACAGTGGGGCCACATGGAAGCCAAGGAGCCATTGTGACCCAGTGGGGCCTCATGGAATCAAGGAGACCATGGTGACACAGGTGATGCACATGAAGCCAAGGAGCCATTGTGACACAGCGGGGCTTCTTCCCTTCAGCTCTGCAGCTGGCTGTCCCACACCGAGGCACCATGTGCCAAGTGCTCTCCTCAGGGCTCTGCCTGCACACAGGCCCAGAGAAGTTTTCCTGTTTGTAAGGAAAGAATGAAAAAGCCTGAGCAGCTTTCCTAAACAACCAACACCACATGCTCAGTCCAGGCTGCCTGCAATGATGTCCCCTTTCTACAAGGGACACTGTGAGCAGGAATGATGTCTGGGAGCAGAATTCTCGCAGTCTTTCCACGGAATTCTCTGTCCCTGTCTCTTGCCTGGCTCTCTGTTGCAGATGGAAGCTGCTGCTGCCATTCTCAGCTTGAAGCCCTGGTTTGATGCAAGCAGATGCTCCCAGGTGTGTTCAGCAGCTGTTGCTCAGTGTTGATGCAAAGCTTTTGTGTTCCTCATGGAAGCAAGGAGCCATTGTGACACAGTGGGGCCTCATGGAATCAAGGAGACCATTGTGAGGCAGGTGATGCACATGAAGCCAAGGAGCCATTGTGACACAGCAGGGCCTCATGGAATCAAGGAGACCATGGTGACACAGGTGATGCACATGAAGCCAAGGAGCCATTGTGACACAGCGGGGCTTCTTCCCTTCAGCTCTGCAGCTGGCTTTCCCAGCCCACAGCACCATGTGCCAAGTGCTCTCCTCAGGGCTCTGCCTGCACACAGGCCCAGAGAAGTTTTCCTGTTTGTAAGGAAAGAATGGAAAAGCCTGAGCAGCTTTCCTAAACAACCAACCCCACATGCTCCGTCCAGGCTGCCTGCAATGATGTCCCCTTTCTACAAGGGACACTGTGAGCAGGAATGATGTCTGGGAGCAGAATTCCCGCAGTCTTTCCACGGAATTCTCTGTCCCTGTCCTTTGCCTGGCTCTCAGTGTCAGATGGAAGCTGCTGCTGCCATTCTCAGCTTGAAGCCCTCGTTTGATGCAAGCAGATGCTCCCAGGTGTGTTCAGCAGCTGTTGCTCAGTGTTGATGCAAAGCTTTTGTGTTCCTCATGGAAGCAAGGAGCCATTGTGACACTGCAGAGGCTCATGGCATCAAGGAGACAATTGTGACAGTACAGAACCTCCTAGAAACAAGGCTCCATGGTGACACCGTGATGAATCATGGAACCACATGGAAATGTGTTCCTCATGAGACGCAGCAGGGCCTTGTTGGAACCAAAGACACCTCTGCAAAAAGCAGGGTAGCTCACAGAACCAAGGAGTCCATTGTTACAATAGAAAACCTATGGAAGCAAGGAGCCATTGTGACACAGTGGGGCCACATGGAAGCCAAGGAGCCATTGTGACCCAGTGGGGCCTCATGGAATCAAGGAGACCATGGTGACACAGTGGGGCCACATGGAAGCCAAGGAGCCATTGTGACACAGTGAGGCCTCATGGAATCAAGGAGACCATGGTGACACAGGTGATGCACATGAAGCCAAGGAGCCATTGTGACACAGCGGGGCTTCTTCCCTTCAGCTCTGCAGCTGGCTGTCCCAGACCGAGGCACCATGTGCCAAGTGCTCTCCTCAGGGCTCTCCCTCCACACAGGCCCAGAGAAGTTTTCCTGTTTGTAAGGAAAGAATGAAAAAGCCTGAGCAGCTTTCCTAAACAACCAACACCACATGCTCAGTCCAGGCTGCCTGCAATGATGTCCCCTTTCTACAAGGGACACTGTGAGCAGGAATGATGTCTGGGAGCAGAATTCTCGCAGTCTTTCCACGGAATTCTCTGTCCCTGTCTCTTGCCTGGCTCTCTGTTGCAGATGGAAGCTGCTGCTGCCATTCTCAGCTTGAAGCCCTGGTTTGATGCAAGCAGATGCTCCCAGGTGTGTTCAGCAGCTGTTGCTCAGTGTTGATGCAAAGCTTTTGTGTTCCTCATGGAAGCAAGGAGCCATTGTGACACTGCAGGGGCTCATGGCATCAAGGAGACAATTGTGACACTACAGAACCTCCTAGAAACAAGGCTCCATGGTGACACTGTGATGAATCATGGAACCACATGGAAATGTGTTCCTGATGAGACGCAGCAGGGCCTTGTTGGAACCAAAGACACCTCTGCAAAAAGCAGGGTAGCTCACAGAACCAAGGAGTCCATTGTTACAATAGAAAACCTATGGAAGCAAGGAGCCATTGTGACACAGTGGGGCCACATGGAAGCCAAGGAGCCATTGTGACCCAGTGGGGCCTCATGGAATCAAGGAGACCATGGTGACACAGTGGGGCCACATGGAAGCCAAGGAGCCATTGTGACCCAGTGGGGCCTCATGGAATCAAGGAGACCATGGTGACACAGGTGATGCACATGAAGCCAAGGAGCCATTGTGACACAGCGGGGCTTCTTCCCTTCAGCTCTGCAGCTGGCTGTCCCAGACCGAGGCACCATGTGCCAAGTGCTCTCCTCAGGGCTCTCCCTCCACACAGGCCCAGAGAAGTTTTCCTGTTTGTAAGGAAAGAATGAAAAAGCCTGAGCAGCTTTCCTAAACAACCAACACCACATGCTCAGTCCAGGCTGCCTGCAATGATGTCCCCTTTCTACAAGGGACACTGTGAGCAGGAATGATGTCTGGGAGCAGAATTCTCGCAGTCTTTCCACGGAATTCTCTGTCCCTGTCTCTTGCCTGGCTCTCTGTTGCAGATGGAAGCTGCTGCTGCCATTCTCAGCTTGAAGCCCTGGTTTGATGCAAGCAGATGCTCCCAGGTGTGTTCAGCAGCTGTTGCTCAGTGTTGATGCAAAGCTTTTGTGTTCCTCATGGAAGCAAGGAGCCATTGTGACACAGTGGGGCCTCATGGAATCAAGGAGACCATTGTGAGGCAGGTGATGCACATGAAGCCAAGGAGCCATTGTGACACAGCAGGGCCTCATGGAATCAAGGAGACCATGGTGACACAGGTGATGCACATGAAGCCAAGGAGCCATTGTGACACAGCGGGGCTTCTTCCCTTCAGCTCTGCAGCTGGCTTTCCCAGCCCACAGCACCATGTGCCAAGTGCTCTCCTCAGGGCTCTGCCTGCACACAGGCCCAGAGAAGTTTTCCTGTTTGTAAGGAAAGAATGGAAAAGCCTGAGCAGCTTTCCTAAACAACCAACCCCACATGCTCCGTCCAGGCTGCCTGCAATGATGTCCCCTTTCTACAAGGGACACTGTGAGCAGGAATGATGTCTGGGAGCAGAATTCCCGCAGTCTTTCCACGGAATTCTCTGTCCCTGTCCTTTGCCTGGCTCTCAGTGTCAGATGGAAGCTGCTGCTGCCATTCTCAGCTTGAAGCCCTCGTTTGATGCAAGCAGATGCTCCCAGGTGTGTTCAGCAGCTGTTGCTCAGTGTTGATGCAAAGCTTTTGTGTTCCTCATGGAAGCAAGGAGCCATTGTGACACTGCAGAGGCTCATGGCATCAAGGAGACAATTGTGACAGTACAGAACCTCCTAGAAACAAGGCTCCATGGTGACACCGTGATGAATCATGGAACCACATGGAAATGTGTTCCTCATGAGACGCAGCAGGGCCTTGTTGGAACCAAAGACACCTCTGCAAAAAGCAGGGTAGCTCACAGAACCAAGGAGTCCATTGTTACAATAGAAAACCTATGGAAGCAAGGAGCCATTGTGACACAGTGGGGCCACATGGAAGCCAAGGAGCCATTGTGACCCAGTGGGGCCTCATGGAATCAAGGAGACCATGGTGACACAGTGGGGCCACATGGAAGCCAAGGAGCCATTGTGACACAGTGAGGCCTCATGGAATCAAGGAGACCATGGTGACACAGGTGATGCACATGAAGCCAAGGAGCCATTGTGACACAGCGGGGCTTCTTCCCTTCAGCTCTGCAGCTGGCTGTCCCAGACCGAGGCACCATGTGCCAAGTGCTCTCCTCAGGGCTCTCCCTCCACACAGGCCCAGAGAAGTTTTCCTGTTTGTAAGGAAAGAATGAAAAAGCCTGAGCAGCTTTCCTAAACAACCAACACCACATGCTCAGTCCAGGCTGCCTGCAATGATGTCCCCTTTCTACAAGGGACACTGTGAGCAGGAATGCTCTCTGGGAGCAGAATTCTCGCAGTCTTTCCACGGAATTCTCTGTCCCTGTCTCTTGCCTGGCTCTCTGTTGCAGATGGAAGCTGCTGCTGCCATTCTCAGCTTGAAGCCCTGGTTTGATGCAAGCAGATGCTCCCAGGTGTGTTCAGCAGCTGTTGCTCAGTGTTGATGCAAAGCTTTTGTGTTCCTCATGGAAGCAAGGAGCCATTGTGACACTGCAGGGGCTCATGGCATCAAGGAGACAATTGTGACACTACAGAACCTCCTAGAAACAAGGCTCCATGGTGACACTGTGATGAATCATGGAACCACATGGAAATGTGTTCCTGATGAGACGCAGCAGGGCCTTGTTGGAACCAAAGACACCTCTGCAAAAAGCAGGGTAGCTCACAGAACCAAGGAGTCCATTGTTACAATAGAAAACCTATGGAAGCAAGGAGCCATTGTGACACAGTGGGGCCACATGGAAGCCAAGGAGCCATTGTGACCCAGTGGGGCCTCATGGAATCAAGGAGACCATGGTGACACAGTGGGGCCACATGGAAGCCAAGGAGCCATTGTGACCCAGTGGGGCCTCATGGAATCAAGGAGACCATGGTGACACAGGTGATGCACATGAAGCCAAGGAGCCATTGTGACACAGCGGGGCTTCTTCCCTTCAGCTCTGCAGCTGGCTGTCCCAGACCGAGGCACCATGTGCCAAGTGCTCTCCTCAGGGCTCTCCCTCCACACAGGCCCAGAGAAGTTTTCCTGTTTGTAAGGAAAGAATGAAAAAGCCTGAGCAGCTTTCCTAAACAACCAACACCACATGCTCAGTCCAGGCTGCCTGCAATGATGTCCCCTTTCTACAAGGGACACTGTGAGCAGGAATGATGTCTGGGAGCAGAATTCTCGCAGTCTTTCCACGGAATTCTCTGTCCCTGTCTCTTGCCTGGCTCTCTGTTGCAGATGGAAGCTGCTGCTGCCATTCTCAGCTTGAAGCCCTGGTTTGATGCAAGCAGATGCTCCCAGGTGTGTTCAGCAGCTGTTGCTCAGTGTTGATGCAAAGCTTTTGTGTTCCTCATGGAAGCAAGGAGCCATTGTGACACAGTGGGGCCTCATGGAATCAAGGAGACCATTGTGAGGCAGGTGATGCACATGAAGCCAAGGAGCCATTGTGACACAGCAGGGCCTCATGGAATCAAGGAGACCATGGTGACACAGGTGATGCACATGAAGCCAAGGAGCCATTGTGACACAGCGGGGCTTCTTCCCTTCACCTCTGCAGCTGGCTTTCCCAGCCCACAGCACCATGTGCCAAGTGCTCTCCTCAGGGCTCTGCCTGCACACAGGCCCAGAGAAGTTTTCCTGTTTGTAAGGAAAGAATGGAAAAGCCTGAGCAGCTTTCCTAAACAACCAACCCCACATGCTCCGTCCAGGCTGCCTGCAATGATGTCCCCTTTCTACAAGGGACACTGTGAGCAGGAATGATCTCTGGGAGCAGAATTCCCGCAGTCTTTCCACGGAATTCTCTGTCCCTGTCCTTTGCCTGGCTCTCTGTTGCAGATGGAAGCTGCTGCTGCCATTCTCAGCTTGAAGCCCTCGTTTGATGCAAGCAGATGCTCCCAGGTGTGTTCAGCAGCTGTTGCTCAGTGTTGATGCAAAGCTTTTGTGTTCCTCATGGAAGCAAGGAGCCATTGTGACACTGCAGAGGCTCATGGCATCAAGGAGACAATTGTGACAGTACAGAACCTCCTAGAAACAAGGCTCCATGGTGACACCGTGATGAATCATGGAACCACATGGAAATGTGTTCCTCATGAGACGCAGCAGGGCCTTGTTGGAACCAAAGACACCTCTGCAAAAAGCAGGGTAGCTCACAGAACCAAGGAGTCCATTGTTACAATAGAAAACCTATGGAAGCAAGGAGCCATTGTGACACAGTGGGGCCACATGGAAGCCAAGGAGCCATTGTGACCCAGTGGGGCCTCATGGAATCAAGGAGACCATGGTGACACAGTGGGGCCACATGGAAGCCAAGGAGCCATTGTGACCCAGTGGGGCCTCATGGAATCAAGGAGACCATGGTGACACAGGTGATGCACATGAAGCCAAGGAGCCATTGTGACACAGCGGGGCTTCTTCCCTTCAGCTCTGCAGCTGGCTGTCCCACACCGAGGCACCATGTGCCAAGTGCTCTCCTCAGGGCTCTCCCTCCACACAGGCCCAGAGAAGTTTTCCTGTTTGTAAGGAAAGAATGAAAAAGCCTGAGCAGCTTTCCTAAACAACCAACACCACATGCTCAGTCCAGGCTGCCTGCAATGATGTCCCCTTTCTACAAGGGACACTGTGAGCAGGAATGATGTCTGGGAGCAGAATTCTCGCAGTCTTTCCACGGAATTCTCTGTCCCTGTCTCTTGCCTGGCTCTCTGTTGCAGATGGAAGCTGCTGCTGCCATTCTCAGCTTGAAGCCCTGGTTTGATGCAAGCAGATGCTCCCAGGTGTGTTCAGCAGCTGTTGCTCAGTGTTGATGCAAAGCTTTTGTGTTCCTCATGGAAGCAAGGAGCCATTGTGACACAGTGGGGCCTCATGGAATCAAGGAGACCATGGTGACACAGGTGATGCACACGAAGCCAAGGAGCCATTGTGACCCAGTGGGGCCTCATGGAATCAAGGAGACCATGGTGACACAGGTGATGCACATGAATCCAAGGAGCCATTGTGACACAGTGGGGCCTCATGGAATCAAGGAGACCATGGTGACACAGGTGATGCACATGAAGCCACGGAGCCATTGTGACCCAGTGGGGCCTCATGGAATCAAGGAGACCATGGTGACACAGGTGATGCACATGAAGCCAAGGAGCCATTGTGACACAGCGGGGCTTCTTCCCTTCAGCTGTGCAGCTGGCTGTCCCAGCCCACAGCACCATGTGCCAAGTGCTCTCCTCAGGGCTCTGCCTGCACACAGGCCCAGAGAAGTTTTCCTGTTTGTAAGGAAAGAATGAAAAAGCCTGAGCAGGTTCCCTAGACAACCAAACCCACATGCTCAGTCCAGGCTGCCTGCAATGATGTCCCCTTTCTACAAGGGACACTGTGAGCAGGAATGATGTCTGGGAGCAGAATTCTCGCAGTCTTTCCACGGAATTCTCTGTCCCTGTCCTTTGCCTGGCTCTCTGTTGCAGATGGAAGCTGCTGCTGCCATTCTCAGCTTGAAGCCCTCGTTTGATGCAAGCAGATGCTCCCAGGTGTGTTCAGCAGCTGTTGCTCAGTGTTGATGCAAAGCTTTTGTGTTCCTCATGGAAGCAAGGAGCCATTGTGACACTGCAGGGGCTCATGGCATCAAGGAGACAATTGTGACAGTACAGAACCTCCTAGAAACAAGGCTCCATGGTGACACCGTGGGGAATCATGGAACCACATGGAAATGTGTTCCTGATGAGACGCAGCAGGGCCTTGTTGGAACCAAAGACACCTCTGCAAAAAGCAGGGTAGCTCACAGAACCAAGGAGTCCATTGTTACAATAGAAAACCTATGGAAGCAAGGAGCCATTGTGACACAGTGGGGCCACATGGAAGCCAAGGAGCCATTGTGACCCAGTGGGGCCTCATGGAATCAAGGAGACCATGGTGACACAGTGGGGCCACATGGAAGCCAAGGAGCCATTGTGACCCAGTGGGGCCTCATGGAATCAAGGAGACCATGGTGACACAGGTGATGCACATGAAGCCAAGGAGCCATTGTGACACAGCGGGGCTTCTTCCCTTCAGCTCTGCAGCTGGCTGTCCCAGACCGAGGCACCATGTGCCAAGTGCTCTCCTCAGGGCTCTCCCTCCACACAGGCCCAGAGAAGTTTTCCTGTTTGTAAGGAAAGAATGAAAAAGCCTGAGCAGCTTTCCTAAACAACCAACACCACATGCTCAGTCCAGGCTGCCTGCAATGATGTCCCCTTTCTACAAGGGACACTGTGAGCAGGAATGATGTCTGGGAGCAGAATTCTCGCAGTCTTTCCACGGAATTCTCTGTCCCTGTCTCTTGCCTGGCTCTCTGTTGCAGATGGAAGCTGCTGCTGCCATTCTCAGCTTGAAGCCCTGGTTTGATGCAAGCAGATGCTCCCAGGTGTGTTCAGCAGCTGTTGCTCAGTGTTGATGCAAAGCTTTTGTGTTCCTCATGGAAGCAAGGAGCCATTGTGACACAGTGGGGCCTCATGGAATCAAGGAGACCATTGTGAGGCAGGTGATGCACATGAAGCCAAGGAGCCATTGTGACCCAGTGGGGCCTCATGGAATCAAGGAGACCATGGTGACACAGGTGATGCACATGAAGCCAAGGAGCCATTGTGACACAGCGGGGCTTCTTCCCTTCAGCTCTGCAGCTGGCTGTCCCAGCCCACAGCACCATGTGCCAAGTGCTCTCCTCAGGGCTCTGCCTGCACACAGGCCCAGAGAAGTTTTCCTGTTTGTAAGGAAAGAATGGAAAAGCCTGAGCAGCTTTCCTAAACAACCAACCCCACATGCTCCGTCCAGGCTGCCTGCAATGATGTCCCCTTTCTACAAGGGACACTGTGAGCAGGAATGATGTCTGGGAGCAGAATTCCCGCAGTCTTTCCACGGAATTCTCTGTCCCTGTCCTTTGCCTGGCTCTCAGTGTCAGATGGAAGCTGCTGCTGCCATTCTCAGCTTGAAGCCCTCGTTTGATGCAAGCAGATGCTCCCAGGTGTGTTCAGCAGCTGTTGCTCAGTGTTGATGCAAAGCTTTTGTGTTCCTCATGGAAGCAAGGAGCCATTGTGACACTGCAGAGGCTCATGGCATCAAGGAGACAATTGTGACAGTACAGAACCTCCTAGAAACAAGGCTCCATGGTGACACCGTGATGAATCATGGAACCACATGGAAATGTGTTCCTCATGAGACGCAGCAGGGCCTTGTTGGAACCAAAGACACCTCTGCAAAAAGCAGGGTAGCTCACAGAACCAAGGAGTCCATTGTTACAATAGAAAACCTATGGAAGCAAGGAGCCATTGTGACACAGTGGGGCCACATGGAAGCCAAGGAGCCATTGTGACCCAGTGGGGCCTCATGGAATCAAGGAGACCATGGTGACACAGTGGGGCCACATGGAAGCCAAGGAGCCATTGTGACCCAGTGGGGCCTCATGGAATCAAGGAGACCATGGTGACACAGGTGATGCACATGAAGCCAAGGAGCCATTGTGACACAGCGGGCCTTCTTCCCTTCAGCTCTGCAGCTGGCTGTCCCAGACCGAGGCACCATGTGCCAAGTGCTCTCCTCAGGGCTCTCCCTCCACACAGGCCCAGAGAAGTTTTCCTGTTTGTAAGGAAAGAATGAAAAAGCCTGAGCAGCTTTCCTAAACAACCAACACCACATGCTCAGTCCAGGCTGCCTGCAATGATGTCCCCTTTCTACAAGGGACACTGTGAGCAGGAATGATGTCTGGGAGCAGAATTCTCGCAGTCTTTCCACGGAATTCTCTGTCCCTGTCTCTTGCCTGGCTCTCTGTTGCAGATGGAAGCTGCTGCTGCCATTCTCAGCTTGAAGCCCTGGTTTGATGCAAGCAGATGCTCCCAGGTGTGTTCAGCAGCTGTTGCTCAGTGTTGATGCAAAGCTTTTGTGTTCCTCATGGAAGCAAGGAGCCATTGTGACACAGTGGGGCCTCATGGAATCAAGGAGACCATTGTGAGGCAGGTGATGCACATGAAGCCAAGGAGCCATTGTGACACAGCAGGGCCTCATGGAATCAAGGAGACCATGGTGACACAGGTGATGCACATGAAGCCAAGGAGCCATTGTGACACAGCGGGGCTTCTTCCCTTCACCTCTGCAGCTGGCTTTCCCAGCCCACAGCACCATGTGCCAAGTGCTCTCCTCAGGGCTCTGCCTGCACACAGGCCCAGAGAAGTTTTCCTGTTTGTAAGGAAAGAATGGAAAAGCCTGAGCAGCTTTCCTAAACAACCAACCCCACATGCTCCGTCCAGGCTGCCTGCAATGATGTCCCCTTTCTACAAGGGACACTGTGAGCAGGAATGATGTCTGGGAGCAGAATTCCCGCAGTCTTTCCACGGAATTCTCTGTCCCTGTCCTTTGCCTGGCTCTCAGTGTCAGATGGAAGCTGCTGCTGCCATTCTCAGCTTGAAGCCCTCGTTTGATGCAAGCAGATGCTCCCAGGTGTGTTCAGCAGCTGTTGCTCAGTGTTGATGCAAAGCTTTTGTGTTCCTCATGGAAGCAAGGAGCCATTGTGACACTGCAGAGGCTCATGGCATCAAGGAGACAATTGTGACAGTACAGAACCTCCTAGAAACAAGGCTCCATGGTGACACCGTGATGAATCATGGAACCACATGGAAATGTGTTCCTCATGAGACGCAGCAGGGCCTTGTTGGAACCAAAGACACCTCTGCAAAAAGCAGGGTAGCTCACAGAACCAAGGAGTCCATTGTTACAATAGAAAACCTATGGAAGCAAGGAGCCATTGTGACACAGTGGGGCCACATGGAAGCCAAGGAGCCATTGTGACCCAGTGGGGCCTCATGGAATCAAGGAGACCATGGTGACACAGTGGGGCCACATGGAAGCCAAGGAGCCATTGTGACACAGTGAGGCCTCATGGAATCAAGGAGACCATGGTGACACAGGTGATGCACATGAAGCCAAGGAGCCATTGTGACACAGCGGGGCTTCTTCCCTTCAGCTCTGCAGCTGGCTGTCCCAGACCGAGGCACCATGTGCCAAGTGCTCTCCTCAGGGCTCTCCCTCCACACAGGCCCAGAGAAGTTTTCCTGTTTGTAAGGAAAGAATGAAAAAGCCTGAGCAGCTTTCCTAAACAACCAACACCACATGCTCAGTCCAGGCTGCCTGCAATGATGTCCCCTTTCTACAAGGGACACTGTGAGCAGGAATGATGTCTGGGAGCAGAATTCTCGCAGTCTTTCCACGGAATTCTCTGTCCCTGTCTCTTGCCTGGCTCTCTGTTGCAGATGGAAGCTGCTGCTGCCATTCTCAGCTTGAAGCCCTGGTTTGATGCAAGCAGATGCTCCCAGGTGTGTTCAGCAGCTGTTGCTCAGTGTTGATGCAAAGCTTTTGTGTTCCTCATGGAAGCAAGGAGCCATTGTGACACTGCAGGGGCTCATGGCATCAAGGAGACAATTGTGACACTACAGAACCTCCTAGAAACAAGGCTCCATGGTGACACTGTGATGAATCATGGAACCACATGGAAATGTGTTCCTGATGAGACGCAGCAGGGCCTTGTTGGAACCAAAGACACCTCTGCAAAAAGCAGGGTAGCTCACAGAACCAAGGAGTCCATTGTTACAATAGAAAACCTATGGAAGCAAGGAGCCATTGTGACACAGTGGGGCCACATGGAAGCCAAGGAGCCATTGTGACCCAGTGGGGCCTCATGGAATCAAGGAGACCATGGTGACACAGTGGGGCCACATGGAAGCCAAGGAGCCATTGTGACCCAGTGGGGCCTCATGGAATCAAGGAGACCATGGTGACACAGGTGATGCACATGAAGCCAAGGAGCCATTGTGACACAGCGGGGCTTCTTCCCTTCAGCTCTGCAGCTGGCTGTCCCAGACCGAGGCACCATGTGCCAACTGCTCTCCTCAGGGCTCTCCCTCCACACAGGCCCAGAGAAGTTTTCCTGTTTGTAAGGAAAGAATGAAAAAGCCTGAGCAGCTTTCCTAAACAACCAACACCACATGCTCCGTCCAGGCTGCCTGCAATGATGTCCCCTTTCTACAAGGGACACTGTGAGCAGGAATGATCTCTGGGAGCAGAATTCCCGCAGTCTTTCCACGGAATTCTCTGTCCCTGTCCTTTGCCTGGCTCTCTGTTGCAGATGGAAGCTGCTGCTGCCATTCTCAGCTTGAAGCCCTGGTTTGATGCAAGCAGATGCTCCCAGGTGTGTTCAGCAGCTGTTGCTCAGTGTTGATGCAAAGCTTTTGTGTTCCTCATGGAAGCAAGGAGCCATTGTGACACAGTGGGGCCTCATGGAATCAAGGAGACCATTGTGAGGCAGGTGATGCACATGAAGCCAAGGAGCCATTGTGACACAGCAGGGCCTCATGGAATCAAGGAGACCATGGTGACACAGGTGATGCACATGAAGCCAAGGAGCCATTGTGACACAGCGGGGCTTCTTCCCTTCACCTCTGCAGCTGGCTTTCCCAGCCCACAGCACCATGTGCCAAGTGCTCTCCTCAGGGCTCTGCCTGCACACAGGCCCAGAGAAGTTTTCCTGTTTGTAAGGAAAGAATGGAAAAGCCTGAGCAGCTTTCCTAAACAACCAACCCCACATGCTCCGTCCAGGCTGCCTGCAATGATGTCCCCTTTCTACAAGGGACACTGTGAGCAGGAATGATCTCTGGGAGCAGAATTCCCGCAGTCTTTCCACGGAATTCTCTGTCCCTGTCCTTTGCCTGGCTCTCTGTTGCAGATGGAAGCTGCTGCTGCCATTCTCAGCTTGAAGCCCTCGTTTGATGCAAGCAGATGCTCCCAGGTGTGTTCAGCAGCTGTTGCTCAGTGTTGATGCAAAGCTTTTGTGTTCCTCATGGAAGCAAGGAGCCATTGTGACACTGCAGAGGCTCATGGCATCAAGGAGACAATTGTGACAGTACAGAACCTCCTAGAAACAAGGCTCCATGGTGACACCGTGATGAATCATGGAACCACATGGAAATGTGTTCCTCATGAGACGCAGCAGGGCCTTGTTGGAACCAAAGACACCTCTGCAAAAAGCAGGGTAGCTCACAGAACCAAGGAGTCCATTGTTACAATAGAAAACCTATGGAAGCAAGGAGCCATTGTGACACAGTGGGGCCACATGGAAGCCACGGAGCCATTGTGACCCAGTGGGGCCTCATGGAATCAAGGAGACCATGGTGACACAGTGGGGCCACATGGAAGCCAAGGAGCCATTGTGACCCAGTGGGGCCTCATGGAATCAAGGAGACCATGGTGACACAGGTGATGCACATGAAGCCAAGGAGCCATTGTGACACAGCGGGGCTTCTTCCCTTCAGCTCTGCAGCTGGCTGTCCCAGACCGAGGCACCATGTGCCAAGTGCTCTCCTCAGGGCTCTCCCTCCACACAGGCCCAGAGAAGTTTTCCTGTTTGTAAGGAAAGAATGAAAAAGCCTGAGCAGCTTTCCTAAACAACCAACACCACATGCTCAGTCCAGGCTGCCTGCAATGATGTCCCCTTTCTACAAGGGACACTGTGAGCAGGAATGATGTCTGGGAGCAGAATTCTCGCAGTCTTTCCACGGAATTCTCTGTCCCTGTCTCTTGCCTGGCTCTCTGTTGCAGATGGAAGCTGCTGCTGCCATTCTCAGCTTGAAGCCCTGGTTTGATGCAAGCAGATGCTCCCAGGTGTGTTCAGCAGCTGTTGCTCAGTGTTGATGCAAAGCTTTTGTGTTCCGCATGGAAGCAAGGAGCCATTGTGACACAGTGGGGCCTCATGGAATCAAGGAGACCATGGTGACACAGGTGATGCACACGAAGCCAAGGAGCCATTGTGACCCAGTGGGGCCTCATGGAATCAAGGAGACCATGGTGACACAGGTGATGCACATGAATCCAAGGAGCCATTGTGACACAGTGGGGCCTCATGGAATCAAGGAGACCATGGTGACACAGGTGATGCACATGAAGCCAAGGAGCCATTGTGACCCAGTGGGGCCTCATGGAATCAAGGAGACCATGGTGACACAGGTGATGCACATGAAGCCAAGGAGCCATTGTGACACAGCGGGGCTTCTTCCCTTCAGCTGTGCAGCTGGCTGTCCCAGCCCACAGCACCATGTGCCAAGTGCTCTCCTCAGGGCTCTGCCTGCACACAGGCCCAGAGAAGTTTTCCTGTTTGTAAGGAAAGAATGAAAAAGCCTGAGCAGGTTCCCTAGACAACCAAACCCACATGCTCAGTCCAGGCTGCCTGCAATGATGTCCCCTTTCTACAAGGGACACTGTGAGCAGGAATGATGTCTGGGAGCAGAATTCTCGCAGTCTTTCCACGGAATTCTCTGTCCCTGTCCTTTGCCTGGCTCTCTGTTGCAGATGGAAGCTGCTGCTGCCATTCTCAGCTTGAAGCCCTCGTTTGATGCAAGCAGATGCTCCCAGGTGTGTTCAGCAGCTGTTGCTCAGTGTTGATGCAAAGCTTTTGTGTTCCTCATGGAAGCAAGGAGCCATTGTGACACTGCAGGGGCTCATGGCATCAAGGAGACAATTGTGACAGTACAGAACCTCCTAGAAACAAGGCTCCATGGTGACACCGTGGGGAATCATGGAACCACATGGAAATGTGTTCCTGATGAGACGCAGCAGGGCCTTGTTGGAACCAAAGACACCTCTGCAAAAAGCAGGGTAGCTCACAGAACCAAGGAGTCCATTGTTACAATAGAAAACCTATGGAAGCAAGGAGCCATTGTGACACAGTGGGGCCACATGGAAGCCAAGGAGCCATTGTGACCCAGTGGGGCCTCATGGAATCAAGGAGACCATGGTGACACAGTGGGGCCACATGGAAGCCAAGGAGCCATTGTGACCCAGTGGGGCCTCATGGAATCAAGGAGACCATGGTGACACAGGTGATGCACATGAAGCCAAGGAGCCATTGTGACACAGCGGGGCTTCTTCCCTTCAGCTCTGCAGCTGGCTGTCCCAGACCGAGGCACCATGTGCCAAGTGCTCTCCTCAGGGCTCTCCCTCCACACAGGCCCAGAGAAGTTTTCCTGTTTGTAAGGAAAGAATGAAAAAGCCTGAGCAGCTTTCCTAAACAACCAACACCACATGCTCAGTCCAGGCTGCCTGCAATGATGTCCCCTTTCTACAAGGGACACTGTGAGCAGGAATGATGTCTGGGAGCAGAATTCTCGCAGTCTTTCCACGGAATTCTCTGTCCCTGTCTCTTGCCTGGCTCTCTGTTGCAGATGGAAGCTGCTGCTGCCATTCTCAGCTTGAAGCCCTGGTTTGATGCAAGCAGATGCTCCCAGGTGTGTTCAGCAGCTGTTGCTCAGTGTTGATGCAAAGCTTTTGTGTTCCTCATGGAAGCAAGGAGCCATTGTGACACAGTGGGGCCTCATGGAATCAAGGAGACCATTGTGAGGCAGGTGATGCACATGAAGCCAAGGAGCCATTGTGACCCAGTGGGGCCTCATGGAATCAAGGAGACCATGGTGACACAGGTGATGCACATGAAGCCAAGGAGCCATTGTGACACAGCGGGGCTTCTTCCCTTCAGCTCTGCAGCTGGCTGTCCCAGCCCACAGCACCATGTGCCAAGTGCTCTCCTCAGGGCTCTGCCTGCACACAGGCCCAGAGAAGTTTTCCTGTTTGTAAGGAAAGAATGGAAAAGCCTGAGCAGCTTTCCTAAACAACCAACCCCACATGCTCCGTCCAGGCTGCCTGCAATGATGTCCCCTTTCTACAAGGGACACTGTGAGCAGGAATGATGTCTGGGAGCAGAATTCCCGCAGTCTTTCCACGGAATTCTCTGTCCCTGTCCTTTGCCTGGCTCTCAGTGTCAGATGGAAGCTGCTGCTGCCATTCTCAGCTTGAAGCCCTCGTTTGATGCAAGCAGATGCTCCCAGGTGTGTTCAGCAGCTGTTGCTCAGTGTTGATGCAAAGCTTTTGTGTTCCTCATGGAAGCAAGGAGCCATTGTGACACTGCAGAGGCTCATGGCATCAAGGAGACAATTGTGACAGTACAGAACCTCCTAGAAACAAGGCTCCATGGTGACACCGTGATGAATCATGGAACCACATGGAAATGTGTTCCTCATGAGACGCAGCAGGGCCTTGTTGGAACCAAAGACACCTCTGCAAAAAGCAGGGTAGCTCACAGAACCAAGGAGTCCATTGTTACAATAGAAAACCTATGGAAGCAAGGAGCCATTGTGACACAGTGGGGCCACATGGAAGCCAAGGAGCCATTGTGACCCAGTGGGGCCTCATGGAATCAAGGAGACCATGGTGACACAGTGGGGCCACATGGAAGCCAAGGAGCCATTGTGACCCAGTGGGGCCTCATGGAATCAAGGAGACCATGGTGACACAGGTGATGCACATGAAGCCAAGGAGCCATTGTGACACAGCGGGGCTTCTTCCCTTCAGCTCTGCAGCTGGCTGTCCCAGACCGAGGCACCATGTGCCAAGTGCTCTCCTCAGGGCTCTCCCTCCACACAGGCCCAGAGAAGTTTTCCTGTTTGTAAGGAAAGAATGAAAAAGCCTGAGCAGCTTTCCTAAACAACCAACACCACATGCTCAGTCCAGGCTGCCTGCAATGATGTCCCCTTTCTACAAGGGACACTGTGAGCAGGAATGATGTCTGGGAGCAGAATTCTCGCAGTCTTTCCACGGAATTCTCTGTCCCTGTCTCTTGCCTGGCTCTCTGTTGCAGATGGAAGCTGCTGCTGCCATTCTCAGCTTGAAGCCCTGGTTTGATGCAAGCAGATGCTCCCAGGTGTGTTCAGCAGCTGTTGCTCAGTGTTGATGCAAAGCTTTTGTGTTCCTCATGGAAGCAAGGAGCCATTGTGACACAGTGGGGCCTCATGGAATCAAGGAGACCATTGTGAGGCAGGTGATGCACATGAAGCCAAGGAGCCATTGTGACACAGCAGGGCCTCATGGAATCAAGGAGACCATGGTGACACAGGTGATGCACATGAAGCCAAGGAGCCATTGTGACACAGCGGGGCTTCTTCCCTTCACCTCTGCAGCTGGCTTTCCCAGCCCACAGCACCATGTGCCAAGTGCTCTCCTCAGGGCTCTGCCTGCACACAGGCCCAGAGAAGTTTTCCTGTTTGTAAGGAAAGAATGGAAAAGCCTGAGCAGCTTTCCTAAACAACCAACCCCACATGCTCCGTCCAGGCTGCCTGCAATGATGTCCCCTTTCTACAAGGGACACTGTGAGCAGGAATGATCTCTGGGAGCAGAATTCCCGCAGTCTTTCCACGGAATTCTCTGTCCCTGTCCTTTGCCTGGCTCTCTGTTGCAGATGGAAGCTGCTGCTGCCATTCTCAGCTTGAAGCCCTCGTTTGATGCAAGCAGATGCTCCCAGGTGTGTTCAGCAGCTGTTGCTCAGTGTTGATGCAAAGCTTTTGTGTTCCTCATGGAAGCAAGGAGCCATTGTGACACTGCAGAGGCTCATGGCATCAAGGAGACAATTGTGACAGTACAGAACCTCCTAGAAACAAGGCTCCATGGTGACACCGTGATGAATCATGGAACCACATGGAAATGTGTTCCTCATGAGACGCAGCAGGGCCTTGTTGGAACCAAAGACACCTCTGCAAAAAGCAGGGTAGCTCACAGAACCAAGGAGTCCATTGTTACAATAGAAAACCTATGGAAGCAAGGAGCCATTGTGACACAGTGGGGCCACATGGAAGCCAAGGAGCCATTGTGACCCAGTGGGGCCTCATGGAATCAAGGAGACCATGGTGACACAGTGGGGCCACATGGAAGCCAAGGAGCCATTGTGACCCAGTGGGGCCTCATGGAATCAAGGAGACCATGGTGACACAGGTGATGCACATGAAGCCAAGGAGCCATTGTGACACAGCGGGGCTTCTTCCCTTCAGCTCTGCAGCTGGCTGTCCCAGACCGAGGCACCATGTGCCAAGTGCTCTCCTCAGGGCTCTCCCTCCACACAGGCCCAGAGAAGTTTTCCTGTTTGTAAGGAAAGAATGAAAAAGCCTGAGCAGCTTTCCTAAACAACCAACACCACATGCTCAGTCCAGGCTGCCTGCAATGATGTCCCCTTTCTACAAGGGACACTGTGAGCAGGAATGATGTCTGGGAGCAGAATTCTCGCAGTCTTTCCACGGAATTCTCTGTCCCTGTCTCTTGCCTGGCTCTCTGTTGCAGATGGAAGCTGCTGCTGCCATTCTCAGCTTGAAGCCCTGGTTTGATGCAAGCAGATGCTCCCAGGTGTGTTCAGCAGCTGTTGCTCAGTGTTGATGCAAAGCTTTTGTGTTCCTCATGGAAGCAAGGAGCCATTGTGACACAGTGGGGCCTCATGGAATCAAGGAGACCATGGTGACACAGGTGATGCACACGAAGCCAAGGAGCCATTGTGACCCAGTGGGGCCTCATGGAATCAAGGAGACCATGGTGACACAGGTGATGCACATGAATCCAAGGAGCCATTGTGACACAGTGGGGCCTCATGGAATCAAGGAGACCATGGTGACACAGGTGATGCACATGAAGCCAAGGAGCCATTGTGACCCAGTGGGGCCTCATGGAATCAAGGAGACCATGGTGACACAGGTGATGCACATGAAGCCAAGGAGCCATTGTGACACAGCAGGGCCTCATGGAATCAAGGAGACCATGGTGACACAGGTGATGCACATGAAGCCAAGGAGCCATTGTGACACAGCGGGGCTTCTTCCCTTCAGCTCTGCAGCTGGCTTTCCCAGCCCACAGCACCATGTGCCAAGTGCTCTCCTCAGGGCTCTGCCTGCACACAGGCCCAGAGAAGTTTTCCTGTTTGTAAGGAAAGAATGGAAAAGCCTGAGCAGCTTTCCTAAACAACCAACTCCACATGCTCCGTCCAGGCTGCCTGCAATGATGTCCCCTTTCTACAAGGGACACTGTGAGCAGGAATGATCTCTGGGAGCAGAATTCCCGCAGTCTTTCCACGGAATTCTCTGTCCCTGTCCTTTGCCTGGCTCTCAGTGTCAGATGGAAGCTGCTGCTGCCATTCTCAGCTTGAAGCCCTCGTTTGATGCAAGCAGATGCTCCCAGGTGTGTTCAGCAGCTGTTGCTCAGTGTTGATGCAAAGCTTTTGTGTTCCTCATGGAAGCAAGGAGCCATTGTGACACTGCAGAGGCTCATGGCATCAAGGAGACAATTGTGACAGTACAGAACCTCCTAGAAACAAGGCTCCATGGTGACACCGTGATGAATCATGGAACCACATGGAAATGTGTTCCTCATGAGACGCAGCAGGGCCTTGTTGGAACCAAAGACACCTCTGCAAAAAGCAGGGTAGCTCACAGAACCAAGGAGTCCATTGTTACAATAGAAAACCTATGGAAGCAAGGAGCCATTGTGACACAGTGGGGCCACATGGAAGCCAAGGAGCCATTGTGACCCAGTGGGGCCTCATGGAATCAAGGAGACCATGGTGACACAGTGGGGCCACATGGAAGCCAAGGAGCCATTGTGACCCAGTGGGGCCTCATGGAATCAAGGAGACCATGGTGACACAGGTGATGCACATGAAGCCAAGGAGCCATTGTGACACAGCGGGGCTTCTTCCCTTCAGCTCTGCAGCTGGCTGTCCCAGACCGAGGCACCATGTGCCAAGTGCTCTCCTCAGGGCTCTCCCTCCACACAGGCCCAGAGAAGTTTTCCTGTTTGTAAGGAAAGAATGAAAAAGCCTGAGCAGCTTTCCTAAACAACCAACACCACATGCTCAGTCCAGGCTGCCTGCAATGATGTCCCCTTTCTACAAGGGACACTGTGAGCAGGAATGATGTCTGGGAGCAGAATTCTCGCAGTCTTTCCACGGAATTCTCTGTCCCTGTCTCTTGCCTGGCTCTCTGTTGCAGATGGAAGCTGCTGCTGCCATTCTCAGCTTGAAGCCCTGGTTTGATGCAAGCAGATGCTCCCAGGTGTGTTCAGCAGCTGTTGCTCAGTGTTGATGCAAAGCTTTTGTGTTCCTCATGGAAGCAAGGAGCCATTGTGACACAGTGGGGCCTCATGGAATCAAGGAGACCATGGTGACACAGGTGATGCACACGAAGCCAAGGAGCCATTGTGACCCAGTGGGGCCTCATGGAATCAAGGAGACCATGGTGACACAGGTGATGCACATGAATCCAAGGAGCCATTGTGACACAGTGGGGCCTCATGGAATCAAGGAGACCATGGTGACACAGGTGATGCACATGAAGCCAAGGAGCCATTGTGACCCAGTGGGGCCTCATGGAATCAAGGAGACCATGGTGACACAGGTGATGCACATGAAGCCAAGGAGCCATTGTGACACAGCAGGGCCTCATGGAATCAAGGAGACCATGGTGACACAGGTGATGCACATGAAGCCAAGGAGCCATTGTGACACAGCGGGGCTTCTTCCCTTCAGCTCTGCAGCTGGCTTTCCCAGCCCACAGCACCATGTGCCAAGTGCTCTCCTCAGGGCTCTGCCTGCACACAGGCCCAGAGAAGTTTTCCTGTTTGTAAGGAAAGAATGGAAAAGCCTGAGCAGCTTTCCTAAACAACCAACTCCACATGCTCCGTCCAGGCTGCCTGCAATGATGTCCCCTTTCTACAAGGGACACTGTGAGCAGGAATGATCTCTGGGAGCAGAATTCCCGCAGTCTTTCCACGGAATTCTCTGTCCCTGTCCTTTGCCTGGCTCTCTGTTGCAGATGGAAGCTGCTGCTGCCATTCTCAGCTTGAAGCCCTCGTTTGATGCAAGCAGATGCTCCCAGGTGTGTTCAGCAGCTGTTGCTCAGTGTTGATGCAAAGCTTTTGTGTTCCTCATGGAAGCAAGGAGCCATTGTGACACTGCAGAGGCTCATGGCATCAAGGAGACAATTGTGACAGTACAGAACCTCCTAGAAACAAGGCTCCATGGTGACACCGTGATGAATCATGGAACCACATGGAAATGTGTTCCTGATGAGACACAGCAGGGCCTTGTTGGAACCAAAGACACCTCTGCAAAAAGCAGGGTAGCTCACAGAACCAAGGAGTCCATTGTTACAATAGAAAACCTATGGAAGCAAGGAGCCATTGTGACACAGTGGGGCCACATGGAAGCCAAGGAGCCATTGTGACCCAGTGGGGCCTCATGGAATCAAGGAGACCATGGTGACACAGTGGGGCCACATGGAAGCCAAGGAGCCATTGTGACCCAGTGGGGCCTCATGGAATCAAGGAGACCATGGTGACACAGGTGATGCACATGAAGCCAAGGAGCCATTGTGACACAGCGGGGCTTCTTCCCTTCAGCTCTGCAGCTGGCTGTCCCAGACCGAGGCACCATGTGCCAAGTGCTCTCCTCAGGGCTCTCCCTCCACACAGGCCCAGAGAAGTTTTCCTGTTTGTAAGGAAAGAATGAAAAAGCCTGAGCAGCTTTCCTAAACAACCAACACCACATGCTCAGTCCAGGCTGCCTGCAATGATGTCCCCTTTCTACAAGGGACACTGTGAGCAGGAATGATGTCTGGGAGCAGAATTCTCGCAGTCTTTCCACGGAATTCTCTGTCCCTGTCTCTTGCCTGGCTCTCTGTTGCAGATGGAAGCTGCTGCTGCCATTCTCAGCTTGAAGCCCTGGTTTGATGCAAGCAGATGCTCCCAGGTGTGTTCAGCAGCTGTTGCTCAGTGTTGATGCAAAGCTTTTGTGTTCCTCATGGAAGCAAGGAGCCATTGTGACACAGTGGGGCCTCATGGAATCAAGGAGACCATGGTGACACAGGTGATGCACACGAAGCCAAGGAGCCATTGTGACCCAGTGGGGCCTCATGGAATCAAGGAGACCATGGTGACACAGGTGATGCACATGAATCCAAGGAGCCATTGTGACACAGTGGGGCCTCATGGAATCAAGGAGACCATGGTGACACAGGTGATGCACATGAAGCCAAGGAGCCATTGTGACCCAGTGGGGCCTCATGGAATCAAGGAGACCATGGTGACACAGGTGATGCACATGAAGCCAAGGAGCCATTGTGACACAGCGGGGCTTCTTCCCTTCAGCTCTGCAGCTGGCTTTCCCAGCCCACAGCACCATGTGCCAAGTGCTCTCCTCAGGGCTCTGCCTGCACACAGGCCCAGAGAAGTTTTCCTGTTTGTAAGGAAAGAATGGAAAAGCCTGGGCAGCTTTCCTAAACAACCAACTCCACATGCTCCGTCCAGGCTGCCTGCAATGATGTCCCCTTTCTACAAGGGACACTGTGAGCAGGAATGATCTCTGGGAGCAGAATTCCCGCAGTCTTTCCACGGAATTCTCTGTCCCTGTCCTTTGCCTGGCTCTCTGTTGCAGATGGAAGCTGCTGCTGCCATTCTCAGCTTGAAGCCCTCGTTTGATGCAAGCAGATGCTCCCAGGTGTGTTCAGCAGCTGTTGCTCAGTGTTGATGCAAAGCTTTTGTGTTCCTCATGGAAGCAAGGAGCCATTGTGACACTGCAGAGGCTCATGGCATCAAGGAGACAATTGTGACAGTACAGAACCTCCTAGAAACAAGGCTCCATGGTGACACCGTGATGAATCATGGAACCACATGGAAATGTGTTCCTCATGAGACGCAGCAGGGCCTTGTTGGAACCAAAGACACCTCTGCAAAAAGCAGGGTAGCTCACAGAACCAAGGAGTCCATTGTTACAATAGAAAACCTATGGAAGCAAGGAGCCATTGTGACACAGTGGGGCCACATGGAAGCCAAGGAGCCATTGTGACCCAGTGGGGCCTCATGGAATCAAGGAGACCATGGTGACACAGTGGGGCCACATGGAAGCCAAGGAGCCATTGTGACCCAGTGGGGCCTCATGGAATCAAGGAGACCATGGTGACACAGGTGATGCACATGAAGCCAAGGAGCCATTGTGACACAGCGGGGCTTCTTCCCTTCAGCTCTGCAGCTGGCTGTCCCAGACCGAGGCACCATGTGCCAAGTGCTCTCCTCAGGGCTCTCCCTCCACACAGGCCCAGAGAAGTTTTCCTGTTTGTAAGGAAAGAATGAAAAAGCCTGAGCAGCTTTCCTAAACAACCAACACCACATGCTCAGTCCAGGCTGCCTGCAATGATGTCCCCTTTCTACAAGGGACACTGTGAGCAGGAATGATGTCTGGGAGCAGAATTCTCGCAGTCTTTCCACGGAATTCTCTGTCCCTGTCTCTTGCCTGGCTCTCTGTTGCAGATGGAAGCTGCTGCTGCCATTCTCAGCTTGAAGCCCTGGTTTGATGCAAGCAGATGCTCCCAGGTGTGTTCAGCAGCTGTTGCTCAGTGTTGATGCAAAGCTTTTGTGTTCCTCATGGAAGCAAGGAGCCATTGTGACACAGTGGGGCCTCATGGAATCAAGGAGACCATGGTGACACAGGTGATGCACACGAAGCCAAGGAGCCATTGTGACCCAGTGGGGCCTCATGGAATCAAGGAGACCATGGTGACACAGGTGATGCACATGAAGCCAAGGAGCCATTGTGACACAGCGGGGCTTCTTCCCTTCAGCTCTGCAGCTGGCTGTCCCACACCGAGGCACCATGTGCCAAGTGCTCTCCTCAGGGCTCTGCCTGCACACAGGCCCAGAGAAGTTTTCCTGTTTGTAAGGAAAGAATGAAAAAGCCTGAGCAGGTTCCCTAGACAACCAAACCCACATGCTCAG
Organism: Corvus hawaiiensis; assembly: GCF_020740725.1. Lineage (NCBI taxonomy): Eukaryota > Metazoa > Chordata > Aves > Passeriformes > Corvidae > Corvus > Corvus hawaiiensis. The sequence continues at coordinate 3,994,361 of NC_063243.1, forward strand.
TCCAGGCTGCCTGCAATGATGTCCCCTTTCTACAAGGGACACTGTGAGCAGGAATGATGTCTGGGAGCAGAATTCTCGCAGTCTTTCCACGGAATTCTCTGTCCCTGTCCTTTGCCTGGCTCTCTGTTGCAGATGGAAGCTGCTGCTGCCATTCTCAGCTTGAAGCCCTCGTTTGATGCAAGCAGATGCTCCCAGGTGTGTTCAGCAGCTGTTGCTCAGTGTTGATGCAAAGCTTTTGTGTTCCTCATGGAAGCAAGGAGCCATTGTGACACTGCAGGGGCTCATGGGATCAAGGAGACAATTGTGACAGTACAGAACCTCCTAGAAACAAGGCTCCATGGTGACACCGTGGGGAATCATGGAACCACATGGAAATGTGTTCCTGATGAGACACAGCAGGGCCTTGTTGGAACCAAAGACACCTCTGCAAAAAGCAGGGTAGCTCACAGAACCAAGGAGTCCATTGTTACAATAGAAAACCTATGGAAGCAAGGGGCCATTGTGACACAGTGGGGCCACATGGAAGCCAAGGAGCCATTGTGACAAAGTGGGGCCTCATGGAATCAAGGAGACCATGGTGACACAGGTGATGCACATGAAGCCAAGGAGCCATTGTGACACAGCGGGGCTTCTTCCCTTCAGCTCTGCAGCTGGCTGTCCCAGCCCACAGCACCATGTGCCAAGTGCTCTCCTCAGGGCTCTGCCTGCACACAGGCCCAGAGAAGTTTTCCTGTTTGTAAGGAAAGAATGGAAAAGCCTGAGCAGCTTTCCTAAACAACCAACCCCACATGCTCCGTCCAGGCTGCCTGCAATGATGTCCCCTTTCTACAAGGGACACTGTGAGCAGGAATGATCTCTGGGAGCAGAATTCCCGCAGTCTTTCCACTGAATTCTCTGTCCCTGTCCTTTGCCTGGCTCTCTGTTGCAGATGGAAGCTGCTGCTGCCATTTTCAGCTTGAAGCCCTGGTTTGATGCAAGCAGATGCTCCCAGGTGTGTTCAGCAGCTGTTGCTCAGTGTTGATGCAAAGCTTTTGTGTTCCTCATGGAAGCAAGGAGCCATTGTGACACTGCAGGGGCTCATGGCATCAAGGAGACAATTGTGACAGTACAGAACCTCCTAGAAACAAGGCTCCATGGTGACACCGTGATGAATCATGGAACCACATGGAAATGTGTTCCTGATGAGACACAGCAGGGCCTTGTTGGAACCAAAGACACCTCTGCAAAAAGCAGGGTAGCTCACAGAACCAAGGAGTCCATTGTTACAATAGAAAACCTATGGAATCAAGGAGCCATTGTGACACAGTGGGGACACATGGAAGCCAAGGAGCCATTGTGACCCAGTGGGGCCTCATGGAATCAAGGAGACCATGGTGACACAGGTGATGCACATGAAGCCAAGGAGCCATTGTGACCCAGTGGGGCCTCATGGAATCAAGGAGACCATGGTGACACAGGTGATGCACATGAAGCCAAGGAGCCATTGTGACACAGCGGGGCTTCTTCCCTTCAGCTCTGCAGCTGGCTGTCCCAGCCCACAGCACCATGTGCCAACTGCTCTCCTCAAGGCTCTGCCTGAACACAGGCCCAGGAGAAGTTTTCCTGTTTGTAAGGAAAGAATGGAAAAGCCTGAGCAGGTTTTCTAAACAACCAACCCCACATGCTCAGTCCAGGCTGCCTGCAATGATGTCTCCTTTCTACAAGGGACACTGTGAGCAGGAATGATCTCTGGGAGCAGAATTCCCGCAGTCTTTCCACGGAATTCTCTGTCCCTGTCCTTTGCCTGGCTCTCTGTTGCAGATGGAAGCTGCTGCTGCCATTCTCAGCTTGAAGCCCTCGTTTGATGCAAGCAGATGCTCCCAGGTGTGTTCAGCAGCTGTTGCTCAGTGTTGATGCAAAGCTTTTGTGTTCCTCATGGAAGCAAGGAGCCATTGTGACACTGCAGAGGCTCATGGCATCAAGGAGACAATTGTGACAGTACAGAACCTCCTAGAAACAAGGCTCCATGGTGACACCGTGGGGAATCATGGAACCACATGGAAATGTGTTCCTCATGAGAAACAGCAGGGCCTTGTTGGAACCAAAGACACCTCTGCAAAAAGCAGGGTAGCTCACAGAACCAAGGAGTCCATTGTTACAATAGAAAACCTATGGAAGCAAGGGGCCATTGTGACACAGTGGGGCCACATGGAAGCCACGGAGCCATTGTGACCCAGTGGGGCCTCATGGAATCAAGGAGACCATGGTGACACAGGTGATGCACATGAAGCCAAGGAGCCATTGTGACACAGCGGGGCCTCATGGAATCAAGGAGACCATGGTGACACAGGTGATGCACATGAAGCCAAGGAGCCATTGTGACCCAGTGGGGCCTCATGGAATCAAGGAGACCATGGTGACACATGTGATGCACATGAAGCCAAGGAGCCATTGTGACACAGTGGGGCATCATGGAATCAAGGAGACCATTGTGACACAGGTGATGCACATGAAGCCAAGGGGCCATTGTGACCCAGTGGGGCTTCATGGAATCAAGGAGACCATTGTGACACAGGTGATTCACATGAAGCCAAGGAGCCATTGTGACCCAGTGGGGCCTCATGGAATCAAGGAGACCATGGTGACACAGGTGATGCACATGAAGCCAAGGAGCCATTGTGACACAGTGGGGCCTCATGGAATCAAGGAGACCATGGTGACACAGGTGACGCACATGAAGCCAAGGAGCCATTGTGACCCAGTGGGGCCTCATGGAATCAAGGAGACCATGGTGACACAGTGGGGCCACATGGAAGCCAAGGAGCCATTGTGACCCAGTGGGGCCTCATGGAATCAAGGAGACCATTGTGACACAGTGGGGCCACTTGGAATCAAGGAGACCATTGTTACACAGGTGATGCACATGAAGCCAAGGAGCCATTGTGACCCAGTGGGGCCTCATGGAATCAAGGAAACCATGGTGACACAGGTGATGCACATGAAGCCAAGGAGCCATTGTGACACAGTGGGGCCTCATGGAATCAAGGAGACCATGGTAACACAGGTGATGCACATGAAGCCAAGGAGCCATTGTGACACAGTGGGGCCTCATGGAATCAAGGAGACCATGGTGACACAGGTGATGCACATGAAGCCAAGGAGCCATTGTGACACAGTGGGGCCTCATGGAATCAAGGAGACCATGGTGACACAGGTGATGCACATGAAGCCAAGGAGCCATTGTGACACAGCAGGGCCTCATGGAATCAAGGATACCATGGTGACACAGGTGATGCACATGAAGCCAAGGAGCCATTGTGACACTGCAGGGGCTCATGGCATCAAGGAGACAATTGTGACAGTACAGAACCTCCTAGAAACAAGGCTCCATGGTGACACCGTGGGGAATCATGGAACCACATGGAAATGTGTTCCTGATGAGACACAACAGGGCCTTGTTGGAACCAAAGACACCTCTGCAAAAAGCAGGGTAGCTCACAGAACCAAGGAGTCCATTGTTACAATCGAAAACCTATGGAAGCAAGGGGCCATTGTGACACAGTGGGGCCACATGGAAGCCACGGAGCCATTGTGACCCAGTGGGGCCTCATGGAATCAAGGAGACCATGGTGACACAGTGGGGCCACATGGAAGCCAAGGAGCCATTGTGACCCAGTGGGGCCTCATGGAATCAAGGAGACCATGGTGACACAGTGGGGCCACATGGAAGCCAAGGAGCCATTGTGACCCAGTGGGGCCTCATGGAATCAAGGAGACCATTGTGACACATTGGGGCCACTTGGAATCAAGGAGACCATTGTTACACAGGTGATGCACATGAAGCCAAGGAGCCATTGTGACCCAGTGGGGCCTCATGGAATCAAGGAGACCATGGTGACACAGGTGATGCACATGAAGCCAAGGAGCCATTGTGACACAGTGGGGCCTCATGGAATCAAGGAGACCATGGTAACACAGGTGATGCACATGAAGCCAAGGAGCCATTGTGACACAGCGGGGCCTCATGGAATCAAGGAGACCATGGTGACACAGGTGATGCACATGAAGCCAAGGAGCCATTGTGACACAGTGGGGCCTCATGGAATCAAGGAGACCATGGTGACACAGGTGATGCACATGAAGCCAAGGAGCCATTGTGACACAGCAGGGCCTCATGGAATCAAGGAGACCATGGTGACACAGGTGATGCACATGAAGCCAAGGAGCCATTGTGACACAGGGGGGCTTCTTCCCTTCAGCTCTGCAGCTGGCTGTCCCAGCCCACAGCACCATGTGCCAAGTGCTCTCCTCAGGGCTCTCCCTCCACACAGGCCCAGAGAAGTTTTCCTGTTTGTAAGGAAAGAATGAAAAAGCCTGAACAGCTTTCCTAAACAACCAACACCACATGCTCAGTCCAGGCTGCCTGCAATGATGTCCCCTTTCTACAAGGGACACTGTGAGCAGGAATGATGTCTGGGAGCAGAATTCTCGCAGTCTTTCCACGGAATTCTCTGTCCCTGTCTCTTGCCTGGCTCTCTGTTGCAGATGGAAGCTGCTGCTGCCATTCTCAGCTTGAAGCCCTCGTTTGATGCAAGCAGATGCTCCCAGGTGTGTTCAGCAGCTGTTGCTCAGTGTTGATGCAAAGCTTTTGTGTTCCTCATGGAATCAAGGAGACCATTGTGACACAGGTGATTCACATGAAGAAAAGGAGCCATTGTGACACAGTGGGGGCTCATGGAATCAAGGAGACCATTGTGACACAGGTGATGCACATGAAGCCAAGGAGCCATTGTGACCCAGTGGGGCCTCATGGAATCAAGGAGACCATGGTGACACAGGTGATGCACATGAAGCCAAGGAGCCATTGTGACACAGCGGGGCTTCTTCCCTTCAGCTCTGCAGCTGGCTGTCCCAGCCCTAGGCACCATGTGCCAACTGCTCTCCTCAGGGCTCTCCCTGCACACAGGCCCAGAGAAGTTTTCCTGTTTGTAAGGAAAGAATGAAAAAGCCTGAGAGGGTTCCCTAGACAACCAAATCCACATGCTCAGTCCAGGCTGCCTGCAATGATGTCCCCTTTCTACAAGGGACACTGTGAGCAGGAATGATGTCTGGGAGCAGAATTCTCGCAGTCTTTCCACGGAATTCTCTGTCCCTGTCCTTTGCCTGGCTCTCTGTTGCAGATGGAAGCTGCTGCTGCCATTCTCAGCTTGAAGCCCTCGTTTGATGCAAGCAGATGCTCCCAGGTGTGTTCAGCAGCTGTTGCTCAGTGTTGATGCAAAGCTTTTGTGTTCCTCATGGAAGCAAGGAGCCATTGTGACACTGCAGGGGCTCATGGCATCAAGGAGACAATTGTGACAGTACAGAACCTCCTAGAAACAAGGCTCCATGGTGACACCGTGGGGAATCATGGAACCACATGGAAATGTGTTCCTGATGAGAAACAGCAGGGCCTTGTTGGAACCAAAGACACCTCTGCAAAAAGCAGGGTAGCTCACAGAACCAAGGAGTCCATTGTTACAATAGAAAACCTATGGAAGCAAGGGGCCATTGTGACACAGTGAGGCCACATGGAAGCCACGGAGCCATTGTGACCCAGTGGGGCCTCATGGAATCAAGGAGACCATGGTGACACAGGTGATGCACATGAAGCCAAGGAGCCATTGTGACACAGTGGGGCCTCATGGAATCAAGGAGACCATGGTGACACAGGTGATGCACATGAAGCCAAGGAGCCATTGTGACCCAGTGGGGCCTCATGGAATCAAGGAGACCATGGTGACACAGGTGATGCACATGAAGCCAAGGAGCCATTGTGACCCAGTGGGGCCTCATGGAATCAAGGAGACCATGGTGACACAGGTGATGCACATGAAGCCAAGGAGCCATTGTGACACAGCGGGGCTTCTTCCCTTCAGCTCTGCAGCTGGCTGTCCCGGCCCACAGCACCATGTGCCAAGTGCTCTCCTCAGGGCTCTGCCTGCACACAGGCCCAGAGAAGTTTTCCTGTTTGTAAGGAAAGAATGAAAAAGCCTGAGCAGCTTTCCTAAACAACCAACCCCACATGCTGAGTCCAGGCTGCCTGCAATGATGTCCCCTTTCTACAAGGGACACTGTGAGCAGGAATGATGTCTGGGAGCAGAATTCTCACAGTCTTTCCACGGAATTCTCTGTCCCTGTCCTTTGCCTGGCTCTCAGTGTCAGATGGAAGCTGCTGCTGCCATTCTCAGCTTGAAGCCCTCTTTTGATGCAAGCAGATGCTCCCAGGTGTGTTCAGCAGCTGTTGCTCAGTGTTGATGCAAAGCTTTTGTGTTCCTCATGGAAGCAAGGAGCCATTGTGACACTGCAGGGGCTCATGGCATCAAGGAGACAATTGTGACAGTACAGAACCTCCTAGAAACAAGGCTCCATGGTGACACCGTGGGGAATCATGGAACCACATGGAAATGTGTTCCTGATGAGACACAACAGGGCCTTGTTGGAACCAAAGACACCTCTGCAAAAAGCAGGGTAGCTCACAGAACCAAGGAGTCCATTGTTACAATAGAAAACCTATGGAAGCAAGGGGCCATTGTGACACAGTGGGGCCACATGGAAGCCAAGGAGCCATTGTGACCCAGTGGGGCCTCATGGAATCAAGGAGACCATGGTAACACAGGTGATGCACATGAAGCCAAGGAGCCATTGTGACCCAGTGGGGCCTCATGGAATCAAGGAGACCATGGTGACACAGGTGATGCACATGAAGCCAAGGAGCCATTTTGACCCAGTGGGGCCTCATGGAATCAAGGAGACCATGGTGACACAGGTGATGCACATGAAGCCAAGGAGCCATTGTGACACAGCGGGCCTTCTTCCCTTCAGCTCTGCAGCTGGCTGTCCCAGCCCACAGCACCATGTGCCAACTGCTCTCCTCAGGGCTCTCCCTCCACACAGGCCCAGAGAAGTTTTCCTGTTTGTAAGGAAAGAATGAAAAAGCCTGAGCAGCTTTCCTAAACAACCAACACCACATGCTCAGTCCAGGCTGCCTGCAATGATGTCCCCTTTCTACAAGGGACACTGTGAGCAGGAATGATGTCTGGGAGCAGAATTCTCGCAGTCTTTCCACGGAATTCTCTGTCCCTGTCTCTTGCCTGGCTCTCTGTTGCAGATGGAAGCTGCTGCTGCCATTCTCAGCTTGAAGCCCTCGTTTGATGCAAGCAGATGCTCCCAGGTGTGTTCAGCAGCTGTTGCTCAGTGTTGATGCAAAGCTTTTGTGTTCCTCATGGAAGCAAGGAGCCATTGTGACACTGCAGGGGCTCATGGCATCAAGGAGACAATTGTGACAGTACAGAACCTCCTAGAAACAAGGCTCCATGGTGACACCGTGATGAATCATGGAACCACATGGAAATGTGTTCCTGATGAGACACAGCAGGGCCTTGTTGGAACCAAAGACACCTCTGCAAAAAGCAGGGTAGCTCACAGAACCAAGGAGTCCATTATTACAATAGAAAACCTATGGAAGCAAGGAGCCATTGTGACACAGTGGGGCCACATGGAAGCCAAGGAGCCATTGTGACCCAGTGGGGCCTCATGGAATCAAGGAGACCATGGTGACACAGTGGGGCCACATGGAAGCCAAGGAGCCATTGTGACACAGTGGGGCCTCATGGAATCAAGGAGACCATGGTGACACAGGTGATGCACATGAAGCCTAGGAGCCATTGTGACACAGTGGGGCCTCATGGAATCAAGGAGACCATGGTAACACAGGTGATGCACATGAAGCCAAGGAGCCATTGTGACACAGCGGGGCCTCATGGAATCAAGGAGACCATGGTGACACAGGTGATGCACATGAAGCCAAGGTGCCATTGTGACACAGCGGGGCTTCTTCCCTTCAGCTCTGCAGCTGGCTGTCCCACACCGAGGCACCATGTGCCAAGTGCTCTCCTCAGGGCGCTGCCTGCACACAGGCCCAGAGAAGTTTTCCTGTTTGTAAGGAAAGAATGGAAAAGCCTGAGCAGCTTTCCTAAACAGCCAACACCACATGCTCAGTCCAGGCTGCCTGCAATGATGTCCCCTTTCTACAAGGGACACTGTGAGCAGGAATGATCTCTGGGAGCAGAATTCCCGCAGTCTTTCCACTGAATTCTCTGTCCCTGTCCTTTGCCTGGCTCTCTGTTGCAGATGGAAGCTGCTGCTGCCATTCTCAGCTTGAAGCCCTCGTTTGATGCAAGCAGATGCTCCCAGGTGTGTTCAGCAGCTGTTGCTCAGTGTTGATGCAAAGCTTTTGTGTTCCTCATGGAAGCAAGGAGCCATTGTGACACTGCAGGGGCGCATGGCATCAAGGAGACAATTGTGACAGTACAGAACCTCCTAGAAACAAGGCTCCATGGTGACACCGTGATGAATCATGGAACCACATGGAAATGTGTTCCTGATGAGACGCAGCAGGGCCTTGTTGGAACCAAAGACACCTCTGCAAAAAGCAGGGTAGCTCACAGAACCAAGGAGTCCATTGTTACAATAGAAAACCTATGGAAGCAAGGAGCCATTGTGACACAGTGGGGCCACATGGAAGCCACGGAGACATTGTGACCCAGTGGGGCCTCATGGAATCAAGGAGACCATTGTGACACAGTGGGGCCACATGGAAGCAAAGGAGCCATTGTGACACAGTGGGGCCTCATGGAATCAAGGAGACCATGGTGACACAGGTGATGCACATGAAGCCTAGGAGCCATTGTGACCCAGTGGGGCCTCATGGAATCAAGGAGACCATGGTAACACAGGTGATGCACATGAAGCCAAGGAGCCATTGTGACCCAGTGGGGCCTCATGGAATCAAGGAGACCATGGTGACACAGGTGATGCCCATGAAGCCAAGGATCCATTGTGACACAGCAGGGCCTCATGGAATCAAGGAGACCATGGTGACACAGGTGATGCACATGAAGCCAAGGAGCCATTGTGACCCAGTGGGGCCTCATGGAATCAAGGAGACCATGGTGACACAGGTGATGCACATGAAGCCAAGGAGCCATTGTGACACAGTGGGGCCTCATGGAATCAAGGAGACCATGGTGACACAGGTGATGCACATGAAGCCAAGGAGCCATTGTGACACAGCGGGGCTTCTTCCCTTCAGCTCTGCAGCTGGCTGTCCCAGCCCACAGCACCATGTGCCAACTGCTCTCCTCAAGGCTCTGCCTGAACACAGGCCCAGGAGAAGTTTTCCTGTTTGTAAGGAAAGAATGGAAAAGCCTGAGCAGGTTTTCTAAACAACCAACCCCACATGCTCAGTCCAGGCTGCCTGCAATGATGTCTCCTTTCTACAAGGGACACTGTGAGCAGGAATGATCTCTGGGAGCAGAATTCCCGCAGTCTTTCCACGGAATTCTCTGTCCCTGTCCTTTGCCTGGCTCTCTGTTGCAGATGGAAGCTGCTGCTGCCATTCTCAGCTTGAAGCCCTCGTTTGATGCAAGCAGATGCTCCCAGGTGTGTTCAGCAGCTGTTGCTCAGTGTTGATGCAAAGCTTTTGTGTTCCTCATGGAAGCAAGGAGCCATTGTGACACTGCAGAGGCTCATGGCATCAAGGAGACAATTGTGACAGTACAGAACCTCCTAGAAACAAGGCTCCATGGTGACACCGTGGGGAATCATGGAACCACATGGAAATGTGTTCCTCATGAGAAACAGCAGGGCCTTGTTGGAACCAAAGACACCTCTGCAAAAAGCAGGGTAGCTCACAGAACCAAGGAGTCCATTGTTACAATAGAAAACCTATGGAAGCAAGGGGCCATTGTGACACAGTGGGGCCACATGGAAGCCACGGAGCCATTGTGACCCAGTGGGGCCTCATGGAATCAAGGAGACCATGGTGACACAGGTGATGCACATGAAGCCAAGGAGCCATTGTGACACAGCGGGGCCTCATGGAATCAAGGAGACCATGGTGACACAGGTGATGCACATGAAGCCAAGGAGCCATTGTGACCCAGTGGGGCCTCATGGAATCAAGGAGACCATGGTGACACATGTGATGCACATGAAGCCAAGGAGCCATTGTGACACAGTGGGGCATCATGGAATCAAGGAGACCATTGTGACACAGGTGATGCACATGAAGCCAAGGGGCCATTGTGACCCAGTGGGGCTTCATGGAATCAAGGAGACCATTGTGACACAGGTGATGCACATGAAGCCAAGGAGCCATTGTGACCCAGTGGGGCCTCATGGAATCAAGGAGACCATGGTGACACAGGTGATGCACATGAAGCCAAGGAGCCATTGTGACACAGTGGGGCCTCATGGAATCAAGGAGACCATGGTGACACAGGTGACGCACATGAAGCCAAGGAGCCATTGTGACCCAGTGGGGCCTCATGGAATCAAGGAGACCATGGTGACACAGTGGGGCCACATGGAAGCCAAGGAGCCATTGTGACACAGTGGGGCCTCATGGAATCAAGGAGACCATTGTGACACAGTGGGGCCACTTGGAATCAAGGAGACCATTGTTACACAGGTGATGCACATGAAGCCAAGGAGCCATTGTGACCCAGTGGGGCCTCATGGAATCAAGGAAACCATGGTGACACAGGTGATGCACATGAAGCCAAGGAGCCATTGTGACACAGTGGGGCCTCATGGAATCAAGGAGACCATGGTAACACAGGTGATGCACATGAAGCCAAGGAGCCATTGTGACACAGTGGGGCCTCATGGAATCAAGGAGACCATGGTGACACAGGTGATGCACATGAAGCCAAGGAGCCATTGTGACACAGTGGGGCCTCATGGAATCAAGGAGACCATGGTGACACAGGTGATGCACATGAAGCCAAGGAGCCATTGTGACACAGCAGGGCCTCATGGAATCAAGGAGACCATGGTGACACAGGTGATGCACATGAAGCCAAGGAGCCATTGTGACACTGCAGGGGCTCATGGCATCAAGGAGACAATTGTGACAGTACAGAACCTCCTAGAAACAAGGCTCCATGGTGACACCGTGGGGAATCATGGAACCACATGGAAATGTGTTCCTGATGAGACACAACAGGGCCTTGTTGGAACCAAAGACACCTCTGCAAAAAGCAGGGTAGCTCACAGAACCAAGGAGTCCATTGTTACAATCGAAAACCTATGGAAGCAAGGGGCCATTGTGACACAGTGGGGCCACATGGAAGCCACGGAGCCATTGTGACCCAGTGGGGCCTCATGGAATCAAGGAGACCATGGTGACACAGTGGGGCCACATGGAAGCCAAGGAGCCATTGTGACCCAGTGGGGCCTCATGGAATCAAGGAGACCATGGTGACACAGTGGGGCCACATGGAAGCCAAGGAGCCATTGTGACCCAGTGGGGCCTCATGGAATCAAGGAGACCATTGTGACACATTGGGGCCACTTGGAATCAAGGAGACCATTGTTACACAGGTGATGCACATGAAGCCAAGGAGCCATTGTGACCCAGTGGGGCCTCATGGAATCAAGGAGACCATGGTGACACAGGTGATGCACATGAAGCCAAGGAGCCATTGTGACACAGTGGGGCCTCATGGAATCAAGGAGACCATGGTAACACAGGTGATGCACATGAAGCCAAGGAGCCATTGTGACACAGCGGGGCCTCATGGAATCAAGGAGACCATGGTGACACAGGTGATGCACATGAAGCCAAGGAGCCATTGTGACACAGTGGGGCCTCATGGAATCAAGGAGACCATGGTGACACAGGTGATGCACATGAAGCCAAGGAGCCATTGTGACACAGCAGGGCCTCATGGAATCAAGGAGACCATGGTGACACAGGTGATGCACATGAAGCCAAGGAGCCATTGTGACACAGGGGGGCTTCTTCCCTTCAGCTCTGCAGCTGGCTGTCCCAGCCCACAGCACCATGTGCCAAGTGCTCTCCTCAGGGCTCTCCCTCCACACAGGCCCAGAGAAGTTTTCCTGTTTGTAAGGAAAGAATGAAAAAGCCTGAACAGCTTTCCTAAACAACCAACACCACATGCTCAGTCCAGGCTGCCTGCAATGATGTCCCCTTTCTACAAGGGACACTGTGAGCAGGAATGATGTCTGGGAGCAGAATTCTCGCAGTCTTTCCACGGAATTCTCTGTCCCTGTCTCTTGCCTGGCTCTCTGTTGCAGATGGAAGCTGCTGCTGCCATTCTCAGCTTGAAGCCCTCGTTTGATGCAAGCAGATGCTCCCAGGTGTGTTCAGCAGCTGTTGCTCAGTGTTGATGCAAAGCTTTTGTGTTCCTCATGGAATCAAGGAGACCATTGTGACACAGGTGATTCACATGAAGAAAAGGAGCCATTGTGACACAGTGGGGGCTCATGGAATCAAGGAGACCATTGTGACACAGGTGATGCACATGAAGCCAAGGAGCCATTGTGACCCAGTGGGGCCTCATGGAATCAAGGAGACCATGGTGACACAGGTGATGCACATGAAGCCAAGGAGCCATTGTGACACAGCGGGGCTTCTTCCCTTCAGCTCTGCAGCTGGCTGTCCCAGCCCTAGGCACCATGTGCCAACTGCTCTCCTCAGGGCTCTCCCTGCACACAGGCCCAGAGAAGTTTTCCTGTTTGTAAGGAAAGAATGAAAAAGCCTGAGAGGGTTCCCTAGACAACCAAATCCACATGCTCAGTCCAGGCTGCCTGCAATGATGTCCCCTTTCTACAAGGGACACTGTGAGCAGGAATGATGTCTGGGAGCAGAATTCTCGCAGTCTTTCCACGGAATTCTCTGTCCCTGTCCTTTGCCTGGCTCTCTGTTGCAGATGGAAGCTGCTGCTGCCATTCTCAGCTTGAAGCCCTCGTTTGATGCAAGCAGATGCTCCCAGGTGTGTTCAGCAGCTGTTGCTCAGTGTTGATGCAAAGCTTTTGTGTTCCTCATGGAAGCAAGGAGCCATTGTGACACTGCAGGGGCTCATGGCATCAAGGAGACAATTGTGACAGTACAGAACCTCCTAGAAACAAGGCTCCATGGTGACACCGTGGGGAATCATGGAACCACATGGAAATGTGTTCCTGATGAGAAACAGCAGGGCCTTGTTGGAACCAAAGACACCTCTGCAAAAAGCAGGGTAGCTCACAGAACCAAGGAGTCCATTGTTACAATAGAAAACCTATGGAAGCAAGGGGCCATTGTGACACAGTGAGGCCACATGGAAGCCACGGAGCCATTGTGACCCAGTGGGGCCTCATGGAATCAAGGAGACCATGGTGACACAGGTGATGCACATGAAGCCAAGGAGCCATTGTGACACAGTGGGGCCTCATGGAATCAAGGAGACCATGGTGACACAGGTGATGCACATGAAGCCAAGGAGCCATTGTGACCCAGTGGGGCCTCATGGAATCAAGGAGACCATGGTGACACAGGTGATGCACATGAAGCCAAGGAGCCATTGTGACCCAGTGGGGCCTCATGGAATCAAGGAGACCATGGTGACACAGGTGATGCACATGAAGCCAAGGAGCCATTGTGACACAGCGGGGCTTCTTCCCTTCAGCTCTGCAGCTGGCTGTCCCGGCCCACAGCACCATGTGCCAAGTGCTCTCCTCAGGGCTCTGCCTGCACACAGGCCCAGAGAAGTTTTCCTGTTTGTAAGGAAAGAATGAAAAAGCCTGAGCAGCTTTCCTAAACAACCAACCCCACATGCTGAGTCCAGGCTGCCTGCAATGATGTCCCCTTTCTACAAGGGACACTGTGAGCAGGAATGATGTCTGGGAGCAGAATTCTCACAGTCTTTCCACGGAATTCTCTGTCCCTGTCCTTTGCCTGGCTCTCAGTGTCAGATGGAAGCTGCTGCTGCCATTCTCAGCTTGAAGCCCTCTTTTGATGCAAGCAGATGCTCCCAGGTGTGTTCAGCAGCTGTTGCTCAGTGTTGATGCAAAGCTTTTGTGTTCCTCATGGAAGCAAGGAGCCATTGTGACACTGCAGGGGCTCATGGCATCAAGGAGACAATTGTGACAGTACAGAACCTCCTAGAAACAAGGCTCCATGGTGACACCGTGGGGAATCATGGAACCACATGGAAATGTGTTCCTGATGAGACACAACAGGGCCTTGTTGGAACCAAAGACACCTCTGCAAAAAGCAGGGTAGCTCACAGAACCAAGGAGTCCATTGTTACAATAGAAAACCTATGGAAGCAAGGGGCCATTGTGACACAGTGGGGCCACATGGAAGCCAAGGAGCCATTGTGACCCAGTGGGGCCTCATGGAATCAAGGAGACCATGGTGACACAGGTGATGCACATGAAGCTAAGGAGCCATTGTGACACAGCGGGGCTTCTTCCCTTCAGCTCTGCAGCTGGCTGTCCCAGCCCACAGCACCATGTGCCAACTGCTCTCCTCAGGGCTCTCCCTCCACACAGGCCCAGGAGAAGTTTTCCTGTTTGTAAGGAAAGAATGGAAAAGCCTGAGCAGGTTTTCTAAACAACCAACCCCACATGCTCAGTCCAGGCTGCCTGCAATGATGTCCCCTTTCTACAAGGGACACTGTGAGCAGGAATGATGTCTGGGAGCAGAATTCTCGCAGTCTTTCCACGGAATTCTCTGTCCCTGTCCTTTGCCTGGCTCTCTGTTGCAGATGGAAGCTGCTGCTGCCATTCTCAGCTTGAAGCCCTCTTTTGATGCAAGCAGATGCTCCCAGGTGTGTTCAGCAGCTGTTGCTCAGTGTTGATGCAAAGCTTTTGTGTTCCTCATGGAAGCAAGGAGCCATTGTGACACTGCAGGGGCTCATGGCATCAAGGAGACAATTGTGACAGTACAGAACCTCCTAGAAACAAGGCTCCATGGTGACACCGTGATGAATCATGGAACCACATGGAAATGTGTTCCTGATGAGACACAGCAGGGCCTTGTTGGAACCAAAGACACCTCTGCAAAAAGCAGGGTAGCTCACAGAACCAAGGAGTCCATTATTACAATAGAAAACCTATGGAAGCAAGGAGCCATTGTGACACAGTGGGGCCACATGGAAGCCAAGGAGCCATTGTGACCCAGTGGGGCCTCATGGAATCAAGGAGACCATGGTGACACAGTGGGGCCACATGGAAGCCAAGGAGCCATTGTGACACAGTGGGGCCTCATGGAATCAAGGAGACCATGGTGACACAGGTGATGCACATGAAGCCTAGGAGCCATTGTGACACAGTGGGGCCTCATGGAATCAAGGAGACCATGGTAACACAGGTGATGCACATGAAGCCAAGGAGCCATTGTGACACAGAGGGGCCTCATGGAATCAAGGAGACCATGGTGACACAGGTGATGCACATGAAGCCAAGGTGCCATTGTGACACAGCGGGGCTTCTTCCCTTCAGCTCTGCAGCTGGCTGTCCCACACCGAGGCACCATGTGCCAAGTGCTCTCCTCAGGGCGCTGCCTGCACACAGGCCCAGAGAAGTTTTCCTGTTTGTAAGGAAAGAATGGAAAAGCCTGAGCAGCTTTCCTAAACAGCCAATACCACATGCTCAGTCCAGGCTGCCTGCAATGATGTCCCCTTTCTACAAGGGACACTGTGAGCAGGAATGATCTCTGGGAGCAGAATTCCCGCAGTCTTTCCACTGAATTCTCTGTCCCTGTCCTTTGCCTGGCTCTCTGTTGCAGATGGAAGCTGCTGCTGCCATTCTCAGCTTGAAGCCCTCGTTTGATGCAAGCAGATGCTCCCAGGTGTGTTCAGCAGCTGTTGCTCAGTGTTGATGCAAAGCTTTTGTGTTCCTCATGGAAGCAAGGAGCCATTGTGACACTGCAGGGGCGCATGGCATCAAGGAGACAATTGTGACAGTACAGAACCTCCTAGAAACAAGGCTCCATGGTGACACCGTGATGAATCATGGAACCACATGGAAATGTGTTCCTGATGAGACGCAGCAGGGCCTTGTTGGAACCAAAGACACCTCTGCAAAAAGCAGGGTAGCTCACAGAACCAAGGAGTCCATTGTTACAATAGAAAACCTATGGAAGCAAGGAGCCATTGTGACACAGTGGGGCCACATGGAAGCCACGGAGCCATTGTGACCCAGTGGGGCCTCATGGAATCAAGGAGACCATTGTGACACAGTGGGGCCACATGGAAGCAAAGGAGCCATTGTGACACAGTGGGGCCTCATGGAATCAAGGAGACCATGGTGACACAGGTGATGCACATGAAGCCTAGGAGCCATTGTGACCCAGTGGGGCCTCATGGAATCAAGGAGACCATGGTAACACAGGTGATGCACATGAAGCCAAGGAGCCATTGTGACCCAGTGGGGCCTCATGGAATCAAGGAGACCATGGTGACACAGGTGATGCCCATGAAGCCAAGGATCCATTGTGACACAGCAGGGCCTCATGGAATCAAGGAGACCATGGTGACACAGGTGATGCACATGAAGCCAAGGAGCCATTGTGACCCAGTGGGGCCTCATGGAATCAAGGAGACCATGGTGACACAGGTGATGCACATGAAGCCAAGGAGCCATTGTGACACAGTGGGGCCTCATGGAATCAAGGAGACCATGGTGACACAGGTGATGCACATGAAGCCAAGGAGCCATTGTGACACAGCGGGGCTTCTTCCCTTCAGCTCTGCAGCTGGCTGTCCCACACCGAGGCACCATGTGCCAAGTGCTCTCCTCAGGGCTCTGCCTGCACACAGGCCCAGAGAAGTTTTCCTGTTTGTAAGGAAAGAATGGAAAAGCCTGAGCAGCTTTCCTAAACAGCCAACACCACATGCTCAGTCCAGGCTGCCTGCAATGATGTCCCCTTTCTACAAGGGACACTGTGAGCAGGAATGATGTCTGGGAGCAGAATTCTCGCAGTCTTTCCACGGAATTCTCTGTCCCTGTCCTTTGCCTGGCTCTCTGTTGCAGATGGAAGCTGCTGCTGCCATTCTCAGCTTGAAGCCCTCTTCTGATGCAAGCAGATGCTCCCAGGTGTGTTCAGCAGCTGTTGCTCAGTGTTGATGCAAAGCTTTTGTGTTCCTCATGGAAGCAAGGAGCCATTGTGACACTGCAGGGGCTCATGGCATCAAGGAGACAATTGTGACACTACAGAAACTCCTAGAAACAAGGCTCCATGGTGACACCGTAGGGAATCATGGAACCACATGGACATGTGTTCCTCATGAGAAACAGCAGGGCCTTGTTGGAACCAAAGACACCTCTGCAAAAACAGGGTAGCTCACAGAACCAAGGAGTCCATTGTTACAATAGAAAACCTATGGAAGCAAGGGGATATTGTGACACAGTGGGGCCACATGGAATCAAGGAGACCATGCTGACACAGGTGATTCACATGAAGCCAAGGAGCCATTGTGACACAGTGGGGGCTCATGGAATCAAGGAGACCATTGTGACACAGGTGATGCACATGAAGCCAAGGAGCCATTGTGACACAGTGGGGCCTCATGGAATCAAGGAGACCATGGTGACACAGGTGATGCACATGAAGCCAAGGAGCCATTGTGACACAGCGGGGCTTCTTCCCTTCAGCTCTGCAGCTGGCTGTCCCAGCCCTAGGCACCATGTGCCAACTGCTCTCCTCAGGGCTCTCCCTGCACACAGGCCCAGAGAAGTTTTCCTGTTTGTAAGGAAAGAATGAAAAAGCCTGAGCAGGTTCCCTAGACAACCAAATCCACATGCTCAGTCCAGGCTGCCTGCAATGATGTCCCCTTTCTACAAGGGACACTGTGAGCAGGAATGATCTCTGGGAGCAGAATTCCCGCAGTCTTTCCACGGAATTCTCTGTCCCTGTCCTTTGCCTGGCTCTCTGTTGCAGGTGGAAGCTGCTGCTGCCATTCTCAGCTTGAAGCCCTCGTTTGATGCAAGCAGATGCTCCCAGGTGTGTTCAGCAGCTGTTGCTCAGTGTTGATGCAAAGCTTTTGTGTTCCTCATGGAAGCAAGGAGCCATTGTGACACTGCAGGGGCTCATGGCATCAAGGAGACAATTGTGACACTACAGAACCTCCTAGAAACAAGGCTCCATGGTGACACCGTGGCGAATCATGGAACCACATGGAAATGTGTTCCTGATGAGACACAGCAGGGCCTTGTTGGAACCAAAGACACCAGTGCAAAAAGCAGGGTAGCTCACAGAACCAAGGAGTCCATTGTTACAATAGAAAACCTATGGAAGCAAGGGGCCATTGTGACACAGTGGGGCCACATGGAAGCCAAGGAGCCATTGTGACCCAGTGGGGCCTCATGGAATCAAGGAGACCATGGTGACACAGGTGATGCACACGAAGCCAAGGAGCCATTGTGACACAGCGGGGCTTCTTCCCTTCAGCTCTGCAGCTGGCTGTCCCAGCCCACAGCACCATGTGCCAACTGCTCTCCTCAGGGCTCTGCCTGAACACAGGCCCAGGAGAAGTTTTCCTGTTTGTAAGGAAAGAATGGAAAAGCCTGAGCAGGTTTTCTAAACAACCAACCCCACATGCTCAGTCCAGGCTGCCTGCAATGATGTCCCCTTTCTACAAGGGACACTGTGAGCAGGAATGATGTCTGGGAGCAGAATTCCCGCAGTCTTTCCACGGAATTCTCTGTCTCTGTCCTTTGCCTGGCTCTCTGTTGCAGATGGAAGCTGCTGCTGCCATTCTCAGCTTGAAGCCCTCTTTTGATGCAAGCAGATGCTCCCAGGTGTGTTCAGCAGCTGTTGCTCAGTGTTGATGCAAAGCTTTTGTGTTCCTCATGGAAGCAAGGAGCCATTGTGACACTGCAGGGGCTCATGGCATCAAGGAGACAATTGTGACAGTACAGAACCTCCTAGAAACAAGGCTCCATGGTGACACCGTGATGAATCATGGAACCACATGGAAATGTGTTCCTGATGAGACACAGCAGGGCCTTGTTGGAACCAAAGACACCTCTGCAAAAAGCAGGGTAGCTCACAGAACCAAGGAGTCCATTGTTACAATAGAAAACCAATGGAAGCAAGGAGCCATTGTGACACAGTGGGGCCACATGGAAGCCAAGGAGCCATTGTGACCCAGTGGGGCCTCATGGAATCAAGGAGACCATGGTGACACAGGTGATGCACATGAAGCCAAGGAGCCATTGTGACCCAGTGGGGCCTCATGGAATCAAGGAGACCATGGTGACACAGGTGATGCACATGAAGCCAAGGAGCCATTGTGACCCAGTGGGGCCTCATGGAATCAAGGAGACCATGGTGACACAGGTGATGCACATGAAGCCAAGGAGCCATTGTGACCCAGTGGGGCCTCATGGAATCAAGGAGACCATGGTGACACAGGTGATGCACATGAAGCCAAGGAGCCATTGTGACCCAGTGGGGCCTCATGGAATCAAGGAGACCATGGTGACACAGGTGATGCACATGAAGCCAAGGAGCCATTGTGACACAGTGGGGCCTCATGGAATCAAGGAGACCATGGTGACACAGGTGATGCACATGAAGCCAAGGAGCCATTGTGACACAGCGGGGCTTCTTCCCTTCAGCTCTGCAGCTGGCTGTCCCAGCCCTAGGCACCATGTGCCAAGTGCTCTCCTCAGGGCTCTGCCTGCACACAGGCCCAGAGAAGTTTTCCTGTTTGTAAGGAAAGAATGAAAAAGCCTGAGCAGCTTTCCCTAGACAACCAAAC
The DNA here is from genome assembly GCF_020740725.1 of Corvus hawaiiensis. NCBI lineage: Eukaryota > Metazoa > Chordata > Aves > Passeriformes > Corvidae > Corvus > Corvus hawaiiensis. The sequence goes on from NC_063243.1 coordinate 4,013,935, forward strand.
CCACATGCTCAGTCCAGGCTGCCTGCAATGATGTCCCCTTTCTACAAGGGACACTGTGAGCAGGAATGATGTCTGGGAGCAGAATTCTCGCAGTCTTTCCACGGAATTCTCTGTCCCTGTCCTTTGCCTGGCTCTCTGTTGCAGATGGAAGCTGCTGCTGCCATTCTCAGCTTGAAGCCCTCGTTTGATGCAAGCAGATGCTCCCAGGTGTGTTCAGCAGCTGTTGCTCAGTGTTGATGCAAAGCTTTTGTGTTCCTCATGGAAGCAAGGAGCCATTGTGACACTGCAGGGGCTCATGGCATCAAGGAGACAATTGTGACAGTACAGAACCTCCTAGAAACAAGGCTCCATGGTGACACCGTGGGGAATCATGGAACCACATGGAAATGTGTTCCTGATGAGACACAGCAGGGCCTTGTTGGAACCAAAGACACCTCTGCAAAAAGCAGGGTAGCTCACAGAACCAAGGAGTCCATTGTTACAATAGAAAACCTATGGAAGCAAGGGGCCATTGTGACACAGTGGGGCCACATGGAAGCCACGGAGCCATTGTGACCCAGTGGGGCCTCATGGAATCAAGGAGACCATGGTGACACAGGTGATGCACATGAAGCCAAGGAGCCATTGTGACCCAGTGGGGCCTCATGGAATCAAGGAGACCATGGTGACACAGTGGGGCCACATGGAAGCCAAGGAGCCATTGTGACCCAGTGGGGCCTCATGGAATCAAGGAGACCATGGTGACACAGTGGGGCCACATGGAAGCCAAGGAGCCATTGTGACCCAGTGGGGCCTCATGGAATCAAGGAGACCATTGTGACACATTGGGGCCACTTGGAATCAAGGAGACCATTGTTACACAGGTGATGCACATGAAGCCAAGGAGCCATTGTGACCCAGTGGGGCCTCATGGAATCAAGGAGACCATGGTGACACAGGTGATGCACATGAAGCCAAGGAGCCATTGTGACACAGTGGGGCCTCATGGAATCAAGGAGACCATGGTAACACAGGTGATGCACATGAAGCCAAGGAGCCATTGTGACACAGTGGGGCCACATGGAATCAAGGAGACCATTGTGACACAGGTGATTCACATGAAGAAAAGGAGCCATTGTGACACAGTGGGGGCTCATGGAATCAAGGAGACCATTGTGACACAGGTGATGCACATGAAGCCAAGGAGCCATTGTGACCCAGTGGGGCCTCATGGAATCAAGGAGACCATGGTGACACAGGTGATGCACATGAAGCCAAGGAGCCATTGTGACACAGCGGGGCTTCTTCCCTTCAGCTCTGCAGCTGGCTGTCCCAGCCCTAGGCACCATGTGCCAACTGCTCTCCTCAGGGCTCTCCCTGCACACAGGCCCAGAGAAGTTTTCCTGTTTGTAAGGAAAGAATGAAAAAGCCTGAGCAGGTTCCCTAGACAACCAAATCCACATGCTCAGTCCAGGCTGCCTGCAATGATGTCCCCTTTCTACAAGGGACACTGTGAGCAGGAATGATGTCTGGGAGCAGAATTCTCGCAGTCTTTCCACGGAATTCTCTGTCCCTGTCCTTTGCCTGGCTCTCTGTTGCAGATGGAAGCTGCTGCTGCCATTCTCAGCTTGAAGCCCTCGTTTGATGCAAGCAGATGCTCCCAGGTGTGTTCAGCAGCTGTTGCTCAGTGTTGATGCAAAGCTTTTGTGTTCCTCATGGAAGCAAGGAGCCATTGTGACACTGCAGGGGCTCATGGCATCAAGGAGACAATTGTGACAGTACAGAACCTCCTAGAAACAAGGCTCCATGGTGACACCGTGGGGAATCATGGAACCACATGGAAATGTGTTCCTGATGAGAAACAGCAGGGCCTTGTTGGAACCAAAGACACCTCTGCAAAAAGCAGGGTAGCTCACAGAACCAAGGAGTCCATTGTTACAATAGAAAACCTATGGAAGCAAGGGGCCATTGTGACACAGTGAGGCCACATGGAAGCCAAGGAGCCATTGTGACCCAGTGGGGCCTCATGGAATCAAGGAGACCATGGTGACACAGGTGATGCACATGAAGCCAAGGAGCCATTGTGACCCAGTGGGGCCTCATGGAATCAAGGAGACCATGGTGACACAGGTGATGCACATGAAGCCAAGGAGCCATTGTGACACAGCGGGGCTTCTTCCCTTCAGCTCTGCAGCTGGCTGTCCCGGCCCACAGCACCATGTGCCAAGTGCTCTCCTCAGGGCTCTGCCTGCACACAGGCCCAGAGAAGTTTTCCTGTTTGTAAGGAAAGAATGAAAAAGCCTGAGCAGCTTTCCTAAACAACCAACCCCACATGCTGAGTCCAGGCTGCCTGCAATGATGTCCCCTTTCTACAAGGGACACTGTGAGCAGGAATGATGTCTGGGAGCAGAATTCTCACAGTCTTTCCACGGAATTCTCTGTCCCTGTCCTTTGCCTGGCTCTCAGTGTCAGATGGAAGCTGCTGCTGCCATTCTCAGCTTGAAGCCCTCTTTTGATGCAAGCAGATGCTCCCAGGTGTGTTCAGCAGCTGTTGCTCAGTGTTGATGCAAAGCTTTTGTGTTCCTCATGGAAGCAAGGAGCCATTGTGACACTGCAGGGGCTCATGGCATCAAGGAGACAATTGTGACAGTACAGAACCTCCTAGAAACAAGGCTCCATGGTGACACCGTGGGGAATCATGGAACCACATGGAAATGTGTTCCTGATGAGACACAACAGGGCCTTGTTGGAACCAAAGACACCTCTGCAAAAAGCAGGGTAGCTCACAGAACCAAGGAGTCCATTGTTACAATAGAAAACCTATGGAAGCAAGGGGCCATTGTGACACAGTGGGGCCACATGGAAGCCAAGGAGCCATTGTGACCCAGTGGGGCCTCATGGAATCAAGGAGACCATGGTGACACAGGTGATGCACATGAAGCTAAGGAGCCATTGTGACACAGCGGGGCTTCTTCCCTTCAGCTCTGCAGCTGGCTGTCCCAGCCCACAGCACCATGTGCCAACTGCTCTCCTCAGGGCTCTGCCTGAACACAGGCCCAGGAGAAGTTTTCCTGTTTGTAAGGAAAGAATGGAAAAGCCTGAGCAGGTTTTCTAAACAACCAACCCCACATGCTCAGTCCAGGCTGCCTGCAATGATGTCCCCTTTCTACAAGGGACACTGTGAGCAGGAATGATCTCTGGGAGCAGAATTCTCGCAGTCTTTCCACGGAATTCTCTGTCCCTGTCCTTTGCCTGGCTCTCTGTTGCAGATGGAAGCTGCTGCTGCCATTCTCAGCTTGAAGCCCTCTTTTGATGCAAGCAGATGCTCCCAGGTGTGTTCAGCAGCTGTTGCTCAGTGTTGATGCAAAGCTTTTGTGTTCCTCATGGAAGCAAGGAGCCATTGTGACACTGCAGGGGCTCATGGCATCAAGGAGACAATTGTGACAGTACAGAACCTCCTAGAAACAAGGCTCCATGGTGACACCGTGATGAATCATGGAACCACATGGAAATGTGTTCCTCATGAGACACAGCAGGGCCTTGTTGGAACCAAAGACACCTCTGCAAAAAGCAGGGTAGCTCACAGAACCAAGGAGTCCATTATTACAATAGAAAACCTATGGAAGCAAGGAGCCATTGTGACACAGTGGGGCCACATGGAAGCCAAGGAGCCATTGTGACCCAGTGGGGCCTCATGGAATCAAGGAGACCATGGTGACACAGGTGATGCACATGAAGCCAAGGAGCCATTGTGACACAGCGGGGCTTCTTCCCTTCAGCTCTGCAGCTGGCTGTCCCAGCCCACAGCACCATGTGCCAAGTGCTCTCCTCAGGGCTCTGCCTGAACACAGGCCCAGAGAAGTTTTCCTGTTTGTAAGGAAAGAATGAAAAAGCCTGAGCAGCTTTCCTAAACAACAAACCCCACATGCTCAGTCCAGGCTGCCTGCAATGATGTCCCCTTTCTACAAGGGACACTGTGAGCAGGAATGATCTCTGGAAGCAGAATTCCCGCAGTCTTTCCACGGAATTCTCTGTCCCTGTCCTTTGCCTGGCTCTCTGTTGCAGATGGAAGCTGCTGCTGCCATTCTCAGCTTGAAGCCCTCGTTTGATGCAAGCAGATGCTCCCAGGTGTGTTCAGCAGCTGTTGCTCAGTGTTGATGCAAAGCTTTTGTGTACCTCATGGAAGCAAGGAGCCATTGTGACACTGCAGGGGCTCATGGCATCAAGGAGACAATTGTGACAGTACAGAACCTCCTAGAAACAAGGCTCCATGGTGACACCGTGATGAATCATGGAACCACATGGAAATGTGTTCCTGATGAGACGCAGCAGGGCCTTGTTGGAACCAAAGACACCTCTGCAAAAAGCAGGGTAGATCACAGAACCAAGGAGTCCATTGTTACAATAGAAAACCTATGGAAGCAAGGAGCCATTGTGACACAGTGGGGCCACATGGAAGCCAAGGAGCCATTGTGACCCAGTGGGGCCTCATGGAATCAAGGAGACCATGGTGACACAGTGGGGCCACATGGAAGCCAAGGAGCCATTGTGACACAGTGGGGCCTCATGGAATCAAGGAGACCATGGTGACACAGGTGATGCACATGAAGCCTAGGAGCCATTGTGACACAGTGGGGCCTCATGGAATCAAGGAGACCATGGTAACACAGGTGATGCACATGAAGCCAAGGAGCCATTGTGACACAGCGGGGCCTCATGGAATCAAGGAGACCATGGTGACACAGGTGATGCACATGAAGCCAAGGTGCCATTGTGACACAGCGGGGCTTCTTCCCTTCAGCTCTGCAGCTGGCTGTCCCACACCGAGGCACCATGTGCCAAGTGCTCTCCTCAGGGCTCTGCCTGCACACAGGCCCAGAGAAGTTTTCCTGTTTGTAAGGAAAGAATGGAAAAGCCTGAGCAGCTTTCCTAAACAGCCAAAACCACATGCTCAGTCCAGGCTGCCTGCAATGATGTCCCCTTTCTACAAGGGACACTGTGAGCAGGAATGATCTCTGGCAGCAGAATTCCCGCAGTCTTTCCACTGAATTCTCTGTCCCTGTCCTTTGCCTGGCTCTCTGTTGCAGATGGAAGCTGCTGCTGCCATTCTCAGCTTGAAGCCCTCGTTTGATGCAAGCAGATGCTCCCAGGTGTGTTCAGCAGCTGTTGCTCAGTGTTGATGCAAAGCTTTTGTGTTCCTCATGGAAGCAAGGAGCCATTGTGACACTGCAGGGGCGCATGGCATCAAGGAGACAATTGTGACAGTACAGAACCTCCTAGAAACAAGGCTCCATGGTGACACCGTGATGAATCATGGAACCACATGGAAATGTGTTCCTGATGAGACGCAGCAGGGCCTTGTTGGAACCAAAGACACCTCTGCAAAAAGCAGGGTAGCTCACAGAACCAAGGAGTCCATTGTTACAATAGAAAACCTATGGAAGCAAGGAGCCATTGTGACACAGTGGGGCCACATGGAAGCCACGGAGCCATTGTGACCCAGTGGGGCCTCATGGAATCAAGGAGACCATTGTGACACAGTGGGGCCACATGGAAGCAAAGGAGCCATTGTGACACAGTGGGGCCTCATGGAATCAAGGAGACCATGGTGACACAGGTGATGCACATGAAGCCTAGGAGCCATTGTGACCCAGTGGGGCCTCATGGAATCAAGGAGACCATGGTAACACAGGTGATGCACATGAAGCCAAGGAGCCATTGTGACCCAGTGGGGCCTCATGGAATCAAGGAGACCATGGTGACACAGGTGATGCCCATGAAGCCAAGGATCCATTGTGACACAGCAGGGCCTCATGGAATCAAGGAGACCATGGTGACACAGGTGATGCACATGAAGCCAAGGAGCCATTGTGACCCAGTGGGGCCTCATGGAATCAAGGAGACCATGGTGACACAGGTGATGCACATGAAGCCAAGGAGCCATTGTGACACAGTGGGGCCTCATGGAATCAAGGAGACCATGGTGACACAGGTGATGCACATGAAGCCAAGGAGCCATTGTGACACAGCGGGGCTTCTTCCCTTCAGCTCTGCAGCTGGCTGTCCCACACCGAGGCACCATGTGCCAAGTGCTCTCCTCAGGGCTCTGCCTGCACACAGGCCCAGAGAAGTTTTCCTGTTTGTAAGGAAAGAATGGAAAAGCCTGAGCAGCTTTCCTAAACAGCCAACACCACATGCTCAGTCCAGGCTGCCTGCAATGATGTCCCCTTTCTACAAGGGACACTGTGAGCAGGAATGATGTCTGGGAGCAGAATTCTCGCAGTCTTTCCACGGAATTCTCTGTCCCTGTCCTTTGCCTGGCTCTCTGTTGCAGATGGAAGCTGCTGCTGCCATTCTCAGCTTGAAGCCCTCTTCTGATGCAAGCAGATGCTCCCAGGTGTGTTCAGCAGCTGTTGCTCAGTGTTGATGCAAAGCTTTTGTGTTCCTCATGGAAGCAAGGAGCCATTGTGACACTGCAGGGGCTCATGGCATCAAGGAGACAATTGTGACACTACAGAACCTCCTAGAAACAAGGCTCCATGGTGACACCGTAGGGAATCATGGAACCACATGGACATGTGTTCCTCATGAGAAACAGCAGGGCCTTGTTGGAACCAAAGACACCTCTGCAAAAACAGGGTAGCTCACAGAACCAAGGAGTCCATTGTTACAATAGAAAACCTATGGAAGCAAGGGGATATTGTGACACAGTGGGGCCTCATGGAATCAAGGAGACCATGCTGACACAGGTGATTCACATGAAGCAAAGGAGCCATTGTGACACAGTGGGGGCTCATGGAATCAAGGAGACCATTGTGACACAGGTGATGCACATGAAGCCAAGGAGCCATTGTGACACAGTGGGGCCTCATGGAATCAAGGAGACCATGGTGACACAGGTGATGCACACGAAGCCAAGGAGCCATTGTGACACAGCGGGGCTTCTTCCCTTCAGCTCTGCAGCTGGCTGTCCCAGCCCACAGCACCATGTGCCAACTGCTCTCCTCAGGGCTCTGCCTGAACACAGGCCCAGGAGAAGTTTTCCTGTTTGTAAGGAAAGAATGGAAAAGCCTGAGCAGGTTTTCTAAACAACCAACCCCACATGCTCAGTCCAGGCTGCCTGCAATGATGTCCCCTTTCTACAAGGGACACTGTGAGCAGGAATGATGTCTGGGAGCAGAATTCCCGCAGTCTTTCCACGGAATTCTCTGTCTCTGTCCTTTGCCTGGCTCTCTGTTGCAGATGGAAGCTGCTGCTGCCATTCTCAGCTTGAAGCCCTCTTTTGATGCAAGCAGATGCTCCCAGGTGTGTTCAGCAGCTGTTGCTCAGTGTTGATGCAAAGCTTTTGTGTTCCTCATGGAAGCAAGGAGCCATTGTGACACTGCAGGGGCTCATGGCATCAAGGAGACAATTGTGACAGTACAGAACCTCCTAGAAACAAGGCTCCATGGTGACACCGTGATGAATCATGGAACCACATGGAAATGTGTTCCTGATGAGACACAGCAGGGCCTTGTTGGAACCAAAGACACCTCTGCAAAAAGCAGGGTAGCTCACAGAACCAAGGAGTCCATTGTTACAATAGAAAACCTATGGAAGCAAGGAGCCATTGTGACACAGTGGGGCCACATGGAAGCCACGGAGCCATTGTGACCCAGTGGGGCCTCATGGAATCAAGGAGACCATGGTGACACAGGTGATGCACATGAAGCCAAGGAGCCATTGTGACCCAGTGGGGCCTCATGGAATCAAGGAGACCATGGTGACACAGGTGATGCACATGAAGCCAAGGAGCCATTGTGACCCAGTGGGGCCTCATGGAATCAAGGAGACCATGGTGACACAGGTGATGCACATGAAGCCAAGGAGCCATTGTGACACAGTGGGGCCTCATGGAATCAAGGAGACCATGGTGACACAGGTGATGCACATGAAGCCAAGGAGCCATTGTGACACAGTGGGGCCTCATGGAATCAAGGAGACCATGGTGACACAGGTGATGCACATGAAGCCAAGGAGCCATTGTGACACAGTGGGGCCTCATGGAATCAAGGAGACCATGGTGACACAGGTGATGCACATGAAGCCAAGGAGCCATTGTGACACAGCGGGGCTTCTTCCCTTCAGCTCTGCAGCTGGCTGTCCCGGCCCACAGCACCATGTGCCAACTGCTCTCCTCAGGGCTCTGCCTGCACACAGGCCCAGAGAAGTTTTCCTGTTTGTAAGGAAAGAATGAAAAAGCCTGAGCAGCTTTCCTAAACAACCAACACCACATGCTCAGTCCAGGCTGCCTGCAATGATGTCCCCTTTCTACAAGGGACACTGTGAGCAGGAATGATGTCTGGGAGCAGAATTCTCGCAGTCTTTCCACGGAATTCTCTGTCCCTGTCCTTTGCCTGGCTCTCTGTTGCAGATGGAAGCTGCTGCTGCCATTCTCAGCTTGAAGCCCTCGTTTGATGCAAGCAGATGCTCCCAGGTGTGTTCAGCAGCTGTTGCTCAGTGTTGATGCAAAGCTTTTGTGTTCCTCATGGAAGCAAGGAGCCATTGTGACACTGCAGGGGCTCATGGCATCAAGGAGACAATTGTGACAGTACAGAACCTCCTAGAAACAAGGCTCCATGGTGACACCGTGATGAATCATGGAACCACATGGAAATGTGTTCCTGATGAGACACAGCAGGGCCTTGTTGGAACCAAAGACACCTCTGCAAAAAGCAGGGTAGCTCACAGAACCAAGGAGTCCATTGTTACAATAGAAAACCTATGGAAGCAAGGAGCCATTGTGACACAGTGGGGCCACATGGAAGCCAAGGAGCCATTGTGACCCAGTGGGGCCTCATGGAATCAAGGAGACCATGGTGACACAGTGGGGCCACATGGAAGACAAGGAGCCATTGTGACCCAGTAGGGCCTCATGGAATCAAGGAGACCATGGTGACACAGGTGATGCACATGAAGCCAAGGAGCCATTGTGACCCCGTGGGGCCTCATGGAATCAAGGAGACCATGGTGACACAGGTGATGCACATGAAGCCAAGGAGCCATTGTGACCCAGTGGGGCCTCATGGAATCAAGGAGACCATGGTGACACAGGTGATGCACATGAAGCCAAGGAGCCATTGTGACACAGCGGGGCTACTTCCCTTCAGCTCTGCAGCTGGCTGTCCCACACCGAGGCACCATGTGCCAAGTGCTCTCCTCAGGGCTCTGCCTGCACACAGGCCCAGAGAAGTTTTCCTGTTTGTAAGGAAAGAATGAAAAAGCCTGAGCAGCTTTCCTAAACAACCAACACCACATGCTCAGTCCAGGCTGCCTGCAATGATGTCCCCTTTCTACAAGGGACACTGTGAGCAGGAATGATCTCTGGGAGCAGAATTCTCGCCGTCTTTCCACTGAATTCTCTGTCCCTGTCTCTTGCCTGGCTCTCAGTGTCAGATGGAAGCTGCTGCTGCCATTCTCAGCTTGAAGCCCTCGTTTGATGCAAGCAGATGCTCCCAGGTGTGTTCAGCAGCTGTTGCTCAGTGTTGATGCAAAGCTTTTGTGTTCCTCATGGAAGCAAGGAGCCATTGTGACACTGCAGGGGCTCATGGCATCAAGGAGACAATTGTGACAGTACAGAACCTCCTAGAAACAAGGCTCCATGGTGACACCGTGGGGAATCATGGAACCACATGGACATGTGTTCCTCATGAGAAACAGCAGGGCCTTGTTGGAACCAAAGACACCTCTGCAAAAAGCAGGGTAGCTCACAGAACCAAGGAGTCCATTGTTACAATCGAAAACCTATGGAAGCAAGGGGCCATTGTGACACAGTGGGGCCACATGGAAGCCAAGGAGCCATTGTGACCCAGTGGGGCCTCATGGAATCAAGGAGACCATGGTGACACAGGTGATGCACATGAAGCCTAGGAGCCATTGTGACCCAGTGGGGCCGCATGGAATCAAGGAGACCATGGTGACACAGGTGATGCACATGAAGCCAAGGAGCCATTGTGACCCAGTGGGGCCTCATGGAATCAAGGAGACCATTGTGACACAGGTGATTCACATGAAGCCAAGGAGCCATTGTGACACAGTGGGGGCTCATGGAATCAAGGAGACCATTGTGACACAGGTGATGCACATGAAGCCAAGGAGCCATTGTGACACAGCGGGGCCTCATGGAATCAAGGAGACCATGGTGACACAGGTGATGCACATGAAGCCAAGGAGCCATTGTGACACAGCGGGGCTTCTTCCCTTCAGCTCTGCACCTGGCTTTCCCAGCCCACAGCACCATGTGCCAAGTGCTCTCCTCAGGGCTCTGCCTGCACACAGGCCCAGAGAAGTTTTCCTGTTTGTAAGGAAAGAATGAAAAAGCCTGAGCAGGTTCCCTAGACAACCAAACCCACATGCTCAGTCCAGGCTGCCTGCAATGATGTCCCCTTTCTACAAGGGACACTGTGAGCAGGAATGATGTGTGGGAGCAGAATTCTCGCAGTCTTTCCACGGAATTCTCTGTCCCTGTCCTTTGCCTGGCTCTCTGTTGCAGATGGAAGCTGCTGCTGCCATTCTCAGCTTGAAGCCCTCGTTTGATGCAAGCAGATGCTCCCAGGTATGTTCAGCAGCTGTTGCTCAGTGTTGATGCAAAGCTTTTGTGTTCCTCATGGAAGCAAGGAGCCATTGTGACACTGCAGGGGCTCATGGCATCAAGGAGACAATTGTGACAGTACAGAACCTCCTAGAAACAAGGCTCCATGGTGACACCGTGGCGAATCATGGAACCACATGGAAATGTGTTCCTGATGAGACACAGCAGGGCCTTGTTGGAACCAAAGACACCTCTGCAAAAAGCAGGGTAGCTCACAGAACCAAGGAGTCCATTGTTACAATAAAAAACCTATGGAAGCAAGGGGCCATTGTGACACAGTGGGGCCACATGGAAGCCACGGAGCCATTGTGACCCAGTGGGGCCTCATGGAATCAAGGAGACCATGGTGACACAGGTGATGCACATGAAGCCAAGGAGCCATTGTGACCCAGTGGGGCCTCATGGAATCAAGGAGACCATGGTGACACAGGTGATGCACATGAAGCCAAGGAGCCATTGTGACCCAGTGGGGCCTCATGGAATCAAGGAGACCATGGTGACACAGGTGATGCACATGAAGCCAAGGAGCCATTGTGACACAGTGGGGCCTCATGGAATCAAGGAGACCATGGTGACACAGGTGATGCACATGAAGCCAAGGAGCCATTGTGACCCAGTGGGGCCTCATGGAATCAAGGAGACCATGGTGACACAGGTGATGCACATGAAGCCAAGGAGCCATTGTGACAAAGTGGGGCCTCATGGAATCAAGGAGACCATGGTGACACAGGTGATGCACATGAAGCCAAGGAGCCATTGTGACACAGCGGGGCTACTTCCCTTCAGCTCTGCAGCTGGCTGTCCCAGCCCACAGCACCATGTGCCAACTGCTCTCCTCAGGGCTCTGCCTGCACACAAGCCCAGGAGAAGTTTTCCTGTTTGTAAGGAAAGAATGGAAAAGCCTGAGCAGGTTTTCTAAACAACCAACCCCACATGCTCAGTCCAGGCTGCCTGCAATGATGTCCCCTTTCTACAAGGGACACTGTGAGCAGGAATGATGTCTGGGAGCAGAATTCTCGCAGTCTTTCCACGGAATTCTCTGTCCCTGTCTCTTGCCTGGCTCTCTGTTGCAGATGGAAGCTGCTGCTGCCATTCTCAGCTTGAAGCCCTCTTCTGATGCAAGCAGATGCTCCCAGGTGTGTTCAGCAGCTGTTGCTCAGTGTTGATGCAAAGCTTTTGTGTTCCTCATGGAAGCAAGGAGCCATTGTGACACTGCAGGGGCTCATGGCATCAAGGAGACAATTGTGACAGTACAGAACCTCCTAGAAACAAGGCTCCATGGTGACACCGTGGGGAATCATGGAACCACATGGAAATGTGTTCCTCATGAGAAACAGCAGGGCCTTGTTGGAACCAAAGACACCTCTGCAAAAAGCAGGGTAGCTCACAGAACCAAGGAGTCCATTGTTACAATCGAAAACCTATGGAAGCAAGGGGCCATTGTGACACAGTGGGGCCACATGGAAGCCACGGAGCCATTGTGACCCAGCGGGGCCTCATGGAATCAAGGAGACCATGGTGACACAGGTGATGCACATGAAGCCAAGGAGCCATTGTGACACAGTGGGGCCTCATGGAAGCCAAGGAGCCATTGTGACCCAGTGGGGCCTCATGGAATCAAGGAGACCATGGTAACACAGGTGATGCACATGAAGCCAAGGAGCCATTGTGACCCAGTGGGGCCTCATGGAATCAAGGAGACCATGGTGACACAGGTGATGCACATGAAGCCAAGGAGCCATTGTGACACAGTGGGGCCTCATGGAATCAAGGAGACCATGGTGACACAGGTGATGCACATGAAGCCAAGGAGCCATTGTGACACAGCGGGGCTACTTCCCTTCAGCTCTGCAGCTGGCTGTCCCAGCCCACAGCACCATGTGCCAAGTGCTCTCCTCAGGGCTCTCCCTGCACACAGGCCCAGAGAAGTTTTCCTGTTTGTAAGGAAAGAATGAAAAAGCCTGAGCAGCTTTCCTAAACAACCAACCCCACATGCTCAGTCCAGGCTGCCTGCAATGATGTCCCCTTTCTACAAGGGACACTGTGAGCAGGAATGATGTCTGGGAGCAGAATTCTCGCAGTCTTTCCACTGAATTCTCTGTCCCTGTCTCTTGCCTGGCTCTCTGTTGCAGATGGAAGCTGCTGCTGCCATTCTCAGCTTGAAGCCCTCGTTTGATGCAAGCAGATGCTCCCAGGTGTGTTCAGCAGCTGTTGCTCAGTGTTGATGCAAAGCTTTTGTGTTCCTCATGGAAGCAAGGAGCCATTGTGACACTGCAGGGGCTCATGGCATCAAGGAGACAATTGTGACAGTACAGAACCTCCTAGAAACAAGGCTCCATGGTGACACCGTGGGGAATCATGGAACCACATGGACATGTGTTCCTCATGAGACGCAGCAGGGCCTTGTTGGAACCAAAGACACCTCTGCAAAAAGCAGGGTAGCTCACAGAACCAAGGAGTCCATTGTTACAATCGAAAACCTATGGAAGCAAGGGGCCATTGTGACACAGTGGGGCCACATGGAAGCCACGGAGCCATTGTGACCCAGTGGGGCCTCATGGAATCAAGGAGACCATGGTGACATAGGTGATGCACACGAAGCCAAGGAGCCATTGTGACCCAGTGGGGCCTCATGGAATCAAGGAGACCATTGTGACACAGGTGATTCACATGAAGCCAAGGAGCCATTGTGACCCAGTGGGGCCTCATGGAATCAAGGAGACCATGGTGACACAGGTGATGCACATGAAGCCAAGGAGCCATTGTGACACAGTGGGGCCTCATGGAATCAAGGAGACCATGGTGACACAGGTGATGCACATGAAGCCAAGGAGCCATTGTGACACAGCGGGGCTACTTCCCTTCAGCTCTGCAGCTCGCTGTCCCACACCGAGGCACCATGTGCCAACTGCTCTCCTCAGGCCTCTGCCTGCACACAGGCCCAGAGAAGTTTTCCTGTTTGTAAGGAAAGAATGAAAAAGCCTGAGCAGGTTCCCTAGACAACCAAACCCACATGCTCAGTCCAGGCTGCCTGCAATGATGTCCCCTTTCTACAAGGGACACTGTGAGCATGAATGATCTCTGGGAGCAGAATTCTCGCAGTCTTTCCACGGAATTCTCTGTCCCTGTCCTTTGCCTGGCTCTCTGTTGCAGATGGAAGCTGCTGCTGCCATTCTCAGCTTGAAGCCCTCGTTTGATGCAAGCAGATGCTCCCAGGTGTGTTCAGCAGCTGTTGCTCAGTGTTGATGCAAAGCTTTTGTGTTCCTCATGGAAGCAAGGAGCCATTGTGACACTGCAGGGGCTCATGGCATCAAGGAGACAATTGTGACAGTACAGAACATCCTAGAAACAAGGCTCCATGGTGACACCGTGGGGAATCATGGAACCACATGGAAATGTGTTCCTCATGAGACACAGCAGGGCCTTGTTGGAACCAAAGACACCTCTGCAAAAAGCAGGGTAGCTCACAGAACCAAGGAGTCCATTATAACAATAGAAAACCTATGGAACCAAGGAGCCATTGTGACACAGTGGGGCCACATGGAAGCCACGGAGGCATTGTGACCCAGTGGGGCCTCATGGAATCAAGGAGACCATGGTGACACAGGTGATGCACACGAAGCCAAGGAGCCATTGTGACCCAGTGGGGCCTCATGGAATCAAGGAGACCATTGTGACACAGGTGATTCACATGAAGCCAAGGAGCCATTGTGACACAGTGGGGGCTCATGGAATCAAGGAGACCATTGTGACACAGGTGATGCACATGAAGCCAAGGAGCCATTGTGACACAGCGGGGCCTCATGGAATCAAGGAGACCATGGTGACACAGGTGATGCACATGAAGCCAAGGAGCCATTGTGACACAGCGGGGCTTCTTCCCTTCAGCTCTGCAGCTCGCTGTCCCAGCCCTAGGCACCATGTGCCAACTGCTCTCCTCAGGGCTCTGCCTGCACACAGGCCCAGAGAAGTTTTCCTGTTTGTAAGGAAAGAATGAAAAAGCCTGAGCAGGTTCCCTAGACAACCAAACCCACATGCTGAGTCCAGGCTGCCTGCAATGATGTCCCCTTTCTACAAGGGACACTGTGAGCAGGAATGATCTCTGGGAGCAGAATTCTCGCAGTCTTTCCACGGAATTCTCTGTCCCTGTCCTTTGCCTGGCTCTCTGTTGCAGATGGAAGCTGCTGCTGCCATTCTCAGCTTGAAGCCCTGGTTTGATGCAAGCAGATGCTCCCAGGTGTGTTCAGCAGCTGTTGCTCAGTGTTGATGCAAAGCTTTTGTGTTCCTCATGGAAGCAAGGAGCCATTGTGACACTGCAGGGGCTCATGGCATCAAGGAGACAATTGTGACAGTACAGAACCTCCTAGAAACAAGGCTCCATGGTGACACCGTGGGGAATCATGGAACCACATGGAAATGTGTTCCTGATGAGACACAGCAGGGCCTTGTTGGAACCAAAGACACCTCTGCAAAAAGCAGGGTAGCTCACAGAACCAAGGAGTCCATTGTTACAATAGAAAACCTATGGAAGCAAGGGGCCATTGTGACACAGTGGGGCCACATGGAAGCCACGGAGCCATTGTGACCCAGTGGGGCCTCATGGAATCAAGGAGACCATGGTGACACAGGTGATGCACATGAAGCCAAGGAGCCATTGTGACACAGCGGGGCCTCATGGAATCAAGGAGACCATGGTGACACAGGTGATGCACATGAAGCCAAGGAGCCATTGTGACACAGCGGGGCTTCTTCCCTTCAGCTCTGCAGCTGGATTTCCCTGCCCGAGGCTCCATGTGCCAAGTGCTCTCCTCAGGGCTCTGCCTGCACACAGGCCCAGAGAAGCTTTCTTGTTTGTAAGGAAAGAATGGAAAAGCCTGAGCAGCTTTCCTAAACAACCAACCCCACATGCTGAGTCCAGGCTGCCTGCAATGATGTCCCCTTTCTACAAGGGACACTGTGAGCAGGAATGATGTCTGGGAGCAGAATTCCCGCAGTCTTTCCACGGAATTCTCTGTCCCTGTCCTTTCCCTGGCTCTCAGTGTGAGATGGAAGCTGCTGGTGCCTTTCTCAGCTTGAAGCCCTCGTTTGATGCAAGCAGATGCTCCCAGGTGTGTTCAGCAGCTGTTGCTCAGTGTTGATGCAAAGCTTTTGTGTTCCTCATGGAAGCAAGGAGCCATTGTGACACTGCAGGGGCTCATGGCATCAAGGAGACAATTGTGACACTACAGAACCTCCTAGAAACAAGGCTCCATGGTGACACCGTGGCGAATCATGGAACCACATGGAAATGTGTTCCTGATGAGACACAGCAGGGCCTTGTTGGAACCAAAGACACCTCTGCAAAAAGCAGGGTAGCTCATAGAACCAAGGAGTCCATTGTTACAATAGAAAACCTATGGAAGCAAGGGGCCATTGTGACACAGGTGATGCACATGAAGCCAAGGAGCCATTGTGACCCAGTGGGGCCTCATGGAATCAAGGAGACCATTGTGACACAGGTGATGCACATGAAGCCAAGGAGTCATTGTGACCCAGTGGGGCCTCATGGAATCAAGGAGACCATGGTGACACAGGTGATGCACATGAAGTCAAGGAACCATTGTGACACAGTGGGGCCTCATGGTGTCAAGGAGACCATGGTGACACAGGTGATGCACATGAAGCCAAGGAGCCATTGTGACACAGCGGGGCTTCTTCCCTTCAGTTCTGCAGCTGGCTGTCCCAGCCCACAGCACCATGTGCCAACTGCTCTCCTTAGGGCTCTGCCTGCACACAGGCCCAGAGAAGTTTTCCTGTTTGTAAGGAAAGAATGGAAAAGCCTGAGCAGCTTTCCTAAACAACCAACCCCACATGCTCAGTCCAGGCTGCCTGCAATGATGTCCCCTTTCTACAAGGGACACTGTGAGCAGGAATGATGTCTGGGAGCAGAATTCTCGCAGTCTTTCCACGGAATTCTCTGTCCCTGTCCTTTGCCTGGCTCTCTGTTGCAGATGGAAGCTGCTGCTGCCATTCTCAGCTTGAAGCCCTCTTCTGATGCAAGCAGATGCTCCCAGGTGTGTTCAGCAGCTGTTGCTCAGTGTTGATGCAAAGCTTTTGTGTTCCTCATGGAAGCAAGGAGCCATTGTGACACTGCAGGGGCTCATGGCATCAAGGAGACAATTGTGACAGTACAGAACCTCCTAGAAACAAGGCTCCATGGTGACACCGTGGGGAATCATGGAACCACATGGAAATGTGTTCCTGATGAGACGCAGCAGGGCCTTGTTGGAACCAAAGACACCTCCGCAAAAAGCAGGGTAGCTCACAGAACCAAGGAGTCCATTGTTACAATAGAAAACCTATGGAATCAAGGAGACCATGGTGACACAGGTGATGCACATGAAGCCAAGGAGCCATTGTGACACAGTGGGGCCTCATGGAATCAAGGAGACCATGGTGACACAGGTGATGCACATGAAGCCAAGGAGCCATTGTGACACAGCAGGGCTTCTTCCCTTCAGCTCTGCAGCTGGCTGTCCCAGCCCATGGCACCATGTGCCATCTGCTCTCCTCAGGGCTCTGCCTGCACACAGGCCCAGAGAAGTTTTCCTGTTTGTAAGGAAAGAATGGAAAAGCCTGAGCAGGTTCCCTAGACAACCAAACCCACATGCTCAGTCCAGGCTGCCTGCAATGATGTCCCCTTTCTACAAGGGACACTGTGAGCAGGAATGATCTCTGGGAGCAGAATTCTCGCAGTCTTTCCACTGAATTCTCTGTCCCTGTCCTTTGCCTGGCTCTCTGTTGCAGATGGAAGCTGCTGCTGCCATTCTCAGCTTGAAGCCCTCGTTTGATGCAAGCAGATGCTCCCAGGTGTGTTCAGCAGCTGTTGCTCAGTGTTGATGCAAAGCTTTTGTGTTCCTCATGGAAGCAAGGAGCCATTGTGACACTGCAGGGGCTCATGGCATCAAGGAGACAATTGTGACAGTACAGAACCTCCTAGAAACAAGGCTCCATGGTGACACCGTGGGGAATCATGGAACCACATGGAAATGTGTTCCTCATGAGACACAGCAGGGCCTTGTTGGAACCAAAGACACCTCTGCAAAAAGCAGGGTAGCTCACAGAACCAAGGAGTCCATTGTTACAATAGAAAACCTATGGAAGCAAGGGGCCATTGTGACACAGTGGGGCCTCATGGAAGCCAAGGAGCCATTGTGACCCAGTGGGGCCTCATGGAATCAAGGAGACCATGGTGACACAGGTGATGCACATGAAGCCAAGGAGCCATTGTGACCCAGTGGGGCATCATGGAATCAAGGAGACCATTGTGACACAGGTGATGCACATGAAGCCAAGGAGCCATTGTGACACAGTGGGGCCTCAGGGAATCAAGGAGACCATGGTGACACAGGTGATGCACATGAAGCCAAGGAGCCATTGTGACACAGTGGGGCCTCATGGAATCAAGGAGACCATGGTGACACAGGTGATGCACATGAAGCCAAGGAGCCATTGTGTCACAGCAGGGCCTCATGGAATCAAGGAGACCATGGTGACACAGGTGATGCACATGAAGCCAAGGAGCCATTGTGACCCAGTGGGGCCTCATGGAATCAAGGAGACCATGGTGACACAGGTGATGCACATGAAGCCAAGGAGCCATTGTGACACAGTGGGGCCTCATGGAATCAAGGAGACCATGGTGACACAGGTGATGCACATGAAGCCAAGGAGCCATTGTGACCCAGTGGGGCCTCATGGAATCAAGGAGACCATGGTGACACAGGTGATGCACATGAAGCCAAGGAGCCATTGTGACACAGCGGGGCCTCATGGAATCAAGGAGACCATGGTGACACAGGTGATGCACATTAAGCCAAGGAGCCATTGTGACCCAGTGGGGCCTCATGGAATCAAGGAGACCATGGTGACACAGGTGATGCACATGAAGCCTAGGAGCCATTGTGACCCAGTGGGGCCTCATGGAATCAAGGAGACCATGGTAACACAGGTGATGCACATGAAGCCAAGGAGCCATTGTGACCCAGTGGGGCCTCATGGAATCAAGGAGACCATGGTGACACAGGTGATGCACATGAAGCCAAGGAGCCATTTTGACCCAGTGGGGCCTCATGGAATCAAGGAGACCATGGTGACACAGGTGATGCACATGAAGCCAAGGAGCCATTGTGACACAGCGGGCCTTCTTCCCTTCAGCTCTGCAGCTGGCTGTCCCAGCCCACAGCACCATGTGCCAACTGCTCTCCTCAGGGCTCTCCCTCCACACAGGCCCAGAGAAGTTTTCCTGTTTGTAAGGAAAGAATGAAAAAGCCTGAGCAGCTTTCCTAAACAACCAACACCACATGCTCAGTCCAGGCTGCCTGCAATGATGTCCCCTTTCTACAAGGGACACTGTGAGCAGGAATGATGTCTGGGAGCAGAATTCTCGCAGTCTTTCCACGGAATTCTCTGTCCCTGTCTCTTGCCTGGCTCTCTGTTGCAGATGGAAGCTGCTGCTGCCATTCTCAGCTTGAAGCCCTCGTTTGATGCAAGCAGATGCTCCCAGGTGTGTTCAGCAGCTGTTGCTCAGTGTTGATGCAAAGCTTTTGTGTTCCTCATGGAAGCAAGGAGCCATTGTGACACTGCAGGGGCTCATGGCATCAAGGAGACAATTGTGACAGTACAGAACCTCCTAGAAACAAGGCTCCATGGTGACACCGTAGGGAATCATGGAACCACATGGACATGTGTTCCTGATGAGAAACAGCAGGGCCTTGTTGGAACCAAAGACACCTCTGCAAAAACAGGGTAGCTCACAGAACCAAGGAGTCCATTGTTACAATAGAAAACCTATGGAAGCAAGGGGCCATTGTGACACAGTGGGACCACATGGAAGCCAAGGAGCCATTGTGACCCAGTGGGGCCTCATGGAATCAAGGAGACCATGGTGACACAGGTGATGCACATGAAGCCAAGGAGCCATTGTGACACAGCGGGGCTTCATGGAATCAAGGAGACCATTGTGACACAGTGGGGCCACATGGAAGCCAAGGAGCCATTGTGACCCAGTGGGGCCTCATGGAATCAAGGAGACCATGGTGACACAGGTGATGCACATGAAGCCAAGGAGCCATTGTGACACAGCGGGGCTTCTTCCCTTCAGCTCTGCAGCTGGCTGTCCCAGCCCACAGCACCATTTGCCAACTGCTCTCCTCAGGGCTCTGCCTGCACACAGGCCCAGAGAAGTTTTCCTGTTTGTAAGGAACGAATGGAAAAGCCTGAGCAGCTTTCCTAAAAGACCAACCCCACATGCTCAGTCCAGGCTGCCTGCAATGATGTCCCCTTTCTACAAGGGACACTGTGAGCAGGAATGATGTCTGGGAGCAGAATTCCCGCAGTCTTTCCACGGAATTCTCTGTCCCTGTCCTTTGCCTGGCTCTCTGTTGCAGATGGAAGCTGCTGCTGCCATTCTCAGCTTGAAGCCCTCGTTTGATGCAAGCAGATGCTCCCAGGTGTGTTCAGCAGCTGTTGCTCAGTGTTGATGCAAAGCTTTTGTGTTCCTCATGGAAGCAAGGAGCCATTGTGACACTGCAGGGGCTCATGGCATCAAGGAGACAATTGTGACAGTACAGAACCTCCTAGAAACAAGGCTCCATGGTGACACCGTGATGAATCATGGAACCACATGGAAATGTGTTCCTGATGAGACACAGCAGGGCCTTGTTGGAACCAAAGACACCTCTGCAAAAAGCAGGGTAGCTCACAGAACCAAGGAGTCCATTGTTACAATAGAAAACCTATGGAAGCAAGGGGCCATTGTGACACAGTGGGGCCACATGGAAGCCAAGGAGCCATTGTGACCCAGTGGGGCCTCATGGAATCAAGGAGACCATGGTGACACAGGTGATGCACATGAAGCCAAGGAGCCATTGTGACACAGTGGGGCATCATGGAATCAAGGAGACCATTGTGACACAGGTGATGCACATGAAGCCAAGGAGCCATTGTGACCCAGTGGGGCCTCATGGAATCAAGGAGACCATTGTGACACAGGTGATGCACATGAAGCCAAGGAGTCATTGTGACCCAGTGGGGCCTCATGGAATCAAGGAGACCATGGTGACACAGGTGATGCACATGAAGCCAAGGAACCATTGTGACACAGTGGGGCCTCATGGAATCAAGGAGACCATGGTGACACAGGTGATGCACATGAAGCCAAGGAGCCATTGTGACACAGCGGGGCTTCTTCCCTTCAGTTCTGCAGCTGGCTGTCCCAGCCCACAGCACCATGTGCCAACTGCTCTCCTTAGGGCTCTGCCTGCACACAGGCCCAGAGAAGTTTTCCTGTTTGTAAGGAAAGGATGGAAAAGCCTGAGCAGGTTTCCTAAACAACCAACCCCACATGCTCAGTCCAGGCTGCCTGCAATGATGTCCCCTTTCTACAAGGGACACTGTGAGCAGGAATGATGTCTGGGAGCAGAATTCTCGCAGTCTTTCCACGGAATTCTCTGTCCCTGTCCTTTGCCTGGCTCTCTGTTGCAGATGGAAGCTGCTGCTGCCTTTCTCAGCTTGAAGCCCTCTTTTGATGCAAGCAGATGCTCCCAGGTGTGTTCAGCAGCTGTTGCTCAGTGTTGATGCAAAGCTTTTGTGTTTCTCATGGAAGCAAGGAGCCATTGTGACACTGCAGGGGCTCATGGCATCAAGGAGACAATTGTGACACTACAGAACCTCCTAGAAACAAGGCTCCATGGTGACACCATGGCGAATCTTGGAATCAAGGAGCCCCTTGTGACACAGAGAGGCCGCCTGGACACAATGGTCCATTGTTACACTGTGGATTCAAGAAGACCATGGGGACAGCACGGAACCTCATGGAACCATCCGTCCATTGGGACACAGCGGGGCCTCATGGACACAAGGGGAGCATTGTGGCAAAGCAGGGCCTCATGGAAGCATGGAGAGCATTGTGACATTGTGGGCAATCATGGAAGCATGGAGAGCATTGTGCCACTAAGGAAACTGATGGAACCAAGGCGATCCCTGGGACACAATGGAAGCACATGGAATCAAGGCTCCATGATGACTTTGGAGGGCCTCATGGAGCACAGGATCCATTGTGACACAGCAAGACCTCGTGGAACCAAGGAGCCTTTGTGATACTCCAGATGCGCATGGAAGCCAGGGTGCACTGAGACACAGAGGGGCCTTGTTGGAACCAAGGACACCCCTGCAAAAAGCAGGGTAGCTCACAGAACCAAGGAGTCCATTGTTACATTGTAGAAAATTATACATTACATTCTAGATAACCTATGGAACCAAGGCGCTATTGTGACACAGTGGGGCCACATGGAAGCAATTGTCCATTATGACAATGTGGATCAAAGGTGAGCATGGTGACACTGCGGAACCTCATGGAAGCAAGGAGCCATTGTGACACAGCGGGGCCTCATGGAATCAAGGAGACCATTGTGACACAGGTGATGCACATGAAGCCAAGGAGCCATTGTGACACAGTGGGGCCTCATGGAATCAAGGAGACCATGGTGACACAGGTGATGCACATGAAGCCAAGGAGCCATTGTGACACAGCAGGGCCTCATGGAATCAAGGAGACCATGGTGACACAGGTGATGCACATGAAGCCAAGGAGCCATTGTGACCCAGTGGGGGCTCATGGAATCAAGGAGACCATTGTGACACAGCTGATGCACATGAAGCCAAGGAGCCATTGTGACACAGTGGGGCCTCATGGAATCAAGGAGACCATGGTGACACAGGTGATGCACATGAAGCCAAGGAGCCATTGTGACCCAGTGGGGCCTCATGGAATCAAGGAGACCATGGTGACACAGGTGATGCACATGAAGCCAAGGAGCCATTGTGACACAGCGGGGCTTCTTCCCTTCAGCTCTGCAGCTGGCTGTCCCAGCCCATGGCACCATGTGCCATCTGCTCTCCTCAGGACTCTGCCTGCACACAGGCCCAGGAGAAGTTTTCCTGTTTGTAAGGAAAGAATGAAAAATCCTGAGCAGGTTCCCTAGACAACCAAACCCACATGCTCAGTCCAGGCTGCCTGCAATGATGTCCCCTTTCTACAAGGGACACTGTGAGCAGGAATGATCTCTGGGAGCAGAATTCTCGCAGTCTTTCCACTGAATTCTCTGTCCCTGTCCTTTGCCTGGCTCTCTGTTGCAGATGGAAGCTGCTGCTGCCATTCTCAGCTTGAAGCCCTCGTTTGATGCAAGCAGATGCTCCCAGGTGTGTTCAGCAGCTGTTGCTCAGTGTTGATGCAAAGCTTTTGTGTTCCTCATGGAAGCAAGGAGCCATTGTGACACTGCAGGGGCTCATGGCATCAAGGAGACAATTGTGACAGTACAGAACCTCCTAGAAACAAGGCTCCATGGTGACACTGTGATGAATCATGGAACCACATGGAAATGTGTTCCTGATGAGACACAGCAGGGCCTTGTTGGAACCAAAGACACCTCTGCAAAAAGCAGGGTAGCTCACAGAACCAAGGAGTCCATTGTTACAATAGAAAACCTATGGAAGCAAGGGGCCATTGTGACACAGTGGGGCCACATGGAAGCCAAGGAGCCATTGTGACCCAGTGGGGCCTCATGGAATCAAGGAGACCATGGTGACACAGGTGATGCACATGAAGCCAAGGAGCCATTGTGACCCAGTGGGGCCTCATGGAATCAAGGAGACCATGGTGACACAGGTGATGCACATGAAGCCAAGGAGCCATTGTGACCCAGTGGGGCCTCATGGAATCAAGGAGACCATGGTGACACAGGTGATGCACATGAAGCCAAGGAGCCATTGTGACACAGCAGGGCCTCATGGAATCAAGGAGACCATGGTGACACAGGTGATGCACATGAAGCCAAGGAGCCATTGTGACCCAGTGGGGGCTCATGGAATCAAGGAGACCATTGTGACACAGGTGATGCACATGAAGCCAAGGAGCCATTGTGACACAGTGGGGCCTCATGGAATCAAGGAGACCATGGTGACACAGGTGATGCACATGAAGCCAAGGAGCCATTGTGACACAGTGGGGCCTCATGGAATCAAGGAGACCATGGTGACACAGGTGATGCACATGAAGCCAAGGAGCCATTGTGACACAGCGGGGCTTCTTCCCTTCAGCTCTGCAGCTGGCTGTCCCAGCCCATGGCACCATGTGCCATCTGCTCTCCTCAGGGCTCTGCCTGCACACAGGCCCAGAGAAGTTTTCCTGTTTGTAAGGAAAGAATGAAAAATCCTGAGCAGGTTCCCTAGACAACCAAACCCACATGCTCAGTCCAGGCTGCCTGCAATGATGTCCCCTTTCTACAAGGGACACTGTGAGCAGGAATGATCTCTGGGAGCAGAATTCTCGCAGTCTTTCCACTGAATTCTCTGTCCCTGTCCTTTGCCTGGCTCTCTGTTGCAGATGGAAGCTGCTGCTGCCATTCTCAGCTTGAAGCCCTCGTTTGATGCAAGCAGATGCTCCCAGGTGTGTTCAGCAGCTGTTGCTCAGTGTTGATGCAAAGCTTTTGTGTTCCTCATGGAAGCAAGGAGCCATTGTGACACTGCAGGGGCTCATGGGATCAAGGAGACAATTGTGACAGTACAGAACCTCCTAGAAACAAGGCTCCATGGTGACACCGTGGGGAATCATGGAACCACATGGAAATGTGTTCCTCATGAGACACAGCAGGGCCTTGTTGGAACCAAAGACACCTCTGCAAAAAGCAGGGTAGCTCACAGAACCAAGGAGTCCATTGTTACAATAGAAAACCTATGGAAGCAAGGGGCCATTGTGACACAGTGGGGACACATGGAAGCCAAGGAGCCATTGTGACCCAGTGGGGCCTCATGGAATCAAGGAGACCATTGTGACACAGGTGATGCACATGAAGCCAAGGAGCCATTGTGACCCAGTGGGGCCTCATGGAATCAAGGAGACCATGGTGACACAGGTGATGCACATGAAGCCAAGGAGCCATTGTGACACAGCGGGGCCTCATGGAATCAAGGAGACCATGGTGACACAGGTGATGCACATGAAGCCAAGGAGCCATTGTGACCCAGTGGGGCCTCATGGAATCAAGGAGACCATGGTGACACAGGTGATGCACATGAAGCCAAGGAGCCATTGTGACACAGCGGGGCTTCTTCCCTTCAGCTCTGCAGCTGGCTGTCCCAGCCCACAGCACCATGTGCCAACTGCTCTCCTCAGGGCTCTGCCTGCACACAGGCCCAGAGAAGTTTTCCTGTTTGTAAGGAACGAATGGAAAAGCCTGAGCAGCTTTCCTAAACGACCAACCCCACATGCTCAGTCTAGGCTTCCTGCAATGATGTCCCCTTT
This sequence comes from Corvus hawaiiensis, assembly GCF_020740725.1. Classification (NCBI taxonomy): domain Eukaryota; kingdom Metazoa; phylum Chordata; class Aves; order Passeriformes; family Corvidae; genus Corvus; species Corvus hawaiiensis. The sequence goes on from NC_063243.1 coordinate 4,038,885, forward strand.
CTACAAGGGACACTGTGAGCAGGAATGATCTCTGAGAGCAGAATTCTCGCAGTCTTTCCACTGAATTCTCTGTCCCTGTCCTTTGCCTGGCTCTCTGTTGCAGATGGAAGCTGCTGCTGCCATTCTCAGCTTGAAGCCCTCTTTTGATGCAAGCAGATGCTCCCAGGTGTGTTCAGCAGCTGTTGCTCAGTGTTGATGCAAAGCTTTTGTGTTCCTCATGGAAGCAAGGAGCCATTGTGACACTGCAGGGGCTCATGGCATCAAGGAGACAATTGTGACAGTACAGAACCTCCTAGAAACAAGGCTCCATGGTGACACCGTGGGGAATCATGGAACCACATGGAAATGTGTTCCTGATGAGACACAGCAGGGCCTTGTTGGAACCAAAGACACCTCTGCAAAAAGCAGGGTAGCTCACAGAACCAAGGAGTCCATTGTTACAATAGAAAACCTATGGAAGCAAGGGGCCATTGTGACACAGTGGGGCCACATGGAAGCCAAGGAGCCATTGTGACCCAGTGGGGCCTCATGGAATCAAGGAGACCATGGTGACACAGGTGATGCACATGAAGCCAAGGAGCCATTGTGACACAGTGGGGCATCATGGAATCAAGGAGACCATTGTGACACAGGTGATGCACATGAAGCCAAGGAGCCATTGTGACCCAGTGGGGCCTCATGGAATCAAGGAGACCATTGTGACACAGGTGATGCACATGAAGCCAAGGAGTCATTGTGACCCAGTGGGGCCTCATGGAATCAAGGAGACCATGGTGACACAGGTGATGCACATGAAGCCAAGGAACCATTGTGACACAGTGGGGCCTCATGGTGTCAAGGAGACCATGGTGACACAGGTGATGCACATGAAGCCAAGGAGCCATTGTGACACAGTGGGGCCTCATGGAATCAAGGAGACCATGGTGACACAGGTGATGCACATGAAGCCAAGGAGCCATTGTGACACAGCAGGGCTTCTTCCCTTCAGCTCTGCAGCTGGCTTTCCCAGCCCACAGCACCATGTGTCAACTGCTCTCCTCAGGGCTCTCCCTGCACACAGGCCCAGGAGAAGTTTTCCTGTTTGTAAGGAAAGAATGGAAAAGCCTGAGCAGCTTTCCTAAACAACCAATCCCACATGCTCAGTCCAGGCTGCCTGCAATGATGTCCCCTTTCTACAAGGGACACTGTGAGCAGGAATGATGTCTGGGAGCAGAATTCCCGCAGTCTTTCCACGGAATTCTCTGTCCCTGTCCTTTGCCTGGCTCTCTGTTGCAGATGGAAGCTGCTGCTGCCTTTCTCAGCTTGAAGCCCTCTTTTGATGCAAGCAGATGCTCCCAGGTGTGTTCAGCAGCTGTTGCTCAGTGTTGATGCAAAGCTTTTGTGTTCCTCATGGAAGCAAGGAGCCATTGTGACACTGCAGGGGCTCATGGCATCAAGGAGACAATTGTGACACTACAGAACCTCCTAGAAACAAGGCTCCATGGTGACACCATGGCGAATCTTGGAATCAAGGAGCCCCTTGTGACACAGAGAGGCCGCCTGGACACAATGGTCCATTGTTACACTGTGGATTCAAGAAGACCATGGGGACAGCACGGAACCTCATGGAACCATCCGTCCATTGGGACACAGCGGGGCCTCATGGACACAAGGGGAGCATTGTGGCAAAGCAGGGCCTCATGGAAGCATGGAGAGCATTGTGACATTGTGGGCAATCATGGAAGCATGGAGAGCATTGTGCCACTAAGGAAACTGATGGAACCAAGGCGATCCCTGGGACACAATGGAAGCACATGGAATCAAGGCTCCATGATGACTTTGGAGGGCCTCATGGAGCACAGGATCCATTGTGACACAGCAAGACCTCGTGGAACCAAGGAGCCTTTGTGATACTCCAGATGCGCATGGAAGCCAGGGTGCACTGAGACACAGAGGGGCCTTGTTGGAACCAAGGACACCCCTGCAAAAAGCAGGGTAGCTCACAGAACCAAGGAGTCCATTGTTACATTGTAGAAAATTATACATTACATTCTAGATAACCTATGGAACCAAGGCGCTATTGTGACACAGTGGGGCCACATGGAAGCAATTGTCCATTATGACAATGTGGATCAAAGGTGAGCATGGTGACACTGCGGAACCTCATGGAAGCAAGGAGCCATTGTGACACAGCGGGGCCTCATGGAATCAAGGAGACCATTGTGACACAGGTGATGCACATGAAGCCAAGGAGCCATTGTGACACAGTGGGGCCTCATGGAATCAAGGAGACCATGGTGACACAGGTGATGCACATGAAGCCAAGGAGCCATTGTGACCCAGTGGGGGCTCATGGAATCAAGGAGACCATTGTGACACAGCTGATGCACATGAAGCCAAGGAGCCATTGTGACCCAGTGGGGCCTCATGGAATCAAGGAGACCATGGTGACACAGGTGATGCACATGAAGCCAAGGAGCCATTGTGACCCAGTGGGGCCTCATGGAATCAAGGAGACCATGGTGACACAGGTGATGCACATGAAGCCAAGGAGCCATTGTGACACAGCGGGGCTTCTTCCCTTCAGCTCTGCAGCTGGCTGTCCCAGCCCATGGCACCATGTGCCATCTGCTCTCCTCAGGGCTCTGCCTGCACACAGGCCCAGAGAAGTTTTCCTGTTTGTAAGGAAAGAATGAAAAATCCTGAGCAGGTTCCCTAGACAACCAAACCCACATGCTCAGTCCAGGCTGCCTGCAATGATGTCCCCTTTCTACAAGGGACACTGTGAGCAGGAATGATCTCTGGGAGCAGAATTCTCGCAGTCTTTCCACTGAATTCTCTGTCCCTGTCCTTTGCCTGGCTCTCTGTTGCAGATGGAAGCTGCTGCTGCCATTCTCAGCTTGAAGCCCTCGTTTGATGCAAGCAGATGCTCCCAGGTGTGTTCAGCAGCTGTTGCTCAGTGTTGATGCAAAGCTTTTGTGTTCCTCATGGAAGCAAGGAGCCATTGTGACACTGCAGGGGCTCATGGCATCAAGGAGACAATTGTGACAGTACAGAACCTCCTAGAAACAAGGCTCCATGGTGACACCGTGGGGAATCATGGAACCACATGGAAATGTGTTCCTGATGAGACACAGCAGGGCCTTGTTGGAACCAAAGACACCTCTGCAAAAAGCAGGGTAGCTCACAGAACCAAGGAGTCCATTGTTACAATAGAAAACCTATGGAAGCAAGGGGCCATTGTGACACAGTGGGGCCACATGGAAGCCAAGGAGCCATTGTGACCCAGTGGGGCCTCATGGAATCAAGGAGACCATGGTGACACAGGTGATGCACATGAAGCCAAGGTGCCATTGTGACCCAGTGGGGCCTCATGGAATCAAGGAGACCATGGTGACACAGGTGATGCACATGAAGCCAAGGAGCCATTGTGACCCAGTGGGGCCTCATGGAATCAAGGAGACCATGGTGACACAGGTGATGCACATGAAGCCAAGGAGCCATTGTGACACAGCAGGGCCTCATGGAATCAAGGAGACCATGGTGACACAGGTGATGCACATGAAGCCAAGGAGCCATTGTGACCCAGTGGGGGCTCATGGAATCAAGGAGACCATTGTGACACAGCTGATGCACATGAAGCCAAGGAGCCATTGTGACACAGTGGGGCCTCATGGAATCAAGGAGACCATGGTGACACAGGTGATGCACATGAAGCCAAGGAGCCATTGTGACACAGTGGGGCCTCATGGAATCAAGGAGACCATGGTGACACAGGTGATGCACATGAAGCCAAGGAGCCATTGTGACACAGCGGGGCTTCTTCCCTTCAGCTCTGCAGCTGGCTGTCCCAGCCCATGGCACCATGTGCCATCTGCTCTCCTCAGGGCTCTGCCTGCACACAGGCCCAGAGAAGTTTTCCTGTTTGTAAGGAAAGAATGAAAAATCCTGAGCAGGTTCCCTAGACAACCAAACCCACATGCTCAGTCCAGGCTGCCTGCAATGATGTCCCCTTTCTACAAGGGACACTGTGAGCAGGAATGATCTCTGGGAGCAGAATTCTCGCAGTCTTTCCACTGAATTCTCTGTCCCTGTCCTTTGCCTGGCTCTCTGTTGCAGATGGAAGCTGCTGCTGCCATTCTCAGCTTGAAGCCCTCGTTTGATGCAAGCAGATGCTCCCAGGTGTGTTCAGCAGCTGTTGCTCAGTGTTGATGCAAAGCTTTTGTGTTCCTCATGGAAGCAAGGAGCCATTGTGACACTGCAGGGGCTCATGGGATCAAGGAGACAATTGTGACAGTACAGAACCTCCTAGAAACAAGGCTCCATGGTGACACCGTGGGGAATCATGGAACCACATGGAAATGTGTTCCTGATGAGACACAGCAGGGCCTTGTTGGAACCAAAGACACCTCTGCAAAAAGCAGGGTAGCTCACAGAACCAAGGAGTCCATTGTTACAATAGAAAACCTATGGAAGCAAGGGGCCATTGTGACACAGTGGGGCCACATGGAAGCCAAGGAGCCATTGTGACCCAGTGGGGCCTCATGGAATCAAGGAGACCATGGTGACACAGGTGATGCACATGAAGCCAAGGAGCCATTGTGACCCAGTGGGGCCTCATGGAATCAAGGAGACCATGGTGACACAGGTGATGCACATGAAGCCAAGGAGCCATTGTGACACAGCAGGGCCTCATGGAATCAAGGAGACCATGGTGACACAGGTGATGCACATGAAGCCAAGGAGCCATTGTGACCCAGTGGGGGCTCATGGAATCAAGGAGACCATTGTGACACAGCTGATGCACATGAAGCCAAGGAGCCATTGTGACACAGTGGGGCCTCATGGAATCAAGGAGACCATGGTGACACAGGTGATGCACATGAAGCCAAGGAGCCATTGTGACACAGTGGGGCCTCATGGAATCAAGGAGACCATGGTGACACAGGTGATGCACATGAAGCCAAGGAGCCATTGTGACACAGCGGGGCTTCTTCCCTTCAGCTCTGCAGCTGGCTGTCCCAGCCCATGGCACCATGTGCCATCTGCTCTCCTCAGGGCTCTGCCTGCACACAGGCCCAGAGAAGTTTTCCTGTTTGTAAGGAAAGAATGAAAAATCCTGAGCAGGTTCCCTAGACAACCAAACCCACATGCTCAGTCCAGGCTGCCTGCAATGATGTCCCCTTTCTACAAGGGACACTGTGAGCAGGAATGATCTCTGGGAGCAGAATTCTCGCAGTCTTTCCACTGAATTCTCTGTCCCTGTCCTTTGCCTGGCTCTCTGTTGCAGATGGAAGCTGCTGCTGCCATTCTCAGCTTGAAGCCCTCGTTTGATGCAAGCAGATGCTCCCAGGTGTGTTCAGCAGCTGTTGCTCAGTGTTGATGCAAAGCTTTTGTGTTCCTCATGGAAGCAAGGAGCCATTGTGACACTGCAGGGGCTCATGGGATCAAGGAGACAATTGTGACAGTACAGAACCTCCTAGAAACAAGGCTCCATGGTGACACCGTGGGGAATCATGGAACCACATGGAAATGTGTTCCTCATGAGACACAGCAGGGCCTTGTTGGAACCAAAGACACCTCTGCAAAAAGCAGGGTAGCTCACAGAACCAAGGAGTCCATTGTTACAATAGAAAACCTATGGAAGCAAGGGGCCATTGTGACACAGTGGGGACACATGGAAGCCAAGGAGCCATTGTGACCCAGTGGGGCCTCATGGAATCAAGGAGACCATTGTGACACAGGTGATGCACATGAAGCCAAGGAGCCATTGTGACCCAGTGGGGCCTCATGGAATCAAGGAGACCATGGTGACACAGGTGATGCACATGAAGCCAAGGAGCCATTGTGACACAGCGGGGCCTCATGGAATCAAGGAGACCATGGTGACACAGGTGATGCACATGAAGCCAAGGAGCCATTGTGACCCAGTGGGGCCTCATGGAATCAAGGAGACCATGGTGACACAGGTGATGCACATGAAGCCAAGGAGCCATTGTGACACAGCGGGGCTTCTTCCCTTCAGCTCTGCAGCTGGCTGTCCCAGCCCACAGCACCATGTGCCAACTGCTCTCCTCAGGGCTCTGCCTGCACACAGGCCCAGAGAAGTTTTCCTGTTTGTAAGGAACGAATGGAAAAGCCTGAGCAGCTTTCCTAAACGACCAACCCCACATGCTCAGTCTAGGCTTCCTGCAATGATGTCCCCTTTCTACAAGGGACACTGTGAGCAGGAATGATCTCTGAGAGCAGAATTCTCGCAGTCTTTCCACTGAATTCTCTGTCCCTGTCCTTTGCCTGGCTCTCTGTTGCAGATGGAAGCTGCTGCTGCCATTCTCAGCTTGAAGCCCTCTTTTGATGCAAGCAGATGCTCCCAGGTGTGTTCAGCAGCTGTTGCTCAGTGTTGATGCAAAGCTTTTGTGTTCCTCATGGAAGCAAGGAGCCATTGTGACACTGCAGGGGCTCATGGCATCAAGGAGACAATTGTGACAGTACAGAACCTCCTAGAAACAAGGCTCCATGGTGACACCGTGGGGAATCATGGAACCACATGGAAATGTGTTCCTGATGAGACACAGCAGGGCCTTGTTGGAACCAAAGACACCTCTGCAAAAAGCAGGGTAGCTCACAGAACCAAGGAGTCCATTGTTACAATAGAAAACCTATGGAAGCAAGGGGCCATTGTGACACAGTGGGGCCACATGGAAGCCAAGGAGCCATTGTGACCCAGTGGGGCCTCATGGAATCAAGGAGACCATGGTGACACAGGTGATGCACATGAAGCCAAGGAGCCATTGTGACACAGTGGGGCATCATGGAATCAAGGAGACCATTGTGACACAGGTGATGCACATGAAGCCAAGGAGCCATTGTGACCCAGTGGGGCCTCATGGAATCAAGGAGACCATTGTGACACAGGTGATGCACATGAAGCCAAGGAGTCATTGTGACCCAGTGGGGCCTCATGGAATCAAGGAGACCATGGTGACACAGGTGATGCACATGAAGCCAAGGAACCATTGTGACACAGTGGGGCCTCATGGTGTCAAGGAGACCATGGTGACACAGGTGATGCACATGAAGCCAAGGAGCCATTGTGACACAGTGGGGCCTCATGGAATCAAGGAGACCATGGTGACACAGGTGATGCACATGAAGCCAAGGAGCCATTGTGACACAGCAGGGCTTCTTCCCTTCAGCTCTGCAGCTGGCTTTCCCAGCCCACAGCACCATGTGTCAACTGCTCTCCTCAGGGCTCTCCCTGCACACAGGCCCAGGAGAAGTTTTCCTGTTTGTAAGGAAAGAATGGAAAAGCCTGAGCAGCTTTCCTAAACAACCAATCCCACATGCTCAGTCCAGGCTGCCTGCAATGATGTCCCCTTTCTACAAGGGACACTGTGAGCAGGAATGATGTCTGGGAGCAGAATTCCCGCAGTCTTTCCACGGAATTCTCTGTCCCTGTCCTTTGCCTGGCTCTCTGTTGCAGATGGAAGCTGCTGCTGCCTTTCTCAGCTTGAAGCCCTCTTTTGATGCAAGCAGATGCTCCCAGGTGTGTTCAGCAGCTGTTGCTCAGTGTTGATGCAAAGCTTTTGTGTTCCTCATGGAAGCAAGGAGCCATTGTGACACTGCAGGGGCTCATGGCATCAAGGAGACAATTGTGACACTACAGAACCTCCTAGAAACAAGGCTCCATGGTGACACCATGGCGAATCTTGGAATCAAGGAGCCCCTTGTGACACAGAGAGGCCGCCTGGACACAATGGTCCATTGTTACACTGTGGATTCAAGAAGACCATGGGGACAGCACGGAACCTCATGGAACCATCCGTCCATTGGGACACAGCGGGGCCTCATGGACACAAGGGGAGCATTGTGGCAAAGCAGGGCCTCATGGAAGCATGGAGAGCATTGTGACATTGTGGGCAATCATGGAAGCATGGAGAGCATTGTGCCACTAAGGAAACTGATGGAACCAAGGCGATCCCTGGGACACAATGGAAGCACATGGAATCAAGGCTCCATGATGACTTTGGAGGGCCTCATGGAGCACAGGATCCATTGTGACACAGCAAGACCTCGTGGAACCAAGGAGCCTTTGTGATACTCCAGATGCGCATGGAAGCCAGGGTGCACTGAGACACAGAGGGGCCTTGTTGGAACCAAGGACACCCCTGCAAAAAGCAGGGTAGCTCACAGAACCAAGGAGTCCATTGTTACATTGTAGAAAATTATACATTACATTCTAGATAACCTATGGAACCAAGGCGCTATTGTGACACAGTGGGGCCACATGGAAGCAATTGTCCATTATGACAATGTGGATCAAAGGTGAGCATGGTGACACTGCGGAACCTCATGGAAGCAAGGAGCCATTGTGACACAGCGGGGCCTCATGGAATCAAGGAGACCATTGTGACACAGGTGATGCACATGAAGCCAAGGAGCCATTGTGACACAGTGGGGCCTCATGGAATCAAGGAGACCATGGTGACACAGGTGATGCACATGAAGCCAAGGAGCCATTGTGACCCAGTGGGGGCTCATGGAATCAAGGAGACCATTGTGACACAGCTGATGCACATGAAGCCAAGGAGCCATTGTGACCCAGTGGGGCCTCATGGAATCAAGGAGACCATGGTGACACAGGTGATGCACATGAAGCCAAGGAGCCATTGTGACCCAGTGGGGCCTCATGGAATCAAGGAGACCATGGTGACACAGGTGATGCACATGAAGCCAAGGAGCCATTGTGACACAGCGGGGCTTCTTCCCTTCAGCTCTGCAGCTGGCTGTCCCAGCCCATGGCACCATGTGCCATCTGCTCTCCTCAGGGCTCTGCCTGCACACAGGCCCAGAGAAGTTTTCCTGTTTGTAAGGAAAGAATGAAAAATCCTGAGCAGGTTCCCTAGACAACCAAACCCACATGCTCAGTCCAGGCTGCCTGCAATGATGTCCCCTTTCTACAAGGGACACTGTGAGCAGGAATGATCTCTGGGAGCAGAATTCTCGCAGTCTTTCCACTGAATTCTCTGTCCCTGTCCTTTGCCTGGCTCTCTGTTGCAGATGGAAGCTGCTGCTGCCATTCTCAGCTTGAAGCCCTCGTTTGATGCAAGCAGATGCTCCCAGGTGTGTTCAGCAGCTGTTGCTCAGTGTTGATGCAAAGCTTTTGTGTTCCTCATGGAAGCAAGGAGCCATTGTGACACTGCAGGGGCTCATGGCATCAAGGAGACAATTGTGACAGTACAGAACCTCCTAGAAACAAGGCTCCATGGTGACACCGTGGGGAATCATGGAACCACATGGAAATGTGTTCCTGATGAGACACAGCAGGGCCTTGTTGGAACCAAAGACACCTCTGCAAAAAGCAGGGTAGCTCACAGAACCAAGGAGTCCATTGTTACAATAGAAAACCTATGGAAGCAAGGGGCCATTGTGACACAGTGGGGCCACATGGAAGCCAAGGAGCCATTGTGACCCAGTGGGGCCTCATGGAATCAAGGAGACCATGGTGACACAGGTGATGCACATGAAGCCAAGGTGCCATTGTGACCCAGTGGGGCCTCATGGAATCAAGGAGACCATGGTGACACAGGTGATGCACATGAAGCCAAGGAGCCATTGTGACCCAGTGGGGCCTCATGGAATCAAGGAGACCATGGTGACACAGGTGATGCACATGAAGCCAAGGAGCCATTGTGACACAGCAGGGCCTCATGGAATCAAGGAGACCATGGTGACACAGGTGATGCACATGAAGCCAAGGAGCCATTGTGACCCAGTGGGGGCTCATGGAATCAAGGAGACCATTGTGACACAGCTGATGCACATGAAGCCAAGGAGCCATTGTGACACAGTGGGGCCTCATGGAATCAAGGAGACCATGGTGACACAGGTGATGCACATGAAGCCAAGGAGCCATTGTGACACAGTGGGGCCTCATGGAATCAAGGAGACCATGGTGACACAGGTGATGCACATGAAGCCAAGGAGCCATTGTGACACAGCGGGGCTTCTTCCCTTCAGCTCTGCAGCTGGCTGTCCCAGCCCATGGCACCATGTGCCATCTGCTCTCCTCAGGGCTCTGCCTGCACACAGGCCCAGAGAAGTTTTCCTGTTTGTAAGGAAAGAATGAAAAATCCTGAGCAGGTTCCCTAGACAACCAAACCCACATGCTCAGTCCAGGCTGCCTGCAATGATGTCCCCTTTCTACAAGGGACACTGTGAGCAGGAATGATCTCTGGGAGCAGAATTCTCGCAGTCTTTCCACTGAATTCTCTGTCCCTGTCCTTTGCCTGGCTCTCTGTTGCAGATGGAAGCTGCTGCTGCCATTCTCAGCTTGAAGCCCTCGTTTGATGCAAGCAGATGCTCCCAGGTGTGTTCAGCAGCTGTTGCTCAGTGTTGATGCAAAGCTTTTGTGTTCCTCATGGAAGCAAGGAGCCATTGTGACACTGCAGGGGCTCATGGGATCAAGGAGACAATTGTGACAGTACAGAACCTCCTAGAAACAAGGCTCCATGGTGACACCGTGGGGAATCATGGAACCACATGGAAATGTGTTCCTGATGAGACACAGCAGGGCCTTGTTGGAACCAAAGACACCTCTGCAAAAAGCAGGGTAGCTCACAGAACCAAGGAGTCCATTGTTACAATAGAAAACCTATGGAAGCAAGGGGCCATTGTGACACAGTGGGGCCACATGGAAGCCAAGGAGCCATTGTGACCCAGTGGGGCCTCATGGAATCAAGGAGACCATGGTGACACAGGTGATGCACATGAAGCCAAGGAGCCATTGTGACACAGTGGGGCATCATGGAATCAAGGAGACCATTGTGACACAGGTGATGCACATGAAGCCAAGGAGCCATTGTGACCCAGTGGGGCCTCATGGAATCAAGGAGACCATTGTGACACAGGTGATGCACATGAAGCCAAGGAGTCATTGTGACCCAGTGGGGCCTCATGGAATCAAGGAGACCATGGTGACACAGGTGATGCACATGAAGCCAAGGAACCATTGTGACACAGTGGGGCCTCATGGTGTCAAGGAGACCATGGTGACACAGGTGATGCACATGAAGCCAAGGAGCCATTGTGACACAGCGGGGCTTCTTCCCTTCAGTTCTGCAGCTGGCTGTCCCAGCCCACAGCACCATGTGCCAAGTGCTGTCCTAAGGGCTCTGCCTGCACACAGGCCCAGAGAAGTTTTCCTGTTTGTAAGGAAAGAATGGAAAAGCCTGAGCAGGTTTCCTAAACAACCAACCCCACATGCTCAGTCCAGGCTGCCTGCAATGATGTCCCCTTTCTACAAGGGACACTGTGAGCAGGAATGATGTCTGGGAGCAGAATTCTCGCAGTCTTTCCACGGAATTCTCTGTCCCTGTCCTTTGCCTGGCTCTCTGTTGCAGATGGAAGCTGCTGCTGCCTTTCTCAGCTTGAAGCCCTCTTTTGATGCAAGCAGATGCTCCCAGGTGTGTTCAGCAGCTGTTGCTCAGTGTTGATGCAAAGCTTTTGTGTTTCTCATGGAAGCAAGGAGCCATTGTGACACTGCAGGGGCTCATGGCATCAAGGAGACAATTGTGACACTACAGAACCTCCTAGAAACAAGGCTCCATGGTGACACCATGGCGAATCTTGGAATCAAGGAGCCCCTTGTGACACAGAGAGGCCGCCTGGACACAATGGTCCATTGTTACACTGTGGATTCAAGAAGACCATGGGGACAGCACGGAACCTCATGGAACCATCCGTCCATTGGGACACAGCGGGGCCTCATGGACACAAGGGGAGCATTGTGGCAAAGCAGGGCCTCATGGAAGCATGGAGAGCATTGTGACATTGTGGGCAATCATGGAAGCATGGAGAGCATTGTGCCACTAAGGAAACTGATGGAACCAAGGCGATCCCTGGGACACAATGGAAGCACATGGAATCAAGGCTCCATGATGACTTTGGAGGGCCTCATGGAGCACAGGATCCATTGTGACACAGCAAGACCTCGTGGAACCAAGGAGCCTTTGTGATACTCCAGATGCGCATGGAAGCCAGGGTGCACTGAGACACAGAGGGGCCTTGTTGGAACCAAGGACACCCCTGCAAAAAGCAGGGTAGCTCACAGAACCAAGGAGTCCATTGTTACATTGTAGAAAATTATACATTACATTCTAGATAACATATGGAACCAAGGCGCTATTGTGACACAGTGGGGCCACATGGAAGCAATTGTCCATTATGACAATGTGGATCAAAGGTGAGCATGGTGACACTGCGGAACCTCATGGAAGCAAGGAGCCATTGTGACACAGCGGGGCCTCATGGAATCAAGGAGACCATTGTGACACAGGTGATGCACATGAAGCCAAGGAGCCATTGTGACACAGTGGGGCCTCATGGAATCAAGGAGACCATGGTGACACAGGTGATGCACATGAAGCCAAGGAGCCATTGTGACACAGCAGGGCCTCATGGAATCAAGGAGACCATGGTGACACAGGTGATGCACATGAAGCCAAGGAGCCATTGTGACCCAGTGGGGGCTCATGGAATCAAGGAGACCATTGTGACACAGCTGATGCACATGAAGCCAAGGAGCCATTGTGACACAGTGGGGCCTCATGGAATCAAGGAGACCATGGTGACACAGGTGATGCACATGAAGCCAAGGAGCCATTGTGACCCAGTGGGGCCTCATGGAATCAAGGAGACCATGGTGACACAGGTGATGCACATGAAGCCAAGGAGCCATTGTGACACAGCGGGGCTTCTTCCCTTCAGCTCTGCAGCTGGCTGTCCCAGCCCATGGCACCATGTGCCATCTGCTCTCCTCAGGACTCTGCCTGCACACAGGCCCAGGAGAAGTTTTCCTGTTTGTAAGGAAAGAATGAAAAATCCTGAGCAGGTTCCCTAGACAACCAAACCCACATGCTCAGTCCAGGCTGCCTGCAATGATGTCCCCTTTCTACAAGGGACACTGTGAGCAGGAATGATCTCTGGGAGCAGAATTCTCGCAGTCTTTCCACTGAATTCTCTGTCCCTGTCCTTTGCCTGGCTCTCTGTTGCAGATGGAAGCTGCTGCTGCCATTCTCAGCTTGAAGCCCTCGTTTGATGCAAGCAGATGCTCCCAGGTGTGTTCAGCAGCTGTTGCTCAGTGTTGATGCAAAGCTTTTGTGTTCCTCATGGAAGCAAGGAGCCATTGTGACACTGCAGGGGCTCATGGCATCAAGGAGACAATTGTGACAGTACAGAACCTCCTAGAAACAAGGCTCCATGGTGACACTGTGATGAATCATGGAACCACATGGAAATGTGTTCCTGATGAGACACAGCAGGGCCTTGTTGGAACCAAAGACACCTCTGCAAAAAGCAGGGTAGCTCACAGAACCAAGGAGTCCATTGTTACAATAGAAAACCTATGGAAGCAAGGGGCCATTGTGACACAGTGGGGCCACATGGAAGCCAAGGAGCCATTGTGACCCAGTGGGGCCTCATGGAATCAAGGAGACCATGGTGACACAGGTGATGCACATGAAGCCAAGGAGCCATTGTGACCCAGTGGGGCCTCATGGAATCAAGGAGACCATGGTGACACAGGTGATGCACATGAAGCCAAGGAGCCATTGTGACCCAGTGGGGCCTCATGGAATCAAGGAGACCATGGTGACACAGGTGATGCACATGAAGCCAAGGAGCCATTGTGACACAGCAGGGCCTCATGGAATCAAGGAGACCATGGTGACACAGGTGATGCACATGAAGCCAAGGAGCCATTGTGACCCAGTGGGGGCTCATGGAATCAAGGAGACCATTGTGACACAGCTGATGCACATGAAGCCAAGGAGCCATTGTGACACAGTGGGGCCTCATGGAATCAAGGAGACCATGGTGACACAGGTGATGCACATGAAGCCAAGGAGCCATTGTGACCCAGTGGGGCCTCATGGAATCAAGGAGACCATGGTGACACAGGTGATGCACATGAAGCCAAGGAGCCATTGTGACACAGCGGGGCTTCTTCCCTTCAGCTCTGCAGCTGGCTGTCCCAGCCCATGGCACCATGTGCCATCTGCTCTCCTCAGGGCTCTGCCTGCACACAGGCCCAGAGAAGTTTTCCTGTTTGTAAGGAAAGAATGAAAAATCCTGAGCAGGTTCCCTAGACAACCAAACCCACATGCTCAGTCCAGGCTGCCTGCAATGATGTCCCCTTTCTACAAGGGACACTGTGAGCAGGAATGATCTCTGGGAGCAGAATTCTCGCAGTCTTTCCACTGAATTCTCTGTCCCTGTCCTTTGCCTGGCTCTCTGTTGCAGATGGAAGCTGCTGCTGCCATTCTCAGCTTGAAGCCCTCGTTTGATGCAAGCAGATGCTCCCAGGTGTGTTCAGCAGCTGTTGCTCAGTGTTGATGCAAAGCTTTTGTGTTCCTCATGGAAGCAAGGAGCCATTGTGACACTGCAGGGGCTCATGGGATCAAGGAGACAATTGTGACAGTACAGAACCTCCTAGAAACAAGGCTCCATGGTGACACCGTGGGGAATCATGGAACCACATGGAAATGTGTTCCTCATGAGACACAGCAGGGCCTTGTTGGAACCAAAGACACCTCTGCAAAAAGCAGGGTAGCTCACAGAACCAAGGAGTCCATTGTTACAATAGAAAACCTATGGAAGCAAGGGGCCATTGTGACACAGTGGGGACACATGGAAGCCAAGGAGCCATTGTGACCCAGTGGGGCCTCATGGAATCAAGGAGACCATTGTGACACAGGTGATGCACATGAAGCCAAGGAGCCATTGTGACCCAGTGGGGCCTCATGGAATCAAGGAGACCATGGTGACACAGGTGATGCACATGAAGCCAAGGAGCCATTGTGACACAGCGGGGCCTCATGGAATCAAGGAGACCATGGTGACACAGGTGATGCACATGAAGCCAAGGAGCCATTGTGACACAGTGGGGCCTCATGGAATCAAGGAGACCATGGTGACACAGGTGATGCACATGAAGCCAAGGAGCCATTGTGACACAGCGGGGCTTCTTCCCTTCAGCTCTGCAGCTGGCTGTCCCAGCCCACAGCACCATGTGCCAACTGCTCTCCTCAGGGCTCTGCCTGCACACAGGCCCAGAGAAGTTTTCCTGTTTGTAAGGAAAGAATGGAAAAGCCTGAGCAGCTTTCCTAAACGACCAACCCCACATGCTCAGTCTAGGCTTCCTGCAATGATGTCCCCTTTCTACAAGGGACACTGTGAGCAGGAATGATCTCTGAGAGCAGAATTCTCGCAGTCTTTCCACTGAATTCTCTGTCCCTGTCCTTTGCCTGGCTCTCTGTTGCAGATGGAAGCTGCTGCTGCCATTCTCAGCTTGAAGCCCTCTTTTGATGCAAGCAGATGCTCCCAGGTGTGTTCAGCAGCTGTTGCTCAGTGTTGATGCAAAGCTTTTGTGTTCCTCATGGAAGCAAGGAGCCATTGTGACACTGCAGGGGCTCATGGCATCAAGGAGACAATTGTGACAGTACAGAACCTCCTAGAAACAAGGCTCCATGGTGACACCGTGGGGAATCATGGAACCACATGGAAATGTGTTCCTGATGAGACACAGCAGGGCCTTGTTGGAACCAAAGACACCTCTGCAAAAAGCAGGGTAGCTCACAGAACCAAGGAGTCCATTGTTACAATAGAAAACCTATGGAAGCAAGGGGCCATTGTGACACAGTGGGGCCACATGGAAGCCAAGGAGCCATTGTGACCCAGTGGGGCCTCATGGAATCAAGGAGACCATGGTGACACAGGTGATGCACATGAAGCCAAGGAGCCATTGTGACACAGTGGGGCATCATGGAATCAAGGAGACCATTGTGACACAGGTGATGCACATGAAGCCAAGGAGCCATTGTGACCCAGTGGGGCCTCATGGAATCAAGGAGACCATTGTGACACAGGTGATGCACATGAAGCCAAGGAGTCATTGTGACCCAGTGGGGCCTCATGGAATCAAGGAGACCATGGTGACACAGGTGATGCACATGAAGCCAAGGAACCATTGTGACACAGTGGGGCCTCATGGTGTCAAGGAGACCATGGTGACACAGGTGATGCACATGAAGCCAAGGAGCCATTGTGACACAGTGGGGCCTCATGGAATCAAGGAGACCATGGTGACACAGGTGATGCACATGAAGCCAAGGAGCCATTGTGACACAGCAGGGCTTCTTCCCTTCAGCTCTGCAGCTGGCTTTCCCAGCCCACAGCACCATGTGTCAACTGCTCTCCTCAGGGCTCTCCCTGCACACAGGCCCAGGAGAAGTTTTCCTGTTTGTAAGGAAAGAATGGAAAAGCCTGAGCAGCTTTCCTAAACAACCAATCCCACATGCTCAGTCCAGGCTGCCTGCAATGATGTCCCCTTTCTACAAGGGACACTGTGAGCAGGAATGATGTCTGGGAGCAGAATTCCCGCAGTCTTTCCACGGAATTCTCTGTCCCTGTCCTTTGCCTGGCTCTCTGTTGCAGATGGAAGCTGCTGCTGCCTTTCTCAGCTTGAAGCCCTCTTTTGATGCAAGCAGATGCTCCCAGGTGTGTTCAGCAGCTGTTGCTCAGTGTTGATGCAAAGCTTTTGTGTTCCTCATGGAAGCAAGGAGCCATTGTGACACTGCAGGGGCTCATGGCATCAAGGAGACAATTGTGACACTACAGAACCTCCTAGAAACAAGGCTCCATGGTGACACCATGGCGAATCTTGGAATCAAGGAGCCCCTTGTGACACAGAGAGGCCGCCTGGACACAATGGTCCATTGTTACACTGTGGATTCAAGAAGACCATGGGGACAGCACGGAACCTCATGGAACCATCCGTCCATTGGGACACAGCGGGGCCTCATGGACACAAGGGGAGCATTGTGGCAAAGCAGGGCCTCATGGAAGCATGGAGAGCATTGTGACATTGTGGGCAATCATGGAAGCATGGAGAGCATTGTGCCACTAAGGAAACTGATGGAACCAAGGCGATCCCTGGGACACAATGGAAGCACATGGAATCAAGGCTCCATGATGACTTTGGAGGGCCTCATGGAGCACAGGATCCATTGTGACACAGCAAGACCTCGTGGAACCAAGGAGCCTTTGTGATACTCCAGATGCGCATGGAAGCCAGGGTGCACTGAGACACAGAGGGGCCTTGTTGGAACCAAGGACACCCCTGCAAAAAGCAGGGTAGCTCACAGAACCAAGGAGTCCATTGTTACATTGTAGAAAATTATACATTACATTCTAGATAACCTATGGAACCAAGGCGCTATTGTGACACAGTGGGGCCACATGGAAGCAATTGTCCATTATGACAATGTGGATCAAAGGTGAGCATGGTGACACTGCGGAACCTCATGGAAGCAAGGAGCCATTGTGACACAGCGGGGCCTCATGGAATCAAGGAGACCATTGTGACACAGGTGATGCACATGAAGCCAAGGAGCCATTGTGACACAGTGGGGCCTCATGGAATCAAGGAGACCATGGTGACACAGGTGATGCACATGAAGCCAAGGAGCCATTGTGACACAGCAGGGCCTCATGGAATCAAGGAGACCATGGTGACACAGGTGATGCACATGAAGCCAAGGAGCCATTGTGACCCAGTGGGGGCTCATGGAATCAAGGAGACCATTGTGACACAGCTGATGCACATGAAGCCAAGGAGCCATTGTGACACAGTGGGGCCTCATGGAATCAAGGAGACCATGGTGACACAGGTGATGCACATGAAGCCAAGGAGCCATTGTGACACAGTGGGGCCTCATGGAATCAAGGAGACCATGGTGACACAGGTGATGCACATGAAGCCAAGGAGCCATTGTGACACAGCGGGGCTTCTTCCCTTCAGCTCTGCAGCTGGCTGTCCCAGCCCATGGCACCATGTGCCATCTGCTCTCCTCAGGGCTCTGCCTGCACACAGGCCCAGAGAAGTTTTCCTGTTTGTAAGGAAAGAATGAAAAATCCTGAGCAGGTTCCCTAGACAACCAAACCCACATGCTCAGTCCAGGCTGCCTGCAATGATGTCCCCTTTCTACAAGGGACACTGTGAGCAGGAATGATCTCTGGGAGCAGAATTCTCGCAGTCTTTCCACTGAATTCTCTGTCCCTGTCCTTTGCCTGGCTCTCTGTTGCAGATGGAAGCTGCTGCTGCCATTCTCAGCTTGAAGCCCTCGTTTGATGCAAGCAGATGCTCCCAGGTGTGTTCAGCAGCTGTTGCTCAGTGTTGATGCAAAGCTTTTGTGTTCCTCATGGAAGCAAGGAGCCATTGTGACACTGCAGGGGCTCATGGCATCAAGGAGACAATTGTGACAGTACAGAACCTCCTAGAAACAAGGCTCCATGGTGACACCGTGGGGAATCATGGAACCACATGGAAATGTGTTCCTGATGAGACACAGCAGGGCCTTGTTGGAACCAAAGACACCTCTGCAAAAAGCAGGGTAGCTCACAGAACCAAGGAGTCCATTGTTACAATAGAAAACCTATGGAAGCAAGGGGCCATTGTGACACAGTGGGGCCACATGGAAGCCAAGGAGCCATTGTGACCCAGTGGGGCCTCATGGAATCAAGGAGACCATGGTGACACAGGTGATGCACATGAAGCCAAGGTGCCATTGTGACCCAGTGGGGCCTCATGGAATCAAGGAGACCATGGTGACACAGGTGATGCACATGAAGCCAAGGAGCCATTGTGACCCAGTGGGGCCTCATGGAATCAAGGAGACCATGGTGACACAGGTGATGCACATGAAGCCAAGGAGCCATTGTGACACAGCAGGGCCTCATGGAATCAAGGAGACCATGGTGACACAGGTGATGCACATGAAGCCAAGGAGCCATTGTGACCCAGTGGGGGCTCATGGAATCAAGGAGACCATTGTGACACAGCTGATGCACATGAAGCCAAGGAGCCATTGTGACACAGTGGGGCCTCATGGAATCAAGGAGACCATGGTGACACAGGTGATGCACATGAAGCCAAGGAGCCATTGTGACACAGTGGGGCCTCATGGAATCAAGGAGACCATGGTGACACAGGTGATGCACATGAAGCCAAGGAGCCATTGTGACACAGCGGGGCTTCTTCCCTTCAGCTCTGCAGCTGGCTGTCCCAGCCCATGGCACCATGTGCCATCTGCTCTCCTCAGGGCTCTGCCTGCACACAGGCCCAGAGAAGTTTTCCTGTTTGTAAGGAAAGAATGAAAAATCCTGAGCAGGTTCCCTAGACAACCAAACCCACATGCTCAGTCCAGGCTGCCTGCAATGATGTCCCCTTTCTACAAGGGACACTGTGAGCAGGAATGATCTCTGGGAGCAGAATTCTCGCAGTCTTTCCACTGAATTCTCTGTCCCTGTCCTTTGCCTGGCTCTCTGTTGCAGATGGAAGCTGCTGCTGCCATTCTCAGCTTGAAGCCCTCGTTTGATGCAAGCAGATGCTCCCAGGTGTGTTCAGCAGCTGTTGCTCAGTGTTGATGCAAAGCTTTTGTGTTCCTCATGGAAGCAAGGAGCCATTGTGACACTGCAGGGGCTCATGGGATCAAGGAGACAATTGTGACAGTACAGAACCTCCTAGAAACAAGGCTCCATGGTGACACCGTGGGGAATCATGGAACCACATGGAAATGTGTTCCTCATGAGACACAGCAGGGCCTTGTTGGAACCAAAGACACCTCTGCAAAAAGCAGGGTAGCTCACAGAACCAAGGAGTCCATTGTTACAATAGAAAACCTATGGAAGCAAGGGGCCATTGTGACACAGTGGGGACACATGGAAGCCAAGGAGCCATTGTGACCCAGTGGGGCCTCATGGAATCAAGGAGACCATTGTGACACAGGTGATGCACATGAAGCCAAGGAGCCATTGTGACCCAGTGGGGCCTCATGGAATCAAGGAGACCATGGTGACACAGGTGATGCACATGAAGCCAAGGAGCCATTGTGACACAGCGGGGCCTCATGGAATCAAGGAGACCATGGTGACACAGGTGATGCACATGAAGCCAAGGAGCCATTGTGACCCAGTGGGGCCTCATGGAATCAAGGAGACCATGGTGACACAGGTGATGCACATGAAGCCAAGGAGCCATTGTGACCCAGTGGGGCCTCATGGAATCAAGGAGACCATGGTGACACAGGTGATGCACATGAAGCCAAGGAGCCATTGTGACCCAGTGGGGCCTCATGGAATCAAGGAGACCATGGTGACACAGGTGATGCACATGAAGCCAAGGAGCCATTGTGACACAGTGGGGCCTCATGGAATCAAGGAGACCATGGTGACACAGGTGATGCACATTAAGCCAAGGAGCCATTGTGACCCAGTGGGGCCTCATGGAATCAAGGAGACCATGGTGACACAGGTGATGCACATGAAGCCAAGGAGCCATTGTGACACAGCGGGGCCTCATGGAATCAAGGAGACCATGGTGACACAGGTGATGCACATTAAGCCAAGGAGCCATTGTGACCCAGTGGGGCCTCATGGAATCAAGGAGACCATGGTGACACAGGTGATGCACATGAAGCCTAGGAGCCATTGTGACCCAGTGGGGCCTCATGGAATCAAGGAGACCATGGTAACACAGGTGATGCACATGAAGCCAAGGAGCCATTGTGACCCAGTGGGGCCTCATGGAATCAAGGAGACCATGGTGACACAGTGGGGCCACATGGAAGCCAAGGAGCCATTGTGACCCAGTGGGGCCTCATGGAATCAAGGAGACCATGGTGACACAGGTGATGCACATGAAGCCAAGGAGCCATTGTGACACAGCGGGCCTTCTTCCCTTCAGCTCTGCAGCTGGCTGTCCCAGCCCACAGCACCATGTGCCAACTGCTCTCCTCAGGGCTCTCCCTCCACACAGGCCCAGAGAAGTTTTCCTGTTTGTAAGGAAAGAATGAAAAAGCCTGAGCAGCTTTCCTAAACAACCAACCCCACATGCTCAGTCCAGGCTGCCTGCAATGATGTCCCCTTTCTACAAGGGACACTGTGAGCAGGAATGATGTCTGGGAGCAGAATTCTCGCAGTCTTTCCACGGAATTCTCTGTCCCTGTCTCTTGCCTGGCTCTCTGTTGCAGATGGAAGCTGCTGCTGCCATTCTCAGCTTGAAGCCCTCGTTTGATGCAAGCAGATGCTCCCAGGTGTGTTCAGCAGCTGTTGCTCAGTGTTGATGCAAAGCTTTTGTGTTCCTCATGGAAGCAAGGAGCCATTGTGACACTGCAGGGGCTCATGGCATCAAGGAGACAATTGTGACAGTACAGAACCTCCTAGAAACAAGGCTCCATGGTGACACCGTAGGGAATCATGGAACCACATGGACATGTGTTCCTGATGAGAAACAGCAGGGCCTTGTTGGAACCAAAGACACCTCTACAAAAACAGGGTAGCTCACAGAACCAAGGAGTCCATTGTTACAATAGAAAACCTATGGAAGCAAGGGGCCATTGTGACACAGTGGGGCCACATGGAAGCCAAGGAGCCATTGTGACACAGTGGGGCCTCCTGGAATCAAGGAGACCATTGTGACACAGGTGATGCACATGAAGCCAAGAGGTCATTGTGACCCAGTGGGGCCTCATGGAATCAAGGAGACCATTGTGACACAGTGGGGCCACATGGAAGCCAAGGAGCCATTGTGACACAGTGGGGCATCATGGAATCAAGGAGACCATTGTGACACAGGTGATGCACATGAAGCCAAGGAGCCATTGTGACCCAGTGGGGCCTCATGGAATCAAGGAGACCATTGTGACACAGGTGATGCACATGAAGCCAAGAGTTCATTGTGACCCAGTGGGGCCTCATGGAATCAAGGAGACCATGGTGACACAGGTGATGCACATGAAGCCAAGGAACCATTGTGACACAGTGGGGCCTCATGGTGTCAAGGAGACCATGGTGACACAGGTGATGCACATGAAGCCAAGGAGCCATTGTGACACAGCGGGGCTTCTTCCCTTCAGCTCTGCAGCTGGCTGTCCCAGCCCACAGCACCATGTGCCAACTGCTCTCCTTAGGGCTCTGCCTGCACACAGGCCCAGAGAAGTTTTCCTGTTTGTAAGGAAAGGATGGAAAAGCCTGAGCAGGTTTCCTAAACAACCAACCCCACATGCTCAGTCCAGGCTGCCTGCAATGATGTCCCCTTTCTACAAGGGACACTGTGAGCAGGAATGATCTCTGGGAGCAGAATTCTCGCAGTCTTTCCACGGAATTCTCTGTCCCTGTCCTTTGCCTGGCTCTCTGTTGCAGATGGAAGCTGCTGCTGCCATTCTCAGCTTGAAGCCCTCTTCTGATGCAAGCAGATGCTCCCAGGTGTGTTCAGCAGCTGTTGCTCAGTGTTGATGCAAAGCTTTTGTGTTCCTCATGGAAGCAAGGAGCCATTGTGACACTGCAGGGGCTCATGGCATCAAGGAGACAATTGTGACAGTACAGAACCTCCTAGAAACAAGGCTCCATGGTGACACCGTGGGGAATCATGGAACCACATGGAAATGTGTTCCTGATGAGACGCAGCAGGGCCTTGTTGGAACCAAAGACACCTCTGCAAAAAGCAGGGTAGCTCACAGAACCAAGGAGTCCATTGTTACAATAGAAAACCTATGGAATCAAGGAGACCATGGTGACACAGGTGATGCACATGAAGCCAAGGAGCCATTGTGACACAGTGGGGCCTCATGGAATCAAGGAGACCATGGTGACACAGGTGATGCACATGAAGCCAAGGAGCCATTGTGACACAGCAGGGCTTCTTCCCTTCAGCTCTGCAGCTGGCTTTCCCAGCCCACAGCACCATGTGTCAACTGCTCTCCTCAGGGCTCTCCCTGCACACAGGCCCAGGAGAAGTTTTCCTGTTTGTAAGGAAAGAATGGAAAAGCCTGAGCAGCTTTCCTAAACAACCAATCCCACATGCTCTGTCCAGGCTGCCTGCAATGATGTCCCCTTTCTACAAGGGACACTGTGAGCAGGAATGATGTCTGGGAGCAGAATTCCCGCAGTCTTTCCACGGAATTCTCTGTCCCTGTCCTTTGCCTGGCTCTCTGTTGCAGATGGAAGCTGCTGCTGCCTTTCTCAGCTTGAAGCCCTCTTTTGATGCAAGCAGATGCTCCCAGGTGTGTTCAGCAGCTGTTGCTCAGTGTTGATGCAAAGCTTTTGTGTTCCTCATGGAAGCAAGGAGCCATTGTGACACTGCAGGGGCTCATGGCATCAAGGAGACAATTGTGACACTACAGAACCTCCTAGAAACAAGGCTCCATGGTGACACCATGGCGAATCTTGGAATCAAGGAGCCCCTTGTGACACAGAGAGGCCGCCTGGACACAATGGTCCATTGTTACACTGTGGATTCAAGAAGACCATGGGGACAGCACGGAACCTCATGGAACCCTCCGTCCATTGGGACACAGCGGGGCCTCATGGACACAAGGGGAGCATTGTGGCAAAGCAGGGCCTCATGGAAGCATGGAGAGCATTGTGACATTGTGGGCAATCATGGAAGCATGGAGAGCATTGTGCCACTAAGGAAACTGATGGAACCAAGGCGATCCCTGGGACACAATGGAAGCACATGGAATCAAGGCTCCATGATGACTTTGGAGGGCCTCATGGAGCACAGCATCCATTGTGACACAGCAAGACCTCGTGGAACCAAGGAGCCTTTGTGATACTCCAGATGCGCATGGAAGCCAGGGTGCACTGAGACACAGAGGGGCCTTGTTGGAACCAAGGACACCCCTGCAAAAAGCAGGGTAGCTCACAGAACCAAGGAGTCCATTGTTACATTGTAGAAAATTATACATTACATTCTAGATAACCTATGGAACCAAGGCGCTATTGTGACACAGTGGGGCCACATGGAAGCAATTGTCCATTATGACAATGTGGATCAAAGGTGAGCATGGTGACACTGCGGAACCTCATGGAAGCAAGGAGCCATTGTGACACAGCGGGGCCTCATGGAATCAAGGAGACCATTGTGACACAGGTGATGCACATGAAGCCAAGGAGCCATTGTGACACAGTGGGGCCTCATGGAATCAAGGAGACCATGGTGACACAGGTGATGCACATGAAGCCAAGGAGCCATTGTGACACAGCAGGGCCTCATGGAATCAAGGAGACCATGGTGACACAGGTGATGCACATGAAGCCAAGGAGCCATTGTGACCCAGTGGGGGCTCATGGAATCAAGGAGACCATTGTGACACAGCTGATGCACATGAAGCCAAGGAGCCATTGTGACCCAGTGGGGCCTCATGGAATCAAGGAGACCATGGTGACACAGGTGATGCACATGAAGCCAAGGAGCCATTGTGACCCAGTGGGGCCTCATGGAATCAAGGAGACCATGGTGACACAGGTGATGCACATGAAGCCAAGGAGCCATTGTGACACAGCGGGGCTTCTTCCCTTCAGCTCTGCAGCTGGCTGTCCCAGCCCATGGCACCATGTGCCATCTGCTCTCCTCAGGGCTCTGCCTGCACACAGGCCCAGAGAAGTTTTCCTGTTTGTAAGGAAAGAATGAAAAATCCTGAGCAGGTTCCCTAGACAACCAAACCCACATGCTCAGTCCAGGCTGCCTGCAATGATGTCCCCTTTCTACAAGGGACACTGTGAGCAGGAATGATCTCTGGGAGCAGAATTCTCGCAGTCTTTCCACTGAATTCTCTGTCCCTGTCCTTTGCCTGGCTCTCTGTTGCAGATGGAAGCTGCTGCTGCCATTCTCAGCTTGAAGCCCTCGTTTGATGCAAGCAGATGCTCCCAGGTGTGTTCAGCAGCTGTTGCTCAGTGTTGATGCAAAGCTTTTGTGTTCCTCATGGAAGCAAGGAGCCATTGTGACACTGCAGGGGCTCATGGCATCATGGAGACAATTGTGACAGTACAGAACCTCCTAGAAACAAGGCTCCATGGTGACACCGTGGGGAATCATGGAACCACATGGAAATGTGTTCCTGATGAGACACAGCAGGGCCTTGTTGGAACCAAAGACACCTCTGCAAAAAGCAGGGTAGCTCACAGAACCAAGGAGTCCATTGTTACAATAGAAAACCTATGGAAGCAAGGGGCCATTGTGACACAGTGGGGCCACATGGAAGCCAAGGAGCCATTGTGACCCAGTGGGGCCTCATGGAATCAAGGAGACCATGGTGACACAGGTGATGCACATGAAGCCAAGGTGCCATTGTGACCCAGTGGGGCCTCATGGAATCAAGGAGACCATGGTGACACAGGTGATGCACATGAAGCCAAGGAGCCATTGTGACCCAGTGGGGCCTCATGGAATCAAGGAGACCATGGTGACACAGGTGATGCACATGAAGCCAAGGAGCCATTGTGAAACAGCAGGGCCTCATGGAATCAAGGAGACCATGGTGACACAGGTGATGCACATGAAGCCAAGGAGCCATTGTGACCCAGTGGGGGCTCATGGAATCAAGGAGACCATTGTGACACAGCTGATGCACATGAAGCCAAGGAGCCATTGTGACACAGTGGGGCCTCATGGAATCAAGGAGACCATGGTGACACAGGTGATGCACATGAAGCCAAGGAGCCATTGTGACACAGTGGGGCCTCATGGAATCAAGGAGACCATGGTGACACAGGTGATGCACATGAAGCCAAGGAGCCATTGTGACACAGCGGGGCTTCTTCCCTTCAGCTCTGCAGCTGGCTGTCCCAGCCCATGGCACCATGTGCCATCTGCTCTCCTCAGGGCTCTGCCTGCACACAGGCCCAGAGAAGTTTTCCTGTTTGTAAGGAAAGAATGAAAAATCCTGAGCAGGTTCCCTAGACAACCAAACCCACATGCTCAGTCCAGGCTGCCTGCAATGATGTCCCCTTTCTACAAGGGACACTGTGAGCAGGAATGATCTCTGGGAGCAGAATTCTCGCAGTCTTTCCACTGAATTCTCTGTCCCTGTCCTTTGCCTGGCTCTCTGTTGCAGATGGAAGCTGCTGCTGCCATTCTCAGCTTGAAGCCCTCGTTTGATGCAAGCAGATGCTCCCAGGTGTGTTCAGCAGCTGTTGCTCAGTGTTGATGCAAAGCTTTTGTGTTCCTCATGGAAGCAAGGAGCCATTGTGACACTGCAGGGGCTCATGGGATCAAGGAGACAATTGTGACAGTACAGAACCTCCTAGAAACAAGGCTCCATGGTGACACCGTGGGGAATCATGGAACCACATGGAAATGTGTTCCTGATGAGACACAGCAGGGCCTTGTTGGAACCAAAGACACCTCTGCAAAAAGCAGGGTAGCTCACAGAACCAAGGAGTCCATTGTTACAATAGAAAACCTATGGAAGCAAGGGGCCATTGTGACACAGTGGGGCCACATGGAAGCCAAGGAGCCATTGTGACCCAGTGGGGCCTCATGGAATCAAGGAGACCATGGTGACACAGGTGATGCACATGAAGCCAAGGAGCCATTGTGACACAGTGGGGCATCATGGAATCAAGGAGACCATTGTGACACAGGTGATGCACATGAAGCCAAGGAGCCATTGTGACCCAGTGGGGCCTCATGGAATCAAGGAGACCATTGTGACACAGGTGATGCACATGAAGCCAAGGAGTCATTGTGACCCAGTGGGGCCTCATGGAATCAAGGAGACCATGGTGACACAGGTGATGCACATGAAGCCAAGGAACCATTGTGACACAGTGGGGCCTCATGGTGTCAAGGAGACCATGGTGACACAGGTGATGCACATGAAGCCAAGGAGCCATTGTGACACAGCGGGGCTTCTTCCCTTCAGTTCTGCAGCTGGCTGTCCCAGCCCACAGCACCATGTGCCAAGTGCTGTCCTAAGGGCTCTGCCTGCACACAGGCCCAGAGAAGTTTTCCTGTTTGTAAGGAAAGAATGGAAAAGCCTGAGCAGGTTTCCTAAACAACCAACCCCACATGCTCAGTCCAGGCTGCCTGCAATGATGTCCCCTTTCTACAAGGGACACTGTGAGCAGGAATGATGTCTGGGAGCAGAATTCTCGCAGTCTTTCCACGGAATTCTCTGTCCCTGTCCTTTGCCTGGCTCTCTGTTGCAGATGGAAGCTGCTGCTGCCTTTCTCAGCTTGAAGCCCTCTTTTGATGCAAGCAGATGCTCCCAGGTGTGTTCAGCAGCTGTTGCTCAGTGTTGATGCAAAGCTTTTGTGTTTCTCATGGAAGCAAGGAGCCATTGTGACACTGCAGGGGCTCATGGCATCAAGGAGACAATTGTGACACTACAGAACCTCCTAGAAACAAGGCTCCATGGTGACACCATGGCGAATCTTGGAATCAAGGAGCCCCTTGTGACACAGAGAGGCCGCCTGGACACAATGGTCCATTGTTACACTGTGGATTCAAGAAGACCATGGGGACAGCACGGAACCTCATGGAACCATCCGTCCATTGGGACACAGCGGGGCCTCATGGACACAAGGGGAGCATTGTGGCAAAGCAGGGCCTCATGGAAGCATGGAGAGCATTGTGACATTGTGGGCAATCATGGAAGCATGGAGAGCATTGTGCCACTAAGGAAACTGATGGAACCAAGGCGATCCCTGGGACACAATGGAAGCACATGGAATCAAGGCTCCATGATGACTTTGGAGGGCCTCATGGAGCACAGGATCCATTGTGACACAGCAAGACCTCGTGGAACCAAGGAGCCTTTGTGATACTCCAGATGCGCATGGAAGCCAGGGTGCACTGAGACACAGAGGGGCCTTGTTGGAACCAAGGACACCCCTGCAAAAAGCAGGGTAGCTCACAGAACCAAGGAGTCCATTGTTACATTGTAGAAAATTATACATTACATTCTAGATAACCTATGGAACCAAGGCGCTATTGTGACACAGTGGGGCCACATGGAAGCAATTGTCCATTATGACAATGTGGATCAAAGGTGAGCATGGTGACACTGCGGAACCTCATGGAAGCAAGGAGCCATTGTGACACAGCGGGGCCTCATGGAATCAAGGAGACCATTGTGACACAGGTGATGCACATGAAGCCAAGGAGCCATTGTGACACAGTGGGGCCTCATGGAATCAAGGAGACCATGGTGACACAGGTGATGCACATGAAGCCAAGGAGCCATTGTGACACAGCAGGGCCTCATGGAATCAAGGAGACCATGGTGACACAGGTGATGCACATGAAGCCAAGGAGCCATTGTGACCCAGTGGGGGCTCATGGAATCAAGGAGACCATTGTGACACAGCTGATGCACATGAAGCCAAGGAGCCATTGTGACACAGTGGGGCCTCATGGAATCAAGGAGACCATGGTGACACAGGTGATGCACATGAAGCCAAGGAGCCATTGTGACCCAGTGGGGCCTCATGGAATCAAGGAGACCATGGTGACACAGGTGATGCACATGAAGCCAAGGAGCCATTGTGACACAGCGGGGCTTCTTCCCTTCAGCTCTGCAGCTGGCTGTCCCAGCCCATGGCACCATGTGCCATCTGCTCTCCTCAGGACTCTGCCTGCACACAGGCCCAGGAGAAGTTTTCCTGTTTGTAAGGAAAGAATGAAAAATCCTGAGCAGGTTCCCTAGACAACCAAACCCACATGCTCAGTCCAGGCTGCCTGCAATGATGTCCCCTTTCTACAAGGGACACTGTGAGCAGGAATGATCTCTGGGAGCAGAATTCTCGCAGTCTTTCCACTGAATTCTCTGTCCCTGTCCTTTGCCTGGCTCTCTGTTGCAGATGGAAGCTGCTGCTGCCATTCTCAGCTTGAAGCCCTCGTTTGATGCAAGCAGATGCTCCCAGGTGTGTTCAGCAGCTGTTGCTCAGTGTTGATGCAAAGCTTTTGTGTTCCTCATGGAAGCAAGGAGCCATTGTGACACTGCAGGGGCTCATGGCATCAAGGAGACAATTGTGACAGTACAGAACCTCCTAGAAACAAGGCTCCATGGTGACACTGTGATGAATCATGGAACCACATGGAAATGTGTTCCTGATGAGACACAGCAGGGCCTTGTTGGAACCAAAGACACCTCTGCAAAAAGCAGGGTAGCTCACAGAACCAAGGAGTCCATTGTTACAATAGAAAACCTATGGAAGCAAGGGGCCATTGTGACACAGTGGGGCCACATGGAAGCCAAGGAGCCATTGTGACCCAGTGGGGCCTCATGGAATCAAGGAGACCATGGTGACACAGGTGATGCACATGAAGCCAAGGAGCCATTGTGACCCAGTGGGGCCTCATGGAATCAAGGAGACCATGGTGACACAGGTGATGCACATGAAGCCAAGGAGCCATTGTGACCCAGTGGGGCCTCATGGAATCAAGGAGACCATGGTGACACAGGTGATGCACATGAAGCCAAGGAGCCATTGTGACACAGCAGGGCCTCATGGAATCAAGGAGACCATGGTGACACAGGTGATGCACATGAAGCCAAGGAGCCATTGTGACCCAGTGGGGGCTCATGGAATCAAGGAGACCATTGTGACACAGCTGATGCACATGAAGCCAAGGAGCCATTGTGACACAGTGGGGCCTCATGGAATCAAGGAGACCATGGTGACACAGGTGATGCACATGAAGCCAAGGAGCCATTGTGACACAGTGGGGCCTCATGGAATCAAGGAGACCATGGTGACACAGGTGATGCACATGAAGCCAAGGAGCCATTGTGACACAGCGGGGCTTCTTCCCTTCAGCTCTGCAGCTGGCTGTCCCAGCCCATGGCACCATGTGCCATCTGCTCTCCTCAGGGCTCTGCCTGCACACAGGCCCAGAGAAGTTTTCCTGTTTGTAAGGAAAGAATGAAAAATCCTGAGCAGGTTCCCTAGACAACCAAACCCACATGCTCAGTCCAGGCTGCCTGCAATGATGTCCCCTTTCTACAAGGGACACTGTGAGCAGGAATGATCTCTGGGAGCAGAATTCTCGCAGTCTTTCCACTGAATTCTCTGTCCCTGTCCTTTGCCTGGCTCTCTGTTGCAGATGGAAGCTGCTGCTGCCATTCTCAGCTTGAAGCCCTCGTTTGATGCAAGCAGATGCTCCCAGGTGTGTTCAGCAGCTGTTGCTCAGTGTTGATGCAAAGCTTTTGTGTTCCTCATGGAAGCAAGGAGCCATTGTGACACTGCAGGGGCTCATGGGATCAAGGAGACAATTGTGACAGTACAGAACCTCCTAGAAACAAGGCTCCATGGTGACACCGTGGGGAATCATGGAACCACATGGAAATGTGTTCCTCATGAGACACAGCAGGGCCTTGTTGGAACCAAAGACACCTCTGCAAAAAGCAGGGTAGCTCACAGAACCAAGGAGTCCATTGTTACAATAGAAAACCTATGGAAGCAAGGGGCCATTGTGACACAGTGGGGACACATGGAAGCCAAGGAGCCATTGTGACCCAGTGGGGCCTCATGGAATCAAGGAGACCATTGTGACACAGGTGATGCACATGAAGCCAAGGAGCCATTGTGACCCAGTGGGGCCTCATGGAATCAAGGAGACCATGGTGACACAGGTGATGCACATGAAGCCAAGGAGCCATTGTGACACAGTGGGGCCTCATGGAATCAAGGAGACCATGGTGACACAGGTGATGCACATGAAGCCAAGGAGCCATTGTGACACAGCGGGGCTTCTTCCCTTCAGCTCTGCAGCTGGCTGTCCCAGCCCACAGCACCATGTGCCAACTGCTCTCCTCAGGGCTCTGCCTGCACACAGGCCCAGAGAAGTTTTCCTGTTTGTAAGGAAAGAATGGAAAAGCCTGAGCAGCTTTCCTAAACGACCAACCCCACATGCTCAGTCTAGGCTTCCTGCAATGATGTCCCCTTTCTACAAGGGACACTGTGAGCAGGAATGATCTCTGAGAGCAGAATTCTCGCAGTCTTTCCACTGAATTCTCTGTCCCTGTCCTTTGCCTGGCTCTCTGTTGCAGATGGAAGCTGCTGGTGCCATTCTCAGCTTGAAGCCCTCTTTTGATGCAAGCAGATGCTCCCAGGTGTGTTCAGCAGCTGTTGCTCAGTGTTGATGCAAAGCTTTTGTGTTCCTCATGGAAGCAAGGAGCCATTGTGACACTGCAGGGGCTCATGGCATCAAGGAGACAATTGTGACAGTACAGAACCTCCTAGAAACAAGGCTCCATGGTGACACCGTGGGGAATCATGGAACCACATGGAAATGTGTTCCTGATGAGACACAGCAGGGCCTTGTTGGAACCAAAGACACCTCTGCAAAAAGCAGGGTAGCTCACAGAACCAAGGAGTCCATTGTTACAATAGAAAACCTATGGAAGCAAGGGGCCATTGTGACACAGTGGGGCCACATGGAAGCCAAGGAGCCATTGTGACCCAGTGGGGCCTCATGGAATCAAGGAGACCATGGTGACACAGGTGATGCACATGAAGCCAAGGAGCCATTGTGACACAGTGGGGCATCATGGAATCAAGGAGACCATTGTGACACAGGTGATGCACATGAAGCCAAGGAGCCATTGTGACCCAGTGGGGCCTCATGGAATCAAGGAGACCATTGTGACACAGGTGATGCACATGAAGCCAAGGAGTCATTGTGACCCAGTGGGGCCTCATGGAATCAAGGAGACCATGGTGACACAGGTGATGCACATGAAGCCAAGGAACCATTGTGACACAGTGGGGCCTCATGGTGTCAAGGAGACCATGGTGACACAGGTGATGCACATGAAGCCAAGGAGCCATTGTGACACAGTGGGGCCTCATGGAATCAAGGAGACCATGGTGACACAGGTGATGCACATGAAGCCAAGGAGCCATTGTGACACAGCAGGGCTTCTTCCCTTCAGCTCTGCAGCTGGCTTTCCCAGCCCACAGCACCATGTGTCAACTGCTCTCCTCAGGGCTCTCCCTGCACACAGGCCCAGGAGAAGTTTTCCTGTTTGTAAGGAAAGAATGGAAAAGCCTGAGCAGCTTTCCTAAACAACCAATCCCACATGCTCAGTCCAGGCTGCCTGCAATGATGTCCCCTTTCTACAAGGGACACTGTGAGCAGGAATGATGTCTGGGAGCAGAATTCCCGCAGTCTTTCCACGGAATTCTCTGTCCCTGTCCTTTGCCTGGCTCTCTGTTGCAGATGGAAGCTGCTGCTGCCTTTCTCAGCTTGAAGCCCTCTTTTGATGCAAGCAGATGCTCCCAGGTGTGTTCAGCAGCTGTTGCTCAGTGTTGATGCAAAGCTTTTGTGTTCCTCATGGAAGCAAGGAGCCATTGTGACACTGCAGGGGCTCATGGCATCAAGGAGACAATTGTGACACTACAGAACCTCCTAGAAACAAGGCTCCATGGTGACACCATGGCGAATCTTGGAATCAAGGAGCCCCTTGTGACACAGAGAGGCCGCCTGGACACAATGGTCCATTGTTACACTGTGGATTCAAGAAGACCATGGGGACAGCACGGAACCTCATGGAACCATCCGTCCATTGGGACACAGCGGGGCCTCATGGACACAAGGGGAGCATTGTGGCAAAGCAGGGCCTCATGGAAGCATGGAGAGCATTGTGACATTGTGGGCAATCATGGAAGCATGGAGAGCATTGTGCCACTAAGGAAACTGATGGAACCAAGGCGATCCCTGGGACACAATGGAAGCACATGGAATCAAGGCTCCATGATGACTTTGGAGGGCCTCATGGAGCACAGGATCCATTGTGACACAGCAAGACCTCGTGGAACCAAGGAGCCTTTGTGATACTCCAGATGCGCATGGAAGCCAGGGTGCACTGAGACACAGAGGGGCCTTGTTGGAACCAAGGACACCCCTGCAAAAAGCAGGGTAGCTCACAGAACCAAGGAGTCCATTGTTACATTGTAGAAAATTATACATTACATTCTAGATAACCTATGGAACCAAGGCGCTATTGTGACACAGTGGGGCCACATGGAAGCAATTGTCCATTATGACAATGTGGATCAAAGGTGAGCATGGTGACACTGCGGAACCTCATGGAAGCAAGGAGCCATTGTGACACAGCGGGGCCTCATGGAATCAAGGAGACCATTGTGACACAGGTGATGCACATGAAGCCAAGGAGCCATTGTGACACAGTGGGGCCTCATGGAATCAAGGAGACCATGGTGACACAGGTGATGCACATGAAGCCAAGGAGCCATTGTGACACAGCAGGGCCTCATGGAATCAAGGAGACCATGGTGACACAGGTGATGCACATGAAGCCAAGGAGCCATTGTGACCCAGTGGGGGCTCATGGAATCAAGGAGACCATTGTGACACAGCTGATGCACATGAAGCCAAGGAGCCATTGTGACACAGTGGGGCCTCATGGAATCAAGGAGACCATGGTGACACAGGTGATGCACATGAAGCCAAGGAGCCATTGTGACCCAGTGGGGCCTCATGGAATCAAGGAGACCATGGTGACACAGGTGATGCACATGAAGCCAAGGAGCCATTGTGACACAGCGGGGCTTCTTCCCTTCAGCTCTGCAGCTGGCTGTCCCAGCCCATGGCACCATGTGCCATCTGCTCTCCTCAGGGCTCTGCCTGCACACAGGCCCAGAGAAGTTTTCCTGTTTGTAAGGAAAGAATGAAAAATCCTGAGCAGGTTCCCTAGACAACCAAACCCACATGCTCAGTCCAGGCTGCCTGCAATGATGTCCCCTTTCTACAAGGGACACTGTGAGCAGGAATGATCTCTGGGAGCAGAATTCTCGCAGTCTTTCCACTGAATTCTCTGTCCCTGTCCTTTGCCTGGCTCTCTGTTGCAGATGGAAGCTGCTGCTGCCATTCTCAGCTTGAAGCCCTCGTTTGATGCAAGCAGATGCTCCCAGGTGTGTTCAGCAGCTGTTGCTCAGTGTTGATGCAAAGCTTTTGTGTTCCTCATGGAAGCAAGGAGCCATTGTGACACTGCAGGGGCTCATGGCATCAAGGAGACAATTGTGACAGTACAGAACCTCCTAGAAACAAGGCTCCATGGTGACACCGTGGGGAATCATGGAACCACATGGAAATGTGTTCCTGATGAGACACAGCAGGGCCTTGTTGGAACCAAAGACACCTCTGCAAAAAGCAGGGTAGCTCACAGAACCAAGGAGTCCATTGTTACAATAGAAAACCTATGGAAGCAAGGGGCCATTGTGACACAGTGGGGCCACATGGAAGCCAAGGAGCCATTGTGACCCAGTGGGGCCTCATGGAATCAAGGAGACCATGGTGACACAGGTGATGCACATGAAGCCAAGGTGCCATTGTGACCCAGTGGGGCCTCATGGAATCAAGGAGACCATGGTGACACAGGTGATGCACATGAAGCCAAGGAGCCATTGTGACCCAGTGGGGCCTCATGGAATCAAGGAGACCATGGTGACACAGGTGATGCACATGAAGCCAAGGAGCCATTGTGACACAGCAGGGCCTCATGGAATCAAGGAGACCATGGTGACACAGGTGATGCACATGAAGCCAAGGAGCCATTGTGACCCAGTGGGGGCTCATGGAATCAAGGAGACCATTGTGACACAGCTGATGCACATGAAGCCAAGGAGCCATTGTGACACAGTGGGGCCTCATGGAATCAAGGAGACCATGGTGACACAGGTGATGCACATGAAGCCAAGGAGCCATTGTGACACAGTGGGGCCTCATGGAATCAAGGAGACCATGGTGACACAGGTGATGCACATGAAGCCAAGGAGCCATTGTGACACAGCGGGGCTTCTTCCCTTCAGCTCTGCAGCTGGCTGTCCCAGCCCATGGCACCATGTGCCATCTGCTCTCCTCAGGGCTCTGCCTGCACACAGGCCCAGAGAAGTTTTCCTGTTTGTAAGGAAAGAATGAAAAATCCTGAGCAGGTTCCCTAGACAACCAAACCCACATGCTCAGTCCAGGCTGCCTGCAATGATGTCCCCTTTCTACAAGGGACACTGTGAGCAGGAATGATCTCTGGGAGCAGAATTCTCGCAGTCTTTCCACTGAATTCTCTGTCCCTGTCCTTTGCCTGGCTCTCTGTTGCAGATGGAAGCTGCTGCTGCCATTCTCAGCTTGAAGCCCTCGTTTGATGCAAGCAGATGCTCCCAGGTGTGTTCAGCAGCTGTTGCTCAGTGTTGATGCAAAGCTTTTGTGTTCCTCATGGAAGCAAGGAGCCATTGTGACACTGCAGGGGCTCATGGGATCAAGGAGACAATTGTGACAGTACAGAACCTCCTAGAAACAAGGCTCCATGGTGACACCGTGGGGAATCATGGAACCACATGGAAATGTGTTCCTCATGAGACACAGCAGGGCCTTGTTGGAACCAAAGACACCTCTGCAAAAAGCAGGGTAGCTCACAGAACCAAGGAGTCCATTGTTACAATAGAAAACCTATGGAAGCAAGGGGCCATTGTGACACAGTGGGGACACATGGAAGCCAAGGAGCCATTGTGACCCAGTGGGGCCTCATGGAATCAAGGAGACCATTGTGACACAGGTGATGCACATGAAGCCAAGGAGCCATTGTGACCCA
Organism: Corvus hawaiiensis; assembly: GCF_020740725.1. NCBI lineage: Eukaryota > Metazoa > Chordata > Aves > Passeriformes > Corvidae > Corvus > Corvus hawaiiensis. The sequence continues at coordinate 4,074,320 of NC_063243.1, forward strand.
GTGGGGCCTCATGGAATCAAGGAGACCATGGTGACACAGGTGATGCACATGAAGCCAAGGAGCCATTGTGACACAGCGGGGCCTCATGGAATCAAGGAGACCATGGTGACACAGGTGATGCACATGAAGCCAAGGAGCCATTGTGACCCAGTGGGGCCTCATGGAATCAAGGAGACCATGGTGACACAGGTGATGCACATGAAGCCAAGGAGCCATTGTGACCCAGTGGGGCCTCATGGAATCAAGGAGACCATGGTGACACAGGTGATGCACATGAAGCCAAGGAGCCATTGTGACCCAGTGGGGCCTCATGGAATCAAGGAGACCATGGTGACACAGGTGATGCACATGAAGCCAAGGAGCCATTGTGACACAGTGGGGCCTCATGGAATCAAGGAGACCATGGTGACACAGGTGATGCACATTAAGCCAAGGAGCCATTGTGACCCAGTGGGGCCTCATGGAATCAAGGAGACCATGGTGACACAGGTGATGCACATGAAGCCAAGGAGCCATTGTGACACAGCGGGGCCTCATGGAATCAAGGAGACCATGGTGACACAGGTGATGCACATTAAGCCAAGGAGCCATTGTGACCCAGTGGGGCCTCATGGAATCAAGGAGACCATGGTGACACAGGTGATGAACATGAAGCCTAGGAGCCATTGTGACCCAGTGGGGCCTCATGGAATCAAGGAGACCATGGTAACACAGGTGATGCACATGAAGCCAAGGAGCCATTGTGACCCAGTGGGGCCTCATGGAATCAAGGAGACCATGGTGACACAGTGGGGCCACATGGAAGCCAAGGAGCCATTGTGACCCAGTGGGGCCTCATGGAATCAAGGAGACCATGGTGACACAGGTGATGCACATGAAGCCAAGGAGCCATTGTGACACAGCGGGCCTTCTTCCCTTCAGCTCTGCAGCTGGCTGTCCCAGCCCACAGCACCATGTGCCAACTGCTCTCCTCAGGGCTCTCCCTCCACACAGGCCCAGAGAAGTTTTCCTGTTTGTAAGGAAAGAATGAAAAAGCCTGAGCAGCTTTCCTAAACAACCAACCCCACATGCTCAGTCCAGGCTGCCTGCAATGATGTCCCCTTTCTACAAGGGACACTGTGAGCAGGAATGATGTCTGGGAGCAGAATTCTCGCAGTCTTTCCACGGAATTCTCTGTCCCTGTCTCTTGCCTGGCTCTCTGTTGCAGATGGAAGCTGCTGCTGCCATTCTCAGCTTGAAGCCCTCGTTTGATGCAAGCAGATGCTCCCAGGTGTGTTCAGCAGCTGTTGCTCAGTGTTGATGCAAAGCTTTTGTGTTCCTCATGGAAGCAAGGAGCCATTGTGACACTGCAGGGGCTCATGGCATCAAGGAGACAATTGTGACAGTACAGAACCTCCTAGAAACAAGGCTCCATGGTGACACCGTAGGGAATCATGGAACCACATGGACATGTGTTCCTGATGAGAAACAGCAGGGCCTTGTTGGAACCAAAGACACCTCTACAAAAACAGGGTAGCTCACAGAACCAAGGAGTCCATTGTTACAATAGAAAACCTATGGAAGCAAGGGGCCATTGTGACACAGTGGGGCCACATGGAAGCCAAGGAGCCATTGTGACACAGTGGGGCCTCCTGGAATCAAGGAGACCATTGTGACACAGGTGATGCACATGAAGCCAAGAGGTCATTGTGACCCAGTGGGGCCTCATGGAATCAAGGAGACCATTGTGACACAGTGGGGCCACATGGAAGCCAAGGAGCCATTGTGACACAGTGGGGCATCATGGAATCAAGGAGACCATTGTGACACAGGTGATGCACATGAAGCCAAGGAGCCATTGTGACCCAGTGGGGCCTCATGGAATCAAGGAGACCATTGTGACACAGGTGATGCACATGAAGCCAAGAGGTCATTGTGACCCAGTGGGGCCTCATGGAATCAAGGAGACCATGGTGACACAGGTGATGCACATGAAGCCAAGGAACCATTGTGACCCAGTGGGGCCTCATGGTGTCAAGGAGACCATGGTGACACAGGTGATGCACATGAAGCCAAGGAGCCATTGTGACACAGCGGGGCTTCTTCCCTTCAGCTCTGCAGCTGGCTGTCCCAGCCCACAGCACCATGTGCCAACTGCTCTCCTTAGGGCTCTGCCTGCACACAGGCCCAGAGAAGTTTTCCTGTTTGTAAGGAAAGGATGGAAAAGCCTGAGCAGGTTTCCTAAACAACCAACCCCACATGCTCAGTCCAGGCTGCCTGCAATGATGTCCCCTTTCTACAAGGGACACTGTGAGCAGGAATGATCTCTGGGAGCAGAATTCTCGCAGTCTTTCCACGGAATTCTCTGTCCCTGTCCTTTGCCTGGCTCTCTGTTGCAGATGGAAGCTGCTGCTGCCATTCTCAGCTTGAAGCCCTCTTCTGATGCAAGCAGATGCTCCCAGGTGTGTTCAGCAGCTGTTGCTCAGTGTTGATGCAAAGCTTTTGTGTTCCTCATGGAAGCAAGGAGCCATTGTGACACTGCAGGGGCTCATGGCATCAAGGAGACAATTGTGACACTACAGAACCTCCTAGAAACAAGACTCCATGGTGACACCGTGGGGAATCATGGAACCACATGGAAATGTGTTCCTGATGAGACGCAGCAGGGCCTTGTTGGAACCAAAGACACCTCTGCAAAAAGCAGGGTAGCTCACAGAACCAAGGAGTCCATTGTTACAATAGAAAACCTATGGAATCAAGGAGACCATGGTGACACAGGTGATGCACATGAAGCCAAGGAGCCATTGTGACACAGTGGGGCCTCATGGAATCAAGGAGACCATGGTGACACAGGTGATGCACATGAAGCCAAGGAGCCATTGTGACACAGCAGGGCTTCTTCCCTTCAGCTCTGCAGCTGGCTTTCCCAGCCCACAGCACCATGTGTCAACTGCTCTCCTCAGGGCTCTCCCTGCACACAGGCCCAGGAGAAGTTTTCCTGTTTGTAAGGAAAGAATGGAAAAGCCTGAGCAGCTTTCCTAAACAACCAATCCCACATGCTCTGTCCAGGCTGCCTGCAATGATGTCCCCTTTCTACAAGGGACACTGTGAGCAGGAATGATGTCTGGGAGCAGAATTCCCGCAGTCTTTCCACGGAATTCTCTGTCCCTGTCCTTTGCCTGGCTCTCTGTTGCAGATGGAAGCTGCTGCTGCCTTTCTCAGCTTGAAGCCCTCTTTTGATGCAAGCAGATGCTCCGAGGTGTGTTCAGCAGCTGTTGCTCAGTGTTGATGCAAAGCTTTTGTGTTCCTCATGGAAGCAAGGAGCCATTGTGACACTGCAGGGGCTCATGGCATCAAGGAGACAATTGTGACACTACAGAACCTCCTAGAAACAAGGCTCCATGGTGACACCATGGCGAATCTTGGAATCAAGGAGCCCCTTGTGACACAGAGAGGCCGCCTGGACACAATGGTCCATTGTTACACTGTGGATTCAAGAAGACCATGGGGACAGCACGGAACCTCATGGAACCCTCCGTCCATTGGGACACAGCGGGGCCTCATGGACACAAGGGGAGCATTGTGGCAAAGCAGGGCCTCATGGAAGCATGGAGAGCATTGTGACATTGTGGGCAATCATGGAAGCATGGAGAGCATTGTGCCACTAAGGAAACTGATGGAACCAAGGCGATCCCTGGGACACAATGGAAGCACATGGAATCAAGGCTCCATGATGACTTTGGAGGGCCTCATGGAGCACAGCATCCATTGTGACACAGCAAGACCTCGTGGAACCAAGGAGCCTTTGTGATACTCCAAATGCGCATGGAAGCCAGGGTGCACTGAGACACAGAGGGGCCTTGTTGGAACCAAGGACACCCCTGCAAAAAGCAGGGTAGCTCACAGAACCAAGGAGTCCATTGTTACATTGTAGAAAATTATACATTACATTCTAGATAACCTATGGAACCAAGGCGCTATTGTGACACAGTGGGGCCACATGGAAGCAATTGTCCATTATGACAATGTGGATCAAAGGTGAGCATGGTGACACTGCGGAACCTCATGGAAGCAAGGAGCCATTGTGACACAGCGGGGCCTCATGGAATCAAGGAGACCATTGTGACACAGGTGATGCACATGAAGCCAAGGAGCCATTGTGACACAGTGGGGCCTCATGGAATCAAGGAGACCATGGTGACACAGGTGATGCACATGAAGCCAAGGAGCCATTGTGACACAGCAGGGCCTCATGGAATCAAGGAGACCATGGTGACACAGGTGATGCACATGAAGCCAAGGAGCCATTGTGACACAGCGGGGCCTCATGGAATCAAGGAGACCATGGTGACACAGGTGATGCACATGAAGCCAAGGAGCCATTGTGACACAGTGGGGCCTCATGGAATCAAGGAGACCATGGTGACACAGGTGATGCACATGAAGCCAAGGAGCCATTGTGACACAGCAGGGCCTCATGGAATCAAGGAGACCATGGTGACACAGGTGATGCACATGAAGCCAAGGAGCCATTGTGACCCAGTGGGGGCTCATGGAACCAAGGAGACCATTGTGACACAGCTGATGCACATGAAGCCAAGGAGCCATTGTGACACAGTGGGGCCTCATGGAATCAAGGAGACCATGGTGACACAGGTGATGCACATGAAGCCAAGGAGCCATTGTGACCCAGTGGGGCCTCATGGAATCAAGGAGACCATGGTGACACAGGTGATGCACATGAAGCCAAGGAGCCATTGTGACACAGCGGGGCTTCTTCCCTTCAGCTCTGCAGCTGGCTGTCCCAGCCCATGGCACCATGTGCCATCTGCTCTCCTCAGGGCTCTGCCTGCACACAGGCCCAGAGAAGTTTTCCTGTTTGTAAGGAAAGAATGAAAAATCCTGAGCAGGTTCCCTAGACAACCAAACCCACATGCTCAGTCCAGGCTGCCTGCAATGATGTCCCCTTTCTACAAGGGACACTGTGAGCAGGAATGATCTCTGGGAGCAGAATTCTCGCAGTCTTTCCACTGAATTCTCTGTCCCTGTCCTTTGCCTGGCTCTCTGTTGCAGATGGAAGCTGCTGCTGCCATTCTCAGCTTGAAGCCCTCGTTTGATGCAAGCAGATGCTCCCAGGTGTGTTCAGCAGCTGTTGCTCAGTGTTGATGCAAAGCTTTTGTGTTCCTCATGGAAGCAAGGAGCCATTGTGACACTGCAGGGGCTCATGGGATCAAAGAGACAATTGTGACAGTACAGAACCTCCTAGAAACAAGGCTCCATGGTGACACCGTGGGGAATCATGGAACCACATGGAAATGTGTTCCTGATGAGACACAGCAGGGCCTTGTTGGAACCAAAGACACCTCTGCAAAAAGCAGGGTAGCTCACAGAACCAAGGAGTCCATTGTTACAATAGAAAACCTATGGAAGCAAGGGGCCATTGTGACACAGTGGGGCCACATGGAAGCCAAGGAGCCATTGTGACCCAGTGGGGCCTCATGGAATCAAGGAGACCATGGTGACACAGGTGATGCACATGAAGCCAAGGTGCCATTGTGACCCAGTGGGGCCTCATGGAATCAAGGAGACCATGGTGACACAGGTGATGCACATGAAGCCAAGGAGCCATTGTGACCCAGTGGGGCCTCATGGAATCAAGGAGACCATGGTGACACAGGTGATGCACATGAAGCCAAGGAGCCATTGTGACACAGCGGGGCTTCTTCCCTTCAGCTCTGCAGCTGGCTCTCCCAGCCCACAGCACCATGTGCCAAGTGCTCTCCTCAGGGCTCTGCCTGCACACAGGCCCAGGAGAAGTTTTCCTGTTTGTAAGGAAAGAATGGAAAAGCCTGAGCAGGTTCCCTAGACAACCAAACCCACATGCTCAGTCCAGGCTGCCTGCAATGATGTCCCCTTTCTACAAGGGATACTGTGAGCAGGAATGATCTCTGAGAGCAGAATTCTCACAGTCCTTCCACGGAATGCTCTGTCCCTGTCCTTTGCCTGGCTCTCTGTTGCAGATGGAAGCTGCTGGTGCCATTCTCAGCTTGAA